>NC_133658.1:501523171-502258070 GCF_037893015.1 Macrotis lagotis
GTGATTTTCCTAAAGCACAGATCCAAACGTGTTAAACACTCACACCATAAATTTTAGAGGCTTTTTACCACCTTGAGAATCAAATGCAGAATCCTCTATTTGGAGTTCAAAGCTCTTCATTTTTGAGCTCTCTCCACCCCCCCCCCATCTTTCCAGTCTTCTTACACCTTCCTTAACCTGTAACTCTTTGATCCAGAAACATTGGTCTCCATCTCTCAGCTCAGCCCGTCCGCCATCCCTCAAATGCTCTCCTACCTAATTTCTGCCTCGGCTTCCTTTAAATCCCAACTAAAATGCACAGGAAACCTTTCCCAAATCCTCTTAATTCCAGTGTTGTATGTGGTTTTGTTTTTTTTTTTTTTTTAGTTTGTTTGCTGTCCCCCTAAATCCATTGTCAGGTCCTTGAAGAAAGGGATTGCCTTGCCTCTTTTTGTCCAGGGTGCTCAGGACTTAGGGGGAAAAGAACAAAGGTTTCTTGACTGAATATGGACACTGCAGTCTAGGCAAACTGGCATTCCTGCAGTTCCTCTTACAAAGCACTCCATCTCCAAACTTCAGACCTTTACTGCAGTTGACTTGGAGAATCTGTTCCCTTCTAGCTTCTGTTCCCTTCTAGCTTCTGTCTCTCAGAATCCATATCATTTCTTGCAGGCCCTGATCAACTGTCACCTACTTACTGTAGTTAAGAGTGATATTATAGTAAGCTGGATGTATGGGGCTTTTCCTTAAGGCCCCTTCTTCTTTCCTCCAAAATCACCTTAAAATAAGCACATATGTGTCAGACACAATGCTAGGCAAAGGAAAGAAAGATCTAAAGAATGAAATAATCCTTATTCTAAAGAAGCTTATATTCGAATGTAGGAGGCATCACATATTTAAGTATGTGCAGAATGAACATAAAGAGGACAAATACAAATAAATAGTAAATAAGTAAATATAAGGTAAACAAAAAACTACATGTTGGGAGAATCAGGAAAAGCCTCACATAGAAGGTTGTACTTAAGTTGCATCTTGACAGAAGAAAGGCACCCCATGAAGAAGAGGTGAAGAGGAAGTACAAAATAGGTAGTTTTTAAATATTTATGGATTGACTACTACCTTAATAATTCATAATATAGACTGCTGTTCCTCTGTAAGCACCTTCTTTCCCTTTCAGTGTTGAGCTTCTGAATTTTGTTCTAAAAATACAAAATCAAGAAGGAACTGCACGTGCAAGTTTAGAGTCTGATGAAATGGTCAGAAGTGTAACAGAACTTATTCTCGATGAGCAGAATAAAAAAACGGTTAGTATTTCAAACAGATCCAATAAGATTTCTTATTTTATTCTAATATTTTTGTAATATAACTAACACTGCTCCATTTTAAAATTCTTATAGCCATTTCTGTTAGAAATTTTTTTTTGTAATATTGAAGTCTTTGTATGGTTTTTTCCCTAAATATTTTTTAGGCAGTTCAAGAAAAAGATATGAAGAATGTGTTAAGTGCTGCTGCTGAATCTTCTGGTGTTAGACATTCAGCAGAAAATGTAACAGTATCTAGTCCCACCACAGTCCCACCTTCCCAAACAGTTACCAAACCATGGGTAGTTGTTGGAGGACCCTCCAAGTCAAAGTGGCAAAAATCAAATGATTCATCTGTGAGTTTCACTTTTACTTCCTCTCATGCAACTTTATATGACTTTCTAATAAGCAAAAATAGTTAATTTGTTGTGTGTGTGTTTTTTTTTAACAGTCTAAAGCTCAACTGTAAATTTACCTTTCTTGTCAGGAACTTCTCTCAAGCTTTTAATGAAATGAAATGTTATAATATAAATGATTTTCATTTCACTTTGTTTCCACAGGCCTCCAGTGATGATCCCTGTATAATATGCTATGAAGAGCTAAACGATGAACATGTATGTGAGGTGGATTGTGGGCATCAGTTTCATAAAATGGGTATGATTTCTATTTGATGTGAAAACAACTCATGGCATTCTAGGTCTCAGTTTCTTTAATGGGGACAATTTTGACAATCTCCAAGATATCAAAATGTTTTATCTTTTATGTTTTTCAGAAGGTTAGGAGCCACAGCACGGATGGCTGGTCTGGAACACATGGTTTTAACTACAAATCAAAATGTATTTGTAAATAGATTTTATATACCAAAAAAATGCAAACCTGCATTTGCTCTAGTTTGCATAATAAATTAGAAACTGTCATAGGGATTAGACTTGGAAAGAATCTTAAAATTATCTAAATCAAGCCCCCTAATTTCATAAATGACAAAACTGAGACTTAAAAAGATTAAATCACTTGCCCAAGGCTATATACATAAATGAGGGGAAAGGCTAGGATTTTAACCCATTCCCATCTTGCTTCCTCCTGGCTCTTTGTTTTGTAAACTGGTCAACCTTGGTTCTTAGACTAGATCAGATTGACCCTAGATTGAGAATCTGTATGTACAATAGCTCAGTCAAGGTTTATACATAAATTTTTATATGTTATGGTTGTTAATTATTATTTAACATTAATCCAATATTTATACTATTAGATTGAAACTGATGGGGTCGCTAACAATTCTTTTACCTACTGTTTAGAAAGGAACATAGAACCCTTTTTTTGTCTTTCTTCATATATGTGTATAAATATATAATATATATAATGTTAATAAGTAAATAATAAAAAATACATAAGTTAATACCACTTTACAAAAAAATTGAGTAGCATTAAGGTAGAAATATGAGAATAGGTTAGAACTCAGAAAATTCAGGATCTGAAAGGAGCCAGGATAAAGACATTCCAGGTATAAATTAGCTAAAATTTATTAAATAAATTAATATTTATTAAAGGCCTATCATGTGCTAAGAGTAGGGATAAAGGTAGGAAGAATGAAACCATTCCTCAGGTAAATCAATTAAGAGTTTATGGAATCTGGGCCAGAGATGAAGATGCTTATGAAGATGCTTACTTACTGGAAGTTATGAAACGGGTTACAGAGACTAGGAATTTAGAGAGGGGGTTGCCTTAACCCAAAGGTCATCAAATGCTTCCAAGTGCAGAGTCCAGAGAATCTCACAGGTAGGATAGGGAAAAAGAGATAGATCAGGCCCCAGGGAGCTTGTATTGTCCAAGTGAGGCCATGAGTCAGCACCGGACAAAATCACCTCATTCTTTAAGCAGATGCATTATTTTGGGAACTTCTTGCGTGCTTTCTCCCTGGACAGAAATGGCTTGTGGAGTGTAGGGAGCTTTGGGTCCCTGGATCAGGTGTGAGCTTAGAAGCAATGCTGACCATATATGAATAGAAAAACCCCCTCTAGCAGGAATGAGAGAGAACATTATGAGAAGGTATTTATGGATTTTTCCCCTTGTTTTCAGTGTATTGAACAGTGGCTTAAAGAACAAAGTACATGCCCAACTTGCCGTGAATATGTCCTGTTAGCAGAAGAATTTCCTGCACTTTCTGGATCAGGCCAGCCTACTAAAATTTAACAATTGCCTTACTGCTATGCCATTTAACCAAAAGTTCCCATAATATTAATTTGTTGAGTATGAATAACTATATCAAGTATAAAATAACATGAAAATGTAAAGCATGTACATATATTTGAAGAAAAACTATCATATTACACAACAATACACAATTGAAATGACTGATAAACCACTTAACACACACACACACACACACACACACACATACACACACATAGTAAGATTTTTTTTTTTTAATAAGGTTTCCTCAGCTGTAAAATCTACATGTGGTCTCTAAGAATTCTTATTTCTAATATACTGGGACTCTATGATCCTATCTTTACATATGGCAAGTGACTAAGTTTAGTTCAGAGTTTTTATTGGAGAGACAGACACTTTAGAGATTGAAAGGTTCCATTAAGAAATATATTTTGAAGGGGTGGCTAGGTGGCTTAGTGGATAAAGCACTGGCCCTGGAGTCAGAAGTACCTGGGTTCAAATCCGGTCTCAGACACCTAATAATTACCTAGCTGTGTGGCCTTGGGCAAGCCACTTAACCCCATTTGCCTTGCAAAAACCTAAAAAAAAAAAATGTATTTTGAGTTGCAACTTTTAACTTGACCTGTTAAAGCGTTCTCATTTTCCTCTTAATGGGGAAAATGTGCTTGTTTGAAAACATGATTATCTATTTTATTCTTTTACATCATCTACATTAAAAGTAAATTTAAGGAAACCATGATCTTGATTTTGATTGAAGAAATCTTTGTTTAGATACACTTTGCTTTTTATTTCATATCTCTTCTAAAATTATTTTATGCATAAGTTTATAATCTGCCTAATGTTCCTTTTATCCCCTCCATTTTTATGAGAAATAGATTTTATTCAATTTTAGTAAAAATTCTTAGTTTTCTAAATTGTATAGACTATTCATGCTAAAATAAAGACTACTAGAACCCCAAATTTGGAACTAATATTTTAATAATAGAGGAGTAGTATTTCTTCAGACACACATGATTATTTATTGTTTCTTCTCTGTGTTCATCACATTGTGAAAACAAAAATTAAATAACATTACCATTATTCTCTTTTCAAATCTGTTCCCAAATATAGATTACATACCTAAAATGAGTTGCCTCTGAAGGAAATAATTATGATTGCACTCATGCTGTACTCAACCAGGGTATAAGGAAAAGGGAAGAGTTCAGCATATAGTTAGATTAATATAATATTAAGTAATCACTTCTAAGATTTTACTCCTAAACAACTTTCAAAAACTGGGAAGAAATAAATCTTAAATTTAGTGATTCATAGGCATAAAGTTTAACTACACTATCAATTAATCTTGAATAAATTGCATTTCTCTGAAACTTGGAATGTTTGAAAAAAACATTTTTAAATCTCATCTTCATTGTTTTTGAAATTGGTAGGTTTCTCTTCTAAATTCATCTCATAAGTTTTCAAATTAATGTTTCAAACACGAGGGCACCGTTTTGCCAAATTGCTTCTTAGTAAATTGAAAAATTAATGAATTTGCTCAATAAGTATTTATTGAGCACCTATTTTAAAAGTTGTCTTATTTCAGTGAAATCGAGTAATGTTCTTTGTACAGTTATTGTTGACCCAGTCACCTTTAAAATAAATACCACCTTAGCATTTTTGTATTTAGTAGTTGATGTTTTACATTCCTAGTTTCAAATCATCTTATCTACTTGATCACATGATAATGATCCTAATCTTATATATAAGTCCCAGGATTCCAGGAGATTCTTAAGTTTGTGAAACATTAAAGAAGCTTTAAAAAAGTAGTTTTCTGGGGTAGCTAAGTAGCACAGTGGATAGAGTACCAACCCTGGAGTCAGAAGGACCTGAGTTCAAATGCAGCCTCAGTCACTTAATAATTACCTAGCTGTGTGGCCTTCGGCAAGCCACTTACCCCATTGCCTTGCAAAAACCTAAATAAAAAAGTAGTTTTCTTCTCACAGGAAGATCTGTGCTTCACTTTGGAGGCATTCTGTGATTTAGATTACATGAATTTAAGAACTCCAGTACAACAAAATTTTACTTCTAAATTCAAGTTTGGTTGGAACGTAGGATTTTGAAATTTTTTTAACATTCCTCTTAATTTTATTCAATTGATATATTTTTTGAAAAGGGCAATAGGACAACTTTTCAAGGCTAATTTCTCATTAAGAAAGTGAAGATATTATAATAATTATCTCCCCCATTGTCATGCAAAAAAAAGTAAAATAAGTATCTTATTGCATCTTTCAGCAAAATCTCAGTAGTTTTTCATTGTTAACTTGGGCATCTCTGTTCTTTAAGTATTAAATTTTTGTTTACTGAGTGAATGTAAACATAATAATAATTGTTATTAGAGCTCATGTTTCTAGAGTTCTTCAAGATTTAGAAATCATTGTAAAACAACCTTCTGTGGTAGGTGCTCTTGTTCTCATTTTACAGAAGGGAACAAAGGCTTTGAGAATGTCCTTATTCTAATATTATTTCATCAATTCTTCAAAGACTAAGCATAATTTTGCTTTTTTTTTTTAAGGTTTCTGCAAGGCAATGCGGTTAAGTGGCTTGCCCAAGGCCAAACAGCAAGATGATTATTAATTGTCTGAGGCCAGATTTGAACTCAGGTACTCCTGACTCCAAGGCCCATGCTCTATCCACTGCGCCACCTAGCCACCACCCCTAGACATAATTTTTCTGATCAAATTATTTAAGTTGAAGTTTGGGTAACATAATATGAAGTTAAAAACTGGGTCCCAAGGAATTCCTGCTTTTGCCAGATAGTTCAAATAGCTCAAAAATCTGTACAACTTAAAATTTCTGTAGCCAATGTTTTATCAAAATATTAAGGTATCATAAACCAGAATCTCAGACCCTTCTGTTGCATTTTTAGCCAATATCTTCAAATTACACTAATTCAGTTCTTACTTCAGATTCTGCTCCCTGGTGGGTCTAACTTTTTTTTGCCATCCAAATATCCCCTTTGGAAGATTCCTCTCTACTCAGTTCTATTCCTATTAAACTGACCCTGGGATAGCATTTTGTATAATACTGAACTTTTATGGAATTAAAAATTGTATAACATCCCTGTGCTTTTTTTAAAATATGATGTGAGCTACTCTACATGAAAAAAGTAATTTTATATAAACTATTAAAACATAGTATATTAGTAAAAAAGAAGACAAGTTTTTGCTCCCTTCCTTATTTATCAATGGTCCATTGTAATGAACTGGGTATACATTTCAGCCATCCTTCCCTTTTCTTCCCAGTCTTCTCACTAGTTGACTTACAATACCCTCTATGCCAGCTTTTTAATTCTACAGCTCTAATGAAATCAGTATTGACTTTGCTACTAGAAAGTGTGTTTTCAGGTATTTCTCTATGGCTCCATTGTAACTTTCCAAGACACAATATCCCTGCCTGATAACCACTCCCCCTCACCAAGTCCCTGGGTAACAACAACAGAAAGATCATTTCCAGAGTCTCAAAGCAGAAAGGGCGCAAGGAGAATGCATGGTCAAGGAGAGATTGAAACTGGGAAGGTGGAAGATCCCTGGGGCCCACAGTGGCACTGTAAAGAGAGCACACGAGTCAGGAAGACTTCAAATGTTTCCTTTGAGAGGTGGCCCTGGACAAGTCACTTAGCTCCTCTCTCTTTCCATTTCCTCAACTAGCACCTAACTTAATGTTGCTATGAAGATCAAAAGATATTTGCAAAGAGCATAGCACAGTGTCTGGAGCATGGTAGGCACTTAATGCTTGTTTCCTTCCTTCCCAATTGAGGAGTAGTTCTACTGAGGAGCATTCTCATGGGAGGAGAGAGGTTATCTGTATGGTGTTGGTGTCGACCTTAAAAGTGGCCTGATTGGGGGTGGCTAGGTGGTGCAGTGGATAGAGCACCGGCCTTGGAGTCAGGAGTACGTGAGTTCAAATCCGGCCTCAGACACTTAATAATTCCCTAGCTGTGTGACCCTGGGCAAGCTACTTAACCCTGCTGCCTTGCAAAAACTTAAAAAAAAAAAGACAACTAAAGAATTTATCATATTTCTTATCAACACCTGACCATATGGGATAGAAATTAACAAATAAATATAAAAATGTAGTAATATTAACACATTCTTTAAATATTATAACAGTACATCATATTAAGAAAGTACATACACAAGAAAGATCAATCAAATGGAGACAATAATGTAATCATAAATAACTAGAGAATCAAGAAATAAATCAAAGGAGTAATCAATGATTATAAGAAACAAAATAATGAGACAACATAACCACATTTTTTTTTTTGGTTTTTGCAAGGCAACAGGGTTAAGTAGCTTGCCCAGGGTCACACAGCTAGATAATTATTAAGTATCTGAGGCCACATTTGAACTCTGGTCCTCCTGACTCCAGGGCTGGTGCTCTATCCACTGCACCACCTAGCTGCCCAACATAACCACATTTCTAAGATAAACATAAGGCAATCTTGGAGTGTGAGGGGTGGAACTAATGATGGATCAATAAATGATGAAAAAATGATAGACATACAAATGTGTGTGTGTGCGTGTGTGTATAAATGCACACAGCAAAATTTTTCAAAAGGATAATGAACTGAGTATACATTTCAAAAAACAAATTAAGCAAAAGAAAAAAAAATCTTAAAGATCAGGAGAAATAGGTAAATAATTAAACTGCAAACAACTACTGTAGACCTGATCAAACTAAAAGCTGGTTCTTTTTAAAAGATTTATAAAGTTGTTAAATCTTGCCAACACAATTAAAAAGAAGAGATTATAAAAGCAAAGCAACAAAATGAATATGGTAAAATCACAGGAAAAACCTTAAGAAATAAAAAAATTATCAACATATTCTGCAGTTTTATATATATATGCCTCCAAAATCAAGGAGTGCCTTAAAAGGTGTTAGAAAATTCAGTCTCAGGGCAGCTAGGTGGCAGTGGATAGAGCATTGGCCCAGGAGTCAGGAGGATCTGAGTTCAAATTCAGCCCCAGATACTTAATAATTACCTAGCTGTGTGATCTTGGGCAAGTCATTTAACCCCATTGCCTTAAATAAATTTTTTTAAAGTTTTTTTAAAAATTAAGTCTCTGAAAAGAAAATAGAAATGCCAATGAAGTCAGAACCACTAAAGGAAAAATTCCTGTTCCTGAGTTTTCAGAAGAATTCTCATAAAATTTTTCAAGAATAATAAATATCAACACTATACATTTTTTCCTTCAGAAACTGAGAAAGCATCTCCAGACTTATGAGACAAATGTAGTCCCAGTGCCTAAACCAAGGAAACCTTAGGCAAATATCACTGAATGAATATTATTCAAAAATTCCTTTAAAATATCATGTCAGACTACCACGGTTCATTCAATAAATCATTATGACCAAGTTGGATTTATTTTAAGGAGTCAGGTATGGTTAAATATAAATGCATTCAACAATCATATCTGCAACCATGCAGTTTTCTCACTAGAAACAGAAATGTTTGTACTTTGTTGGGGTTTTTTTTAGGATTTTTCCAAGGCAGGTGTTAAGTGGATTGCCCAAGGCCACACAGCTAGGTAATTATTAAGTATCTGAGGCAGGATTTGAACTCAGGTACTCCTGACTCCAGGGTCCATGCTCTATCCATTGTGCCACCTAGCTGCCCCCTTGTCCTTCATTTTCAAAGAGGACCACAGCATTAGGGAGATGATGCCATGACAAGTACATGAGTTAGATTTGAGTGAAGGGGTGCAAAATCACCAGTCTCACTTTCTTCTCCAGAGCCATCTGAGTCAGCAAATATGGATCAGAGCTATTGGAGATAACCCTGGATACGAGGCAGTCAGGGTTAAGTGACTTGCCCAGTGTCATACAACTAGTAAGAGTCAAATGTCTGAGGCTGAATTCAAATTTCCATCCTCATGACTCCAAGACCAGTGCTCTATCCACTGCACCACATAGTGGTGGATAAAACACTGGCCCTAGAGTTAGGAGAACCTGAGCTCAGATCCAGCCTCAGACACCTGTGTGAAACCCATTGCCTTACAAAAAAAAATTTTAAAAAGAATCAAATGAGATACAGAAAAAGCCTTTAATAAAATAACAAGGTATTCATGCTTTAAAAAAAAAAAATCTAAGTCTCAAAGTATAGCCAAAGAGGGACATTTTTATCATTGTGAAAAATCTTTCTCTAAAACCAAAGTGCATCATATGTAAAGCAATAGACTAGAAACTTTTCCAATAAATACAAAATAAAGCAAGGAAGTCTTACTGTCCTCCCTATTATTTTATATTGTTCTAGAACAGTGAAACAAGAGAAGGAATAAAGGTACCACCATGGTTAAAGAAAATGAGCTAACGGTTCTCTAAAGAAGAATCAAATTATTAACAAACATGAAAGAATCACTCATGGAGAATGTAAATCAAAACAATCTTGAGGTTTCACCTCAAATGCTGCAAATTGGCAAAAATGACAAAATAAGTCCAAGAAAAAAACAGGAAGTGTTATAGAAAGATGGAAACAATAAAACTCGTTATTGATGGAGTTGTGAGTTCATTCTGGAAATAAACTTGAGATTATGCAAATAAAGCAGCCAAAATGATCATACTCTTTATCTAGGGTCTGTGTTAGACATATACCTCAAGGAGATTGCTGACAAAAAAAAAGTCTACATATATTTCAAGATATTTGTAGAAGTCCTTTCTGTGATAGTAAAGAACTGCAAAGTAAATGTCCATTATGCTGTGCTATCGATACTATTTTGAAAAGAATACTAAATACAGAGAAGCATAGAAAGGAACAATATATACATAATGACTACAACAATCAAAAGTTAATTTTGTAAAATTACAAAGAACAGACTTGACCTCCCCAAAAAGAGCTATAAGACATTTACAGGGGAGTAGAGAGGGATCTGCAGGTGTGACACATTGCATATATTTAATCAATGTAACTGAATCTTTTTTCTCCCTCTTTTTTTAAAAAATTCTTCATTGTACTGTCACTGAGAGATAACAAGGAGAAATCTTGGCAATGTGAAAACAAAGATATCTCAAAAAAACTAGTGCTTATCATATAATGTGCATTTTTCATTCCTTTCAAAAGATTGACCTAGAAAATTGAGCTTTTCTCAAACAAGGCTGATGTATTCCCCATGTATAGTACTTTATTAGAAAAGCAATTAAAATTTCCTCACACTTGGGAATGGAATTTAGAAATTGCTAAATAGATTTAGAACCACTTCTGTTAACTTAAACCAGTGGTCCATTCTGTCTAGTGCTTAATACATAGTGGGTGCTTAAGAAACTGATTGCGTTTCTTCTCTTCCTTCTATCACTTTTCTGTAAATGCCAGCACAAAGTAGATTTTCTGACTTGAGTTCTCAGTTGTCATTTGTAAATATCCATGAATGGGAAAGTTTTGCCTCTCAAATTACCATAAGATCTAGTAGAAAACAATTGTATAAGGGAGGGGTGTGTGTGTGTGTGTGTGTGTGCGCGTGTGTGTCCCATAGAGGTTATATGTATACATATGTATACACTGTGTCTGCCTTAAGGGATTCTTCCCAGGGAGTCATGAATTTATATTTATGCGATCTCATCCACCCCTTTTCAAGGGAGACTTGATTTGTACTAGGAGGGTACTCTTTCTGTTCTCTCCTCAGAGTGTGGATACCAGTCTAGGATTAGACCTATCTACTCTCTCTATTGATAGTCTAGAAGAATGAGTTTTGGAGTTCATACTGCCTTTCCTGTTTGAATTCCACTAACAGGTAAGGAGTACTTCAAAATTTTCGTCCCCACCAAATGCTAGCTACTCAAAGACCATAGTAATTGAGCAGAGTGTCCAAGCTAATAGTAAACAGAATTCAGAGAAAATAGTTAGATTAGAACACACCAAACAATATACAGAGTAAATGAACTCTTCTATATCTCAGCTCTACCCTAGAGAGATTTCCTGATGTTTCTAGGGTAGCAAACTGCAGATAAGGACAAATGCAGTTTTCCAGTTCCTCTACATGTCAGATTCTCAGAATCTCCCATCAAGAACCTATCCCAGACAAAAACTTGGAAGCAAACCCATGCTCTCTCTAAGCCAGAATAACTCTTCTGCAAATTCTTATCATATCTCAGGAGGAGAGTATTACACAGATGCTTAGGCTTAATCTTCCTTCCCTCAGCCTTTACAAACTTGGAAAATGAATAAATAAATGGGCATGTTTTAAGAATTTATGTTCCATCCATTCCTTCTCTGAAGCAAGTTCTGTTCTAATAGAGGGAGACAGCATATAGAGAAGTGGTAGCCAGGGTGGTTTTGATTTGAGAAGTCTATAAGATCTTAGGTGGAAGCCTAGTGCAATTGATGAACATAACCTTTCTAGGAGTGATTTTTGAATACTGTTCTCTTAAGCTAGAAGTGAAAAGAGAGAAGGGGTACTCCATAACAGGTACATCAAGTGACATGGCAGGAGTAGTACTAGAAAGCACCCTGTTAAATTCAGGGCCAGGTACTTGCCTCCTGACTATTGCACAAACAAGACACTTAACATCTCTCAACTTCAGTCCCCATGCCTAAAATGTTCGTCCTCTGCTCTGATTGCTGACCTCCCTAGCTTCCTTTAAAGGAATTCTACCTTCTCCATGAAGCCTTCCCTAATCACTCTTCATTCTAAGTGCCTACCCTCTGCTAATCCTACTTATTTTATATATAGCCTGCTCTGTAAGTAACTATTTGCATGTTGTCTCCTATTAGATTGTAAGCTCCTTGAGGGCCTGGACTATCTCTTACCTCTTTTTTGTATCAATGGTTTTACCAATGCTTAATACATAGTATATACTTAATAATTGTTGATTAATTAATGTTATTAATTAATTGATAACAATAATGACTAGAATGTATATAGTGCTTCATTTACCACTAAATACATTTTACAAATGCAGAAATAGGCTGTGAGAGGTTAAGAGACCTATGTACTTTGTGTTTGAAATAAGATTTGTACTTGAGTTTTCCTGTCTTCCTCCAAGTTCAGCACACTCTCCTCTACATGACTCATGAGCCCACAGATCCATTATCAGAGCTGGACTGCCAGGTCTGAGGTAGATGTTCAGAGAGTGAGAGCTTTAGGACTCAGTTAATCAATAAATGTTTTTAATAAGCACATAGCATATGCTGGCAGTTAGGCTAAGAGCTGGAGACAAAAATGAAATCTTTACTCACCAAAATCCACAAAATGATTCACAGAAAGTTCTTAGGATTAATGGTGGATCTAAGGCTTTAAGAAATTTTTATGAAATTATTTATAGACTATGAGTCTCTTCATGGATTTTAGTGATTTCTACCTTCATCATCTCTTGCTTTCCCCCAGGCATTGATCTCTCAGTATGTCTCCTTCTAGACTCTCCAGAAGAAAGTTCGAAGTCCAGCCAACAAGATGACTGATAAACTGACAAGAGTCTAGTGTGCTACTGATTTCATTGCTGAAAAATATATTTTGAATTAAAACAGCAATTGCATAAATCTCTCCAATTTTTAGGTTGCCCTTGGTATTGACAAAACTTAAGAAAATGTTTTTTCTGACCCCAGGTGCAACAAAATGTTCTTTCTTACTCCCCTTAGTAGAAAACATATTTCGGAAGCAAGTATATTTCAGGAGAAACAAATGAGTGAGAGGAGTAACTCCAACCTAAATTTTTGCTCATTCTCACTCTCTGACAACAAAAAAAGACTTAAAATCAAACCAGCTCCTTATTCTTATCAACAGATTCTTCAGAATGAACGGTTGGTTTTTAATCAGCATTTCTGACTCAGTGTGACTGATGGTTTCAAAAATTGGAATTGGAAAATAGTAAAAGGGATCAGGTGGCAAACTTCAGAATATGCTTTTTTGGAAAATATGCGTAATTGTTTCCAACAAATAATTTAGAAGTTATATTTACTCCTTTTTTTCCCATCCTTTCTTCTTACCTTTCTTCCTTTTTTCCCCCTTTCATCTTCCTTTTTTCCCCCCTTTCATCTTCCTTTTTCCCCTATTTCCTCCTTTTTTATTTTTTTCTTTCCCCTTCTCGCTTTCTCTCTGTCCTGCCCAGGGAGTGCTATTCACCACTCAGTCCCATTGCTGATCAACACAAGATCTGACCCACTTCTATTTCTGATTCAGGCCAGTTTGCCCCTCTTTAGGCAGCTTGATGCCACCCCACCCCAGGGATTTCTCCTGACTTACTGAAGATGCCCAGTCAACAACTGAGCTCAAGTTATCATGAACCATCACACCTAGTACAAATTCTGTTTTCTGATTTTTTTTATCTATTTGGAAAGATTTACATAATCATTTTGATTAATTATTCCACCCTTTCCTTCTTCCCACTTCTCTATCCAATCTCCGATTATTTGATATAATCTAATGATATTATTATACCATGTAGACTTAATTTATACTTTCCTGCCACTGATTCCAAGAAGCCTGTGTATTAATAAAAGCACTGGTTTCCTAAAGTGCCACAGGATTCTAACAAAGTTAATAGCTGGAAAAAAAGACAAGTGAATAGCCCACATTGTTATTCCAGACATGGTCTGTTCCTGACATTAATAGGACTACAGTTTTGGATGGTATTTCATCTGCCACCTGACCCCTTTTACTGTTGTCCAATTCCAATTTGAAATCATCAATCACACTGAAATGGTGACACCTATTGTAGAGCAGAAAAACAAACATTCTCCCTTATATGTTACCAACTAGCATACAGAAGTATGTGACACTTGACCCATCCATCTCTCATCTTCAATCCCTCAAACATGTTCTGTTTCCCTCATCCTTAAAAAATTTACAATTGACTTTCTCTGGTTATCGTCTTTGCCTGTTTGCTACTAAATCCATCTTAGAAAAATATCCATTTTCTCACCACCCAGTTATTTTTCAGCTTCATAAAACATAATTTTTATCCCATTCTACTGAAACTTTTTCTTCTGTTTTTTCTTTTAAAATAACAAAAATCTATATGCACTCTCCCACCTCTCTCTACTGAAAAAGAAGAAAAATATTTTATTTTATAATAAATATGGATTGTCAAGCAAAATAAATTTCCAAACTATGTCTAAAAAATATTTCTTCACTATTTACTCTGTGTATATCACCTTTCTCTTAACAGGTGCATAAGCATGCTTAATTTTTTTTTAATGGAATCTCTTAATCTTACCGATGATGGCAGTGCAGTGGATACTCACAGCCCTGATCAGCACAATGTTAACCTGCTAATTTTCTGACCTAGACCAGTTTGTTCCTCCTGAGTCAGCCTGGTGGCCCCTTGCTTCTAGGGGCATCACAGTATAAGTACCAGACTTAGAGCAAACACCTGATCAGCTTTAACCTGCAGCAACCCAGAACTCTGAAGTCTCCAAGCCTTAGATTCTGTGGAAGCAAGAAGCAGAGGCATGCACAAACAAACCTGCATTGATAGCAAGCTTCATGATCAAACCTCTGAAACCATAGACTGGTCATTACATTGTTTCAAATTTGTCTTTGCAATATTATTTATTTATTATTTAAATTGTTTACCTGGTTCTGGCCTATGTAACTGTTTACGTCTTTTATTGCACCATTTGTAAATGTTATATATATGAATGAAGTATATAAATGGTGCTATATTTTATATATATAATGTATGTATATACATATTATATCTCTATACATATATATATTTGTGTATATTGTGGAATAATAGTATTCTCTTCCATTCGTAGATTACAGTTTGTTCAACCATTCCCCAATTAATGGTTGCCCTCTTCATTTCCAGATCTTTGCCACTCCAAAACAAGTTAAAAAATAGACATTTTTTATACGTCTAGTTCCTT
Source organism: Macrotis lagotis (assembly GCF_037893015.1). Classification (NCBI taxonomy): domain Eukaryota; kingdom Metazoa; phylum Chordata; class Mammalia; order Peramelemorphia; family Peramelidae; genus Macrotis; species Macrotis lagotis. Next base: position 501,538,463 of record NC_133658.1, read on the forward strand.
TCCATCTTTCTTTGGTCTCTTTTTCAAGCATAGGTTTAATAGTGGTATATCTGGACTAAAGGGCAGACATAATTTGGTACCTCCCATATCCTTTTCCATCATCTTTTGCCACTCTGATGGGTGTGAAATATAACTCAACCTCAGTTGTCTTAATATGCATTTCCATACAAATTTAGAGTAATTTTCACATGAATATTGAAAGATTCCTTTCTCTAGAAATTATCTGTTTTTATCCTCTTTCCATTTTTATATTGGTCACTGGATTTAAGCCTTACAAATTTGAAAATAGTCCTTTATAAATATCTTGGCAATAAAACCATTTCCCCATTCAGATTACTTTTTCCTTTATACTTTTAGCTATATGGGATTTATTTGTACAAAACTTTTAAAAATTTAATAAAAATTATCCATTTTTCTTCTATGATCTTTTCTGTCTCGTGTTTGGTCATGAACACTTTCCCTGTTTATATGATCTAATGCACAATTTCTTGCTTCCTCAAATTTGTTTATAAGATTAACTTTATGTTAGCCATGTACCTATTGGGAGCTTATCTTGGTAAACAGGGTGTGAGTCCACCTATTTGCTGCTACACTGGTTTTTTAATGTTCCCAACAGTTTTTGTCAAATAATAAATCCTTATTCTAATAGCTGGACTATTTAAGGGTTTTTTCAGATACTTGATAACTGTGCTCTTTTATTTTTGTTCCTAAGCTGTTCTTGACTTCCCTCTCTTATTTCTTAACCAGTCTTGTTATTTAGATAAATTACTGTTTTATAACTTAAGATCTGTTACTATAAAGGCCTATTTTTTCAACTTTTTTTTCTATTGTTTTCCTGGAGGGTCTTGACCTTTTCTTTCTTTGAAAGAATTTTGTTATTTTTCTAATTTATAAAGTAATCCTTTGGTAAACAAGTGAATTAGGCAGTATTTATTGACATTTTTATTATTGCTTCAACCCTCCCTATGAACAATCAGTATTTCCCCAGTTATTTAGAATTGACTTTATTTCCAAGAGTGTTTGTGGTTGTATTTATATAGTTCCTGTAGTCCCAAGTATTATTTATATTCCATGGTTATTTTAAACAGAATTTTTCTACTTTTTCTTAATGGATTTTATAGTAATATACAAGAATGCTATTGATTTGTGTAGATTGTTTTATATCTTGCAATTTTACTGAAGTCATTACTTGTTCTAATTAATTTTTAGTTGACTGTAGGATTCACTAATTAAGCCATTATATTATTCACTAAAACCAATAATTTTGTTTCCTTTTTGTCTATGCTTAGCTCTTCATTTTCTTTTTCTTGAAATATTATCACTAGCTTTTCTCTTGCATTATATTAAATAATAGTGGTAATTGTGGATACCCTTACTTCCTGATCTTAACAGGAACACAGTTTATTGTCATTACATATAATATGGGTTCCTAGTTTTAAATAGATGCTAGCTATCATAGCAAGAAAATCCTTGCTTTCTAGTGTTATTTTTTATTTTAAACAGGAATGGGTATCAAGAGTTTTTTTTCTACATCTATTGGTATAATAATGTGATTTTTAGTGTTTTTGTTATATGGTTCATTATATATTGAAAGTTTCTGAATATTGAATGAACTCTGCATTCCTAATATAATGCCAAATATCAAGGAATCACACTTAGTATTATACAAGATTTAACAGCTATCCTTTAAAAGAACAGAGAACATGGAAAGAGATTTTCCAAAAGACAAAATCTACAACCAGTAATAACACCTTACCCAAGAATACTGAGTATAATCCTACTAAAAAAAGTATATATTTTATAAAATAGAAGACTGACAAGTATTTCTGACAGATGAAAAATAATTGAAAAGGAACTTTTGAAGTGTAAATTCAGAAATAAAGAAAAAAATAAAAAGTTGAAATGAAATATTTACAATTTAATGGAGAGGCTGTTAAAAAATATTCTTTCTTTGTGACCCTAATGTCATGAAGTCATAGATATAATTGAGACAGAAAATCTATAATAGTTTGTTTTAATATTTTGAAGCTATAAGAAGAAAAGAGAAAGGAAAAATAAATTAAGGAAAGATGGGAGAAAAGAAAGGCACATAGGTTTTATAAGTAGAACTATATATAAATATGGAAGGTCTTGGGGGAACACAAATCACTTAAAGTTCACCTTGATTTAAACTGTTCAAAAGGGCAGAAAGCAAACAAACACAAAAGCACGCACACACGCACACACCTTGATTTCAAATGTATTTAATTCAACAACTAAAAAATAGGGATGGAAAAGGCAAAATAATCTCTCATATTAGAAAGGGAAGAAAAGAAAAAGTAATAACTTGAATATAAAGTAAGGCATATAGTGAAGAAAAAACATACTAGAACAGAATAGAGGAAAATATACAATTAATTATCGTGTGATGAACAAAAAAGAACAGAATGAACAAAAGCAAAATCTAACAATATGTTGTTTGAAAGAAGACTTGAAAATAAGATTCACACAGAATTTGTGTAAAATAAGGGGTTGGAGCAAAATCTATCATGCTTCAGTTGAACATAAAAAAGCAAGCTAGAATAGTGGTTATTATTTTAGATGATAAAAGAGAAATTTAATATAACCGAAAAAAGGGATTCAGTGAATAAAATCAGAACATATTTTTTCGTGGGGGAAAAACAAAATAATTGAATCATTAACTAATTTGATTAAAAAAAATTAAATTACCAATTTAAAAAATGAAAAAGGATTATTCACAACAAATGAAGAAGAAATAAAGGATGTCAGGAACTTTCACTGATGTTAAGAAAAAGCCCAGGACCAGATAGATTCAGAAGTGAAATCTGTGAAACATTTAAAAAATAATTAAAATATAAATTATTTACAAAAATAGCAAAAAATTTTTCATATCACAGACAAAACAAGGACATTCAAAACAAAAATAAACTATAGACCAATATTTCTAATATAATTAGCAAAAAAGGAAAAGCTAAAACAATTTATCAGAAAGACTGTCCTAAGATTGGGTTGGAACTTTTCTTTAAATGGTTTATGTGTGTTGTGTGTCTGTGTGTGTGTGTGTGTGTGTGTACACTAAGAGCTACCATTATTTGCAGGAAGTAAATCTTTTAGTTAATTCAATGTTGAAACAAGGATGTCCACTGTCACCACTTCTTGAATTGGTATTCTTAGCAATAAGACAAGAAAAAGAAATAGAAGGAATTAGCAAAGAAGAAAAAACATCACTTTTTGCAGATGAGATTATGATGTACTTAATGAACCCTAGAAAGTCAAATGGAAAAATGAGTTAAACAATCACTCCATCAAGCTTACAGGATATAAAATAAATCCATACAAATCACCAGAATTTCTGTATGATACCAACCAAATCCAGCAGGAAAAACTAGAAAGAGAAATTGAATTTAAAAAACTACTTGGGCATCTACCTTCCAAGATACACAAGAACTATATAAATACAAATACAAATAGCTATACAGAAATTGGAAAAACATCCATTGATCATATGTCAACTGAGATAATATAATAAAAATGGCAAAAACTACGTAAATTTATTTGCTTATCAAATGCCAAGCCAAATACCAAAAGATTATGGAACTAAAAAAAAAGATGATGAAATTGATATGGAAGGAAAAAATGGTCAAAATCTTTAAGAGAAATGTAAAAGAAATGGGAACAAAAGGGATCCAGCAGCATTAGATCTCAAACTATAGTACAAATCAATAATAGATTTTTAGATTTTTCTTAACTAGTACCAAATTATTTGAATAAATTGAATAATTCTAATAATTTGGTTCTAGTTAAGAAAAATCTAAAAATTGATAAATAGAACAGATAAGTCTTTAATTCTCTGGTCTCTGATAAGTACAAAAATTCAAACCACTGGCTAAATATTTATTCATTTGTTCATTTATTTTGACAACAATTATTGGGAATATTGGATAATAGTATGGAAAAAATTAAGTTTAAAATTTATCTTATACCTTATAAAAGATAAGTTCCAGGGGCGGCTAGGTGGTTTAGTGGGTAAAGCACCAGCCCTGGAGTCAGGAGTACCTGGGTTCAAATCAGGTCTCACTTAATAATTACCTAGCTGTGTGGCCTTGGGCAAACCACTTAACCCCATTGCTGTGCAAAAACCTAAAAAAAAAAAAAAAAAAAAGATAAGCTCCAAATCAGTACAGTTAGAGAACCATAGACAAAAGTTATCAGATCTATGACTAGGAGAAAAGTTATTGCCAAGAATAGAAGACAAATCAATCATTTTGATTGCATACAATTTAAAAGTCTTTACATAAATAAATCTAAAGATTAAAACAACTGAAAAGTTCAACAAACTTCTCTGATAAAGGTTTCATTTCTAAGCTAGCTATAGATAGATGTAAATGTCAACATATGTGTGTATTTATATGTAAAAATGTATATATGGAACAGATTAAATTAATAAACCATTCTTCAGTTGATAATTAATCTAATGATATGAAAAGGTAGTTCTAGAATTATATGAAAACCCAGGCTTTCTAGAACTATATGAAAAAAAAAATTTCCAAATTGCTACCATACAAATTAAAGCAATTCTGAGATCTTACCTCATACTTATCAAAGTGACAAAGATGACAAAAATGGAATATGATAAGTGTTGGAGGAAACTGTGAGACAACAGTCAAATTTGCACAGTGAGCTTGTAAATGGTTACAACCACTCTTTAAAGCAGTTTGGAAATTTACACAGAAAGAAAGCAAATATTGCAATCTCTTTGACCTAGCTATATCACTGTTAGGTCAATAACCAAGAGATAAGTAAAGAGGAAAAGATCCTTTATGTACAAAAATATTTATAGCAGCTATTTTTGTATTGATTAAAAAAATCTGGAAACTAATGGGATGTCCTTCAAGAAAGTCTGAATAATTCATGACACTTTAGAATATGAAAGAATACTATTGTGCTATTAGAAATAAGGAAATAGATTACTTCAAAAAGAAATGGGAAGACATATGAACTGAAGCAGAGTAAAGAGTTAGAAGGACAAATCATACATAACAAGAGTATGTAAATTAACAATTTTGCGGTCTTAGAAACTGATGAAATATGCAGAACCCAAAGAACAACATATAATAATAACAGTGAGAACAAATAACTTTGAAAGCTGTAAAGACTATGATGAATATAGAGATTATTCAAGATTCCAGAGGGCCTATGATAAAATGTATAGATAAGTGTAGGGTGAAGAATATATTGTGTATTTTCATATAGTCATTAAGAGAATTTGTTTTGCTTAGCTGCATATTTGTTGTAAGAAATTTCATTCCCCCCCCCAATAACATGGGTTTGGGGAGGGCAAGGAAACAGATCTGATTTATTTTTCTTAAACAGGAATAGATTTGCTAGAGATGTGAAATGTTGCATGCATGTTCAGATGAAACTGCTCTTACTCTGTTTTAAGAAACTTCCTGTGAAATAGGACTTAACTATAAAAGTTTGCAATGTGAAAATGAAATATCAATAAAACTTTTTTTCCCAAGCACTATAATTAAGAGTCTTGACTATTTTTCTCTTTGACTTCCCACTTTGATTTGCCTCCTGTTGCAACAATTTCTGGTGAGAGATAATGCTGGAATAGCCTTTGCCATCACATTTGTCCATTTCTGTTTTAAATGAAGGGATTGAATTTTATGATCTTGTGAGTTTTTCTCTGCATCTGGATTTTGCAACCAGACCACAGTGAAAGTAATTACAGATTATGGACCAGCATAAGTTGCAGAGAATAAAAAGATAGAAAAATTCCATGAAGAACTCAATAAGAGCTTCCAGTTAAATCAAAACTCAGTGACAGTACTGAGAATACTTTCTCAAATCCTCAATGGTGAGAATGGGTAAAAACAGAGGAATACATTAGCAAATAGGGATGAGGAGATGAATCAAAGATTTGGGGATTACATTCCCCTGCCAGCCCTGTTCTTTACTCTGCTTCAGTTCATATAATGTCTTCCCTTTTCTTTTTGAAGTAATCTATATCCTTATTTATAATTATTCCTCCTTCTCCTGGAACTTCCCCCAGTGCCTCCTTCTCATCAGAGATTATGCAACCTTCTTAATAGGGAACATCATTCTTTAAGACTTACCTCTTCTCCTGTTGGTGGATTTGCCCTGAGTTCTTCATTTTGTAGGGGTCTTAAGTTGACCATCATTACCCTTTCAGTCCTGTTCCTCATTCCTAAACTTGCAAACCCTATTTTCTCATCCTCAAACTTTGGTCAGCACCAGGAGTTTTCTCTTTCCCTCACATCCAACCACCCTCATGACTCTCGACGTGAAGCATCCAAGACTTCTCTCTTACCATTGATGAATTCCTCTTAGAGTCTCATTTTGTATAAGGACTCAGGTCAGTCTTCTTTCTCTTCTTGACTTCCCTTATCATCTTTCCTCTCCCACTCCTTTTTCAACTCCCATTTGTCCCCCATTAGAAGGTAAGCTTCTTAATGTCAGGAACTATCTTATTTGTATCTCCATTTAATAATGTAGTGCCTGTCACATAGTAAAAACTTAATAAATGTTTGTTTCTTCTTTTCTTCCTATATATGTCTCATAGTTATGCATCCTAAATACTTTTTTGAGAAGAAGATTAGAAGACACTGAACATGGCAAGCACTGAATTACATCACAAAAGAAAGTTAAACAAATCATGTTTTAACAGACAGGAAATGATTAGTAATCCTTTTTTAAAAAGGAATTAGATTGTAAAGAGTCTGGCTATTGGGATAAAAATTCTCTCTTCAATAAAAACTGTTGGGAAAATAGGAAGTTACTATGGAAGAAAACAAATCCTAAAGATGTAGAATGGAACTAAAAGGAAGCTAATGATTTTACAAAAAATCAAGACACAATACTTAACACCAAAAGAATGAAAAATTAGAAGAAAATGTGAAACATCTCAATGAAAAAACAATTGATCTAGAAAACAGATTCAGGAAAGATAATTCAAAAATTATTGGGATACCTGAAAGTCATGATTAGGAAAAGAGCCTTGATCTCATTTTAAAAGAATTCCTATGGGAAAATTGCCCTGATATCCTAGAAGCAGAGGACAAAATAGAAATTGAGAGAATCCACCAAGCTCCCCTGGAAAGAGATCCCCTCAAAAAGCCCAGGAATATTATAGCAAAGTTCCAGAACTCCCAAGTCAAAGAAAAAATATTACAAGCAGCCAGAAGGACACAATTCAAATATCATGGAGCTGCAGTCAGGATCACACAGGACTTAACAGCAACTACATTAAAAGCTCATAGGGCTTGGAATATAATATTCTGGAAGGCAAAAGAGCTTGGAATGCAACCGAGAATCAACTACCCAGCAAAACTGAATGTCCTCTTCCAGGGAAAAAGATGGACTTTCGATGAACCAGGGGAATTTCAAATGTTCCTGTTGAAATGACCAGAACTAAAAAGAAAGTTTGACCTTCAAATACAGGACTCAGGTGAAGCATAGAGAGTGGAGGAGAAGGGTAAAATATGAGGGACTTAATGAACTGCATGTATTCCTGCATAGAAAAATGATACTGATAATACTCATAAGAAACTTCTCATTTAATAGAGCAAGTAGAAGGAGTTTTTATAGTTGAAGCACAGGAGAGGGCTGAATCTGAAGATATAATATATTGTAAAAAGGAAGTTAATGGCTAAAAGAAATGCACTGGGAAGAGAAAGAAGAGGTAGAATAGGCTAAGATATTTTATATCAAAGATTTTTTTTCTTTTTACAATAAGCTTTAGAAATGATATGGGAGGGGGGAAGCTGAGAGGGAATGAGGGAACCTTCACTCTCATCAGAAATGGCTCAGAGAGGAAACAGCATATACACTCAATAGAGTATAGACATCTAGAGTAAAAAAGAGAGAAAGGGGAACAGGGGGATGTGGGTGATAGAGGAGAGGGTAGATCATAGGATAAAATTGTCAGATATAACACATTTTATTTTTTACTTCTTGCAAGGGGCTGGGATTGGGTGGCCTGTCTGGTTCCACAAGGCTGGGCTGTTGCTGGGTCTCAGGGATGGTATGTGGACTTTGGCCCCAGGGCTGGTAATCAGTCCGCTATGCCACTCAGCTACCCTATACCACATTTTAGAAGAGTAACAGAGTGAAAGGAGAGAGAAAATATAGTATATGGTAGTGAGAAGGTACAGATAGAGGGAGTTGGAATCAGCAACAGCAACAGTGGAAAAATATGGAAGTAGCTTTTGTGATCCACCCAAGACAGAGTGGATGGCATCAGAAAGCAGATTGAAACACATTTTTTCCCTTTTCTTTATTTCTCATGAGGGTCTATATTGGGGGGTGTTGTTTACTCTTAAACAAGAATATTTTAGTAATGTATAAAAAAATCACTTGTACAAAAATATTCATAGCAGCTCTGTTTGTGGTGGCAAAGAATTGGAAATTAATGTAAATGTCCTTCATTTGGGGAATGCCTTAGCAAAATGTGGTATATGTATGTGATGCAACACTATTGTTCAATTAGAAGCCAGGAGGGATGGGAATTCAGGGAAACCCAGAAAGATTTGCATGGATTGAAGCTGAGTGAGATGAGCAGAACCAGAGGAACATTGTGCACCCTAGCAGTAACATGGGGGTGATGACCAACCTTGATGGACTTGCTCATTCCATTAGTGCAACGATCAGGCACAATACTTTATTTTTCTTCCTTAGGAATATGATTTCTCTCTCACCACATTCAATTTAGATCAACATATACCATGGAAACAATGTAAAGACTAACAGACTGCCTCCTGGGGTAGGGAGGAAGCAATATTAGGGGGGGAATTCTAAAAAGTTCAAAATGAAATTTTTTTAAATTTAAAAAAAATACAATGGGAACAAATGAAAAAAGAAAACAACTTCAAAAATTGAATTGTCCAAATAGAAAAGGAGATGCAAAAGCTAACAATAAAATAATTACTTGAAAATTAGAATTGGACAAGTGGAAGCTAATGACTTTCTAAGACATCAAGAATCAGGCAAGCAAAATTTCTTTAAATTAAAAAATAGAAGAAAATATAAACTATTGCATTGGAAAAACAACTGACCTGAAAAGATAGTTCCAGGAGAGATAATTTAAGAATTATTGCTCTACCACGATAAGAAGCCATGATAAGAAAAAAAGAGCCTGGACAACATCTTTAAAGAAATGATCAACATAAACTGCCCTGATGTTGAGAGGGTAAAATATTCATTGAAAGAATCCACTGATCACTTCCAGAAAGATCCCAAAATGAAATTGCCAAGGAATATTATATCCAAATTCCAGGATTATCAGATTAAGGAGAAAATATTGCAAGCAGCCAGAAAGAAACAATTCAAATACCAAGGAACCACAATCAGGATTACATAGGACTTGGCAACTTCAACATTAAAGGATCGAAGGGCCTGGAATATGATATTCCAGAGTGCAGAGGACCTTGGATTACAACCAAGAATCAACTACCTTGAAAAATTGAGTTTATTCTTTTAGGGGAAAAGATGGACTTTCAACAGAAAAGGGAACTTTCAAACTTTCCTAATGAAAAGAGCAGAGCTGAACAGAAAATTCCATCTAAAAATACAAAACTCAAGAGATGCATTAAAAAGGTAAACAGGAAATGAAAAAATAAAGTTATTAAATAAGACTAGATTGTTTTCATCTCTACATTTAAATGATATTTGAGAAAGGAGTACAATCAGAGTGTGTAGGAATAAATTGATTTTCTTGTGATGTCAAGATGAACAAAAGGATTGTATTAGGAAAAGAGGGATTGTATTAGGAAAAGAGGGAAGGGAGAGGCAAACAGTGAATTTTATCACATGAAGAGGCACAAAAGACCTATTACAGTAGGGAAAAAAAGAAGGGAGGAAGAATTGCTTGAAGCTTACTCATCAGATTTAGTCAAAGTGGGAACAACATACTCTCAGTTGAGTTTAGAATTACCCTACAGGGAATTAGGAGGTAAAAGAAAAAAAGGAAGGAGGGGCTGATAGAAGGAAGGGTAGAAGGGAAAGTAGAAGTAGGAGGGGAAAGGGGAAAGAAAAAGGATGGAGGGCTGATTGAAGGGAAGACAACTGAGGGAGATGTTTGTCAGAAACAAAACACTGGTGAGGTGGGATAAGGTGAAAGAAAGTAAAAACAGGTAAAAGAGGATGGAGTTTAATACAGAGTTAAAAATCAAAACTATGAATGTGAATGGGTAAACTCTCCTATAAAAACAGAAGTGGAAAGCACAGTAGATTAAAAATCAGAATCCTACAACATATAATATACAAGAAATACATATGAAGCAGAGAGATATGCACAGAGTAAAAGTAATGTGCTTTAGCTAAAGTAAAAAAAAGCCAGGATAGCACTTTTGATCTCAGACAAAGCAATTTAATTAAGAGATAAGAAAGAAAACATCTTCCTAAAAGATAGAGACAATGAAATAATGTCAATATTAAACATATATGCAAGTGATATAGCATCCAAATTCTTAAAGAAGAATTAAATGAGTTACAAGAAGAAATAAACAGCAAAACGATACTGGGGGTAATCTCAACCGTCCTCTCTTAGGACTATATAAATCTAATCACAAAATAAACAAAAAGGAAGGGGCAGCTAGGTGTCGCAGTGGATGGGGCAGCTAGGTGGCACAATGAATAAAGTATTGGCCCTAGAGTCAGGAGGACCTAAATTCAAATCTGGTCTTAGACACCTAAATTGCCTAGCTATGTGACCTTGGGCAAGTCACTTAACCCCATTACCTTCAATAAATTAAAAAAAAAACAAAAATAAATGTAAAAAAAGGAAATTGGGGGTGGCTAGGTGGAGCAGTGGATAGAGCACTGGTCCTGGAGTCAGGAGTACCTGAGTTCAAATCCAGCCTCAGACACTTAATAATTACCTAGCTGTGTGACCTTGGGCGAGCCACTTAACCCTATTTGCCTTGCAAAAACAACAAAAAAAAGAAGTTAAGGAAGTGAATAGAATTTTAGAAAATTTAGATATGAAGACGCCTGAAGAAAATTGAATGGGGATAGAAAGGAATATATCTTCTTCTCAGTAATACATGGCACCTACATAAAAATTGACCATGAATTAAAGCATAAAGACCTCACAATCAAATGCACAAAGGCAAAAATATTAAATTTACCCTTTTCAGATCATGTTGCAATAAAACGTATGTATAATAAGAGACCATGGAAAGAGAGAAACTAAAAATTAATTGGAAACAAAATAACCTAATTTTAAGGAATGCATGGATCAAACAAGTTGTAGAAATAATCAATAATTTCATCCAAGACAATGACAATAATGAGGCAACATACCAAACCTTGTGGGATGCAACCAAATGAGTCAGTAGGGGAAACTGTATATCTCTCAATGCTTATATGACAACAACAACAACAACAACAACAATAATAATAATAATAATAATAATAAATGTTTGTCCTTCATTTTTTAAAGAAGACCATGACATCAGGGAAGTGATGCCATGACAAGCATATGAACTGAATTTGTGTGAGGGGGATGGTATGCTAAGTTACCAAACTCACTTTCTCCTCCAGAGCCATCTGGGTCATTGGCCAGATATGAATCAGTACAACTGGAAATGGCCCTGGATGCAAGGCAATCACAGGGTTAAGTAACTTTCCCAAGATCACATAGCTAGTAAGCAGCAAGTGTCTGAGGCCAAATTCAAACTTCTGTCTTCCTGACTCCAAGGTCAATGCTCTTCTCCACTATACCACCTAACTGCCCCAAATGCTTATATGAATAAAATAAAGAAGAGATCAATGAATTAAGCATGCAACTAAAAACTCAAAAACAAAAGCAATTAAAAATGCCCAACTAAATACCATTTAGAAATTCTGATAATCAAAGAAGAGATTAATAAAATTGAAAGTAAGAAATCTAGTCAACTAATAAAACTAAAAGTTGGTTTTATGAAAAAAACATAAAATAGATAAACCTGTGGTCAATTTCATTTTGAAAAAGAAGGAAAAAAAATAAATTATCAGTATCAAAAATGAAAAGTTTAAATTTACTAACAATGAGGAAGAAATTAAAGTAATAATTCAGAGCTTTTTTTGCTCAACTTATTGCCAATGAATCTGACAATCTAAGTGATATGGATGAATATCTATAAAATAAAAATTGCCCCAAATTAACAGAATGGGATATAAAATACTTAAGTAACCCTATTTTGTTAAAAGAAATTTAACAAGCCATCAATGAATTCCCTATGAAAATTCTCCAGGGCAAGATGGATTCACAAGTGAATTCTATCAAACATTTAATTTCAATTTCATATAAACTATATGAAAAAATAGGTGAAGGATTTCTACAAATTCCTTTATGACACCAATATAGTACCAATATCAAAACCAGGTAGAGCCAGAACAGAGGAAAAACTTATAAAACAATTTCAAAAAAGTTTAAATAAAATATTAGCAAAGAGATTATAGTAAATACCACGAATGCAGGGTAGGTTCAATATTAGGAAAACAATCAGGATAATTGACCATATCAATAACAAACCTAACAAATGGAGTTATCTCAATAGATGTTGAAAAAACTTTTTGACAAAATGAAGCATTATCCCTATTAAAAACACTAGATAGTGGCAGCTAAGTGGCACAGTGGATAGAGCACAAACACTGGACTCAGGAGTACCTGGGTTCAAATCCAGCCTTGGACACTTAATAATTACCTAGCTGGGTGGCCTTGGGCAACCCACTTCACTCCATTTGCCTTGCAAAAACCAAAAGAAAAAACCCACTAGATAGCATTGGAATAAATGGAGTTTTCCTTAAAATGATAAATCTAAAATCATCAGCAATCATTATATGAAATGAGTATAAGCTAGAAGCATTCCCAATAAAGTTGGGGCTGAAACTGGATTGTCTTCAATTATCACCCACTACTATTCAATATTGCACTAAAAATATTAGTGTTGGCAATAAGAGAAGAAAAGAAATTTAAGGAATTAGAATAGGCAATGAGGAGACAAAACTCACTTTTTTGCAGGTGATATGATGATATGCTTAGATAATCCTAGAAAATCAATTTAAAAACTATTTGAAACAAAATCTTTAGTGAAGTTGTAAAATATAAAATAAACACACACACAAATCATAAGCATTTATATATACCTTTATATATATATATATATATAAAGGTATAAAGGTATATATATATATATATTACCAACAACAAGAGATAGAAAGAGAAATTCCATTTAAAATAATGATGATGATGAAGTTTGTCATTTGTTCTCAAAGAACATTATGCCATCCAGGAGGTGATGCCAAGACATAAACATGAACTGGATTTGAATGAGAGGGTGCTAAGTCAACTGCCTCACTTTCTCCTCCAGAATCATCAGAATCTAGTGGACAACTATGAATCAGGATGACTGGAGATAGCACTGGATGAAGGAATCAGAGTTGTGACTTTGCCAAGTTCACACAACTAATAAGTGTCTGAGGCTAAATTTGAACTCAGGTATTCCTCACTTCAGGGCTGGCACTCTACCCACTTACCATCCAGCTGTCCTTGTCAACAACATAAAATAATGGGGAGTCTACCTGCTAAGACAAATTCAGAAAATCTATGAACACAAAGTCATACCTAACCGATTGCAAAAAATGTGAATTGCTCATGAGTAGGCGAAGCTAATAAAATAAAAATGAAAATTCTACCTACATTAAATTACTTATTTGGTGCCATACCAATCAGACTACCAAAATATTATTTTATGGAGCTAAAAAGAATAATAAAATTGGGGGCAGAGCCAAGATGGCGACAAGAATGGATCTTGTCTTAGGCTCTCTCTCTCATAAAACTCATAAGCTAAGGACTCTAACTAAACTTTCAAGAGACAGAACCCACAGAGGGACCCAATGAGGCAGTTCTCCTACTCAAGGTAACCTAGAAAAGAGCAGAAAGGCTCTGCTCCCCGGGGTTAGAGGGGCGGCCCACCAGAGGAGTGGTCCACCAGAGCGAAAGAACTTCAGCCTCCCCTAGGCAGCCCCAGGGCGCTGGGAGCCACAGCTCACAGCAGTGGGGGAGTTTCCTGAGCTATGCCCAGGGAGCACCAGGCACAAAGTGGTGGAACAGCGGGGGGGACCTGTGCCAGAGCGAGCACTTGAAGTCCAGCCCTCAGGGCACACAGCAAGCAGTGTGGCCAGAACAGCCCAGATCCAGGAAACAGAAGCAGGCTGAGCTGGTAAGCAGGAGCCCACAGGGCATGAGCCCATTGAACCTATGGAGGGGAGTGAAGAGAGAGAGACTGCAGAGCTCTGTCCTCTGCCTCTGGCACAGGACTCTGTGGTTCTGACCACATTCAGATCCTGATCCCAGTCTAGGCCCCCCATAGAACAGCAGGTACCCACCACCTCAGCCCCGTGGGGGGGTGGTGCATATGGTCATTCACAGATGAGGAGGGAGGACAGAGCCTCACATACTGAGACCCTTGTGGGAGTGTCCCAAAAGCTCAGGAAGCACCCCCAAAACAGGCCCAGGCTGGGGAAATGAGCAAGCAGAGAAACAAGAGGAAGACCATTGAGAAATATTTTGCAAATGAGCACAAGAAGGATCAAAATACTCAGTCTGAAGATGAGGAAGCACAAGCTCCTGCATCTAAAGACTCCAAGAAAAACAGAAACTGGGCTCAGGCTATTACAGAGCTCAAAAAAGACTTTGAAAATCAAATGAGGGAGTTGGAAGAAAAACTGGGAAAAGAAATGAGAGATATGCAGGAAAAACATGAAAATGAAGCCAGCAGCCTAGTCAAGAAAATCCAAAAAAATGCTGAAGAAAATAGCATGCTAAAAACCAGCTTAGGTCAAATGGATAAAACAGTTCAAAAAGTTATTGAGGAAAAGAAGGCTTTAAAAAGCAAAATTGGCCAGATGGAAAAAGAGATAAGAAAACTCTGAGGAGAACAAATCCTTCAGACAAAGAATAGAATTCAGGGATATTGATGAATTTAACAGAAATCAGGAATCAATACTTCAAAACCAAAAAAATTGAAAAATTACAAGAAAATGTGAAATATCTCATTGAAAAAACAACTGATATGGAAAACAGACTTAGGAAAGATAATTTGAAAATTATTGGAATACCTGAAAGTCATGATCAGGAAAAGAGCCTTGACATCATTTTCAAAGAATTACTACAGGAAAATTGCCCTGATATTCTAGAAGCAGAGGGCAAAATAGAAATGGAGAGAATCCACCGATCCCCCCAAGAAAGAAATCCCAAAAAAACCAACCCCTAGGAATATTATAGCTAAGTTCCAGAACTCCCAAGTCAAAGAGAAAATATTACAAGCAGCTAGGACACAGTTCAAATATCATGGAGCTGCATTCAGGATCACACAGGACTTAGCAGCAACTACATTGGAAGCTCGTAGGGCTTAGAATATAATATACCAGAAGGCAAAAGAGCTTAGAATGCAGCCAAGAATCAACTACCCAGCAAGGCTGAATGTCCTCTTCTAGGAAAAAAGATGGACTTTCAATGAACCAGGGGAATTTCAAACATTCCTATTGGAATGGCCAGAGCTGAACAGAAGGTTTGATCTTCAGATACAGGACTTGGGTGAAGAGACTGGAGAAGGGGAAAATATGAGGGACTTAATGATGATGAACTGCAGGTATTCCTGTATAGAAAAATGACACTGATAATACTCATATGAATCTTCTCAGTTAATAGAGCAGGTAGAGGGAGTTTTTATAGTTGAAGCACAGGAGAAAGCTGAATTTGAAGATAAAATATGGTATAAAAATCGAGTCAATAGGAAAAAAAAGGGAAATGTAATGGGAGAAAGAAAAAGGAGATGGGGAATAGGCCAAGATATTTCATATAATAAGATTTTTCTTTATCACAATGAGCTATTGAAATGATATGGAAGGGGGAAGGCAAGGGGGAATGAGGGAAACTTCGCTCTCATCAGAGGTGGCTAGGAGAGGAAACAACATATATAATCAATGGGGTACAGACATCTGGAGTAAGAAGGAGGGGGGCAGGGGGAAGGGGGGGGAATGTGAGTGATGGAGGAGAGGATGGACCATGGGGGGAGAGTGGTCAGATATAACACATTTTCTTCTTTACTTCTTGCAAGGGGCTGGGATTGGATGGCCTGCCCAGGACCATAGGGCCAGGTGGATGCTGGGCCTAAGGGGTGGTAGGGGGGGCTCAGGGCCTCTTGGCCCCAGGACCAGGAATCTGTCTGCTGCGCCACTCAGCAACCCTACAGCAGAGTCAGAGTGAAAGGAGAGAGAAAATATAGTACATGGTAGTGGAGAAATAAGAAAGGAGGGAGTTGCGATCAGCAATGGCAGCAGTGGAAAAATATGGAGGTAACTTCTGCCATGGACTTATAAAGAATGTGATCCACCCACAACAGAGTTGTTGGTGTTGGAACAAAGACTCAAGCACATTTTTTATTATTATTATTATTTTGGGGGGTGGTGCAAGGCAAATGGGGCTGGGTGGCCTGCCTGGGGCTGCATAGCAGGGTGATCGTTGGGTGTCTGAGGCCAGATTTGGACCCAGGTCCTCCTGGCTCAAGGGCCAATGCTCTGTCTGCCACCTAGCCACCCCCTATTATTACTTTTTTATTTTATTTTGGGTCTTTTTTTTTTTTTGGTTTTTGCAGAGCAGTGGGGTTCGGGTGGCTTGCATGTCACACGACTGGGTGATTGTTAGGTGTACAGGACCAGATGTGGGCTTGGGTGCTAGTGACTCCAGGACTGGTGCTCTGTCCATTGTGCCATCTGACCATACCTACAATTATTACTATTTTTTTAATTTTAATTTTTCCTCTCCCCTTCACTTTATTGCTTAAGTAAGTCTATATTTATGGGGGGAGGGGGTATTTCATTTACTCTTAAACAAGAATATTTTATTAATGTAAAAAAATTTGTACAAAATGAGAATAAATATTAAATAAAAAGATAAAAAAGAATAAAATTCATCTAGAAGAACAAAAGGACAAGAAAATCAAGGGAATAACTGGAAAAAGAAAGTTGACTTGGCTATACCAAAAAATCAAAAGAATGAAAAAGTAGAAGAAAATGTGAGCTGCTATTCTCACCCTCCCCACCTAACTGCTTAGTTAACTAGGCTGTGTTGCATTTTAAAAAATAAGCATTCATCCTATAACTCATGTTCCCCAGCTGTCTCACTTTGACCTGATAATCCTTGGGGCCTTACTTCAGGCATTTGCCCTTCTCTCACCTTTAATCAGACCCTAGACTTTTCTGGGATAGTAGGCTGAGATGAGAGAAGGTTACTGTTGTTAGGTCTTGAGTTTGCCTCTGGAGGGATAGGTCCTTTGAGAGTGGAAAAACGTGTGTGTTTGTGTGTGTGTGTGTGTGTGTGTGTGTGTGTGTGTGACTTTGTAGTCCTGTTTTGATGTAGGGATGGGTCCCTGGAGATAGAAACCAATACCTTCCCTCAGTAATCTCTCCTGAAAACCCATTTAAGTCATTCAAAGCCCAAACTCTCCCCCTTCTCCATGGAACCTGCAGACAACCAAGAGGAAGAAAATATCCTAGGGGGATGGGAATACCTGTTCTTGGTGCAAAGCCAAGGAAAAAGGACCCTATGCTTCTCTAGACTTTGGGAGAGAGCTAAAGTCCACAGCCTAGCCACAAGGTTTTGCATTGAACCCCAAAGTTCTTATACATTCTTTATTTGCCCCTTAACCCAGCTAGAAGCTTTAAGAGAGGAAGAGAGAAGGATAAACATTATTTTTCTTCACTATCTTCTTTGTTGAGATTCATATTTCCAAAGAGCTTGTTCTTTGCATTTTAAGCACTTTACAAAGAATAAATATTATATTAACCAAAAAAATTGACCTAGAAAAATGAATTGAGGAGAGATCATTTAAAACTAACTGAAAATCCATGATGATAAAAAAAAGACCTAGGCATCATATTTCAAGAAACTATCAATGAAAACCAGAACCACAGGGAAAATAGAAATTCAAAGAATTCTCCAATCACATCTTGAAAGAGATCTCAAAAGGAAAACCCCCGAGCCAAATTCCAGAGCTCCTAGTTCAAGAAGGAAATATTGTAACTAGGCAAAAAAAGAAACAAACATGGAACCACAGCCAGTATATCACAATATTTAGCAGTTTCTACACTAAGGGTTTGGTGGGAATATTATTCTAGAATGTTTTGAGCTAGGATTACAACCAAGAATCATCTACCCAATAAAACTGACTATAATCTTTCAGGGGGAAAAAGAGATATTCAATAAAATAGAAGAAATTCAAGCACTCCTGGTGAAAAGACCAGAGCGAATGGAAAATTTGACTTTCAAATATATGATGCAAAAGAAGCATAAAAAAGCAAACAGGAAAGAAAAATGATAAGGAATTTAAGAAGGTTAAACAACTAGCATTCCTATGTAGCAAAAATAATGCTTGTGACTCCTAAGAACATTCTCATTATAAGGGCAGTTAGAAGAATAGACAGAAGACAATGGGTGTAAGTTGAATGTGATGTGATGATTATCTTAAAAAAAATAAATTCAAGGAGTAAGAGAAATTCACTGGGAGAAGGGGAAAGGGAGAGGTAAAATGGGGTAAATTAATCTATCTAATTCTAATCTAATCGATCTATCTAATATAAAAGAGGCAAGAAAGCTTATATAGTAACGAAGGGGGGGAACAGGTGAGCATGTGAACTTTACTTTCATAGGAATTGACTCAAAGAAGGAATAATATTCACACTTATTTAGGTTTAGAAATCTATTTTACCCTACAGGAAAGTTGGAAAATAAATAGATAGAGCACAGATTTATAAGAATACAAGCTATTCTTCAATTGATAAATGGCCAAAGGATATACACAGACAAGTTTCATATAAAGTTATAAAAGCTAACTATAGTCAGGTAAAAAAATGCTCTAAATCTTTATTGATTATAAAAATGAAAATTAAAACAACTCTGAACTACCACTCAACATCTATCAAATTTGCTAAAATTATGAAAGGAGAAAAATTGACAAGACATTAATGTATTGATGGTGATGTGATATATATACTGATCTAGCCATTCTGTAGAGCAATTTAGAACTATGCCTAAAGGGCTAAACTAAGCAAAACCACTACTAGATCTGTATCCCAAAGACATTAAAAAACAAAAAGGGAAAGTTCTTAACTATACAAAAATATTTATAACAGCCCTTGCAGTTGTGACAAAGAACTGGAAATTGAGGGGATACCCATATTAACTAGGTAATGACTGAAAAAATATGGGTATATGAATGTAATAGAATATTATTATGCTATAAGAAATAGCAAGTAGATAATCTCAGAAAAACTTGAGAAGACTTACATGAACTGAGGCAAAGTGAAATGAGAAGAACCAGGAGAAGATTGTATACAGAAATAGCAGAATTGTATGATGATCAACTGTGAATGATCCAAGATAATTCTGAAGAACTTATAATTAAAAAATGCTATCCATCTCCAAAGAAATAACTGGTAAGTCTGATGCAGATGAAAGAATACTTTTTTCACTTCATTATTCATGGGTTATTTTTTTAAACCTGTGTTTTCTTTCACAACATAACTAACATGAAAATACATTTTGCTTGACTGCACATGTGAATATCAAATTGCTTACCTTCTCAGTGAGGGGGAATGGGGACAAGAGGAATTTGAAACTCAACATTTTTTAAAAAAGGATGTTAAAAATTATTTTTACATACAATAGGGGGGAAATTGAATATTAAATAAATAATTTTTAAAAAGTATAGTAATTATTATTAAAACACTCTGACAACATGTGTGGTGATGCCTCCAGAGATACTGGTTTCTTACCATGAGATGTACCACACACCTGGAATGTTAAAGTGTAAATTGTGACCATTTATTGAGGAGGATGTCTTTAAGAATTGTACCTTTAGGGGCAACTAGGTGGTGCAGTGGACAGAGCACCAGCCCTGGAGTCAGGAGTACCTGAGTTCAAATCCGACCTCAGACACTTAATAATTACCTAGCTGTGTGGCCTTGGGCAAGCCACTTAACCCCATTGCTTTGCAAAAGCCTTAAAAAAAAAAAGAATTGCACCTTTAAAAAATTCAAATTAAAATAAAAAAAAGAATTGTATTTGAGGATTTCCATCAATTGGGGAATGGCTGAACAAATTGTGATATATGTATGTGATGGAACACTATTGTGCCATAAGAAATCATGAGAGACAGGATTCCAGAAAACCTGGAAAGACTTGCATAAGTTGATGCAGAGTGAAATGAGCAGAAGCAGAACATTATACACACTAATAACAACATGGGATGATGATCAACTATGATGGACTTGTTCATTTCAGCAGTACAATAATCAGACACATTTAAAGGTCTTGTGATGGAAAATACCATTTATATTCAGAGAAAGAACTGAGTTGAAATGAAGACTGAAGTTTATTATCTTCATTTTTTAAAAAAATATATCATGTATAATATATTTTGTCATCTTTAATGTTTTCTTTCTTCCATTTGGATCTGATTCTTCTCTCACAACATGTTCAAATTCGATCTATGTTTGACATGGTTATAGATGTAAAGCCTGTATCAGATTGCTTTCTGTCACTGGCAGGGGGAGGGAAGGGAGAGAGGGAGAAAAATTGTAAAACTCAAAGCATTAAAAAAAATGATGGCAAAAACTACCATTGCATGTAGATGGAAATATAAATAAAATATTTATTAAAAAATAAAATAAAATTTTTAATTCCTTTAAAATAAATAATTTTTTTAAAAAAAGATAATTGAAGATGATTTTGGTAAATTGTGCTCTCCAGCTATGTTGGGCCTTTCAGTCTGATAATTTATGCATTCTCTAAGTTCTATCAGGGGATGTCTTCAGACTTTCTTCTCATCAAGAAAAGACAAATTCAGAAAAACTAGTGCTCGGGTTTTTCTGGGTTTGATTGCATTTAATTTGCTAATAGAATCATCACTCAATTACCTCAGAAGAAGCCTTTTAAAAGAATTCCTCTTCTAACTCTAATGGAGATTTATATATATTTATATAAATCATTTAGTTTCGAATAGCCTCTTGAAAATAATAATGCAATTTAACCAGAAGTCTAAAGATCTATAATTTTATGGACATGGACATAGCTAAGTGACACCCCAGTGGTACCTTTCAAAAGGCAGACACCCCTTTAGTCTGTATCTTAAACTGTGATATCAAATTGACAAACCCTCCCATCTTGCTCCCTGCAGAACATCCACTGATCACTCTGGGGTTTGGAGAACCAAGGAGTGGCATTATTCGGAGGGACATTTATGGCAACAAGAAGTAAGGGTCTAATCAACTAGACCCTTCCAAGGTTCCTCACAGGATACAGATTTTGTGTTTCCCCCTTGTTCCCCTCCCCTGCCATCATGGCATTCCCAGGGAGAGAGAGTCCCTATGTAAAGTGGGTGATGGTACAAGGCATCTCTCCCTGACCAGGAGAACCTACACCAGTTGGGGTGTAGGTTGTGTTCAAAAATGACTAGTACCTCATGTGAGGACTGCCAAGCTCTTTTTCAGGTTGCTTTCCATCTTTGATGTCCACTTGAGCCACCTAACTCTCACCTATGGCTCCAAAAAGCTGTAACATGCACAGTGGCCACACCCACATTGTTTCAACAGGTGGGCTAAGGCATATTGAGGGTAAACAAGGGAGTCTTAAATTCATTAGTTAGCTGTAGGGGGTGTCTATGCCAAGCATGTGAAGTCTTCCACTATCTATGGATGGTTGAAAACACTTCATTCCATTGGCCATGAACGCAGCTGAAGAAGGTGCTGGGGAGTACTTAGAGCTTGGTTAGACATCAAAGATGCCAAAGTCATCCACTGCATCTAGAGCTATCACCTGTTGTCTTGACTCTGTCTTGCCACTGGATCATGATGATTTTGGAAGATAGAGTGAGGCTGGTGACTCCATGCAACTCCACTTAAATCCAATTTACCCACACATCAAAAGGCATCATCACTCATACCACTTTATAATTCCTCAAAATGAGAGGTGGTGGTAACAGGCAAGTGACAAAGAAGCAGGTGCAGTCCCAACCCTGAACACAGGCAGCCCAGGTCAGAGGATCATTTCCCCACTGAAAGCAGCAATGGGATTCGACATCCCTCTGGTTGATTGAACAGCTCTTTAAAGGATCACACTACTCACCTCCTGATTTGAGGAAGGGGCTAGAAAAGGTGCCCTAAAAATTATATGCTTACCTAACCTTGGCCTGATTACCACGGCAGGCAGAGCATCAAGACACCAAAAAAATCTGAAAATGCTTTTTTTGGGGGGAGGAGGGGTTGCAAGGTATTGGCTTTAAGTGACTTGCCCAAGGTCACACAGCTAAGTATTAAGGGTCCAAGGTCAAATTTGAACTCAGGTCCTCCTGACTCCAAACACCTAGCCGCCCCCCTAAAAAAACCTTCAAAGAAGATTCCATTCACTATCAGTGCATGGAACGTGTGCACACTCAGACAGCACAAGATCCAATTGACCTGAAGATGTTCAGTTCCTGTTTTAAAAGAACTCAGCAGGTATCATATCGAAATAGCCTTCAGTGAAACATGACTGGCAAATGAAGACCAGCTTCATGAAAGCAGAGCTGGATACCCATTTTTTTTGGAATGGCCAGAGTGAAGAGGAATGCCATGAAGCTGGGATAGTTTTGCAATCAAAACTAATCTAGTCAACAAGCTTGAATACCTCCTAAAAGGAGTGAATGATATGTTCATGGCAATGAGATTTCCATTTCCAGAAAAACACTATGCCACCTTCATCAGTGCCTATGCTCGCATCATGATGAACCCTGATGAAGTCAAATAAAAATTTTATGAACACCTTGAGACCCTTATCATCGATGTACCAAAAGAAGACAAGCTTATAATTCTGAGTGACTTTAATACTAGAGTAGGTTCAGTCAGACATGCTTAGAGTCCTTAGGAGGAATGGAGTTGGAAACAGCAACAGCAATGGTCACCTTCTACTGAAGACTTATGCATCTCATGACTTTCTCATCACAAGAATATCTTCTATTTATCTAAACATAATAAAACTTCCTGGATGCACCCACTGGCATCTAATAGACTATATGATTTTAAAGAGAAGAGACAGATAGGATGTGAGAGTGACAAAGGCAATTTCAGAGTGCTGGACTGATCACAAACTAATCTTGCCCAAACTAAATATTCACATTTAAGCAGTGGGGTGGCCCCAAGGCAAAATGACTACCAGAAGAATTTATGTCAAGAGATTAGAGTGTTTCACTAAGTGGAAACAGTTTGTGGCTAACTTAGAGGGGAAACTGGGCCAACACAGTTCCAACAGTGGAGCAGAAAAAGAGGGTAGTTTTCAGAGATCCAATGTATAGAACTACACTTACTCATCTGGGTCAGAACACAAGCAAACATCAACACTGGTTTGACGAAAATAATGGGGAATACAGAAGCTGCTAAATGAAAAACGATAACTCCATAGAGTTTTACAAGCAGGATAGTTCATCCATTTCTAAGAAGGCAGCATTTAATTCCATCAAAAGTAAAGCACCAGGGAAAGGATTCTTGGCTCAGTAAGAAGGCAGATGAAATTCAGTTTTATGCAGATAGTAACAACCAAAGTTCTTTTATGATGCCCTGAAGGCTATTTATGGGTCAAAGACATATGGTGTATCTCAACTACTCAGTGCTGATGAATCCACATTTATCAGTGAAAGAGACATGATCCTAGAGAGATGGGCTGAACACTTCCATAGTGTTCTTACCAGTCCATCATCAATCAATGCAGAAGCCACTGACCATTTGCCTCAAGTTGAAGTCAGTCTCTAGCTAAAGTTCAATTAAATAAGTTTTGAATGCCATTAGGCTTTCAAGTGGCAAAGCACCTAGTGCTGATTCCATTACAGCTGAGATCTACAAGGTAGGAGGTCCATTGTTCATCTAAAAACTGACTTAAATTTTCCAGTTAAATGGATTGAATAGGTTTTCCCCCCAAAATTCAAGAATGCCTCTATTATCCATCTCCACAAAAGTAAAGGGAATAAACTGTCCTGTAACAATCACAAGGGTATTTCTTTTATTCATTACTAGTAAGATTCAAATCCTTCTCAATAGGCTGATCCTTCACCTGGAAGATGGTTACCTCCCTGAGAGCCAGTATGACTGGGTCAAAGCAAATGGTGTTTGCTGCCTAAGAACAGGAAAAATGCCAGGAACAGAAAGGAGGTCTATATACAATATTTGTAGATCTGACCAAGGTCTTTGATACCACTAATCTTGAGGGCTTATAAAAAATTATGTCAAAATTTGGTTGCCCAAAGAAGTTCATCAGTATTGTATGTCAGTTTCATGATGGCATGCATGCCTGGGTTCTCGATAGTGGATGATGCTCTCGAGTTTCTGGTCACCAAAGGTGTAAAACAAGGATGTGTCCTACTCTCATGCTTTTAAGCATGATGTTCTCAATCATGTTAGCAACACCTTCACTGAAGATGAATGTGGCATCAAGGTCATCTAGCTGCACTGATGGCAAATTCTTCAATTTGAAAAGGTTACAAGCCAAGAACAAAGTGGAGGGACTGTTGGTGCATCGAGATCTTTTTTGCAGATGATTGTGTACTTAATGCAGCCTCTGAAGCTTATGCAACAAAGTATGGATCTATTCTCTGATGTTTATGCTAATTTTGGTCTAACAATTAACACCAAGAAAACATAGGTGCTCCATCAGCCAGCACCACACCATCCACATGTGGAACCATCAATTACAGCAAATAGAGAAATTTTGAATACTGTGGAAAAGTTCAAAGTCTTTGGCAGTGTCCCTTCCAGAGAGGGACACATTGACAATGAGGGTGACACATACATTGCCAGAGGTAAATCAGTATTTGGAGGCTTTGAAAGAAAGTGACTATCAAACTGAAGGTCTAGAGCATCATTGTGCTGACCTCATTGCTATATACCTATGAAACCTAGACAGTCTACCAGTGCCAAATCAGGAAACTGAATTGCTTCCATTTAAATTATCTTAGGAAGATTCTGAAGATTATTTGGCAGAAGATAACAGAAACTGAGGTCTTTTCTCAAGCTAAACTGCCTATCATTCCAACATTACTACAGAATGTAGCTATGATGGGCTGGATATATTGATAGAATGCCAGAAATACACTTGCCAAAAAGACTATTTTATGGAGAACTCACTCAGGGCAAGCACTCCAAGGGAGTCAGAAGAAGTGACATCCTGAAGGTCTCATTGAAGAACTTTAGAATTGATTGTATAGCATGGGAAAAACTGGCACAGGACAGCCTAGCAAGATGTACCCTCATCAGTTAGGGTGTTGCACTCTGAGGAAGGCAGAACTGAAGCAGCTCAAAAAAAGCAGAACATATATAAGTTTAGAGTATCCATCCCAGGTGTTCAATAGACTGTCTGAACAGTGGTAGAGTATTTTGAGCTCATTTTGTTCTAATCAGCCACAATCAGACACATAATTTGGCTCAAATAAAGTTGTCATTTTGGTCTTCTTTGATAAAGGATAAGAACCAACCAAATATTCAGGCTAAACTTGAATGCAGGTCTTCCTGACTCCATGCTCACTGCTCTATCCACTGTGACTCCTAGTGATAGGTCCTGTTTCTTACATTGAGACCCACTATAGTTTCTAAGGTTGGAAGGATATTTGCCTCATATCTATTTCCATTTGGAATCTACCAGGTCAAAATTTAGATTCTGTGTCAGACTTTGCCTAGTTTTTCTATCAGAAATTTTAAAATGGAATAGATAAACTCAAAGTTCTCATCATTTCTCTCTCTCTCTCTCTGCAATTAGGTCTTCCTTGGTCCCCAAGAACACAAGTTCATGTAGATTTAAAGATGGAAGCTGTTTAGTGCAATTCTCTCATTTTGCTAATTAGGAAACTGAGGTATGTATTGGTTAAGTGAATTGGAATTTGAACTCATGTCCTCTTACTGCAAATTCAAACTCTGATGCTTTACTATGCAGTTAGTATCTGAAAATCAAGTCCAGAATAGAGTTCTTTTCAATGGTTCCTTTTGAAGGAATAAATTCTCATAAAGGCAAATAGAATAACTAGCTGCTCTCCTTGGAACAAAAACACAAATGAAGCAGTTATTTATTTCTACCCAATATTGTATACATGTGAAAAATTATCTAAAAAGCTGTTTTTCATTGACAATATATTTTTTCTCAAATAAATCTTGGAATTTAGAAATAAGTAAAAAATTTTCCTTTCCATAACTTTCTCTACTCTTTTGGGGATTCAAGGTATGGAATACTACATGTATTTTTTTTCAGATTTGCTGATCTTTTTTCTCTTCATTTTGTCTTTTTTTTTCCCCAAAGAAATGTTTCCCATATGGTACAGTTCTCTGGAAGAGAGAGGATTTAGGGGGAGGTTATTTAAAAACAAAATAAAACAAAATTTAAAAACATTTTTCCTCTTTCTTTAGCAACTTTCAATTGTTGAGAGGTACCCCTTAAAGTGTTACAGTAAGGTAACTCCCAGGACAGAAAGAAAAGACAAGGAAAAGAACCATGTAGAAATTTCCAGTGTATCCAGGAATGTTACCCTTAAATAGACTTCCCGTATTTCTGATATGTGAGGTGGCCAAGCTGAGTTGAAAAAAATAACAAAATCCCTTAACAGAATTTCTGCAACTGGAATTGGGAACTTATGTGGGATAAAAATGTGAGGAGAGTTTTGAGCAGCATAACAAAAAAACACTTTAGGGTTTTATCAGTGATGGTAGCAACAAAAAGAGAATAATACAAAGTATGACATAATTTCTCCATTTTTTTTGCCCTCCCTCCAGCCCATCTAAGCCTTAAAATAAATGGGAATCCTTAGAGGTGAATGAGTAGAAACATCAGGACTGGTCTGAAGTGTGGGCAAATATGAGATAGAACTTTGGAGACTTTGTAGTATAGTTATCTCATTCCACCTTAAAGGGAATGACTTTCCAACAAACATCTGACTAGAATCCTGACTCAGGTCAAACTGAAAGTCAGACTATCAACTTATCTCCCTTCCTCCAGCAATTTTAGGTTCCTGAAGAAGAATTTGATGGTCAATGACACTTTAGAGTTTCCTGTAGGTTTTTGTTTTGTGTTTGAGGACTGGAAAGAAAACTGATTTGTAAATTAGATGGAAAGAGTGTTTATCTTTAGTGTTCTTTTTCTTTTCAAATTGTATTAAAGGATTCTTCATTTTCCATGTTTGATTCAGAGGGGGGGAAAAAAACAACACAGGAGCTAGCAGCTTCAACCTCTATTACTACTGTTTCTCCCAAAATGTTATTCTTTCATTGAAGGACTCAGTTCAATAGAGAATGAAATTGAAGAATAATGATAATAAAAATTGGCAGAGTACAATGTCGAATGCTGGCAAGCTCTATTTTCCTCCCAACCCAGCTAGAGGCAAGCAAAATGCATTCAGATTTAACTCTTTGTTCACCTTAACAAGAATAAAGCTTAAAGAAAAATGTTGGCAATGGGTTCCTGTTGCAATAAGGAATAACATTATTTTTATAGTTTCATAAAACTGACAAAGCATTTTCTCTACAACAAACCTATGAGGTAAGAAGTGAAATAATTATTATTCCTATGTTATGGTCAAAGAAACTGAGGGTCAGCAAGATTATTACATTGTCTCAGTTATAAATCAGTCACAAAACCTCTCTGGTCCTCATTATCTGTAAAGCAAGGGGGCTGGAGTCCATGATCTCTGACATCCTTTTTAGCTCTGGATCACTGATCCTTTGATCCAGAGTCTCAGGTAGGAATCATATGGAGGTCTTCTGAGAATGCCTGGAGCTTTTCAAACCTCACCTTGCTGCCTATTGTGGGGAAACATTTCCCCCCCCCCCTCAAAATTTTGCAGATCCAAAATAAATATTTTAACAGTATTTTTTTTTTGCATTGGCAAAGACAGGGGGAGGGGTGGAGTAGAAGCCCATCAATTAGGGACTGCCTAACCAAATTGTGGTATATAAATGTAAAGGAATTTCAGTGCAGTAAAATGATAAATATGAAGAATATGGACAATGTACATGATGCAAAATAAGCAGCAGAACTAAAGGAACATTTTATACAATAACTACAAAAAGATAAATTGAAAAATCCTTTATAATTAGAAAGATTAAACTTAATCTAAAAGAAATGGAAATTTTCTTGCTTGTCATATATGAAGAGACGGACCCTCTCCCTCTACATTTATCAAATTCCATTCCGTCTTCTCCAGCAGATTACCCTCCTGAATCATCTAGTCTCCCCTGGCAAATGGCTACTTCTCTGCTGCCCACACATTCACATCTTCTCCGTCCTTAAAAATCTTCACTTGATTCACCCCTCCTGATTGTTGTACTGTATCTCTCCTCACTGTTAAACTCTTTAGAAAGCTAAAAATAGGTACTCCCCACTTCCTTTCCTCTCTTAACTCTGTAGCTGACTTCCAACTTTCTGAATCAACTGAAACTGCTCTTTCCAATGACCAATGATCACTTACCACCAACTCAATTGGCCTTCTCTCAATCAATTTCCTTCTTGACCTCTCTGCAGCCTTTGATCCCATCCTCTTCTCCCTGATACTCTCTTCTCTAGGATTTCATGATTGCTGGCTCTTAGTTTTCCTACTTGTATGATCACATCTTCTAAGTCTTTTTTGGTAGATCTTCATCTAATTCATTACCTGATAATCACAAGCCTCCCTCAATGTTCAGTCTAGGGCCTTCTAATTTTACTTGATGGTGCTTGCCATCTGGCAAGATCTCCAACTGACAGTATATTTACTGTTTATATACACTTTATTTGCAATTTGTTTTCCCTATTAAAATGTGAGCTCTGGGGTGGGTAGGTGGTACAGTGTATGATAGAGCACCAGCCCTGGAGTCAAGAGTACCTGAGTTCAAATCTGGCCTCAAGACAATAATTACTTAGCTGTGTGGACTTAGGCAAACCACTTAACTCCATTGCCTTGCAAAAACCTAAAAAAAAAAAGTGAGCTCCCTGAGATTGAATATGGTCTTTGTCTTTCTTTGTATCTTCAATGTTTCACACCATATCTGGCACATATTAAGTGCTTACTATATTTTGTTGAACAACTCATCCCCCTACCCTTCGGTGCAGAGAGAGAGAGAGAGAGAGAGAGAGAGAGAGAGAGAGAGAGAACATGCATAGAAACTGGTAACCAGGTATTGGTTAGATATGTTGAATTTCTTGATATAATAGGTAGGGAGAAAGCAGGAGGGGTATAGATAACTGGAACTCCATTTTTTTTTTTTTTAGTTTTTTTGCAAGACAATAGGGTTAACTGGCTTGCCCAAGGCTGCACAGCTAGGTAATTAATTATTAAGTGTCTGAGGCCAGATTTGAACTCAAGTACTCCTGACTCCAGGGCCGGTGCTATCCGCTGTGCCACCTAGCTGCCCCCTCAAAATTTTTAAAAATGAATGTTAGTATGCCCAAAGGGCAACAAAAATGTGCATACCATTTGACCCAGCAATACCACTACTGGGTCTATACCCTGAAGAGATGAGGAAAAAGGGTAAAAACATTACTTGTACAAAAATATTTATAGCAGCCCTGTTTGTGGTGGCAAAGAATTGGAAATCCAGTAAATGTCCTTCAATTGGGGAATGGCTTAGCAAACTGTGGTATATGTATGTCATGGAACACTATTGTTCTATTAGAAACCAGGAGGGACGGGATTTCAGGGAAGCCTGGAGGGATTTGCATAAACTGATGCTGAGTGAGATGAGCAGAACCAGAAAAACACCGTACACCCTAACAGCAACATGGGAGTCATGTTCAACCTTGAAAGACTTGCTCATTCCATCAGGGCAACAATCGGGAACAATTTTGGGCTGTCTGCAAAGGAGAGTACCATCTGTATCCAGATAAGGAGCTGTGGAGTTTGAACAAAGTGCAAGGACTATTCCTTTTAATTTAGAAAAAAAAAAAACCAGATAGCTTATCGTCTGATCTTGTTACCTCTTAGACTTCTCTTTAAGGATATGATTTCTCTCTCATCACACCCAATTGGGATCAAGGTACAACATGGAAACAAAGTAAAGACTAACAGAGTGCTCTCTGTGGGGGGGGGGGGAGCAAGATTGGGGGAAAAAGGTCAAACTCAAATAATATCTTTAATAAAAATAAATTTAAATTTAAAAAAATGAATGTTAGAGTAAAATTATTTTTAAAAAATAAAAATTAAGCAAAGGATACCAAAACATTAAATAAATTACAATAAATATTATGACTTATCAAAATCATGAAAAAAATTTAAAAATGTTTTCTAATTGCATTTATATATTTACTATTTATGCCTTGGCATATTTTATGATATGTAATTATTTGAAAAAAATTTCCCTATCTTGCTGTGCTGGACTTTGGTGAAAATATGTAAAAATGCTGATTTTACATTCATCAACTTTGCTGAAGTTATTGTTTCAATTCATTTTCTAGTTGACCCTCTAGGGGGTGATTTGATAAACCATCATGTCATTTACAGAACTTAGTTTGATACTTCTTTGCCTAATTCAATTACTATTTTTAATCATTAGTTTATCAAATTCGAAGGACACACAAGTCATTGCTAAACTAAACTACTCAGTAGTTTACTACTCATAAAAACAACTTATAAAAATAATCAATGAAAATGGAAGCTTATAATAATTTTGATCCATTTTAAGGAAGTTAACAAACTTATGCCCACTATACAAGGATATTTTAAAGATTCAAGAGAATAGATGTTTCTAACTAAGACCTCAAAGTGACCCACAGAAAGTCAATCAAATTCACTACAGTTAAGAGGAAGATTTTCTATATAAGTAACTAAATATACACCATATTTTAACTTCATTTTGCTTCAAGCCATGGTCATCTGGTTTTTATAAGTAAAAGGTAAAACTTATTCCATATCCACATATATGAAATGTTTTTATGAACATATGATTAGAAGATAATGTAATACAGTGTAAAATTCATCAACTGTGATATTAAAGTACCTAGCTTCAAACTTAATCTTCAATCAACATTTATTAAGAACCAGTTCCTAGGGGGCAGTTAGGTGTG
Source organism: Macrotis lagotis (assembly GCF_037893015.1). Taxonomy (NCBI): domain Eukaryota; kingdom Metazoa; phylum Chordata; class Mammalia; order Peramelemorphia; family Peramelidae; genus Macrotis; species Macrotis lagotis. Next base: position 501,569,577 of record NC_133658.1, read on the forward strand.
GATAGAGCACCAGCCCTGGAGTCAGGAGGAACCGAGTTCAAATTTGGCCTCAGACACTTAATAATTACCTAGCTGTGTAACCTTGGGCAAGTCACTTAATGCCAATACTTTGCAAAAAAAAAAAAGCCAGTCCCTGTATTAAATGGTGAGCATCACTTTTATCTGTAAAATGATGAGATGGGATTAGATAGCCTCTGAGATTACTTACAGACCTACAACTTGACTCATGTCTCTAGGTTAAATGTTGAAAAGACTTTTATAAATAACAATAAAGGGGTGGCTAGGTGGCATAGTGGATACAGCACTGGCCCTGGAGTCAGGAGTACCTGAGTTCAAATCCAGCCTCAGACACTTATTAATTACCTGTGTAGCCTTTGGCAAGCCACTTAACCCCATTGCCTTCCAAAAAAAATGACAATAAGAGTAATTTTTATTCTTAGGAGATGATTGCTAATTAGCATGTAACATGTAGTCATCAAAAGTACTGACAATGTAATACTGCAAGGACATGGAATTTCTCATTATTGACAGTTCTGCTGATGCAGATCATTATAACTTCTCTACATCTTAGTGAATTGTATCATAAAAGGCAAATTGCCCTCCTAAATCCACCCTGATGGTGCACATTTTGGTTAATGAATCTCTTTTGAATTTGTTGAAGTTTATCTTCAGAGGATAGACACATGACCCAATATTTGAAGCTTTTCAAGAATGGTGAAATCTGACAGAATTTGTGCTTCATTCCACTTTTCATGCCATGATGAGACATCCAAAGAGGACTTTAGTTGAAGTTACGTTTAAAAAAAGTACAATTGCAAAACTGGACATCCAAAAGTTTGGAATCTACATGTTCTTGTGTAGCCCCATCCTGGAAACAAGTATTTCTGAGAAGAGCAGTTTTTATCAGTTGGACATATGAGATGCTGAAAGTCTGGGAATTTAGGAACTCCCTAGACAGGAAAGGAACTGAGGTAGGCATCTGCCAATGGTGCAACATTCAGGATCCTGTAATCCCCAAATGAACATAACTGTTCACTGATCCCATCCAATCAAGCAATGGCCTATTTGAATAAATGTTTCTGTTTATCTAAATGAACTGACCACACTGATACTGAGACCTGTTATCCATTCTCCACTTCCCTCCTCTACTTTAGAATCACATTCTCAGGAGTTTCTTGTGTTTAAATTGGATTTTTTTGCTTCCTACTTTCACAATGGATTTTGCCTCCAAATAAAACTTACGTCCATTTTTATTGTGTTCTAAGTAAATTTTTGTTGTAAAGTAGTGAACATCAATGGGTAGGGACAAAAGTGATCCTGTAAGACTCTAAATTTTAAAGAAAAAAACTAAGAGTCTAATGTAAGCTCTCAGCAGATATACCTGAAAACCCCAAATCCTATTGAGTTTGCTAGAGAAATGAATTACAATTGACCAACTAATACTAAACAAAGGTAAAAGGAGATTTGAGGCAAGGATGAGTTAGATATGTAAAAGAAAGGATGGCTTGGCAGCCATCAGGGTCAAGTTGTGGTTTTTTAAACTAAATTTCAATTGAATCGGATGGACCCAGGGAGGGTGGTTCTATGATTTTCTCCAGCAGTTTTTGTCTAGCAGTGCATGTTTAAGAGTAAAGGCAAGGGGCGGCTAGGTGGCATAATGGATAAAGCACCGGCCCTGGAGTCAGGAGTATCTGGGTTCAAATCCGGTCTCAGACACTTAATTCCCTAGCTGTGTGGTCTTAGGCAAGCCACTTAACCCTGTTCGCCTTGCAAAAACCTAAAACAAAAAACAAAAAACAAAAAAGAGTAAAGGCAACAGGGCATAGGAATGATCCAAGACTTGAAACTTCACAGGGCATAATCAGTAAAATAATATGGGGCTCATGAGAAGAGGATACTGGTTGAACCAAGGGAAAAGAGGAGAATGTGGCTAGTTATGGCCCAGGAGAAAATCAAAGGGTTGAGGTCAGAAGTCACAATATGGACAAAGAGTAGGGTATGGAACAGGACAGCAGAGTGGACAGGGGAAAAATCTAATAGACTGTGATCAGATCAGGGAATTTCAAAGTTTATCAACATGAAGGTGATACATTTGTAGATTGTAGGAAGATCAAGAATCTTTTTCCATTTGACCCATTCTACTTTCTAAGGAATTTTCTTTAGTCAAGCTGGTACTTCTTTTTTCATGATCCTTTTGCATCACTCTCATCTCTTTTCCTAATTTTTTCCTTCTACATATCTTATATAATTTTTATTTTTAATTTTTTTTTTAGTTTTTGCAAGCTAATGGGGTTGTGACTTTCCCAAGATCACACAGCTAGGTAATTATTAAGTGTCTGAGGCCACATTTGAACTCAGGTCCTTCTGGTGCTCTATCCACTGCACCACTTAGATGTCCCTCTTATATTTTTAAAATCCTTTTTGAGTTCAAGAGAATATTTTTAGGTTTCAGACTAATTTATATTACTCATTGAGGATTCATATAGGCATTTTGATGTTGTTCTTTTGTGGGTTTCTGTGTGTTGATTTTCCCTTCACCAAAGTAACTAGTCAGGGCTTTTTTCCTTGTCTTTTTCTAGCCTATTTAATGACTTTTACAATTGAGTTCTGCTCCAGGGATACGGAGGGGACTGTACCAAGCTCCTTGAACTGGGGGTCAGGGGACTGCTCATTGGCTTTCTGTTCTAGGGCCTCTGGGGCTGGTGGCTTGCCCACTGTATTGGGGTGGACCAGTCTAGTTACATCTGTGGGGCCCAAGATCCCAGGGCAGGCAGTTTGTCTGCTGCACTGGAGCTGGAAGCCTCATAGCTGACATCTTGTACCATTGATCTAAGATAGGATTGTGGATCAGCTCTCCAGCAGCTCACCTTCTAATAGAGTAGACAATACAAATCACTATAAGTCTTCAAGTTAGATGGAAGGGTTCCATAGTACTTAGAGTAGTGACAAAACAGAAGTTGATGCCTTTTTCTTTAATGTCATTTCCACTAGTAAAATTTTATCAGTTTCTAATATCAACACATTTGATGATGCCAAAGTCTTTGGTGGAAAGAACCTTCCTTTCTGGGTCTTCAGTAGTTGTGGCAAAAGCACTTTCAGGAGAAGTTACCAGGCTGCATCTTCCCAGCGATTATTTCCTAGGATGATTACAGATATAGGGCTGGAAGAATTGCTGTTCCTACAGTTCTTGGCTTCAGGGTTCTGGATTAACCTGTACTAGGAACTAAGAGATGGTGGTGGTGGTCTGACCTGGCACATACTGCCTCTCATCTTTTCTTCAGGGTACTTTGCTGCTTCAATTAAACTCTCTTGGTTGCCCTGGGAGTGGCAGTTGGTGGTGATGGCTGGTCCCTTTTCCCCAGGAGCTAGCCGCCTGATGATGGCTGTTAGAACTTTCCTAGAAATATGACTAGTAGTCTTTAGGGGGTGGTAGAAGTGGTCATATCTGGGTCCGTATCCCAATCTGCCTGTTCGTGGCAGTTGCTGCTGGTTGTTAAGAGGAAAGTGGGCCTCTTCTTCATAATGATTTTCCCCTTCAATAATATGAATATGTGAATATTTCTATATACAGACACAAACATATACAAATATGAAATTTTGTTTTCATTCCATTCTATAATTATTTTGACACCACTATTGTTTTAAAGTATTTATAAAGTGGGAAAGTTACTAGAGTAATTTAATAACTAACTGATATAAGGAGTTTCCAGGATAAACTGAAGGCTTATACACTTTCATAAAGCCTTGTGCTGTTCCTATATTTAAGTAGAAAAACCACAAAAGAAGGGTTTCTGAAGAGTTTGGAAAAATTTGCATAGCAAAAGGTTGTTTTCAGAGTATACATTTTAACATATGTTTGTACTTCTATCAAGATGGCAGCCCATAGAGGAGCCCAACCACCCCAAATATAACTCAGCAAAAAAAAGACACCAGAAAGAATAATGATCAAGAATAAGGGCAATTAGGGCAGCTAGGTAGCGTAGTGGATAAAGCACCAGCCCTGGAGTCAGGAGTACCTGGGTTCAAATCCGGTCTCAGACACTTAATAATTACCTACCTGTGTGGCGTTGGACAAGCCACTTAACCCCATTTGCCTTACAAAAACGTAAAAAAATAAAATAAAATAAAAAATTAAAAAAAATAAAAAATAAGAATAAGGGCAATTATCTGTGAACTCTTCTATCACCAAAACCCTAGAGGTGCAAAGTTGTATTAGCAGAGATGAAAGTCAGTTGAAGCTCTGTAGATGGGTTTGAAGACTCTGGGTGATCAAAAGTTGGAATTCATCAGAGAGATCCCAACTTACCCTGTCCTCTATGGGCTTTTAGAACCTCAGTATTCAGAATAAATATGTCAGTCAGTCAGATGTCAATGGGATTTCAGCCCTGGCTATCTTGCTTTTGTATTTATACTTGGACAAAGTGCTCTGCATATAGGAAAAATTTTTTTTAAGCAAATGACCTCTTAAATCTCTGAAAGATAAAGCTACTGAAAAGGCTCACAAAAGTATCAACATATATTTACAACTTCCAAGAGCACTTAATAAATGCTTTAGTCATTCTATTTGGTCAATATACTTTGCCTCTAAATATATTTTTTAAGGATAAAAAAAGTGAGGGGTTTGAATCTGTGTAATCACCTTTGTAGGATTCCGGATGTGGAATCTGTTTTAACTAATGGAAATTAGTTGATGACTAGCTAATGTATAATTTCAGTGGGATGCCTGAAACCATTAGAAGTGAAATAACTTCCCTGGAGCCCCAGAGACAGGTAGTCTGTGTCAGAGGAAAGATCTGGATGCAATGATCATCCTTTATCTAACTCCAAGATGCCTTTCTACCAGCATTAATAATAGTTCATAACTTCCTTAAGATGACTGGAAATTTATTTTGAATTACAAACTTTCTGTCTGAGAGTTTTAGCAGTCCTTGGTTGCAATTCTGGTAGATCTTTAGGACTGAAACAGGGACTGGATTTATGGAGATCCAAGTGATAAATATTTGTATCTTCTCCATAATTAGGCTTATAGAGCTGTTTTAGAGATCTTTACAATCTTTTTTCCCCCTTAATTTTAAGCAGTGTTATCATTATTACAAAACTTGTCACTCTGTTTAGAGAAGAAACGTTAGATCTTAAGTACAAATAGATTTTTTCCTACTAAATAATCTTAGTAATCAACATTAAAAAAGAACCCTTGAATATCAAAGAAAATATATCCCTGAACCTAGTGACAAAAAAAAGCTCTAGAAATTGTAGCCAAAAGGAAAATAATACATAATTATAATTACAATTTGAAGCATCAAGGTTCATTCTGATCTGAATAATAAAGGAAAAAAGTGAATATCTGAAACTTTTTACTTTGAGTAAAAGTCTATCAACTCTTTGTAATTCCCCTTGAACTCTTCATTTCCACAAAATGTTATCTTTCTTCTTTAAATTCTGCAGAGTTTCAGTGGGAAATTCTCTGTGATGAGGTGATCATCATGAAGCAGGACCACAATATTAACTTCAAATTCTACAAAAAAGGAGAAAATGTAAAGACTTGTATATTTACTGACATTCCTTTAGGAAAGCAAAATATAAATTCTTTGTCAGAATCAGCTGGTTCTAAAAAGAAGATCTGATTCATGTACAGTGTAGGCTCTGTTATCTTCTTGCATTTATGTTTAATCTTTCATACCCTAGCTTAATCTTTCATTAAAAAGAAAACGCCTATTTTATTATTCTTTTTAAATGCCTTTTAAATAAATTTCTATCTAGTATAGTTATTCAATTTAAAAATATATACTTCCTCATATTTTTTGCCTCTATTCTAACAAAAGAAATGATTTTGTATCATTGGATTCACTTGCATTTTCCATTAATTCTGTTTGCCTTCTGAACAAGAATTAGCCACTTATTTCTGCCCTATTCCCTTCACGGCTAGCTTGTGTTGGTCTGGATGGAAATTTGAAACCTCATATTTGCAAATGAGTAAAAGCAATTTTAGTAGGACTAAAAATGTAATTTTTCTTCCCTAGAAAATACATTTTTATGTAAACAACTTTTACTTATGCCTTCTTTTTAATTGAAAAAAACAGAGATCTTCACTAGCTCTTTAGATACTCTAGTTGAAATCGTTCAGATTACATTGAAATAAGATGATGGAAAAGAAACCCAAATTCACATCTTACATTAGAACAAAAAGAAGGAAATTTAGCATCATAAAAACATATAAGAAACAAACCATCCAACTCAATATGACCTGAAAAAATTAAGGAATGCTTTTGTAACTAAAGCACTGGATATTTAATTCAATTCAAAATATACTCACAGGTCTTCCAGTATGAAATACCCTGATAATTCTAAAGTCATTCCCCTCTTTCACAGCAGATATGCTCTCCATTTACCTCAGTCTACTCCACCTCAAACCAGATCCCAAATCTACTTCCTTCGTGTTTCAGCGAAAGCAGTGCTGCTTTGGCTATTAAAATCAATGATTTCTTGCCCCAAACATGATATTAAACCGAACTATAATTCTATATTGTCTAATTATGTTTCTCTGACACAAAAACACCAAAATAAATCTCACTAATCTGATTTAACACAGATAATTTGAGGTGAGAGGTATTTACAGAATAAAAGCCTAATATGCTTATTTTTCCACTGAAAAATATATAAGGATAAAATAAATTAAGAAATTGCTTCAAAACTTTAAATTATGGTCTTACCTTCAAGGAAATGCAACTTGGAGTATGTTTTTGGTTAGGTACCAAAACAGTAAAACTACTTTATTATCTTCATCAACTAAAGCTATTGTCATGAATCCATTACATTATGTTCTATTTATAAGCTGTTTTTAAAGTGAAAATCATGGTATAATTAATGATAAGATATTCTGATTAAATATATTTTGACAATGCATATAAAATTATGACATTAATGAAAATATATTGGATTAGCTATCTCAAAGAAAAAACTACCATTTGTAGTTTGTTCAGTGAAAACAATAGTAAGAACAATATGATTAAAATTTTCTTGTGACAGATTTATCTATGCCTTCTGCTTGGCATAAAAGATCTGACTCCAAAGAATGAAATAAAAACACTATTTGTTGAAAATTTTCAGTTAAGTGTGGTATGTCAGTTATAAAACCTAAATTATCAATTATATTTTTCTATTATCCCTTTGTCCAATTAAGTTATTAAATGACAACCAAATACAAAGTATTACCCTAAATGGCCTAGCAATATAAAGACAGCAATTCTAGCAACATGCGATAATGGATATATTATTATTAAAGTATGAGAATTTTCTTGTTCATAATAAGTTAAAAGATTTTGTTGAGGATACAGAATCAAAGAACACAAATGACAACTCATGTACTACAGTGGTATGCAGGAAATATTTGAAAAAAAAAAAAAAGAAAAGAAAAACCTTCTGAATTTTAGCCAGATCCTCTATGGAGAATTGGAAGGTACAGATAAACATGATTTACACCAGTGGAAGGAATGACAAAGAGATCATGGATCTATTGAAGAAAGAATAACAGAGATTTGTAAAATGAAAGAAATTGTGATATTATAATAATATCTATTGTGTGTACATATATGATCATAATAACCTCACTTTTAAAATAAATTCACACAACCTTTCAAGTTATAGATACATACTTACCAACTTTGAAATTGGTAGTTTCAAGGGTGGGGCAAGTGAAGAGTCTAGGGAATATCATATATATGGGAACAGAAAGACCTCTGCAAACATCACCATCAGCAATTTGAATATTCTGAATCTCTGTGGCATCTCTGGCATATCCTTCTGCACAACCTTGAGAAAGGAGCAAATAACTTAACAAAATTAAAACAAGAAACAAGAAGTAAGTGAAATGTTTTAAGCATTATGAAATCTCTAAATAAAAATCTAATTTTTCTCTTCATTCTGTTTACCAAAAATAAAAGACAAATAAAAGTGGCATTGTTTTTTTAAAATCTTTTTGTTCCTCATCTTAAATAGTATCTTATTTTTTCCAGTTACATGTAAAGACAATTTTTAATATTCATTTTTTAAACATTTTGAACTTCAAATTTTCCCCTTCCTCCCTGATCTCTTCTCACACTATGATAAACAATTTGATATAGGTTATATATGTGCAATCATATTAAACTATTTCCAAATTTGTCATGTTGTGAAACAGGCCAAAAGAAAAAACACACAAAAAAGTAAAAATAATAGAATTCAATATTCATTCATATTATATCAGTTCTTTTTCTAGCAATGATAACATTTTCCATCATGAGTACTTTGACATTGTCTAACACAGTTGATTAACACACCATGTTGCTGTCAATATGAACAATAGTCTCCTGGTTCTGGCTCACTTCACTCAGCACCAATTTATGTAAGTATTACCAGGTATTTCTGAAATCTGTCCACTCATCATGTCTTATAGCATAATAATATTCCATTTTATTCATATATCACAACTTGTTCAGCCATTCCCCTTTGATTTCCAATTCTTAACTACCACAAAAATAACTGCTATAAATATTTTTGTACATGTAAGTCTTTTCCCTTTTAATGATCTTTTTGGAATACAGACCTAGTAGTGTTATTGCTGGATCAAAGGGTATGAATAGTTTGATTGTCCCTTGGAAATAGATACAAATTGCTTTCTAGAATGATTGAATCAGTTCACAGCTCCACCAAAAATTTTTTCCATATTTTCTCCAACATTTTCCTTTTTTGTTACATTATCCAATCTGCTAGGTGTGAGATGATACTTCAGAGTTTTGATTTGCATTTCTCTAATCAATAGTGAATTGGAGCATTTTCCTGGTATTGCTATTTTTTCTCCAATTACCAATTGAGAAAATTTTTAGGATTTTTTATAAGATTTTGAATTCAAACTGTTGTCCCTTTACTCCCCTCTTCTGAAAATGATGGGCAGTTTGATATACTTTATACATGTAATATCATGTAAAATATATTTCCATATTCATCTCAGTTGTAAAAGAAGAGAAAAATCAAGAGAAAACAATGAGTAAGAATAAAGAAGTTAATAAAAAAAATGCTTCAACTGGCATTCAGAGTGCATCAGTTCTTTACCTGGACATGATTAGAATTTTTCTTCTTAAATTCTTCATAATTGTCTCAGATAACTATGCTGCTGAGAAGAGCTGAGTCATTTATAGTGGATCATCACATAATGTTCTAAGGTTTGTCCTTTATTTTCAAGGAAGACCATGCCATAAGGGAGGTGATAGCAAGACAACTAATACTATGTACATTGCTTTCAGTTCTTAAGAGTATTTTTTCATCATATGACTATAGATAGCTTTGATTTCTTCATCTGAAAACTCCCTATTCATATCCTTTGACCATTTATCAGTTGGAAAATGGTTCATAAATTTGACTCAACTTCTCTAAATATTTGAAAACTGAGACAATTTGTAAAGATTTTCTCAGCTTTCTGCTTTCCTTCTAATCTTAGTTGCATTGGTTTTGTTTGTGCAAAACATTTTAAACTTAATAAATATAAAGTTATCCATAAAATATTTTATAATGCTTTCTATATCTAGTTTTGTCATAAATGCTTCCCTTCTCCATTTATCTCCATATGTCTCCATATATTCCTCACTCTCCTAATCTGCTTATGGTGCCTATATGTCTAAATCAGGTACCCATTTTCATTTTATTTCATAATTCATTGCTAGATGATGGCTTATACCTAGTTTCTGCCAAATTGTTTTCCAGTTTCCCAGATATTTTTGTCAGATAATGAATTCTTATCCCAGAAGCTGGCAATTTGAATTTATAAAACCCTAGGACACTACTGTATTTTGTGTACCTAATCTATTCCACTGAGCCACCACTATATTTCTTAGCAAGTATCATGTAACTTTCATGATTACTGCTTTAAAATATAGTTTGATATCTCTGATAGTTGGACTACCTCTGCATTTTTTAAATTAATTTCCCTGATATTCTTCACTATTTGTTCTTCCAAATAAATTTCATTATTATTTTTTCTTGCTCTTTAAATTTTTTTTGGTAGATTGGTATGGCAATGAATAAGTTAATGAATTTAGGCATTATCATCATTTTTATTATATTGGCTCAACCTTTTTTTTTTAGTTTTTTTTGCAAGGCAAATGGGGTTAAGTGGCTTGCCCAAGGCCACACAGCTAGGTAATTATTAAGTGTCTGAGACCAGATTTGAACCCAGGTACTCCTGACTCCAAGGCCGATGCTTTATCCACTACACCACCTAGCTGCTCCCCAACCTTTTTTCTAATTGTTTAGATCTGATTTTATTTGTGTGAAATCTGCATCTGTCTTAGCAGGCAGATTCACAAGGATTTTATACTGACTACAGACATTTAAATGGAAATTCTCTTATATTTTGGTGCTGGGCTTGGTTAGCTATTTATAGAAATGCTAATGATTTATAGGAGTTTATTTTATATCCTACAATTGTGCTAAAGTTGTTAATTATTTAAAGTAGTTTCTTATGTGGTTCTTTAAATATACCATCATATCATCTGCAATACCTATTCTAATTGCTTCCATTTTTGTTCTCATTGCTAGAGCTAACATTTTTATTATATCACTGAATAATAATTGTGATGATGGGCATCCTTGCATCACCCCTGATCTTACTGGGAAGGCTTTTAGGTTATCCCATTACAAATAATACTTACTGATAGTTTAAGATATATAGTACTTATCATTTAAGAAAAACTCCATTTATTCCTAGGCTCTCTACTATTTTTAGGGTGCTGTATTTTGTCAAAAGCTTATTCTGTATTTACTTACAGAATCATGATTTCTGTGAATTTTTGTTATTATAATATGGTTAATTATGCTGATAGTTTTCCTAATACTGAACCAGCCATGCATTCCTGAAATAAATTCTACCTGGTCATAGTATATTATTCTGGTGATAAAGTACTGTAATCATGCTTTTCTAAACTTTTTGCATAAATATTCATTAGGAAAAATGATCTAGTTTTCTTTCTAATTTAGTTATCAATGCCATATTTGTGTCATAAAAATTATTTGATAAGACCATCCACATTTTTTTTTGAAATTTTATGTTTAGTAATGGAATTGTTTTTTAAATGTTTGGTAGAATTTACTTGTTAATTTTTCTGACCCTGAGGATTTTTTCACAGGTAGTTTATTGGATGGTTTATTCAATTTCTTTTTTCTAAGATGGGTTTAAGTATTTTATTTCCTCTTCTGTTAATCAGGGAAATTAGGGTTTCAAAAATATTTACCATTTTGTTTAATTTGTCAGATTTACTAGCATACAATTTGGCAAATATTTCCTAATGATAGATTTAATTTCCTCTTTATTGGTGATGAATTCACCTTTCCATTTTTGATACTAGAAATTTGGTTTCCTTCTTCCTTAACCAAGGGTTCATTTATTTTATTGCCTGTCTTTTTTTTTTCACAAAACTAACTTCTAGTTTTATTTATTAACTCAATAGTTTTCTTCATTTTAGTTATATCAATCTCACCTATGGTTTTCAGGATTTCTGATTTGGTACTTAAATGAGGATTTTTAAATTGTTCTTTTTCCAGTTTTTTTTTTTACGTTGCATGCCCAATTCATCAATCCACTCTTTATTTTACAGCTGCAAGAGTCAGATAAATAAAATTTCCCCTAAGTACTACTTTGGTGGAAAGAAACAACTGAAAGAATGAGGTGACTTACCACAGGTCTCCACTCGTACCAACTGCAACTCTATGTTCTTAATGGCAGCTTCTGAGTACTCAACCACCAGCTCCCCTGTTAGTGGCTGTGTAATAACACAATTGGTTGAGTTGAGATGTCCTCTGATGAGAAATTTGGGGAGGGAGGCTCTCTAAAGGAAAATGAAAAGAAGCAAAAATTGGAGGAAATATGAGAAACCCTTCATTAGATCTAAGTTTCTGATCTTCTTTAAAAGGAAAGTCTTCTAGCCAATATGGTTACTTAAATAGCAGTAGAGTGCCTAGTTCTCACATAACTCTTCTCTCTAAATCTGTAATTTGCAAGAGACAGAATGATCAAGAAATACAAAGAGGAAACCCCCTATATAATATCCCAGAATGGATTTTTAAAATTAGCTAAAGTTCCATGAACAATAGAAAAATGGACTACTTGGTGAAACCAATTGCCAACATAGACAAAACTCCTGTAACTTCCCACTGTTACCAGAGATGAATCAGAGACAAATGTTGACTTCAAGACTCTTTGTTCAGAATAACAGTAAAAGAGGAAAACTTCAAAGAAATCAGAGTCGAGGGTAGGTGGATCATGGAAGGTCCAGATACAAGTAATCAGAGAGGTGCAGCAGTACTTAGACTGGGACCGCCCAGGCATCTAAAATCTCCAAGATTCCCAGCACTCTGTCTAAAGATGTCATAGAGGGCTTATAAAGTCCAATATTCCAAATTTCAGAGATCCAGGCGACTCTAATTCTGGGAGGACTTTTTACATTAGACCCAATGAATATCAATATTCCCATCCCCCTAAAACAACACCCCCCCACAAACATCCTATTTTAGAGCTACTCACCTCTTCCACTATGCTCTCTAGAATGCCTGTTTTATCAGTAACAAACTTAATTTCAATAATTTTTTTCACATTCATTTTATTTTTAATATATGAAATAAAACACGCATTTCATAATAATATCAAAATATAATAGCATATGAAACTTCAAATCTATGTACAACCTACTATTCCTTTTAAATGCATAGTAAAGTTAGGCAAATTTTTTTTCTCCTCCCCCCCTTCCCACTTCTCACACAGAGATACTACAATTTGAAACAAATATCTCAAAAGTTATAAAATTATTCTATACATATCTTCATTTGTTAGTACTTTCTCTGGATGCAGATAGCATTTTTCTTTATAAATCCTTTATAGTTAATTTGAATATGTACAAAAGCCAAAATGTATATTCACTCAATACTGCTATTACTGTATATAATGTTCTCAGCTCATTTTGCTTTTCGTTATTTTGTGCAAAGCTTTCCAGGTTTTTCGTTTTTCTTTAAAAAAATTTTTTTTTATTTATTTAAGGCAATGGGGTTAAATGACTTGCCTGAGGTCACACAGCTAGGCAATTATTAAGTACCTGAGAACAAATTTGAACCCCGCCTCCAGGGTCAGTGCTCTGTCCATTGCACCATCCAGCTGTCCCCAGGTTTTTCTAAAGTCACTGAGCTCATCATTTCTTATGGTACCCTATAAGAAATTCCATCACAATAGTATACCACAAGTTGTTCAGCCATTCCCCAAATGATGGGCATTCCTACAATTTTCAGTTCTTTGCCATCATAAAGAAGGCTCTTATAAATATTTTAGAACAGGTGTCCAAAGCATGGCTACCAGGGCCACGTACAGCCCTCAAAATCCATTAATTAGCATTATTACATTTTATTATTATACTCATAAATAATAAGGGTTTACATTGTAGTCATAAATGAATAATAAATTGAATATGTGGCCTTTGCCAAGTTTTTGATGGGTGATACATCCCAGAAGAACTTAAAGATTGGACACCTATATTTTAGAACATATAGGCTCTTTTCCTCCTTTAATCATCTTTGTTTTATCTTTTTTTTTAATTTATTTTATTTTCAATTTACAGAACAAAACAAGTAATTCATTAATACAGTAAAATAAAAAAAGATGAGAACACATAAAACTGCAACTCTCCCATGTACAACTTGCTATTCCCTCTAAACATACAACAAAGTTCTGATGTAAATTTCTCTGGATTTAGAGTCCCTCCTCATATGTCCTTTATTTTTAATTTGTGCATTTGTAATAGTCAGAATGACAGTTACCAATTTGAATCAATTTAATTTTTCTCAATTTCTCAATGCTTTACCATTAAGTATCCAACATATTCAACTGTATTAAAAAGCAAAAACATCCAAAATGTAATTAGCTTTTTCTTTTAGGTTTTTGCAAGGCAATGGGGTTAAGTGACCCACCCAAGGTCACACAGCTAGATAATTATTAAGTGTCTGAGGCCGCATTTGAACTCAGGTCCTCTTGACTCCAGGGCCAGTGCTTTATTCACTACACCACCTAGCTGCCACAAAACCTAATTGTCATAATAGATGGAGAAAAACCCTTCGATAAAGTACAACATTCATTTATGATAAAAATTCTTAAAAATAGAACCTCAGAGAAAGCTTTTAAAAAATATCATAATTAAATACCTTTCCAAAACCAAGAACAAGAATCACTCAAAATGGTGATGCTTTCCCAATAAATTAAGGAGTAAAGCATTTGACATTATTTGTCGAAGTTCTAGAAATAATTGAAGTTGCAGTAAGAGTAGAAAAAAGAATTAGAGGTGTTATGAAAGGCAAAATGGAGATAAAACTAAATCTATTTACTTGATTATATGATGATTTATTTAGTAAATCCTAGGGTATCTGTAAAAAATGCTAATTGAAACCACAGCTTCAGAAAACTTGCAGACTACAAAACAATATAACAATAACAAAATCCAAGAGATGCTAACAGAAAAGCAAATCACATTCCAAATAATTACAAATTACATTAAAATATTTGGGGATTTAGGGGCAGCTAGGTGGAGCAGTGGATAGAGCGCCGGCCCTGGAGTCAGGAATACCTGAGTTCAAATCTGGCCTCAGACACTTAATAATTACCCAGCTGTGTGGCCTTGGGCAAGCCACTTAACTCCACTGCCTTGCGAAAAAAAAACACCTAAAAAAAATATTTGAGGGGATCAATCTACCAAAATACACAGAATGTATATATAAATTCAATTATAAAGGGCTCCTTAGAGGAATATTAAGTGCTCATGGACAGATTATAACAGTCAAAGGTAATTTATAATTTTAATTTAATTTATAATTTACAATAATAAAATATCGAAAGAATATTTTAACAAGCTTGATAACAAACTAAATTCATTTAGAGAGATAAAGACCTAGAATTTTGAGGGGAATAATGAAAACAATACAATAGGAATAAACTGTTTATAGTTTTTCAAGACTTCAAATTATATTGTAAAGCAGTAGTCAACCCAAACTGTTTCATGGATCAATGGAATAGACTAAGGAGAAACAAGAGATTAAATAACTTAGTATTAGATAAATTGGAAAACACAAATTTATTAAGGAAAATATTCCCTATTTGATAAAAATTGTTAGGAAAACTGGAAAGCAGTTTAAGACTGTTTTCCTACCCAGTATACAAATCAAAAGAACCCTGAGGATTCACTTCATATTCATCAGATTGGCAAAGATGATAGAAGATAGTACTATTTAACATTGGAGGGATTGTAGGAAAATAGTAAGACATTTTTTAGACCAATAAAGAACTTTCCTGCTCTAGTCATTAAAATGCCCCAAACCTTTGACCTAGAGATTCCACTAACAAGCATTTACCCTAAGGATGTCATTAATAAGAAGCAAACTTCCATATACATCAAAATGTTTACAGCAGCAAATTTTTTTTATATCAAAGGATTAGAAATAAAGTTAATGTTCATTGAATGGAAAATGATCTAATCAATATAATGGAATATTACTGTGCCAAAAGAAATATGATAACTATAGAAAACCAAAGAAAGATCACGTGTTCTGATTTAAATGAAGTAGGAACAAGAAAACAATAATGTGTAATATGTAAAATACCATAAAATAGGGTGGGAAGCTCTGCTGCACCAGAGTGAAAGAGTTGTGAACTAGCCCCAGTCATCCAAGAAAGGAGAGTAGAATGCCTGGATCAGTGGCAATGGTGGTAGTTTCCAGACCTCTCAGCCCAGAGATTGTCAAGGAGAACTTGGAAGGCCAGCAGGAAAAGTCTGCCCACCAGGGTGAGAGTGGAGCACAGTTCAGCCTAGGCTTCAGCAGCCCAGACCTGACCCCAGCAACCCATGAGCAGCCTTGGGATCCACTGAATGAGCAGAGGCTGCTGCTTCCAGAGCTCTCAGCTCACGGACAGTAAAGGGGAATCAGAAGGAGATTACAGGGGGTTCTTTGCTATCACTGAGGCAGGACTCTGGTGCTTTGCCTATACTCTGATCTAGATCATGGTCTGGGGTCCCTGTCCCAGGAAAAGGGGCAGAAGCACAACAGAGCTTGCTGACACAGCAGAGCAGAGACCCTCCTTACAGTTCCAAGGAAGAAAGGAGTGCTTGTGGTCACCCACAGACCAGAGCACAGACCAGGAGTAGTACAAACCTCTCTTTAGATCATGAGACCTTGGAAGAATTGGAAACCTGCAGATTCCTAGAAGTATAACTGAAAACAGCTGCAGAAATCCTCAAAAGCTTGAGACAGTACATCCTCTATCCTGGAAGCAGAGTCCCATCTTTAAAGTCACAGACTGGTAAATAAGTAAACATCAGAAGAAAAAAAAAATCTTACCACAAATTTATTATGGTCACGAGGAAGATAAAAATGTACACTCAGAAGAAAACAAAGTCAAAGCTACTACATCCAAAGCCTCCAAGAAAAAGGTTAAGGAAGAGTTCAAAAAGGATCTTGAAAATCAAGTTAGGGAAGTAGAGGAAAAACTGGTAAGAAAAATGAAAGTGACACAGAAAACTCATGAAACTAAAGATAGCAGCTTGGTGAAAGAGATAAAAAACAGACTGGGTCATGAGCACCGGCCCTGGAGTCAGGAATCCCTGGGTTCAAATCCGGTCTCAAACACTTAATAATTAAGTGGCCATGGGCAAGCCACTTAACCCCATTTGCCTTGCAAAAACCTAAAAAACAACAATAACAACAACAAAAAAGACTGGGTCATATGGAAAAAGAGATCCAAAAAGCCAATCAGGAAAAGAATACCTTAAAAAGCAATTGGCCAAATGGAAAAGGAGATACAAAAACTTACTGAACAAAATAATTCCTTAAAATATGGAAGGGAAAAAAAAGAAAAAAGGGAAGCTTGATAACTTTGTGAGAAATCAAGAAACAATAAACAAAACCAAAAGAATAAAAAACTAGAAGGAAATGTAAAATATATCATTGGGTAAAAAACTGATCTGGAAAACAGATCCAGGAGAAAACATTTAAATATTATTGGAGGGGCAGCTAGGTGGCACGGTGATAAAGCACTGGCCCTGGAGTCAGGAGTACCTGGGTTCAAATCTAGACTCAGATGCTGTGTGGCCTTAGGCAAGCCACTTAACCCCATTTGCCTTGCAAAAAAACCCAAAACAAAACAAAACAAAAAACCCTAAAAAAAGATTATTGGACTAGGGGATGCTAAGTGGCACAGTAGATAGAGCACCAGCCCAGGAGTCAGGAGGACCTGAGTTCAAATTTGACCTCAGACACTTAATAATTACCCAGCTGTGTGGCCTTGGGCAAGCCACATAACCCCATCTGCCTTGCATAAACACCCCCCCAAAATAAAAATAATAAAGATTATTGGACTACTTGAAAGTTAGGATCAAAAAAAAGACCCCAAACACTAATTTTCAAGAAATTATGATGGAAAATTGCTCTGATACTCTAGAAGCAGAGTGTAAAACAGAAACTGAAAGCATGCACCAATCAAGGATGGAAAGAGATTACAAAATGAAAACTACCAAGAATGTTATAAATATATTTCAGAGCTCCCAGGTCAAGGAGAAAATATTACAAGCAGTCAAAAAAGAACCAATTCAAATGTCATGGTGCCACAATTAGGATAAAACAAGATCAAGAGTTTCTATATTAAGGGCTCATAGGACTCAGATAAGATATTCTGGAAGGCAAAAGAGCTTGGATTAAAAACAAGAATCAACTACCCAGGAAAACTAAATTACACCCTTTCAGGGGAAAAGTTGGGATATTTAATGAAATGGGGAACTTTCAAACTTTCCTAATGAAATGATCAAAGATGAACAGAAAATTTGATCTTCCAATACAGGATTCAAGTAATAATATTCAACTTCTTATATTCTTGCATGGGAAGATAATAATGATAACTCATGAACTTTCTCATTTATTAGGGTAGCTAGAAAGAGTACATATGGACAAGGCACAGGTGGGAGTTGAATTTGAAGGAATAATATATTAAAAAGATGGAATAAATGGGTGAGAAAGGAATATACTGGGAGAAGGGGAAAGGGATAATTACTTCACATAAAAGAGGCAAGAAAAAGTTTTTGCAGTGGAGTGGAAGAAGGGGGAAGTGAAGGGGAAAGAATGAGCCTTCCTCTCACCAAAACTGACTCAGAGAGAGAGAATAATATACACTAGAGAAAAGTAGAAAGGGAAAGGAATGGGAGAAAGAGGTGAGGGAGGTGATAGAAGGTGGGGAAGATTGTGGAAGGTGATAGTTACAAACACTTTGTGGGAAGTTAAGGGTGAAAGGAGAAGGATAATAAATGGGAATGGGGGAGTATAGGATGGAGAGAAATACAGTTAGTAATAGTAATTGTGGGAAAAAATATTAAAAGAAGTTTCTCTAATAAAAACCTTGTTTCTCAAACATAGAGAACTGAGTCAACTTTACAACAATAAGAACTACTCCCCAATTAATAAATGTTGATAAATGATCAAAAGTATGAATAGTTTTCATGTAAGGTTAACAATGTTATCTAGTTAAATAATTTTTTTAAATGTTCTAACTATTGATAGGAGAAATGTGGGTTGGAACAATTCTGATATACTACCTTATACCTATTGGTTTCACTAATAGAACAGAAAAAGAATATGACAAATGTTGGAGTGAATGAGGGAAAATAAGATTAATGCATTGTTGGAGTTGTGAAGTGATACAACAATTCTGTAGAGCAATTTGGAACTATACCCAAAAGGATATAATCATGCCTAACCCTTGACCTAGAAGTGTCACTATCAGGTCCATATACCAGAAGAGGTAAAAAACAGGAAGGACAAGACCTCTTTGAGGGGATGTCCAGTGGTTGAAGAATGGCTAAATAAATTGTGGTATGTGATTATGATGAAATACTCTTCTGTTATAATGATGGACAGGATACTCTCAGTAAAAAATTTACATGAGCAGATGCAATGGGAAATGTACTGTATATAAAATACCAGTAATATTATAGGATGAATGACTTAACTTTTCTCAGCATTGCTGAAAGCTCTGAAGAACTTATGATAAAAATATTATTCATCCCAAAAGCAGAATTACTGGCATCTGAATACAGATTGATACATTTTTTTTAAACTTTCTTTATTGAGGTTCCTCTTTTCTTTGAAGAGTTATGTTTACTCTTACAACATGACTACTGTGCTAATGTTTTTCAAGACTACATATTTCTAACCTATAATAATTTGCTTTTTCAATGGGGAGACTGCAGTGGGCGAAAGGGAGAGAATTTAGAATTCAAGAGTTTTTTTTTTTTTTTTTAGATTTTTCAAGGCAATGGGGTTAAGTGGCTTGCCCAAGGCCACACAGCTAGGTAATTATTAAGTGTCTGAGGTCAGATTTGAACCCAGGTACTCCTGACTCCAAGGCTGGTGCTCTATCCACTGCGCCACCTAGACACCCTCAGAATTCAAGATTTTAAAAGTAGATGTTTATGCATGTAATCAGGGAAAACAAAATTAATTAAATTTAAAAAGGGCAGCTAGGTGGTGCAGTGAATAGTGCACCAGCCCCAGAGTCAGGAGGACCTGAGTTCAAATCCAGCTACAGGGACTTAATAATTACCTAGCTGTGTGGCCTTGGGAAAGTCACTTAACCCCACTGCCCTGCAAAAACCTAAAAAGGTTATTTTATTTGCCTCTCTTCCTTTTTATATTAAAAATATTCTTTGTTATACTGAATGGCTCTTATAGAAAGGGAAAGAAAGATACTGGGAGAAACTCAGATGATATAAAAAAAAGTCAAAAATTACTTTAACAAACTGACATAAAAAGTCAACGGCAGGACTCAGTTAAAACCAAATTCTTGTATTTATTGCATATTCTACCATCAGAATTAGGTTTTGGGTTTTGTTGTTATTTTTTTTTTTGCAAGGCAATGGGGTTAAGTGACTTGCCCAAGGCCACATAGCTAGGTAATTATTAAGTGTCTGAAACCGGATTTGAACTCAGGTACTCCTGACTCCGGGGCTGGTGCTCTATGCACTGTACCACTAGTCACCCCCTACCATCAGAATTAAATAGTTAGTAAAAAAAGGAAAAATATTTTGAGAAAATGAAGATCAACAATTTTTTTGTAAAAAAAAATTTTTTTGAGATCTTGCATAATGCTGTTACATTTTGTCAAATGGTGAGTTTAAAACCTTAATATGTAGTTTTAATATCTTTAATTCACAAGTACTTGGATATAGAAGGTCTTTGTACTTCTGGTGAGATGATCTGCCAAAGTTTTAAAATGGTATTTGATAAATTTTCAGCTATTAATTTTCACACAAGTCCAGGAGATAAGAACAAGTTCTTTTGAAGAACATATTTAATACATGAACTTCACTTTAAGTTAATTTTCTGGCTTCCATCTTCTCTGCCTGCTTTGTTTTCCAAAACAAGACTGACAACAAAATGAAGATCATCATTGAGGAGAATAGTGGGTGGTTTTTTTTGTTTTTTTTGTTTTGGCAAGGCAATGGGGTTAAGTGGCTTGCCCAAGGCCACACAGCTAGGTAATTATTAAGTATCTGAGGCTGGATATGAACTCAGGTATTCCTGACTCAAGGGCCGGTGCTCTATCCACTGTGCCACCAAGCCGCCCTTGAAGAGAATAGTTTCAAGAAAAAAAGCTTCAAAATAAAATGCAAGTTATCATTCATTGACCATAATCAAAATAAGTCACTGAACTGTCACAATAGAAATAAAGATAGACTGAGACAGCAAAGATCCATGTATGATCAATTTATTAGCTAGGCTCTCAACTGTTGTTTTTATTTTTCAGTTATAAGTGACTCTGTGACACCTTTTGAAATTTTCCTGGTAGAGAAACTGGAGTAGTTTGCCATTTTCTTCTGCATCTCATTTTACAGATGAGTAACTGAGGTAAACAAGAGTTAAATGATTTGTCCAGGGTCACAAAGCAAAAAAGCAGATTCAAACTCAGGTCCTCCTGACTCCATGGTGGCTGTTCTATCTACTACGCCAGATAACTTTGAATTATGCTTTATTCCTTTTTAATTGTGTTTTTTGTTGTGTTGTTGTTCAGCCATATCTGACTCTTTATGGCCCCATTTGAGATTTTCTTGATAAAGATGCTGGAATGATGTATCACTTCCTTTTCTAACTCATTTCACTGATGAAGAACAGGGTTAAGTGAGTTGCCCAAGGCCATGCAGTTAAATTTCTGAGGCCAGATTTGAACTCACTAAGATGAGTCTTCCTGACTCCTGGCCCGATTATCCATTGTGTCACTTAAGCGGCTTCTTTACTTAGGCTAGAAATGGTTGTTAGCCTTTGTTTTTGAAGAGGACCAAAATGACATCATTATGTTAGTGTCATGCGGTATGTCTGACTGTGGATGATCAGATCAACACAAGCTTGAAGTGTCCTGCCACATTCAAGCAAAAAGTTCTTTTAAGGAAGCATACATCTGACATTCAAACATGCCAGCTCAATGCAGTTGTGATCTCTATAAGTAATGTTGGAATGCTAGGAAATTTAGTTCGAGAAGGGACCTCAGTGTCTGGAATCTTCTGCTGCCAAGTGATTTCAGAATCTTCCTAAGACAATTTAAATGGAAGTGATTCAGTTTCCTGACATGCAGCTGGTAGACTGTCCAGGTTTCACAGGTACACGGCAATGAGGTCAGCACAACAGCTCTGTGGACCTTCAGTTTGGTTGTCAGTCTAATAAGTCTTCTCTTTCACACTTTTCTTTGAAACCTCTCAAATACTGAGCCAGCTCTGGCAATGCATGTGTCGATCTCATTACCAATGTTTATAATAATAATAATAATAATAATAATAATAATAATGATGTTTGTCCTTCATTTTTTGAAGATGACCATGACATCAAGGAGGTGATGCTATGACAAATACATGAATTGGAATGAAGGGTGCTGTGTTAAAACACCAGCCTCACTTTCTCCTCCAGAGCCATCTGGGTAAAATGGGGAGGTAGGAATCAGGACAGGAGATGGCCCTGGATGCAAGGCAATCAGGGTTAAGTGACTTGCCCAAGGTCACACAGCTAGTACATGGCAAGTGTCTGAGGTCTAATTTGAAGTCCTGTCCTCCTGACTCCAAAGTCAGTGCTCTATCCTAGAAAGTATACTAAGCTAAATACAACAGAATATTCAAAACTTTTCCATTTGCGGTAACCAATGGTTCCACATATGAATGGTGTGGTGCTAGTTGACAGAGCACCTAGGTTTTCTTGGTGTTAACTGTTAGGCTAAAACAGCCAATAAATTGAGTCCTCAGTAGTCAAGGACCCCTAGTCAGGGCTATTCAACAGGAAGACAGCAAAACCTTAAGTAGCACAGCTATGCCTTCTGATTAGCTAGAAAGTAAAAACCTCTGACATTAGCTTGAAATTTCATTTGAAACTCCTCTTCTGAAACCTCCTTAACCACAAACAAAATATATGAATTGGAAAATCTAGAAAAGGCTACAACCACTTAGATTTAATCAGCTTGACCTTTAGATTAAGTTTCTCTAGAATGTGGAAGATGGATGAAGTTACAAGGGTGGAGGTACAACTAAAATCTTAAGGGAAGAAATAGAAGTCATGAGCCAATGGTGGAAATACAAGTCAGATACCTGTCACAAGAAAAGAATTGTGACTGAAATTACCTGAGATTATTGTGAGGAAACTTGCAAGGTTAAGAAAAAGCAAGAAGGAATATTAAATTTTGCATGATCATGTCTTAGTATTAACAAAATAGTATTAAAAAATCAATTTTCAACTTTACAGTTAATAGTATCAGACAATTACTGAAACAACTGTTATAGAGGAATGGAATTAATTTTTTCTGACACCTTGATTTGGCACACAAAGGAAGACATTTCAGTTGGTCAAATTCATAGCACTATAATTAAAAAACCCCCACTTACTTCTTTAACATTCTGCAAGGTTTCAGGTGTAATTGTAAAATCCACAGGACTTGGAATTGCTTTACCCTTCTGAGGCTAAAATTGGAAAATAAAGGCAAATAATATTAGTTCAGGATATAAGGAATTCTGCAAATAGTTTTCTTTGTAAACAAAGTCCATAAATAATCAGCATTATTGTGAATATATCCATTTAAAACTTATTCCTTAAAAGTGACATTACACAAATCTAAACTTATTTTTTAGAGAAATCTCACCTTTACAATGAAATTAGTAATGACTGTGCCCAAACTACCAATTAAATTCTAAATCTGAGTTTGTATATAAAACCCGAGTGTGGTGTATAATAATCAGAAAAATAGATCAAGTATAGCTATAGTTAGGAAACATGTGCTTAGCCAAAAAAAGGAAGAGGGACAACTATAAGGTATAAAATAGACAAATTTGTTTTCATGAAATAGAATAGTTTCTGACCAAACTAATGCTTCTAATAATGGAAGCAATAGAATGGGAAAAAAAAAATTAGTAGCAATTTCTTACATACAGCTTTAGTATCCAAGCTATGTAAACAATATACAAAGTTACAGTATTTTAATATTTATTTTATTAAATTGTTCATAATGTTACTTGTCACATGGAATAACTGCTTTCTTTTCATAACTTCTGAGAGAACTGGGGACATTAGAACAGCAAGTAGTTAATTTGTGGTAATTGAGTGAATCACACTGACTTTATTTTATTTTTCCTCAGTTTCTTGATGATTATTTATTTGTCATTCAAAAAAGATTTTATTTACTTTGAATTTTATAATTTTTCCCCTAATCTTGGTTCCTCCCGCCACCCCCACAGAAGGCAGTCTGTTAGTCTTTACATTGTGTCCATGGTATACACTGATCTAAGTTAAATGTGATGAGAGAGAAATCATGTCCTTAAGGAAGAAAAATAAAGTTTAAGAGATAGCGAAATTACATAAAAAGATAACAGGTTTTTTTTCCTAAGTTAAAGGTAATAGTCTTTGGTCTTTGTTTAAACTCCACAATTCTTTCTCTGGATGCAGATGGTCTTCTTCATTGCAGACAGCACAAAATTGTGCCTGATTGTTGCCCTGATGGAATGAGCAAGTCCATCAAAGTTTATCATCACCTCCATGTTACTTTTTAGGGTATACAATGTTCTGGTTCTGCTCATCATCAGTTCATGCAAATTCTCACAGGCTTCCCTGAATTCCCATCCCTCCTGGTTTCTAATAGAACAATAGTGTTCCATGACATACATACAATACAGTTTAAGCCATTCCCCAACTGAAGGACATTCACTTAATTTCCAATTCTTTGGCACCACAAACAGGGCTGCTATAAATATTTTTCTTTTTAACCCTTTTTCATAATCTCTTCAGGGTATAGACCCAATAGTGCGTAGCACATTTTTGTTGTCTTTTGAGCATAATTCCAAATTACTCTCCAGAAAGGTTGGATGTATTCACAGCTCCACCAACAATGTATTAGTGTCCCAGATTTCCCACATTCCTTCCAACATCGATCATTGTACAATGACTTTATTTTGTGACTCAATTATGGAGCTAATCAATAATGGGTCTAGTCTAACTTCTGTCTTGTAAGACAATTTTATTCAATCGTAGGTACTGGGAGAAAATATCATTGTACTGTTTGAATACAGCCCTGCATGACTGGAAAATTGGACCTGCTCTTTAACCCTAAACCAAGAATTTAGGTTATGCTGACCAAAAACCCAGTCAGATCCAAAGACAGATGCAGACAGTTTTCTCACAACTGTACATCTCAGGCAATTCATGTCTTATCTAAATTCCTTTGTTTACAGGCACTTTGGGGAATGGGACAACTTTTCTGATTTCAGAGAATTGTATCGGTTCTTTCTCCCTTCCCAACTTGGAAAATCACTAATCCTATATTCAAACAGAAATCAGATTACCTATGCAGTACTATTTCCTTTTAATTGGTCTATTTTGATTAATTTAAAGTATAAAATTCCATCCCCCCCCATTTGGGAGCCGGGCGTAAACTGAGGAAAATTGGATTTGGTTTCTTGGGCAGTTGGCATAATTTGTTTAATAAACCAATATGCTCAAAATTTATGCTTTCCTCAGTCATTTCATCTTTCATTCATCATGACACTAATTTTCAGGGAGCTTTTTGTTTCAACGCTCACTTATGCCAAACTATTAATTTTCTTTTCTGTTGTTTTTAAGATTGAGAAAAGAAATTTACAAACAAGTACATCAAAAAATGTTAATCTAAATATGAAGCACAGTGGGTTTAAGTACAAGTTATATGTATTGTGCTAAGTTAATATTTATTTAGGAGTAAAAGCTTAGCATTAGATCACTGGAAGGTATGTATTTTAGAAAAATATATATAAACTAACATCTTCCCCTGAATAACTTACTTATTTTGCATGGAAATTTATTTTAAAATTTTGAGGTCAAATTTTTTAAAGTTTTGAGTTTTCAAGTAAAACTACATATATTATAGTATATCAGGAAAAAAGAGTTGAGATTTTTTTTGACAAATAAGCTAATAAAACAAGTTAACATTTACCTTAAACTAGAATAACAAGAAATAATTAAAGTATATAATTTCTATTAGTGATGTATCTTTTTAAATTTATTTTTCTTAAAGATACTATTTGAGTTTTACAACTTTTCCCCCAATCTTACTCCCCCACCCCCGGAAAGTACTCTGTCAGTCTTTGCTTTGTTTCCATGTTGTACCTTGATCCAAACTGGGTGTGATGAGAGAGAAATCATATCCTTAGAGAGAAGTCTAAGAGGTAACAAGATCAGACAATAAGCTATCTCTTTTTTTTCTAAATTAAAGGGAATAGTCCTTGCACTTTGTTCAAGCTCCACAGCTCCTTATCTGGATACAGATAGTACTCTCCTTTGCAGACAGCCCAAAATTGTTCCCGATTGTTGCATTGATGGAATGAGCAAGTCCTTCAAGGTTGATCATCACCCCCATGTTACTGTTAGGGTGTACAGTGTTTTTCTGGTTCTGCTCATCTCACTCAGCATCAGTTCATGCAAATCCCTCCAGGTTTCCCTGAAATCCCGTCCCTCCTGGTTTCTAATAGAACAATAGTGTTCCATGACATACATATACCACAGTTTGCTAAGCCATTGCCCAAATGAAGGACATTTACTTGATTATCAATTCTTTGCCACCGCAAACAGGGCTGCTATAAATATTTTTGTACAACTAACGTTTTTACCCTTTTTCCTCATCTCTTCAAGGTATAGACCCAGTAGTGGCAGTGCTGGGTCAAAGGGTATGTACATTTTTGTTGCCCTTTGGGCATAGTTCCAAATAGCTCTCCAGAAGTGTTGGATGAGTTCACAGCTCCACCAACAGTGTACTAGGTGTCCCAGATTTGGCACATCCCTTCCAACAATGATCATTATACGTCCTGGTCATACTGGCCAATCTGAGAGGTGTGAGGTGGTAACTCAGAGAAGCTTTAATTTGCATTTCTCTAATAATTAATGACTTAGAGCATTTTTTCATATGGCTATGGATTACTTTGATCTCCTCATCTGTAAATTGCCTTTGCATATTCTTTGACCATTTGTCAATTGGGGAATGGCTTTTTGTTTTAAAAATATGACTCAGTTCTCTGTATATTTTAGAAATGAGTCCTTTGTCAGAATCATTAGTTGTAAAGATTATTTCCCAATTTACTACATTCCTTTTGATCTTGGTTACATTGGTTTTATCTGTGCAAAAGCTTCGTAATTTAATGTAATCGAAATCATCTAATTGGTTTTTGGTGATGTTCTCCAACTCTTCCTTAGTCATAAACTGCTCCACTTTTCATAGATCTGACAGGTTAACTAATCCTTGATCTTCTATTTTGCTGATAGTATTGTTTTTTATGTCTACGTCCTGTAACCATTTCTATCTTATCTTAGTAAAGGGTGTGAGGTGTTGGTCTAATCTAAGTTTCTTCCACACAAATTTCCAATTATCCCAGCAATTTTTATCAAAGAGGGAGTTTTTATCCCAAGGGCCGGACTCTTTGGGTTTATCAAACAGCAGATTACTATAATCACCTCCTGCTTTTACACCTAGTCTATTCCACTGGTCCACCACTCTATTTCTTAGCCAATACCAAAGTTTTCATGACTGATGGTTTATAATATAATTTTAGATCAGGTAGGGCTAAGCCACCTTCTTTTGCACTTTTTTTCATTAAGCTCCTGGCAATTCTTCACTTTTTATTTCTCCATATGAATTTATTTACAATTTTTTCTAGCTCATTAAAGTAATTTTTTGGAATTTTGATTGGTAGGGCACTAAACAGATAGTTTAGTTTTGGTAAAATTGTCATTTTTATTATATTAGCTCTACCTATCCATGAGCAGTTGATATTTGCCCAGTTATTTAAATCTAATTTAATTTGTGTGAGAAGTGTTTCATAATTGTTTTCAAAAAGATTCTGAGTCTGTCTTGGCAAATAGACTCCCAAATATTTTATATTGTCTGAGGTTACTTTGAATGGGATTTCTCTTTCTAGCTCTTCCTCCTGTATCTTGCTAGACATATAAAGAAAAGTTGAGGATTTATGGGGGTTTATTTTATAACCTTAAACTTTGCTAAAATTGCTAATTGTTTCCAGTAGTTATTTTAGATGATTTCTTGGGATTCTCTAGGTAGACCATCATGTCATCTGCAGAGAGTGAGAGTTTTGTCTCTTCCTTGCCAATTAAAATTCCTTTAATTTCTTTTTCTTCTCTAATTGCTGATGCTAACATTTCTAATACAATATTGAATAGTAGGGGTGATAATGGGCACCCTTGTTTCACCCCTGATCTTATTAGGAATGCCTCTAGCCTCTCCCCATTGAATATAATACTTGCTGATGGTTTCAGATAGACAATGCTAATTATTTTAAGGAACAATCCATTTATTCCTACACTCTCTAGTGTTTTAATAGGAATGGATGCTGTATTTTGTCAAAAGCTTTTTCAGCATCTATTGATATGATCATATGATTTCTGATAGGTTTGTTGTTGATACAGAGTATACTAACAATTTTCCCAATATTGAACCAACCCTGCATTCCTGGAATAAATCCTACTTGATCATAATGTATTATCCTAGTGATGACTTGTTGTAATCATTTTGCTAAGATTTTATTTAGGATTTTTGCATCTATATTCATCAGGGATTATAGGTCTATAATTTTCTTTCTCTGTTTTAACTCTTCCTTGTTTAGGTAACAGTACCCTATTGGTTTCATAGAAAGAGTTAGGCAGAGTTCCATCTTTCCCTATTTTTCCAAAGAGTTGATATAGGATTGGAACCAATTGTTCCTTAAATGTTTGGTAGAATTCACTTGTGAATCCATCAGGCCCTGGAGATTTTCTTTTTCAGGAAGTTCAGTAATGCCTTGTTGAATTTATTTTCCTGAGATAGAGTTGTTTAGGTATTTAATCTCTTCTTCATTTAACCTGGGCAACTTATAGTTTTGTAAATATTCATCCATTTCACTTAGATTATCAAATTTATTGGCATAGAATTGGGCAAAATAATTTCAAATTATTACTTTAATTTTCTCCTCATTGGTGGTGAGCTCACCTTTTTCATTTATGATACCAGCATTTAGAGCTATAATATATCCCCTGAGAGTTGCTTTGAATGAATCCCATAGGTTTTGGTATGTTGTTTCATTATTACCATTATCTAGGATAAAACGGTTAATTCTTTCTATAATTTGTTTTTTGGTCCACTCATTTTTTTAAGATGAGGTTATTCAGTTTCCAATTTGCCCTGGGTCTATATCTCCTTGGCTCAGTATTGCATATGACTTTTATTGCATTGTGATCTGAGAAAGATGTATTTACTATTTCTGCCTTTCTGCAGTTGATCATCAGGTTTTTATGTCCTAGTACATGGTCAATTTTTGTATAAGTTCCATGTACTGCAGAGAAAAAGGTATATTCCTTTCTATCCCCATTCAGTTTCCTCCATAAGTCTACCATATCTAATTTTTCTAAGAATCTATTTACCTCCCTAATTTCTTTCTTGTTTATTTTATGATTTGGTTTATCTAGATCTGATAGTGGGAGGTTGAGGTCTCCCACTAGTAGAGTTTTGCTGTCTATGTCTTCCTGTAGTTCTTTCAGCTTCTCCTCTAAGAATTTGGTTGCTGTCCCATTAGGTACATATATATTCAATATTGAAATGACTTTATTGTCTATGGTACCTTTTAGGATGATAAAGTTTCGTTCCTTATCTCTTTTAACGCTATCTTTTTTTGCTGCTGCTTTGTCTGAGATAAGGACTGCTACCCCTGCTTTTTTTACTTCAGCTGAAGCAAAATATATTTTGCTCCAACCTTTTAGCTTTACTCTATATGTATCTCTCTGCTTCAAATGAGTTTCTTGTAAGCAGCATATTGTAGGGTTCTGGTTTTTAATCCACTCTGCTATTTGCTTATGTTTTAAGGGAGAGTTCATCCCATTCACATTCAAGGTTATGATTACTAATTCTTTATTGCCCTCTGTGCTATCTTCTCTCTGTTTGTATTTTTCCCCCTTTCCCCCCTTTTATCCATATCCCCCAGTATTTTGTTTTTGAATACTACCCCCTTCAGTGTTTGCCCTCCTATATCACACCCTCCCCTTTCTTTCCCCTTTCCCTTTTTCCCTTCCCTTCCTTTTGTTATTTCCCCTTATTTTCCCCACTCCCATTCCCTTTCTCTATCCCCCCCTCCCCTTTTCTCCTTCTAATACTTGAAAGGTTAGATGTTTTATAAGTTAACTGAGTATGTGTAGCTTGACTTTAAGCCAAGTCTGATGAGAAGAAGATTCAGGTGTTTCTCCTCTGCTCCCTTCTTCCCCTCTATTACCATAGGTTTTTTTTGTACCTCTTAGTGTAATGAGATTTGTCCCATTCAATCCCCTCCCTCCTCCCATCTCTTTCCTGTCCCCCTTTGTAGGGAGGCAGTGTATTTTTTTAGATCATTCTATCTAGGTCATAGAAAATTCTGAGTGTCTGTCCCTTCTAATTCAGTATATTCTATTGAATAGAGTCAAAATTCCTGAGAGTTATTAGAGTCTTTCTCCCAAGTGGGTTTAAAGCCAGTTACATCCCATTAGATAGCAGTCTCATGGATCAGTCATGGATATCCATCATTTCTGGCTAGGTGTATTCTCTCTGTTAGAGTTACATTTCTCAAGGTTTATGAGAATCCCCGCCCCCCCCCCCCCATGCTGGGATATAGCCAGTTTCAATTTACTCGATTGCATTTTTTTCCTTTTACCGTCCCCCCCCTTTTTTTACCTTTTCATGTGTCTCTTGAACCTCCTGTTTGATGCCCAAATTTTCTGTTTAGCTTTGGTCTTTTCATCAGAAATTTTTGGAATTCTTCCATTTCATTAAATGTCCATCTTTTTCCCTGGAAGAGAAGGCTCAGCTTTGCAGGAAAGTAGATTCTTGGCTGCATTCCAAGCTCCCGTGCTCTTCGAAATATCTCGTTCCAGGCCCTTCGATCCCTTAAAGTTGATGAAGTCAGGTCCTGCATGATCCTTACTGTGGCTCCTTGATATTTAAATTGTTTCTTTCTGGCTGCTTGCAGGATTTTCTCTTTTATCTGATAGTTCTGCAGTTTGGCCACCACATTCCTTGGTGTTTTCATTTTAGGATCTTTTTCTGGTGGGGATTGATGTACTCTTTCAATAACTACTTTGCCCTCCGATTCCATGATATCAGAGCACTTTTCCATCACTAGATCCTATAATATTAAGTCCAGTCTTTTTTTCTCTTCAATGTTTTCAGGAATTCCTATAATTTTCAGGTTGCCCCTCTTCGATCTATTCTCAAGGTCAGTGGTTTTGTTGATGAAGTATTTTACATTTGCTTCTATTTTTCCTATTTTTTTAAATTTTGTTAAACTGACTTGCTGTCTCATGGAGTCATTAGTTTCTGTAGACTCCATTATTTTATTTTTTTGGGGGGGGGAGTTTTCTTCATTAACGTTTTGCAGCTCCTTTTCCAATTGGTCAATTCTACTTTTGAAAGAGCTCTCCATTTGACCAATTGAGGTTTTGAGAGAATTAATTTCTTTTTGCATTTACTCATTTGAAGATCTGAGAGAATTAATCTCCTTTTGCGTTTGTCCAATTGTACTTTCTAAGGTTTTGTTTTCTTGTTGCAAGATATTAATTTTCTCTCCCAAATTTTTAAGCTCCTTTCTTATTTCTTTAAGGAAGTCTTTCTGTGCTGGAGACCAGATTGTATTCTCCTCAGAGGTTCCAGGTCTCTCTGAGTTGGGGTGTTTCCCTTCCAGGAATTTTTCTATGGATCCACCTTTCTGCTGACCCTTCTTCATTATGTTAAGACCTTGAGTTGGTGGGGAGGCTGGTTCAACTGGGCTTGGAATTACTAAAGGCTTTACTGAGTGAAGTTTCTCTGGCTGGCCAGTAGGAGGTGCTGGTTGCCCTTTCTGGAGTGTCTGTGACCTTGGTTGAGAGGCCTTCTCCCTTTGCCCAAAGGGAGGAGTTTGAACTATTGAATTTTGCCTTCAATCAATGGTGGGCTTTACCCTGGCCTGAGGTCATTCCTCAGCTGGGCTGGTTCTTCTGCTCACACACCTGGGCCTGAGGCAGAAGTAGTTTGCATTTGTTTGTTTGGGAAGAGGCCTCTGTGCAATGGAGGCATGCACTCAGAGTTTCTCAGACCCCAGGAGCCTAGGGATGGTGTCCACAGCTTTCCTGCACCAGAACTCTTCCCACCCCCGGCCAGCCTGGTCCCCAAGCTCCAAGGGGACAGCACCAACACCAGCGCCTCTGTTTCCCCATGGACCCAAGCCCCTTTTGTCCAGACCCACCACTGATCCATCAGGTCCAGCTTCAAGGCCCTCAGACTCCTGGTTCCAATTCAGCTGTTAATCTGGCTGATCTTGGGGTGATCCTCCCTCTGAGCCCAGACTCACCAGCCTGAATTAGGCCAAAGCTGCTGCAGGAGACAAACCCTGAGGTAGATGTTCTTTCTCCTGGCTTTTCTTTCTGGGTTTTGTGGGTCAGATTTCTTTTAAGAGGTTTGTTTCATGTGATAGATGGGGAAGTGATCAGGAGACTTTAGAACTGTGCCTGTCTTCTCTCTGCCATCTTGGCCGGAAGTCTAATTTTCCTTTTCAATTAGATACAAACACATACACACATGCCCTCAATAAAATATCAAAGGATATTAATAAACTGTTCTTGAAAGAAGAATTGTAAACTATTAACAACCACTTAAAAAAAGACTTCAAATTACTAAAAAGTAATGCAAATCAAAGCAACCCTGGGGGCTTTACTTTACCCTCAGAAAATTGGCAAAGATAAAAAAGATGAGAATACTTAATGCTAGGGAGCTGCAGGAAAAGAATACATTCTGTAAAGTAATAAAGAATTATGAATTATAATGACTAAAATGTCTAATCTGTTGACCTAGAAACTCCACTACTAGTCATATAATTCAAATAGATCATTAATAAGAAGAAACTAAGTATAATAAAATGTTTGCAGTAGCACTTTTTGTGCTACTGAAAACAAAACAGATGCATGTTGAATGGGGCATGGGTAAACAAACAGAAGCATAAGCAAGTAATAAATGTACACATTAACAGTAACACTTTGTGAGGATCAAGTCTTAACAATACAATGATCAAAGATAATTTCCAAAGACTTGTGATGGAAGATGGTATACACATCCAATGATTGTCTGACTACAGATTAAAGCAAACTATTTTTCACTTTTAAAAATTTTTTTCTTCCTCATGGTTTTTTCTCCCCTTTCCCCAAAGACTAACATGGAAATATATCTAATATGATTATACAAGTATATCCTATATCAGATTACTTGCTGTCTTAGGAAGGTGGCATGAAAGGGAAAGAAGGAGAAAAATGTGGAAATCAAAATTTTACAAAAAATAAATGTTGAAAACTATCTTTATATGTAGCTGGAAAAAATTAAATAATGTAATGGAATATTACTGTACTGTAAGAAATGATGAATATGATGAATACAAAGAATAGAAAAACTACTGAACTCTGAAGAGTGAAATAATAATATATGCAATAATGAAAAGAACCATCAAACAATGTAAATGAACACTGAAGAATTACAGAGAATAGAAAAGATACAAGGAGGTCCATGGGTGTGAAATATTTAGTATATTTTTGGATTTTTTTTATTTACTTAAAATTGTTTTCTTTTTTTTCTTTAAAAACATTCTTTGTTATATGAAATGGTTCTCAGGGAGAGGAGAAGGGAAGAATATTGGGAGAAATTTAAGTAATATATAAGAAGTTATCAATAAAATTGATCCTTAAAAACAGTTCTGATTAAGATAGCATTAGACATTTATTCTCAGGCAAATGAATTCAAAGGGAAGGCATTTTTATCCCATTTCTACTGCTAGGCCTCTGAAGGCTACCAGCTGCCTGATGATCATCATCTTAATTTTCCAGTATGATCATCATAATTACAGATCACTAATCAAGACATCGGATGACTTCTATGGTTATAAGACCAGAAAAAGGTCATATATGGCTCCTTAAAGTAGCACTTAATGTATAATGCCAGAACAAAAAAACAAACAAAAGAAAAAAACAGGTTTTATTCATTCTTCCATGAATGAGAATAGAGAAATAGCAGAAAAAATTGCAAAGTCTAGTTCTCTGTCATTACCAATTAAGCAAGTCACTTAATTGTCTGCACCTTACAAAATAGGCATAATAATAACAATTATAGTCTACTTCAAAACAATGTTGTCTGAAGATTAATCAATAAAGCTATAATGTGTATAAAATGTATTCTGTGGCCAGGCTTACATAAATGCAAGGTAGTTTTATTAGCATTATTTTTTGTTTAAGGCAATGGGGTTAAGTGACATGCCCAAGGTCACAAAGGCAATTAAGTGGCTAAAAAAACCCCAGCAAAACTCCCAAGTGCAGAGCCAGATAAAAATGTAATTGGGAATATTTAACAAAATAAATAAAATTATAATACAACATAACTATTATTTTCAAAGTCAATATACAGAATTTGAACTCAGGTCCTCCTGACTCCAGGGCTGGTGCTGTTTCCACTGTGCCACCTAGCTGCTCCCTTCTTTTATTAGCATTATAAAAATTTACCTTCCTCCCCTCATTGACACAGAAACTAACTCTAAATGACACTCCGAGTATGGTTACTTAATGTGAATCCCCTTTAACTATATTAGCTCTCTTATCTCAATCTTGTCCACAAAGTTATCAACCAACTTTTTCAAACATCTTAATTCAAGTATATAAGTCTACAACATTTCCTTGATCTACCAGTCTATCTATTAATGCTACTGAAAAAAGAAATGAGATTAGATTTCTTATAAGAAACCATATGGGGCGCAGTAGATAGAGCACTGGCCCTGGAGTCAGGAGGACTTGAGTTCAAATAAAACTTTCAGAAAAGAGAAAAGCAGGGGAGGCTAGGTGGCGCAGTGGATGGAGCACCGACCTTGGAGTCAGGAGTACCTGAGTTCAAATCCGGCCTCAGACACTTAATAATTACGTAGCTGTGTGGCCTTGGGCAAACCACTTAACACCATTGCCTTGCCAAAAAAAAACCAAAAAAAAAACACCTAAACACACAAAAAAGTAACCATACACAGAAAAAATGTTAATTTGGGTTTCTGATTTTCCTGCCTTCTATAAAATCCATCAAAATATAGAAGCTTAAAAAAACAAAAAACATCCCACATAAAAATGTTCATATCATAAACTTTAAAATATCAATAAACAGCATAATTATTATGATTCTTTTAGGCTTTTTCTTTTTTTTTTAAGGCAATGGGGTTAAGTGGCTTGCCCAAGGGGCCACACAGCTAGGTAATTATTAAGTGTCTGAGGTCGGATATGAACCCAGGTACTCCTGACTCCAAAGCCGGTGCTCTATTCACTGCGCCACCTAGCTGCCCCAACTATGTTTTTTTTTTTAAGAAAATTTTAGACCTCAAATATTATCTAGTAATATATTAACATCTCTCAATAGAATCAACTATTGGATTCAATGGCCTTAAGAAAACTCTATCCAATGAACAAAAGGGTTGGAAAAATACTAATGCACGTTAGTCACGATCATCTATCTAGCTACAATTATTTATAATTTTAGGAACTTCTATGACATTGTAATGAATTTTGGTTACATTTAAAAAGTAGAAATAGCAGAAGTTAATCATCCCAGACAATATAAAATCTTGGGAAGCAGACTCAAGTTTCAAAAATTTTAGAAATACAATTTAAAATAATTTCCAACATTAGATTGTAGCAATGTGAAATCAGCACATTTATACCCCTCATATCTACAACATAACATTACAAAAAACATGACATTAGTAACCCCATTGGGAGTGGGAAGAAACGTCAAGGATGTTAAACCCCAAATCCAAGAAATACCTGCAGCAACTACACTCAACAATCTTCTGGCCATGACTTTTTCTCCACTGCTAACATTAGAATGAGTAAATCTATTTTTTTAATTATTGTTTACTTTATGCAATGTGGCAAGCTGAGTGCTAAAGGAGATACAAAGTTAAGATAAGAATACTTCCCGCCAAGATGAAGTCTTGAAGAGGAAACCAACTTCTCAGCTCCTATAAACCCATCAAGTTTATACCAGACTAACTAACATCTTACTCCACTTGTATCCTGCCTAATCTCTCTAGACTTAGGTGGGAGTGGGAAGAGGAGATCAAAAAATTCAATAAGAAAACTACAGTAAATGATTTATACCCCACAACTGCAGAGATCAGCTACAGGCTCCTGAGTGTAATAGGAAAAGGGGCCACAGGCCAAGCTGGTGGCAACACAGGGAGACTCTCAATGTGACTGCCAGGGATAGTTGTAGCCTAAAATAAAAGCCAGGAAAACCCCCAAATGCAGAGCCAGATTAAAATGTAATTGGGAAATATTTAACAAAATAAATAAATAAAATTATAATACAACATAACCATTATTTTATAAGTCAATTTACAGGATTTATTTCTATTTTGAATTGAAACTACTGGTCTACAAGACACTACTTCCAGAGGCAAGAGCAGAATGCTCCCCTAAATAGGTTCCAAGTTATGGACCTTGAGAGTCCCCAGAGTAGCAGAGCTGCACAATAGGACCCAAGAATGAACTGTTCCAGACCCTGAGGTGTCTAACACTCAGAAGAAATAAATATTCTTTCAAAACTTTAATGTCCTCAAAAAGTATTATAATTAAAAATAAGATGTTCTATGTGGATTGTACATTGGATAGGTTCAGAGGGTTTTAATAGGGCAAAGAAAGGGGATGGTAAATAAGAAATATGGAAAGAAGGAAGATTTCTCATAATTGGACTCTATGAGGGAGAAAAAGCATATAAATATGAGAGGAGGGAT
Source organism: Macrotis lagotis (assembly GCF_037893015.1). Taxonomy (NCBI): domain Eukaryota; kingdom Metazoa; phylum Chordata; class Mammalia; order Peramelemorphia; family Peramelidae; genus Macrotis; species Macrotis lagotis. Next base: position 501,605,963 of record NC_133658.1, read on the forward strand.
GGAGTAGGTATCAACTGAAACGGACAGAAGGGGGTTAAAAAACATTTGAGTGTCTCAATATATCAAATCAACAAGTAGCTCTAGGGTTTTGAGAGAATCAAATAGTCACAAGCAAAACAAACTTCCTGGCTCCCTCTCCCAAGTCATCTTTTTCAGCACAGGCTACACATATACACATTACTCTCAAGTCACTAGTCTAAGTGGAGGAATTAAAATATTATTTGCTCCCCAATCCAGGTTTTTCTTCAACAAACTAACCCCTACTCCTCTGAGGTTCATGTAATCCACCCAATCAAAATCCTGTTGGCTGCTTTCCTAGATACCTCCAGGGTACTCAGCACAAATTATTCCTCTTCTCAATTCCTGGCCTCGTATAGGGTACTTCAATATTCACAGTGATATTGCACCAAAAACCCTAATCCCATTTCCCAACCAACTCATTTTCCATGATCTGCTCCTCTACTGTACTTGAGTCAAAAGATGGTCATATCCTTGATCCTGTCTCCATTCACAAGTGCTCCATCTCCATATAAATGAATTCTGAAATTTCTTTTGGTTGTTCAGTTATTCAGTTGCGTCTGATTCTTCATGACCCATGAACCATAATGACAGGCCCTTATATCTTCCACTCTGTCAAAATCTGTTCAAACTTATGTTCACTGCTTCCATGGCAGATTATCCAGCTCATCCTCTGACATCCCCTTCTCCTTTTGCCTTCAATCTTTCTCAGCATAAGGGTCTTTTCCAACGAATAGTCCGAATTAATTTAAGTATTGATCAGTTTGATCTCCTTGCTGTCCAAAGGATTCTCAAAATCTATTATAAATACCCAAATTAACTTAGAAAGGGCATATCAAGGAAGATGCCATCTGCATTCAGAGAAAGAAGTGATAAAAAGACATATAGAATAATTTTACAAATATAAAATATATAAATAAATAATTGGTAGTCATCGCTATGGTGGGATGGGGAAAGAAAAAAAAAGGAATCTACATGGTTATTTTATTATATATTTAAAAGGATTAGCAAGTGTATATAAGAGATTTGAACTTTTCATGTAAAATCATATTTTTAGTATACTGTATTATGGAAATTATTGCATTATTCCATAAATTAAATAAACAAAATTTTTTACAAAACCTTTTCCAACACCACTGCAAATTTACTTTCCACAACCTCAATTGATTTCTTACTATTATTAAGCAATCCTACATCTCCTTAATTAATTCATTATTCTAATCACTAAAGCAGTATGTTCAAATCTTTTCATCCCTTCTCAAACTTCTCATGGTTCCCTCTTACCCTTTCAGCTGAGAAGCATGCCTCAATATTTTACAGAAAAAAATAAGACTGTTCCCTCTTCCTAACAAAAACTTGTCAAGGGTCACATATAGAATGTAATATTTATTTATACTAAATTTAACCCATATTATCAATGAGTATAATAAGGCCACATGGATAGGCTTTGAGGGTCACATGGGCCCTTGGGCTTTGAGTTGTATGCATCTGCTTTAGTGCTCTTCCCGCTATTATTTCTTATTTATCTTGTTATAGTTAAATATAGTTATTTATTTGGTGTTTTCCTCATTAGATTGTGAGCTCAAGTGACCTTCTTCATATACACAGTGTTTAACATTTACTAGGTTTTTAATAAATGCTATTGACTTATTGATCAATAAAATAAGCAATTATGTTTTTAGAGGACCTATGATGAAGTAACTTCATTTTCTGACAAAGATGTGTTAGATATAAGGTGCAGAAAGGGACATACATTTTTGAACATTAAACTGATTCATTTTGCATAACTATGTTAATTTGTTAGAAGGGTTTTTTTCCAATATTTTTAGAGGGGGAGCAGTAATAGCAATGTCAAAAAAACAAAGATGTTTTTGTTAAATGGAGTTTAGATAAGACACCAACACAAATAAAATAAAATATAATAAAATAATAAAATATTACAGTGCATCAGAATGTACAAAAAAGAAGTGCTATATGAAGCCTAAAGAGGAAAAGAGATACAAAGAGATGGGGATGTGAGGGGAAAGCTTCTGGAGCATATAGCATTCTGATGGACTGATAAACAATAATTCAACAGGTTAAGAGAAAAATCAAGGATAGCAAAAGCATGGAGGCTGGAAATCTCTACATGTATATAGTAGGCTGACTGGGGTAAGCAATGAAACAATGCAAGATAAGGCTGAAAAAGTAGAATGGAAAGTTTGGCAAGAACTAAATTTGAAATTTGTGAGTCTAGCTGCTAATTAGGCATTTGCTATCTCTTAGACAAAAGGGAAAAGTAGTTGTAGTTGATCTTTGATTTTATTTCACTTTTTTCCAGTCTGCTTTCTTCTCTTCCTCCCTACAGATAATTTCTTTCAAATGTTTCAAGACAGAGTTCCATTTCAACAAAAACTTGAGCAGACTGAAAAATCTGTAAGACAACCCTCTCCAAAATGATTGCTGTATTACATAGGCAGCTGACCAATCAGCTGCAGGTCCTATCAGCTGCAATGGGAGAGGGGATTTTACTTCCCTAATGTAAGAAAAATCAAGTTGTACTAGAAAATGTAACTTTAAAATCCAAAATAAGACCCAGGAAATAAACATTAGTTGTGAATTTAGATGTAAATGAAATCCAGTGTTGTATAAACAACTTCTCTTGATTTTCTGTCTCACCAGTCCTACTTTTGGGGCATGTCTGAGTTGAACCTTGGCAATCGGTGCTAACCCTCCATTATTAGCAGGGACAGCCTCCAATTGTCCTATGGGCTAGAGAAGGTAGAAGGTAAACTCCTTGAATTTTTTTTGAATGGTTTGTATCACAGACTTGATTGATCTAACCATAAGTTCATTCTAGAATAAATGAAAGAGGGGTGAGGATCACCAGCCTCTGCCTGAGTCTCTGAGATTGGCCTACATAAAACAGATTAGATAAGCTTATTTTATTACTATAAAATGTGGCAGGCAGTCCCTCTGCCCCTTTTTCCTTTCCATCTTTATAACTTCCATCACAAAATCCCACTCTAATGTCTTACTGTAGGGCAGAAGCAGAACTATCCAAGCATCCCTATGCCTTAAAGAGTTAAGGTCTTGTGTCTTAAATACAGGGCTAGACACTGACCCTATGAATGCATTAGAATAAGGAACTCACAAATGAGGAGATTCTGATAATGCAGGTCAGTACCTTTTCCTGGTCTGTTTTTTATTCACAACATAATGATGCTACTTCTCAGAGAGTAAACGCTTAAAAAAATGCTGACCTGAATGACTATAATAAGAAAGTTTCTATTATCAAATATTAAAATAAGAGATACCATCAAGATCATATCTTACAGTTGAATGAATGATGAATTCACATATCTTTGTTAAGTCCTTGACCAAAAGAGAGCATCTCAGGTCACACCGGAGGGTATACTGTAGGAAACAAAATTGGAAAAAAAAATGTTGCTTCAGTGAAATTTATTTTCAACTTCACTATGCCTTTTTAAGGCAATTTTCTTTTAAGATTTTACACACATTTTCATATGCTTTTTCTTTTAATAGCTTTGCAAATGCTAACAAAATTATTTAAACACATTTAATAGAATTTCAATACATAACTGCAATGCCTTATTTATTTAATCCATGTTCTTTCTACTTTCTTTGCCTATTTTGTTTTAATATATCAGAAATCAATTTAGGTATTTTTTCGGCTAATTCTGTTTTCTTCAGGTTACTTGATTAAAAAAGCTTTTTTTATTTCTTCATATCCTTCATGTTTACTACTCTCAAAAGAATAATTATATCTCATTAAACTTCACAGTACTGTGGAGAAAGTAGGATTTGGAATTCAAGGATCAGGATTTAAATCTCAGTTCTGTCACTTACCACCTATATCATTTTGGAAAAATGATTTACGGTACATGATATAGACATAAAGAGTGATACCATAATCCAATTTAGAGAGCAAGGAATAGTTTACCTCCATAGTCTGAGTTATGGAGAAGGGAAGAAAAAGGAGATAGAGACCATTATGAAATGCAAAATGGATCATTTTGACTACATTAAATTAAAAAGGTTTGTTAATTTTTTCCTCCTGATTCCTTATGATTCATGAGCAAAAGATTAAATTGATAAAAATGATTTATAAAACCACCTACTAGATAAACACTTTGAAAAAAAAGATGATTATTCTTAGGGAAGTAGTTTTTGTTAGTGGAACAACATCTTTCACATGGGAGAAAATAAAACAATGACAAGTCCTTTAAATAAGTCTTAAAATTATGTGTAAAATTTGGTTTTTAAAATTTATTTGTAAATCAAGATCTTGATGTGACAAATGGTCATAGGTTTTGACCTAAAATTTCTTTTGAGACATTTCTTTTATCTAAAAGGAAGATACAAACAAAGAAGTAGAATGTACTTGGAAAAAAAGTCTAGTCATTGATAAACTCCTGGAGATATATATAAAAGACATCAGAAGTATCCAGAAGAAAGAAGAAATGGACCACAAGTTGATTTACTTTCTCCCTCCTGTGCTTCTTGATTATACAGGTGATTCTATCAAAATTAAAAAGGTTTTTCACAAATAAAATCATTGCAATCAAGATTAGAAGGAGGGGCGGCTAGGTGGCACAGTGGATAGAACACTGGCCTTGGAGTCAGGAGTACCTGAGTTCAAATCCCACCTCAGACACTTAATAATTACCTAGCTGTTTAGCCTTGGGCAAGCCACTTAACCCCATTGCCTTGCAAAAACTAAAAAAAAAAAGATTAGAAGGAAAACAGCAAGCTGGGAGACAATTTTTGCCCAGTGTTTCTAATAAAGTAAGTCAAATTTATAGGATAAAATGTCACTCCCCAACTGATGAATGGTCAAGGGAGGTGAACAGGCAGTTTTCAGAGGAAAAAAAACTAAAGCTATATTAACGTCAGATAACAAAAGCTCTAAATTACTATTGATTAGAGAAATGCAAATTAAAACAGCTCTGAGCTACCATCTCTCACCTATCACATAGGCTAATATGCAGAAAAGGAAAATGATAAATGTTGGAAGGGATGTGGGAAAACTAGGACACAAACATACTGTTCAGGGGTTGTGAAATGATTCAACCATTACAGAAAACAATCTGGAACTATGTTCAAAGGGCTAAAAAATGCTATAAAACTGTGCTTATCCTCTGATCTAGCAATACCACTATTAGGGCTATACCCTAAAGAGATCATTAAAAAAAAAAAAAAGGAAAAAAGACCCACAGGTATAAAAACATGTGTAACAGCTCTTTTTGTGGTGGCAAAGAACTGAAAATCAAGAACATGTACATTAATTGTGATATATGAATGTTATTGTTCTATAAGAAATGATGAGCAAGCAGATTTCAGAAAATCCTAGAAAGACTTACATGAATTAGTGCTGTGAGGTGAGCAACCAGGAGAACATCGTACACAGTAACAACAGCATTGTGCAATGATCAACCTTGAGAGACTTGGCTCCTCTCAGAATTCAAACTATGAAGCCTGAATGCAAAGCAAAGTATACTATGTTCACTTTTTTAAAATTCTTTTTTTCCCCTTCCTTTTTCATGTTTTTTTCTCCTATAGTTCTAATTCTTCTTTCATGGGGAGGAAGCTTGGAGGGGAGAGTAGCAGAAAAATGTGGCACTCAAAAGTTTTCAAAAAAGATGAATTGGAAAAAATAAAATAAAAAATTGAATGCTGAAAACTATCTTTACATTTAATTGGGAAAAATAAAAAAATTAGATGATAATAATAATAATAATAATAATGATGATGATGATGATGATGATGATGAAAAAGAAAGCAACTTAAAAGCTTTGAGTCTGAGTTTTTTCATTCATAAAATAATAAAGTCAACCAATACTTATTAAGCACTTCTAGGTGTCAGGCACTGTCCAAAGAGCAGAGAATATAAGAATAAGCAAAAAAAAGAAAGGCATTCTCTGCAGAGGAGATGGAGCAGCCCAGAGTCAGGAGAAAAGCAACAGATCTAGCTGGCTTGGATCCCTTCTCAACATGGGACCTCAGGAGCAGGGATCTTCCAGGTTGAGAAGGGGGAATTTGGGGTAGGATGAAGAAAGAAGAGAGTTGAAGCTAGATGACTCTGAAGTTCCTTCTAGTTCTAAATATATAATGACCACAAATGCCACAGTTTGCTTAAACATTTTCCTACCTTTAGCTACCTGTGCTGTTTGCAGTAATTCATACATAAGCAGTTTTCAGTTGTAGACTTTTTTTAACAATATTCTTAGGATGCATTTCCCCCAAAGAGGAAATTTGACTGGGTCACTAGGCACAATTATTTTCATTAACTAATCAGAAGCTGCCATGTTGTTTTCTAAAAAATCTCATAAATTTATAGAACCCATCAATTTTGTCATTTTTGCATTTGACTATGTGGTACATCTTAGTTTTGTCGTGATGCGTGTCTATTTGGATATTATAGAGGTTTAACTTTGGAAAAAAAGGAGTAATTATTGGTATTCAAGGTAAACATTAAACATAACATGAAATTGATTCCAGCTAATAAATTCTATAAAAGTCAAGTCAAGAAGCATTTATTAAGTGCCCTCCTATGTGCTAGAAGCTTTCCTAAAGAATTAATACATATAATTCATTTTTTTTAGGTTTTTTTGCAAGGAAGTGGGGTTAAATGGTTTGCCCAAGGTCACATAGCTAGGTAATCTGAGGCTGGATTTGAACTCAGGTACTCCAGGGCCAGTGCTCTATCAGCCCCTAACACATATAATTTAGAAGGCTTAATTCTCAAGATAAAACTATTCCCTTCAAGACAATAATATATTTTTTTAAGGTTTTTTGCAAGGCAAATGGGGTTAAGTGGCTTGCCCAAGGCCACACAGCTAGGTAATTATTAAGTGTTATTATGTGTCTGAGACCGGATTTGAACCCAGGTACTCCTGACTCCAAGGCTGGTGCTTTATCCACTACGCCACCTAGCCACCCCAAGATAATATTTTAATATAAATCTTCAATCACTCCAAGAGTCAACTTTTAAAGTTTAATATCCTAGAAAGTAGATGTGATTTCTATCAGCATTTCACTAATAATAAAGTTAAACCAGCAATTTCATAGAACCTATAATTCCTAGTTTCATGGAAAAATAAAATCAATAATAAATAGCAAACAGATTTTAGAAATTACTTTTGCAATAGCAGCCATAAAGAAAGATACAAAAGGGAAAGGCATTGTCACATAAATTCAATAGATCAACTGACTGTGCGTGTGATCTAATCAACTTGTTATCTTCTTCCAATAATACAGATCCCAACTCATCCATGCTTCCTGATCCTGAGTGACTCTTGTCCATATTCCCCAAAAGTTAGCCACAAGGAGCTCTAATGTTTATCCTTCAATTTCAAAGACCACAAAATCAGGGAGGTGATACCATGACAGGCACATGAACTGGATTTGAGTGAGAGGATGCTGTGCTAAGTCACCAGTCTCACTTTCTCCTCTAGAGCTATCTGGGTCCAGTGGCCAGAAAAGGAATCAAGACAACTGGAGATGGCCCTGGTTGCAAGGCAATCAAGGTTAAGTAACTTGTCTAAGGTCATACAGCTAGGAAGTGGCAAGTGTCTGAGGTTGGATTTGAACTCCTGTCCTCCTGACTCCAAGGCCAGTGCTTTAGCCACTGTACCACCAAGAGGTTCTATGAAATGAACGAAAGGTCTTTTTAAACTTTCTTCAGACATCTTTAAAGTGTCAACTTTAAAGTGTCAAGCCTATCCACTTGGCTAGCCTTCATTTTTGCTATATGATCAATTTTTTTCCCTGTTATTCAATTCTTTCTGATTACCATTAGATCCCCATTAGTTATATATTGTGGTCTGCTCACAGAGAGTATCAATGAAAGACTTTTGCAATCTCTCAAGAGTAATCCAGTTTGCTTTCTTTCTTTTATGCAACTTTATACACAACTTGGTGTCTATCTTTATTGTCCATCCCAAATATACAGGGAGTTCTCACTTTATATAAGGGGACCATTCTGCAAATCTTTATGTAAAAGATTTTTACATATTTTTGCCTTGGACTTGGGGAAGGAAAAAAGGAAGCAAGAAGGAAAGGGGGCTCACCCCTGCAGAGGAAAGGGGCCAGTAGGAGTGAAGAGTGGGGACCTGGAACAGAGAAGTGAGAACAGGAAGCAGGTCCAGGACAGGCACATGGAGATGCGGCCAAAACCAAGAGGAAGAATATGGGGAAAGGACATGTGAGGGATCAGTTATGGACACAAACAGGATGGTACAGGGGTGGGGACAGACAAGGTACCAAGCACAGAGGGTGAAAGACAGACACATGGGGGCCTGGACATAAAGATAAGTGGGTAGAGTGGGTCAAAAATCTCCTCTTTCAGCTGAATGAATTCTCAAAACAAGCCTTTAACCCCCTGTTGGCAGCAGTGGCTAAGAAGTCTCTCTGTGTGTCTGGTCTTCTGCTTTCACTTAGAAGATTTTTTGGGGAGGACAGAGGTACAGCTAGGGATGAGCGATGAGCAGAGGTCCAAGAGTGGAGAGACAGAATGTACAGTATAGTTAAATTAGCTTATTTTTTGGAATGTAGATTTCGTTCAGAATTCTTTGCATAAAGTTGAATTTGCATGATGAGAATTAAAGTCCAGGGAGAATTTTCTATTACTGAACAATATAGAAGAGACATCCATTTCAATTCAATTCAGTAAACATTTATTAAACTACTATGTGCCAGGCCTTATGGGAAGCACCAGGGTTACAAATATGAAAAAGACAAATAAGGTCCTCACCATCAAGAAACTTACAATGTAAAAAAGGAGGACAAAACACAAAAGGAAGCTGAGAAGGATGTAGGTGGGTAGGATTACCTAAAACAGGTGCATCTTGCTCCATAGGTTTGAAACCAAGCAGAGCTGCAAATGCTGATCAGCAGCCGTTCTTCATCTACTTGGTCTTTCCTGTATGGACTGATATTACAAATGGGATGTTTTCAGATTATCCATTATTCAACATTAATGTCATCAGAAGCAGAAACATCTGTTTCAGGAACTCATTATTCAAGAAGCCCCTCTTTTACCAGGACACTGAGCTAGATTGAAGATATGATGGTGGCAAGTACCTCTGGGAAGAAGCTGCTGCCATGTTTTATATCCCACTTGATGTCTATTCTGAGTGGGTATATGAATACAGTTGGGGGGAAGGAAAGAGAGAAACAAAAAGAATTTTCATCAAGGTACAATTTTAATACTTCAATAGTTATGATTTGACTCTCTTTTGTACAAACCACCTACCCACAACTTCAGAATAAGAAACAATTTCAGGGAATACAAATTTTGAGATCTGCAGTCATCTTTATACTGTACTCTTTGACCTGACCAATAACTTATGAAGGTAGGCTAGATAAGTCATTACTATAGAAAAATCACAAGTACTCTATCACAATATAGCCTATAGGGGGCAGCTAGGTAGCACAGTGAATAGAGCACTGACCTTGGAGTCAGGAGTACCTGGGTGCAAATATGGTCTCAAACATTTAATAATTACCTAGCTGTGTGGTCTTGGGCAAGCTACTTAACCCCATTTCCATGCAAAAAAAAAAAAAAAAGGTTCCACAATACAGCCTATTATTGATGTTCTAAAACCTAAATTAAAACTGCACTGTGGGTATGCTTACATATCCTTCTCCAAGATGTTGAGGTACCAATGTTACAATGATTTTTGTCCATCTTTTTTATATCAAACTGACCGAAAAATTCTGTTGTATCATTTCTTTGTACTAATATCTTTTATGAATGAAGACACTCATCACCTTTTCTAATGGAGCACTGCTCCTATGTAAATTTTTACCAATGCAAAACTAAATAGTAGCTACAATAAGCAAGGCAACATAGCAGGGAGAATCAAGGTTTGGTGGAAAGATCACTGGACTAAGGAGGCAAGATGAAGATCTAGCATCAATTCTTTTTTTTTCTTTTCTTTTTTCCAATTATATGTAAAGATAGTTTTCAAGACTGATTTTTTTAGGGGGGGTGAGATTTTGAGTTTCACATTTTTATACCTCTCCCTCCCTCCCATCCCTTCCCTTCCCCATGAAAGCAAGTAATCAGACATTGATTATGTATGTACAATCATGTTAAACATAGTTCCTTATTAGTTATGTTGTAAAAAAGAAACAACTAAAGGAAAAAATGAGAAAAGACAAAAAATTTTTAAACTGACAGTAGCATGCTTTGATCTGCTTTCAGTCTCCACAATTTTTTATTTGGATGTGGATGGCATTTCTCATCACAAACTTTTTAGAATCATTCTTGATCACTGAACTACAAAGAATTAAATGCATCGTGGTTGATCAACTCACTTATGCTACTTGTTCAATGCTCTCCTGATTCTGCTTACCTTACTCCACATCAATTCTCATAAAGTCTTTCCAGGTTTTTCTAAAGTCTATCTGTCAGCATCAATTCTTGAGAAAGTTACTTAATCTCTGGGGACCTCAAGTTTCTAATCTTTAATATGAGTATTTAAGAAGCACTTCCAATCTCTAACTGATATAGTCGAAGGATATAAATAGACAGTTCTCAAGTTGTGAACAATTACTGTTCCAAATTACTAAAAAATCAGAAAAAATTCAAATTAGAGTAACTCCTAAGTTTTTTCATCATACACATCAGTTTGGTAAAACTGATTAAAAAAAAAAAGGAAAAAGCTAGATAGAGACTCTGCATAAAACCAATACAAGTGCAGCAGTACCACTCTTCGGCCTATACCAAAATGAGGTCAAAGAAAGAAGAAATTTACATATACATACATATATGTTTGTGTGTGTGTGTGTGTGTATTTATATTTCTATACAATCTAAAAATGGTTTCCTTTCAATTTAGTCAGTGAAATAATGTCCATTACTGTCAACTTCAAAGGACTATCAAGCAACAAATTTTTATTAATTATTTACGTGGCACTATACTTGGTGTTGAAAATACAAAGACGAAATTGAAAGAAGAGAAAATATTTAATATAAAAGTATATACAAAACAAATACAAAGTAATTTTGGAGAAGAGGAAAGCTGGGGTAATCAGAAAAGATTTTATATAAAAGGGGAGTTTGGGCTGAATTTTAAAGAAAAATGAGATTCTAAGAGCCAAGATGAAAATAAAGTATATTCAAGGTATACTCTCAGACTTTAGAGAATAACCAATATAAAGGCATGGATATGTCAGGGTATTAAGTGAGAAACAAGATAGCAAGAAGAGTATTTGACCTGAAAGGAAGGATTAAACTAGAATTAATAAAGTGTAGAAATATTTTTTGTAAAAGAGTTTATTTATTGTAAAGCAATTTGTTATTGTTTTTTCATAATTATTTTCCCCTCTGGAAATTTCTTGGCAATTTATAGCAATCATATGTAGATGAAAAAGTTTTCCTTCAATTCTTCATACCTTTTTTAACTATATAAGGAAAACCTATATTAATTATGTTATTATAAACAAGTATATTTGACTACATCAATAACAAAATAACAAAAATCACATAATTATATCAATAGATGAATAAAAGGCTTTTGACAAAAATAAAACACTTATAAAAAAGACCAGAAAGTATAGAAATAAATGGAACCTTTCTTAAAATAGCAAATTGTCTCTATTTAGAAAAATAAGCTAAACTTGAAGCTTCCCAGTAAGATTAGGAGTGAAACAAGGATGTCCGTTATCAGTGCTATTATTCAATTTTTCTATTAGAAATGCTAGCAAAAGCTTATTGCTTTATTAGACAAGAAACTGGAGGAATAAAAACAGACAATGAAGAAACAAAACTATTACTCTTTGCAGATGATACAAGGTAAATTTACAGAACCCTAGAGAATCAACTAAAAATAAGTTAAAAACAATTAACAACTTTAGCAAAGCAGGATGATATAAATGCACCCACATAAAATCATTAGTATTTCTCTATATATTACCAATAAAATACAACAGACAGAGATAGGGATTTGGAGTATTTCTTCATGTAACTACTGAGAGCTTTGATTTTTTTCTTCTGGAAACTGCCTGTTCATGTCCTTTGACCTTTTATCAACTGGAAAATGGCTCTTATTTTATAAAAGTTCAGTTCCTTATATATTCCTCAGTTCCTTATATGTTAGAAAAATTAACCCTTTAAGAGAAACTTACTATAAAATTTTTCTATCTCTCTTTCCTTCAAATTTTGACTATATTAGGTTTGTTAGTACAAAATCTTTCTAATTTCATGGAATCAAAATTATTCATTTTATTTGAATGCTGCTCTCTATTTCTTGTTCGCTCATAAATCCTTCCCTTCTTCAAAAGGAAAAAGATGTATTTGTACAAAATATTTATAGTAGTTCATTATGTGACAGCAGAGACTTGGAAATTGAAGGTATGCCCTCCAATTGGGGAATGGCTAAAGAAAAACCTGAGGAGACATCCAGAAACAGTCTTCAGAGTAACAGGGTCAGTGGCAGCAGTGTGGTTTCCAGACCTCTCAGCCCAGAGATTGTCAAGGACAACTCCATTTACACCAGGGTGCGAGTGGAGCACAATTCAGTCTAGGCCTCAGCAGCCCAGACCTGAACCCAACAGACGAGGAGCAGCCTTGGGAGCCACTGAATCAGCAGAGGCAGCTGCTTCCTGAGCTATCTGTCCATGGACAGTAAAGGGGAATCAGAAGCAGATAACAGGGGTTTCCTTGCTATCACTGAGGCAGGACTCTGGTGCTTTGACTATACTCTAATATAGGTGATGGTCTGGGGGTCCTAGTCCCAGGAAAGGTACAGAAGCACAATAGAGCTTGCTGCCATAGTAGAGCAGGGACCCTCCTCACAGTTCCAGGTCAGAAAGGAATGCTTGTGGTCACCCACAGATCAGAGCACAGGCCAGTAGTATAAACCTCTCCTTAAGACCTTGGAAGAATTGAAAAATTGCAGATCCCTAGAAGTATCTCTGAAAACAGTGCAAAAATCCTCAAAAGTTTGAGATAGTACATCCTCTATCCTGGAAGCAGAGTTCCACCTGAAAAAAGAATTAAAATCAAGTTCTAGACTGGGAAAATAAGCAAACAACAGGAGGGGAAAAAACTCTGACTACAGACAATTACTAAGGTCGTGAGAAAGATAAAAATACATACTCGAAGAAGATAACGAAGTCAAAGTTTCTACATCCAAAGCCTCCAAGAAAAATATGAAATGTTCTTAGGCCATGGAAGAGCACAAAAAAAGAATTTGAAAAGCAAGTAAGGGAGGTAGAGGAAAAATTGGAAAAAAAATGAGAGTGATAAGGGAAAATCATGAAGAAAATATGAAATGTCTCACTGGAAAAAACAACTGGCTTGACTTCTGGTCAAGATGGCGGGGAGAAGACAGGCACAGTTCTAAAGTCTCCTGATCTTTCCCCATCTACCATATGAAAAAAAAACCTCTTAACAGAAACCCAACCCACAAAACCCAGAAAGAAAAGCCAGAAGAAAGAACATCTACCTCAAGATTTGTCTCCAACAGCAGCATTGGCTGAATTCAGGCAGGTGAGTGTGAGCTCAGAAGGCAGTTCAGCCCCAGATCAACCAGATTAGCAGCTGAAGTGGAACCTGGAGTCTGAGGGTCCAAGAGCTGGACCTGCTGGATCAGTGGTGGGGCTAGACGGCAGGGGCTTCAGTCAACTAGGGAGCAGAGGCACTGGTGTTGGTGCTGACCATCTGGAGCTTGCCAACAGGGCTGGGGGAAAGTTCCAGTGCAGGACAACTACAGACACCATCCCTGGGCTCCTGTGGTCTGAGGAACTCTGAGTCTAAGCCTCCATTACAGCTGAGGCCTCTTCCCATAACAAACATTTGCAGACTACTTCTGCCTCAGGCCCGGGTGTGTGAGCAGAAGAACCAGCCCAGCTGACAAAGGAGAGTGAATGACCTCAGGCCAGGGTAAAGCCCACCACTGATTGAAGGCAAAGGAATTCAACAACTCCAACTCCTCCCTTCATGCAAAGGCAGAAGGCCTCAGCCAAGGTCACAGACACTCCAGAGAAAACAACTGGCACCTCCTACTGGCCAGCCAGAGAAACTGCACTCAGTGAGTAAAGCCTTTAGGGATCCCAAGCCCCAGTGAACCAGCTCCTCCCCAACTCGAGGTCTTAGCAAAATGAAGAAGGGCCAGCAGAAAGGAGGATCCATAGAAAAATTCTTGGAAAGGAAAGACCCTAACTCAGAGAGACCTGGAACCTCCGAGGAGAATACGATCTGGTCTTCAGCACAGAAAGATTTCCTTGAAGAAATAAGGAAGGAGCTTAAAAATCAACTGGAAAATTTGGGAGAGACAATTAATACCTTGCAACAAGAAAAAAAATCCTTAGAAAATACAATTTGACCAATACAAAAGGAAAACAAATCTCTCAGATCCTCAACTGGACAATTAAAAATGAGAATAAATCTCTCAGATCCTCAATTGGACAAATACAAAATGAGAATAATTCTCTCAGATCCTCAATTTGGCAAATGCAAAAAGAAAATAATTCTCTCAAAACCTCAATGGGTCAAATGGAAAGCTCTTTCAAAAGTAGAATTGACCAATTGGAAAGGAAGTTGCAAAAGGTTAATGAAGAAAACTCCTCCCGAAAAAAAAATAATGGAGTTTACAGAAACTAATGACTCCATGAGACAGCAAGAGCCAGTTAAACAAAATCAAAAAATCGAAAAAAGTAGAAGAAAATGTAAAATACCTCATCAACAAAACCACTGGCATTAAGAATAGATTGAGAAGGGGCACCCTGAGAATTATAGGACTTCCTGAAAACATCGAAGAGAAAAATAAGCCTGGATTTAATAGTACAGGATCTAGTGATGGAAAACTGCCCTGATTATCATGGAACCGGAGGGCAAAGTAGTTATTGAAAGAATACATCAATCCCCTCCAGAAAAAGACCCTAAAATGAAAACACCAAGGAAAGTTGTGGCCAAATTCCAGCACTATCAGATAAAAGAGAAAATCCTGCAAGCAGCCAAAAAGAAACAATTTAAATATCAAGAAGCCACAGTAAGGATCACACAGGATCTGGCTGCATCAACATTAAGGGATCAAAGGGCCTGGAACAAGATTATTTCAAAGAGCAAAGGAGCTTGGAATGCAGCCAAGAATCCACTATCCCCTACAGCTGAGCCTTCTCTTCCAGGGAAAAAGATGGACATTAAATGAAATGGAAGATTTCCAAAAATTCCTGATGAAAAGTCAAGAGCTAAATAGAAAATCTGGACACCAAACAAGAAGTTCAAGAGACACATGAAAAAGGTTAAAAAGGGGGGGGGGGGGGGTAAAAGGGAAAAAAACCTGCTATCCAATAAGTTGAAACTGGCTATATCCCAGAATGGGGGAAAAGATTCTCATAAATCTTCAAGAATTGTAACTCTAACAGAGAGAATATACCTAGCCAGAAATGATGGACATTCATGATCTATCCATGAGACTGCTGTCCAATGGGATGTAACTGGCTTTAACCCCACTTGAGAGAAAGACTCTAATAACTCTCAAGAATTTTGACTCTATTCAATAGAATATACTTAACTAGAAGAGACAAATACTCAGAATTTTCTATGACTCAGATAAAATGATCTAAAAAAAACCACTACCTCCTTAAAAAGGGGGACAAGAAAGAGACAAAAGTAGGGATTGAATGGGGTAAATCTCATTACACTAAGAGGTAGAGAATACCTATGGTAATAGAGGGGAAGAAGGGAGCACATGAGAAACACCTGAATCTTCTCATCAGACTTGGCATAAAGTCAACCTACACATACTCAGTTAACTTATAAAACATCAAACCTTTCAAGTATTAAAAGGGGAAAAGGGGAGGGGGGATGCAGAAAGGGAAGGGGAGTGGGGGAAAAAAGGAGAAATAACAAAAGGAAGGGAAGGGAAGGGAAAAGGGAAAAAGGGAAAGGGGAAAGAAAAGGGAGGGGGTGATACAGAAGGGCAAATACACTGAATGGCATGTTCAGAAACAAAATACTGGGGAATATGGATAAGGGGAAGGGGGAAAATACAAACAAAGGGAAGATAGCACTAGCATGGAGAGCAATAAAGAATTAGTAATCATAAGTCTGAATGTGAATGGGATGAACTCTCTCTTAAAACACAAGCGAACAGCAGAGTGGATTAAAAATCAAAATCCTACAATATGCTGCTTATAAAAAACTCAATTGTAGCAGAAACAAATATAGAGTAAAGGTAAAAGGTTGGAGCAAAATATATTTTGCTTCAGCTGAAGTAAAAAAAAAGCAGGGGTAGAAATCCTTTTCTCACACAAAGCAGCAGCAAAAATAGATAGCATTAAAAGAGACAAGGAAGGAAAGTTTATCCTCCTAAAAGATACCATAGACAATAAAGTTATTTCAATACTGAATATATATGCACCCAGTGGGACAGTACCCAAATTCTTAGAGGAGCAACTAAAAGAACTACAAGAAGACATAGAGAGCAAAACTCTACTAGTGGGGGACCTCAACCTCCCACTCTCAGATTTAGAAAAATCGAATCATAAAATAAACAAGAAAGAAGTTGAGCAGAGAATTAGATTGTTAGAAAAATTAGATATGGTAGACTTATGGAGGAAACTGAATGGGGATAGAAAGAAATATACCTTTTTCTCTGCAGTACATGGAACTTACACAAAAATTGACCATGTACTAGGACATAAAAACCTAATGATCAACTGCAGAAAGGCAGAAATAGTGAATACATCTTTCTCAGATCACAATGCAATAAAAGTCATATGCAATACTGGGCCAAGGAGATATAGACCCAAAACAAATTGGAAACTGAATAACCTCATTTTAAAAACATGAGTGGACCAAAAAACAAATTATGGAAAGAATTAACCATTTTATCCCAGATAATGATAATGAAACAGCATACCAAAACCTATGGGATCCACTCAAAGCAACTCACAGGGGATATATTATAGCTCTAAATGCTTACATGAATAAATTGGAGAAAGAGGAAATCAATGAACTAAACATGCAACTAAAAAAAATTAGAGAAAGAACAAATCAAAAATCCCCAATTAAATACAAAATTAGAAATTCTGATAAAGAAGAAATTAATAAAAGCAAAAAAACTATTGAATTAATCAATAAAACCAAAAGTTGGTATTATGAAAAAAACCAATAAAATTGATAAACCACTGGTCAATTTGATAAAAAAAAAAGAAAAGAACAAACTGCTAGTATCATAAATGAAAAAGGTGAACTTACCACCAATGAGGAGGACATTAAAGTAATAATTCTAAATTATTTTGACCAATTCTATGCCAATAAATTTGATAATCTAAGTGAAATGGATGAATATTTACAAAACTATAAGTTGCCCAGGTTAAATGAAGAAGGGATTAAATACCTAAACAACTCTATCTCAGAAAAAGAAATTCAACAAGCCATTACTGAACTCCCTAAAAAAAAAAATCTCCAGGGCCTGATGGATTCACAAGTGAATTCTACCAAACATTTAAGGAACAATTGGTTCCAATTCTATATAAACTCTTTGGAAAAATAGGGAAAGATGGAACTCTGCCTAACTCTTTCTATGAAACCAATATGGTGCTGTTACATAAACCAGGAAGAGTTAAAACAGAGAAAGAAAATTATACCTATTTCCCTGATGAATATAGATGCAAAAATCCTAAATAAAATCTTAGCAAAATGATTACAACAAGTTATCACTAGGATAATACATTATGATCAAGTAGGATTTATTCCAGGAATGCAGGGTTGGTTCAATATTAGGAAAACTGCTAGTATTCTCAATTATATCAACAACAAACCCATCAGAAATAATATGATAATATCAATTGATACTGAAAAAGCTTTTAACAAAATACAGCATCCATTCCTACTAAAAACAATAGGGAGTGTAGGAATAAATGGTCTGTTCCTTAGAATAAGTAGCAGTATCTATCTGAAACCACCAACAAGTATTAATATTCAATGGGGAGAGGCTAGAGGCATTCCCAATAAGATCAGGGTGAAACAAGAGTGCCCATTATCACCACTACTATTCAATATTGTATTAGAAATGTTACCATCAGCAATTAGAGAAGAAAAAGAAATTGAAGGGAATTAGAATTGGGAAGGAAGAGACAAAACTCTCACTCTTTGCAGATGACAGGATGGTCTACCTAGAGAATCCCAAGAAATCATCTAAAATAACTACTGGAAACAATTAGCAATTTTAGCAAAGTTTCAGGTTATAAAATAAACCCTCATAAATCCTCAACTTTTCTTTATATGTCTAGCAAGATACAGGAGGAAGAGCTAGAAAGAGAAATCCCATTCAAAGTAATCTCAGACAACATAAAATACTTGGGAGTCTATTTGCCAAGACAGACTCAGAATCATTATAAAACACTTCAAACACAAATTAAATCAGATTTAAATAACTGGGCAAATAGTAACTGCTCATGGATTAGTAGAGCTAATATAATAAAAATGACAATTCTACCAAAATTAAACTATCTGTTTAGTGCCCTACCAATCAAAATTCCAAAAAATTACTTTAATGAGCTAGAAAAAATTGTAAGTAAATTCATATGGAGAAATAAAAAGTCAAGAATTACCAGGAGCTTAATGAAAAAAAGTGTAAAAGAAGGTGGCTTAGCCCTACCTGATCTAAAATTATATTATAAACCATCAGTCATGAAAACTTTGGTATTGGCTAAGAAATAGAGTGGTGGACCAGTGGAATAGACTAGGTGTAAAAGCAGGAGGTGATTATAGTAATCTGCTGTTTGATAAACCCAAAGAGTCCGGCCCTTGGGATAAAAACTCCCTCTTTGATAAAAATTGCTGGGATAATTGGAAATTTGTGTGGAAGAAACTTAGATTAGACCAACACCTCACACCCTTTACCAAGATAAGATAGAAATGGTTACAGGACATAGACATAAAAAACAATACTATCAGCAAAATAGAAGATCAAGGATTAGTTAACCTGTCAGATCTATGAAAAGGGGAGCAGTTTATGACTAAGGAAGAGTTGGAGAACATCACCAAAAACCAATTAGATGATTTCGATTACATTAAATTAAAAAGCTTTTGCAGATAAAACCAATGTAACCAAGATAAAAAGAAATGTAGTAAATTGGGAAACAAACTTTACAACTAATGATTCTGACAAAGGACTCATTTCTAAAATATACAGAGAACTGAGTCATATATTTAAAACAAAAAGCCATTCCTCAATTGAGAAATGGTCATAGGATATGCACAGGCAATTTACAAATAAGATCAAAGAAATCCATAGCCATGTGAAAAATTGCTCTAAATTATTATTAGAGAAACGCAAATTGAAGCTTCTCTGAGGTATCACCTCACACCTCTCAGATTGGCCAATATGACCAGAAAGGATAATGATCATTGTTGGAAGGGTTGTGGCAAATCTAGGACACTATTACACTGTTGGTGGAGCTGTGAACTCATCCAACCTTTCTGGAGTGCTATTTGGAACTAAGAGCAAAGGGCAACAAAAATGTGCATACCCTTTGACCCAGCAATACCACTACTGGGTCTATATCCTGAAGAAATGAGGAAAAAGGGTAAAAACATTACTTGTACAAAAATATTTATAGCAGCCCTGTTTGTGATGGCAAAGGCTTAGCAAACTGTGGTATATGTATGGCATGGAACACTATTGTTCCATTAGAACCCAGAAGGGACGGGATTTCAGGGAAGCCTGGAGGTATTTGCATGAACTGATGCTGAGTGAGATGAGCAGAACCAGAAAAACACTGTATACCCTAACAGCAACATGGGAGTGATGTTCAACCTTGAAGGACTCGCTCATTCCATCAGTGCAACAATCGGGAACAATTTTGGGCCATCGGCAAAGGAGAGTGCCATCTGTATCCAGATAAGGAGATGTGGAGTTTGAACAAAGTTCAAGGACTATTCCCTTTAATTTAGAAAACAAAACAGATATCTTATTGTCTGATCTTGTTACCTCTTAGAATTCTTGTCTCTTCTTTAAGGATATGATTCCTCTCTCATTACACCCAATTTAGATCAAAGTACAATATGGAAACAAAGTAAAGACTAACAGATTGCTTTCCGTGGGGGGGAGGGTTTGGGGGAGGGAAGTAAGATGGGGGGGGGAAATTGTAAAACTCAAATAACATCTTTAATAAAAAAAAACCAACTGGCTTGAAGAACAGATCTAGGAGAGATTATTAAAGGATTTTGGGGCTATCTGAAATCCATGCCTAAAAAAGAATCTAGACATAATTTTTCTTTTTTTTAAATTCTTTCTTTTGTTAGTTAAAATGAATTAAAAACATTGTTTATTCATTCTACAAAAAATTATTACACATCTACAGTTATACAGCTCTGATGAAGGTAGAAAGTTTAGAGAAGATAGCCTCTCCAACCCTATCTCTGCTTGTTGAAATCCTTTTTTATTTTTAGAGGCTCAAGTCTGGTGCTTCCTAGTCCATAAAGCCTTTTTCCCCCCCTAAATATTTTATTTCTTTTGAGTTTTACAATTTTTCCCCTGATCTTATTTCCCTCTGCCCCACCCCCCACAGAAGGCAATTTGTCAGTCTTTAAATTGTTTCCATGATATAAATTGATCCAAATTGAATGTGATGGATGAGAAATCATATTCATAAGTAAGAAACATAAAGAATAAGATAGCAAGATCAGATAATAAGATATCAGGTTTTTTTTTTTCTAAATTAAAGGTACTAGTCCTTGGTCTTTGTTTAAACTTGACAGTTCTTTCTCTGGATACAGATGGTATTCTCCATTGCAGACAGCCCCAGATTGTCCCTGACTGTTGCACTGATGGAATGAGCGCATCCTTTAAGGTTGATCGTCACCTCCATGTTGCTGTTAGGGTGTACGGTGTTTTTCTGGTTCTGCTCATCTCACTCAGCATCAGTTTATGCAAATCCCTCCAGGCTTCCCTGAAATCCCATCCCTCCTGGTTTCTAATAGAACAATAGTGTTCCATGACATACATATACCACAGTTTGCTAAGCCATTCCCCAATTGAAGGACATTTACTTGATTTCCAATTCTTTGCCATCACAAACAGGGCTGCTATGAATATTTTTGTACACATAATGTTTTTACCCTTTTTCCTCATGTCTTCAGGGTATAGACCCAGTAGTGGTATTGCTGGATCAAAGGGTATGCACATTTTTGTTGCCCTTTGGGCATAATTCCAAATTGCTCTCCAGAAAGGTTGGATGAGTTCACAGCTTTACCAACAAATGTATTATTGTCCCAGATTTCCCACAAGCCTTCCAAAAATGATTGTTATTCTTTCTGGTCATATTGGCCAGTCTGAGAAGTGTGAGGTGGTACCTCAGAGAAGCTTTAATTTGCATTTCTCTAACAAGAAATGATTTAGAACAATTTTGCTCATGACTATGGATTGCTTTAATCTCATCTGTAAACTGCCTTTGCATATCCCTTTAACCAGTTATCAATTAGGGAATGGCTTTTTTAAAAAAAAAATTCTGACTCAGTTCTCTGTATATTTTAGAAATGAGTCCTTTGTCAGAAACATTAGTTATAAAGATTGTTTCCCAGTTTACTGCATTTCTTTTGATCTTGTTTACAGTGGTTTTTAGACATAATTTTTCAAGAAATTATCAATGAAAACTGCCCTGATATTCTAGAAGCAGAGGTTAAAATAGAAATTGAAAGAATCACCTCCTGAAAGAGATCCAAAAACTCAAACTGCCAGGAAAAATAGTCAAATTTCAGAGTTCCCAAGTGATAGAGAAAATATTGCAAGCAGCCAGACACAAACAATTCAAATATTGTGAAGTTACAGTCAGGAATACAGAAGATTTAGCAACTCCTCCTTAAGGTATCATAGGGCTTAGAATATAATATTCTGGAAGGCAAAAAAGCTTGGATTGCAACTACCCAGCAAAATTGAACATATTCTTTCAAGGAGAAAAGGGACATTTAATGAAACAGGGGACTTTCAAATTTTCTTGATGAAACAACCAGAGCTGAATCGAAAAGCTGATCTTCAAATACAAGACCCAAGTGAAATATAAAACGCAAATCATAGGGGACTTAATGATGTTGAACTACTTATATACCTGCATGGGAAAATCACACAGATAAAATATGAACTCTCATTTATTAGGAGAGCTAGAAGGAGCATATTAGAGACAAGGCACAGGTGGGAGTTGAATATGAAATGATAACATTAAAAGTTGGAGTAAATGGATGAGAGGAGAATGTACTGGAAGAAAGGGAAAGGGGGGAGGTAGAATGGGTTAAGTTATTTCACATAAGAGGCAAGAAAAAGTTGTTGCAGTGGAGTGGAAGAGGACAGTGAGGGGGAGTGAGTGAACTTTCCTCTCATCAGAACTGTCTCAAAGAAGGAATGATAGACACATTCAATGGGTACAGAAATCTATCTTACCCTAGAGGAAAGAGTTGGAAGAAGTAGGGGGAAGTAATAGAAGGGAGGGAAGATTGTTAGAAGAGGAAGTCAGATGCAAAACACTTTTGAGGAGGAACAGGGTGAAAGGAGGAGAATAAATGGGAGTGGGGGAAATAGGATGGAGGGAGATATAGTTAGCAATAGTGGGAAAATATGGGGGGGAAACTGAAACAAGTTTCTTTGATAAAGACCTCATTTCTCAGGGGCAGCTAAGCAGCATAGTGGATAGAGCACTGGCCCTAGAGTCAGGAAGACCTGAGTACAAATCCAGTCTCGGACACTTAATAATTACCTAGCTGTGTGACCTTGGGCAAGCCACTTAACCCCTTATATAAGTTAAAAGTCTTATATAAGCCTTAAAAGCCTTATATAAGTTAAAAAAAATTTTTTAAAGAACGCATTTCTCAAACATGGAGAACAAATTTATAAAAAATAAAATCCATTCCCTAACCAATAAATGATCAAAAGATATTTACAGTTTTCAGATGAGGTTATCATTTAAATCATTTTTTAAAAATGTCTTAAATCATTATTGATAGGAGAAATATGGGTTGGAACAACTTTGAGTTATTACTTTATACCTACTGGATCAGTCAGCTAATAGGACATAAAGAGAAAAATGACAAAGATTGGAAGGGATGTAGGGCAAATGACACATTGACACACTTGGTGGAATTGTGAAATGATTCAACAAATCAGTAGAGCAATTTGGAACTATGCCAAAGGACTATAGAACCATACCTGTCCTTTGACCTAGCAGTGCCTCTACTAGGTTTATATTCTAGAAGAGGTAAAAACAGAAAGGAGGCTAGGGCAGAGCCAAGATAGCTATGTGAACGCAGTTATTTCCTGGGAACTCCCCCCCCCCCCCCCGCAAACTCCAAAAGCCAACAAATTAAGGCTCTAGCCAAAATTTAGAGGGGCAGAAGCCACAGTAAGACTGAGTGATACATTTTCCCAGTCCAAGATAACTTAGAAGTTCCATGGGAAAGATGTATTTCACCAGGACCAGGGATTGGAAAAAAAGTCGCAGCTACAATGCAGCGCAGCCCAGACCAGAGATCACCGGCAACAGCTTGAAGGGGTGGTGAGAGAATTCTGCTACACCAGAATGAGTGTAGAGTGAGGAGCATGGGCCACAGAATCTGCAGCAAGCAGCCTGCACCCCCCAGAGATGGTAAGGGAAGTCTGCAGAGATTTCTCTGCTCTCCCTCAGGGTAGGACTCTGCTGCTAGCCTACACTCAGATCAGAAAAAAGCAATTCAACTACTGCGGCTCTATAGTCAGGTTGCAGTTTGGGCTTCCGTACTAAGTAGACAAATTGGATCCCTCCTTATAGCTCCAGGGCAGAGAGGGAAGTACTGGGGCCACCTATATATCAAAGCACAGGCAAGAAAGCATACCTTGGAGGAATAAAAGTCCCAGTGGGGTGTCCCCCCCCTCCAGAAAAAAAACCCAAAGCCTTGGAAGTGCTGTCTTTGGCTGAGGGAATGAGTAAACAACAGAAAAAGAAGAATCTGACCATAGAGAATTACTTTAGTCCCATGGAAGATCACAACACATAGTCAGATGATAACAAAATTGAAGCTTCTATATCCAAAACCTCCAAGAGAAACAGAAAATGGGCTCAGACTATGTATGAGCTCAAAAAAGACTTTTAAAAGCAATTAAGGGAGATGGAGGAAAAATTGGGAGGAGAAATGAGAGCAAAGCAGAAAAATCACGAAAACCAAATCAACAGCTTGTGAAAGATATACAAAAAAAATACTGAAAAAATAATGTTAAAAACCAGTTTAGGCCTAATAAAAAATCAAAACAAAAGGCAAATGAGGAGAAGAATGCCTTAAAAAGCATAACTGGCCAGCTGGAAAGGAGATAAAAAAAGCTCTCCGAAGAAAATAACTCCTTCAAATACAGAATGAAACTCAAGGAAGCTGATGACTTTATAAAAAATCAGAAAAAAAGAATACTCTGCCAAAAAAGCCAAAAATTAGAAGATAATGTGAAATATCTCATTGGAAAATAACCAACCTCGAAAATAGATCCAGAAGAAATAATTTAAAAATTACTGGCCTATCTAAAAGTCAAGACCAGGAGAAGAGCCTAGACTTCATTTTTCAAGAAGTAACAGCAAAATTGCCCTGAGATCCTAGAAGCAGTGGGTAAAATA
The DNA here is from genome assembly GCF_037893015.1 of Macrotis lagotis. Taxonomy (NCBI): domain Eukaryota; kingdom Metazoa; phylum Chordata; class Mammalia; order Peramelemorphia; family Peramelidae; genus Macrotis; species Macrotis lagotis. The sequence continues at coordinate 501,630,571 of NC_133658.1, forward strand.
GAAATCAAGAGATTTCACCGGTCACCTCCTGAAAGAGATCCCAAAAGAAAAACTTCCAGGATTATAGCCAAATTCCAAAACTCCCAAGTCAAAGAAAAATATTAAAAGCTGCCAGAAAAAAGCAATTCAACTACTGTGGCTCTATAGTCAGGTTTACACAGGATCTGGTAGCATCTACACTAAGGGCTCATAGGGTTTGGAATATGATATTCCAGAAGGCAAAAGATCTTGGTTTATAGCTGGGAATCAACTCCCCAGCAAAACTGAAGATCCTCTTTCAGGTGAAAATATGGACTTCCAATGAAACAGGGGACTTTCAAACTTTCCTATTTGAACAACCAGAGCTGAACAGAAAGTTTGATCTCCAAATCAGGACTCAGGTGAACCATAGAAGGGGTAGAAGAGACGGACTAATTATGAGGAACTTAATGATATTGAACTGTTTATATTCCTGCATTTATTGATAACTCATATGAACTTTCTCATTTATAAGAGCTGTTAGAAGGAGCATATATAGACAAGACATAGGAAGGAGTGGAATATAATGGTATAATATAGTAAAAAGATGGAGTCAATGGGTGATTAAGGAAGTACTGGAAGGAAGGGAAATGAGATGAAGAAGCTAAGAAGTTTCACAAATGTCAAGAAAAAGCTTTTTGCAATGGAGTGGAAAGGGGGAAGGCAAGGGAGAATGAGTGAGTCTTCATTCTCATCAGAAATGGCTCAGAGAGGAAATAACATACATACTTAATAGGGTAAGGAAATCTATCTTACCCTAGACAAAAATGAGAAGAAATGGATGGGATAAGGGGAAATGGGAGGAGGGAAGGGGGGAATAGGTGATAGAAGAGAGGGAAGATTGAGGGAGAGGGTACTCAGATACAACACTTCTGGACAGGGCCAGGATGAAAGGAGAGAGAGAGAGAATAGAATAAATGAGAGTGGGGAAGAATAGAATGGAGGTACAGCTAGTAATAGCAACTGTGGGAAAAAACATTGAAGCAACTTCTCTGGTGGACTTATGATAAAGAGAGCAATTCACCCCAGAGACAGAGCCATTGGAATCTGAGACTGAGGTCTCTCATCTTTTGGAGAAGGGGGGGGTTTATGTTTACTCTTATAACACATTCAATTTACATCAATGTATAACATGGACTCAATGTAAAGACTATCAGAGAGCCTTCTTTAGTGGGGGGGAAGGGAGGGTTGGGGGAAAATTGTAACATTCAAAAACCTTACAAAAACTGATAGGTGGATATTACTACTGTATATAATTGGAAAACAAAATGTGAACCAAAAAAAGAAAAAACAAAAACAAAAAGGAAAAGGATCTCTATGCATAACGATATTTATAGCAGTTCTTTTCTGGTGGCAAGGAACTGGAGATGGAGGTGATGCCCATGAAATGGGGAATGGCTGAAAAATTTATGATATGGGATTATGTTGAAATACTATTCTGTCATAAGAAATTATTAATAGGATGCTCTCAGTAAAAAAAAATTTATATGAGCAGATAAAATGGAAAAGGTGCTATAAACAAAATACTGGCAATCTTGTAGGATGATCAACTATGAATGACTTATCTTTTCTCAGCAATACTGTGATTCAAGAGAACTCTGAAAAACTTATGATACAGAATACTATCTATTCCAAAGATAGAACTGATGGCATTTGAATACAGGTTGAAGCATATTTTTATGTTTTTACTTTATTTTTCTTGAGGTTTTTCTTGTGTTTACTTTTACAAAATGACAGTTTTAACTTATAACAAATAACTTGCTTTCTCAATGAGAGGGAGTGGAGAAGGAGGAAGGAAGGCAGAGAATTTAGAACTCAAGGTTTTAAAAGTGAATGTTAAAAATTCTTTTTGCATGTAACCAGGGGAAAAAGGATATAAAACACAATGAAAAGAAAAACCTGGGAATACTTACATGAACTTGATGTAAAGTGGTATCAGCAGAATCAGAAAAACACTGAACATTAACAGTAAGATTGTAAAGATAATCAATGATGAAAGACTTAGTCTGATCAAAAGAATGATCCAAAAGGGTGTACTGGGGCAGGTAGGTAGTGCAATGGATAGAGCACCAGCCCTGGAGTCAGGAGAACCTAAATTCAAATGAGGCCTCAGAAACTTAACTCACTTAACTGTGTGACCTTGGGCAAGTCACTTAACCCCACTGCCTTACAAAAACTAAAACCTAATTAATTAATTAATTGATTAATATAGTGATCCAAGACAATTCCAAAGGACCCATGATGAGATGAAAAATGTAATCCACCTCCAGAGACAAAATGATAAACTGAGTGTAGATTGAAGCAAACTTTCAAACTTCCTTTATTTTTCTTATTTTTATTTGTGTTTTCTTTTGCAACAAGGGTGGAAGAGGGTCAAAAGAGAGAAAATTTGGAGCTCAACATTTCAAAAAATGAATAAAAAATATTTTCATGTAAAAAACAAATAAATAAATAAAAATAAGTTAAGAAATAAAATAATCCATTATTAAAGAATCACAATAATAAAGGTTTTGGTTGCACAGTAAAATTATAATTTTTTGTTTTGAAACAAGTATATCTTAAGGAAGGAAAAATTATTGCTCAAACAAAAATCACAATAGAACACTAATATCATAAATGTAGTTTTTTCTACTGATTTCTCAAAATGGAATTCTTGAGATATCAATCATGCATGACAAGCTTAAAAAGCATATTAAGATACAAAATAATCTGCCATTTATTTTTAAAATTCTATTTTTTAGCAAAAAATCTACCTTCTAGTACTCTAAAAAATGAATGCACATTTTGATATTTGTTCTCAGCAATGACAGTTGGTCATTATGCTGAAGAATTACTAATTCTTTCAAAGTTTACCATATTTTTAACATATTAATTGTTCTCCTGATCCTGTTTCACTTCCCTCTACATCAGTATTTCCAGATTTCTCTGAAGCCATTATCTTCATTATTTCTCACAGCACAATAGTATGCTACATTTGTAATATACCACAACTTATTTGGCCATTCCTGTGCTGGTTGGTTAGTTCTTGTCCTTTGTTATCAAAGAAGACCAAAATGACATCACTATGTTTGAGACAAACTGCAGTGTGTCTAATTGTGGTTGATCAGACCAATATGAGTTCTGAATGCTCAACCATGGATCGGGCACAAAGAATCAATGTGAGCACTTGGGGTGGGTACTCTAAACTTAATGGATATCATGTTTCCTTTGAGCTGCTTCAGTTCTGCCTTGCTCAGCACAGCACTCTCACAGATAAGGACATGCCATGCTGGGTGGTCCTGTACCAGTGTCTCTCAAGCAGTACAATCAATTCTAAAGTTCTTCAATGAGACCTTCAGGGTATCTTGATATCAAGATAGGTAGAGAGGTCCTCTCTTAGTACCTATTCTTTGCTGCTTCAGAAAGTCCTATAACTGTTTTTGTACATCTACAAAGCTTATATTGACTAACCCTCCCTTAAGCTACCTTTCTTCTACTTCCCTATTTCCCTTTTGAGTGAAACACGTTTTAACCTGTGTATGTATTTGTGTGCATTCTTTCCTCCTTTCACTAGTTCAGATGACAATAAAATTCAAGTGTCAGTCACTTTCCTCTCATCCCTCTCCTCCTTGTTTGTACTGATATCTTTTTGAATATCCTGATGTGAAAAATTTTCCATAAGTTTTCTTTCCCTATTTCACTCCTTCCCTTCAAATGTATTCCACATTACATTCTTCTTATGTTTATCAAGTCATAAAGGAAATCTCATCTTGTGCTTAACTATACCCAGGAATATAGTGAACCAAGACAATACAAAAGACTATGATGAGAAATGCTATCAACAATCAGACAATAAATTCATACAGACTGAATGAAGATCAAATTATATTATTTTTATTTTTTTATTTCTCAGCAGGCTTCAGATTAGGCAAGAAGGTGGAAGTGAGACCCTGCTTCTATTTATTTATTTAAACATTTTATTTGTTTTCCAATTGTACAAAATAGTAATATGTACCTATCATTTTTGCAAGGCTCAGAATTCTACAATTTCCCCCCCACCTTTCCTTCTCTCCCCACTCCCCCCATAGAAGGCTGTCTGAGAGTCTCTACATTGTTTCCATGCCATACACTGATGTAAATTGAATGTGTTATAAAAGTATACATGAGAATAAACATAAACCCACTCCTCCCCCTAAGAAGATGAGAAACCTCAAGAATAGAGAGAGAGAGAAATAAAATTGTACTTCATTCTGTTTTCAGAGTTAAATGGCTTTGTCTCTGGGCTGAGTTGCTTTCTTTATCCTAAGTCCTCCAGAGAAGTTGCTTCAATATTTTCCCCACAGTTGCTATTACTAGCTGTACCTCCACTCTGTTCCTCCCCACTCTCATTTATTCTATTCTCTGTCTCCTTTCATCCTGGTCCTGTCCTAAAGTGTGTTGTATCTGAGTACCCTCTCCCTCAATCTTCCCTCTCTTCTATCACCTATTCCCCCCTTCCCTCCCCCCATTCCCCCTTATCCCATCCAATTCTTCTCATTTTTCTCTGGGGTTAAGATAGATTTCCTCACCCTATTAAGTGTGAATGTCATTTCATCCCTGAACCATTTCTGATGAAAATGAAAGGTTCACTCATTCCCCCTTGCCTTCCCCCTTTCCACCTCAGTGAAAAAGCTTTTTCTTGACTCTTATGTGAAATCTCTCAGCTTCTTCATTTCCTTTTCCTTCCTCCAAGCACTTTCCCCCATTGACTCCATCCCGTTACCACATCATACCCTTATATTCTGCTCCTTCCTATGTCCTGTCTATATATGCTCCTTCTAACAGCTCTTATAAATGAAAGTTCATATGAGTTATCAATATCTTCTTCCTGTGCAGGAATACAAACAGTTCAACATCATCAAGTTCCTCATAGTTAGTCCCTCTCTTCCACTCCCTCTATGGTTCACCAGAGTCCTGTACTTGGAGATCTTTCTGTTCAGCTCTGGTCATCTCAATAGAAAAGTTTGAAAGTCCCCTGTTTCATTGAAAGTCCATCTTTTCTCCTGAAAGAGGATCTTCAGTTTTGATGGGTAGTTGATTCTCAATTGTAAACCAAGATCTTTTGCTTTCCAGAATATCATATTCCAATCTCTATGAGCTCTTAATGTAGATGCTGTCAGATCTTGTGTAATACTGACTATGGAGCCTGGCAGCTTTTAGAATTTTCTCTTTGAGCTGGGAGTTCTGGAATTTGGCTATGATATTCCTGGAAGTTTTTCTTTTGGGATCTCTTTGGGGGGGGGGGGTGACCAGTGAATTTTCTCGATTTCTATTTTATGCTATGCTTCTAGGATCTCAGGGCAATTTTGCTGTATTATTTCTTTTTCGTGTGTGTGTGTGTGTGTGTGTGTGTGTGTGTGTGTGTGTGTGTATTATTTCTTGAATAATGAAGTCTAGGCTCTTCTCCTGGTTGCAGCTTTCAGACAGCCCAATAATATTAAAATTATTTCTTCTGGATCTGTTTTCGAGATTGCTTGTCTTTCCAATGAGATATTTCACATTTTCTTCTAATTTTTGACTTTTTTTGGATATTTTATTTCTTCCAGATTTCTTGCAAAGTCATCAGCTTCCTTTAGTTCCATTCTGCATTTGAAGGAGCTATTTTCTTCAGAGAACTTTTTTATATCCTTTTCCAGCTGGCCAATTCTGCCTTTTGTTTTGCTTTTTCCATTAGGTCTAAACTGGTTTTTAACATTATTTTCTTCAGTATTTTTTTGTATATCTTTCATCAAGCTTTTGATTTGGTTTTCATGATTTTTCTGCATTGCTCTCATTTCTCCTCCCAATATTTCCTTCACCTCCCTTAATTGCTTTTCAAAGTCTTTTTTGAGCTCATGCATAGTCTGAGCCCATTTTCTATTTCTCTTGGGAGGTTTTGGATATGGAAGCTTTGATTTTGTCATCATCTGAGTATGTATTTTGATGTTCCATGGAACTGAAGTAATTCTCTATGGTCAGATTCTTCTTTTTCTGTTGTTTACTCATTTCCTCAGCCCAAGACTGATTTGCAGCACTTCCAAGGCTTTGATGTTGGGTTTTTTGGGGGGACACCCCACTGGGGCCTTTATTCCTCCAAGGTCTTATGCTCTCTGGACTGTGCTTTGATATGTAGATGGCCCAGTACTTCCCTCTGCCCTGGGGTTGTAAGGAGGGATCCAGCTATCTTAGTATGGAAGCCCAAATAGCAATATCTGAGTGCAGGCAAAGAGCAGAGCCCTACCCCAGGCAGAGCAGAGAAATCTCTGCAGACTTCCCTTACCATCTCTGGGGGTGCAGGCTGCTTTCTCCTAATTCTCTCTGCAGATTCTGCGGCCGTGCTCCTCACTCCACACTCACCCAGGTGCAGCAGAGTTCTCTCACCGCCCCTTCAAGCTATTGCAGGTGATCTCTGAGCTGGGCTGGGCTGCACTGGGCTGGGTTGCAGTGGTCCTGGTGAAACACAACTTTCCCGTGAAACTTATAAGTTATCTTGGACTGGGAAAACAAATCACTCGGTCTTTCTGTGGATTCTGCTCCTCTAAATTTTGGCTAGAGCCATCCTTTATTTGTTTTGGGGGGGATTTGGGGGGGTCAGAGTTCCCGGGATATGCTGCCTTCACGCCACCATATTGGCTCTGCCCAACCCCTGCTCTGCTTCTGAAGAGAAAGCAGTAGTCTGAGTCATGCTGCTGGCTTCTATAGAAGGCAAAATGTCCTGAGCTTCCCAACCCAGGAACACCAGCCCAAGCACTGGTCCCGTCCTAAGCCTACACTGCCTCTCTGATCCAGACCTGGGTAGTGGTGTCAACAATACTAGGCATCTGTAAGTGTGGTTAGAGTCTGGAACCTCCTTTTGTCTGGTGAACTGTCTCTGGGCACTAAAGTATTCTATGTACAAGGTGCTTGTAGCCAGATTTCATCTCCAATGTCTGCAAATCACTCAGTCTGTCTCTCTTTGTTAACAAATAACAAATAATAATTGATTTTTTTTTCTGAATTTCTCCATCAGGCTTCAGTCTGGTGCATTTTCTAGATCTATTTTAAGGAGTTTTGAGAGGAAGCTTGCTTTACTGCTTCCTAGTACTCCACTCTCCAGATACATAAGCCCTTGTGCAAAAATGAATGCACTTTTAAGATTTACTTAATAAAGAGCATAAATTTAACTTAAAGCAATAACCTTTAGCTCTCAAGCACAGATATGTTTAAGAATGAGAAAAGTATGTAAAGCACAGATGCCTTTGTTCCAAAGCAACTAAAAACTAAAGCAGGGCATCAGAGAAGGGAAAAAAAAGATTGTAGGCAAAAGAGGAAAAAGCAACAGAGAATAAGATGCCAAAAATGAAGAAGAAACTCTTTTTAAGAAGCCTGAGGTATAACTTCAAATATTTATATTAACAGTGAATAGCTAAATATGAAATTAAATAATGTAAAATGAGAAATTAATATGTAGAATACATTAGGAAATAGAAAACAGAATCAGTTGATACATCAAATGTATTATCACAATTGTTTTTCATAAGAAAAACTGTAAATCAGCTATTTAAAAATAAAGAAAATCTCACCTGAATGTTGACAAATACACCATGATAAGTCTCATACAAAACTTTGTTGCCCTTCACAAGTAGAGGAAATTCAAAAGGAATTTATGTTTTTCCACTGGGAAATTTTCCTGGCTTCACAATTTCTATTGAACTGGAAATAACTTGGATAGGCTGCAAAACAAGGTTAATTTAATTATTTTATCAACATTTTATTTAATAAAAAGGTACTTTGAAATGAACAATTTGCAAAAGGCCCATTAAAAATTCCAATGTTTCCTTAGCTTTTAGAGAATATGGTGTCTTTTTTTATTATACACAATAGTAGTTTCTACCTATCATTTTTTTTGGTAAGGTTTTGAATTTTACAAGTTTCCCCCCACCCTCCCTTTCCTCCCCCCTCCCCCACAGAAGGCAATCTGATAACTTTACATAGTTTCCATGTTCTACTCTTTAATACATTTCTGGTCAATTTAATTAGGTTGAAGGGACAGGCACAAAGGATTCCCTCTCTCACTTTTTCTTCTGTTTCAAGGTAGCTGTAAAACAATGTCTGTTTTTCTCTGACACCACATATGTTACCATAGAAAAATACAGGAGTTGGATTTGGTTCTACATTTTCTAACTTGATGCCTTTGAAACAATGGTGAATACAAAAAGAGTCAATAGAACTTTCAGAGTGACCAACTCCTCTAGTCACTAACCAGTCAACTTCTACATTTGAAATTTGATCTGTTAGCTCCAGAAATGAGAAAGGCGATCAGCAGGTATAACTATATTTAGTATGAGGTAAATAAATATTGGGCAGTTGGGAGGAAGAAAACAAGTTTTCATTTGGCACTAGTTTTAAAAAGTCTATAAATTCTTGTGAAACAACCTAAAGAATTAAATTGATAAAAATTTAAAGAGAGTAAAGGAAATTATTAAAAAGGTAAGTTTTGTTTTGGTTTTTTTGATTTTTTGGTTTTTGCAAGGCAATGGGGTTAAGTGACTAGCCCAAGGTCAAACAGCTATGCAATTATTAAGTGTCTGAGGCCACATTTGAACTAAGGTACTCCTGACTACAGGGCCAGTGCTCTATCCACTCTAGCCACCCCCATGAGGCAAAGATATATGATAGATTATAGAATTCATAGATAGAAGGAATGGAAGGAACCTTAGGAACCATTCAGTTAGTAAGACTAAGCAAATCTTCTTTACAGGTAAAGAAACTAAGTCCTACAAAGATTAAAAGACTTCTCCATGGTCACAAATCTGAACCCAGGTCAATTAATCAATTAAAAAATTTAATTAATTAATAAACAATAACAAACATAACAGGCATTATGACACCACACTAGATACCACATATGAAAAGACAAAAAAGAAAGGCCTTGCCCTCAGTGAGCTTATATGAGATCAGGGAAAACACAAACAAAAAAGTACATGCAAGATATATAAAAAATAAAGAGAAGTGTTTGATTCCTACTCTGCCAGCTCAGTTGATATGGTTAATAATGAGTAGCTAGATGGTACAATGATAAGAGCACCAGGCCTGAAGCACAGGAAGACCTGGAGTTCAAATCTAGCCTCAGTCTTATGGGCTGTATGACTCTAGACAAGTCATTTAACCTCCATCTGCTTCACTTTCCTCAAATATAAAATGGGTATAATTAAAGCACCCACCTCACGGGTTTACTGTGGGGAAGTCAAATGAGATTACATTTGTAAAGTGCTTATATTAGGCACTACAGAAATGCTCATTTCCTTCCCCTTCCCATAGAATATCTCCCAGGTGAATGCTGATGTGGTCAGGTCTTAATATCTAATTATCTCTTTTATCAAGCATAAATATGTACCTCTGATTAAGGCAGAAGGGGCAATGAGATGGGTTGGATTAGGGAAAAGCAGAGGGAAAAAATGCTGCCTCCACTAGAAGAAAACAGAACATGCAGCAGTCAGTTCAAATGAGTTCGAGAAAGGTCTGAGGTTTCAGAGACAAAGGGAGAGGGAGACACACTTGCTTCAAGGAGCATGACTTCTGGCAGCTACAGATACTGGAGAACTGTGATGTCCAGCTGGGCAGGCCCTGGGAGTCCAACTGAGGCACTCCACCAAAAAGGAGAACTGTGGGGATGCCAGAGGCACGAAAGGACTCTGAGGCTGGACTCTCCCAAAGGAATGAATGACCTTGGCCACATGTTCTCTATATATGGAATTCACTACTACCATATTATAAGGATTCAAAAATTGGTAATTAAGTAGGTCCTCGAATTTTAATTTCCCTTCTTTTTTTCACAGATACCACTTAAAAACTCTTCACTTAAGTTAAAACTCTTCACTTAAGTTTGAATAATAATTCTTAAAAGTATTTAAATTTACTCCTTAAAGTTTATTTTTAATGATCAATAAAAGTAAACTATGAAAGTGCATTAAAAAATGTACAGGGTATCTTATTCTACATTCACATAGATGATAATAAAATGTATGTTGTATGCAAGTAGGATACAATAAATAAACAATGAGGAAGTCTGAAAGAGAACAAGGGCAAAGGTTAATATCAAGAAATTGGTACAAGAATGGAGTATGAAAGCTATTTAGAATGCTCAACCTTTGTCCCAACCAAGTGAGGAAAGGCTCCAGCACTGATCCCATATAGCAAGGTAGACTGTGGACAATGAAAGAATGAGCAGGTACAGTGTGGGTCTACTAATAGAGGGAATTCTCAATGGATCTACTGATAGAGGGAATTTTCAAATCATCTGACTATTTTCCTAAGTAACTAAATCAACTATATTAACTAGTAATGATTTTTTTAAAATGTTATTTACTTTAACTTTAGGAAACAAAAGGTTAAATATTTCTAAGCCTCAGGTACAACTTTATGGAAAAGGTCATGGTTTCTCAAATGGGCGAAATTAATCTAGTTTTGCTTTCTCAATGTCTTACTATTCCGAAAAATATATACATAACTGCAATAACATGATGAAGACATTCAGACTATAAATATCTTGCTATTTCTTCAAGTTAACCAGGCTAAAAATTATAGGAATTTTTAAATCAGCTTCTGTTTAGGAAAGTTCCCCACAATAAAGGGAAATGACTATACAATTCTATTGTAGTTTTTAAGAAACCACTGGGATAGTTTGTTAAACACTAATCAAATCATTCAAAAATGTAAGCATTCTTACCTTAACAGAATTACAGAAAGCTTCAAACATACCAACACTTTTGGCACTGAGCTGCAGGTTCACTAATCCTTCCATTGTTAATAAAATTCCCTGGTGTTGTACTGAATCTTTGCTAGATATAACCACCACACCAGAGAGCACTTCCTACAAAAAGAAAAAAAAAGTCACAATATAAATTAACTGTTACCTTAACTCAAAGAATAAAGTACTAAAAAATAAATACATCCTATCTAGACATAGATCTGAGAATTCCAAAAAATATTTGTTATGATAGCAACAACAAAGACTCTGATGTCATATTAAGTTCTCTAACTCCATTTTTAAATTATTTATATTACAGGTTAGCATTCAGAGTGATCTTTTAAGCTCAAACGACAGTCAGACCCAGTGTAGTTGTTCATTACTGATAGAGACAGAAAGGACCTGTGCTTAATTGGTAACATGAAATTTCTGGATAGTGAAATTCCCTATAAAAGACAAGTTGGCACCTTCACTGCAACTTAGTCTTAGGATAAGGGTTTATAATCTTATTTATTAGGTCATGGACTACTTTGGCAGGCCTATGAAACTAAAGATCCCTTCTCAGAAATAGATTTTCAGATGCATAAAAGAAAAGACAGGATTACAAAAAAGACCAATTCCATTGAAATACCGTTATTAAAATATTTTTTAAATATTTTTCATTTAAAAGGTTAAATCACTTGGTCATGGACACAGAGACAGGATGTGACAGAGACAGTTCTTAAACTTAGCTCTTCCTAATTCTAAGGCCTACTCTTTTTTTTTTTTGCTTTTTTTGCAAGGCAAACGGAGTTAAGTGGCTTGCCCAAGGCCACACGGCTAAGTAATTATTAAGTGTCTGAGACTGGATTTGAACCCAGGTACTCCTGACTCCAGGGCTGGTGCTTTATCTACATGCCACCTAGCCGCCCCATCCTTCTTTACTTCTTAAGTTGGAGCAGCTAGATGGCAAAATGGTTAAGTGTCATACCTGGAGTCAGGAAGATTCATCTTTCCAAGTTCAAATCTGACCTGACACTAGCTGTGTGACCCTGGGCAAGTCACTTATTCCTATTTGTCTCAGATCCTATCTGTAAAATGAGCTGAAGAGGAAATGGCCAACCATTCAGCCAAGAAAACCCCAAATGGGATCATTAAGAGTTGAACACAATTAAAACAACTGAATCTCAGAACTTTTCTTCTCTTTATTATTTTACTTTTTAATTACATGCAAAGACGGTTTACAATATTCATTCATTTCCATTCTTCCATCCCTTCCCCCCAACCCCCATGGAGGTGAACAATCTGGTAAAAGCTGTAATGTAAAATCATCTGTAATATATTTCCATATTAGTCGTATTGTAAGAGGAATTAAAATTAAGGGGAAAAAAACATGAGAAAGATAGAAAAAACATAAAAGTTTTTAAAAGTAAACATATTCTGCTTTCCTCTGCATTCAGACTCCATAGTTTTTTCCTCTGGATGTGAATGGCATTTTCTGTAACAGGTATCTCAGTATTGTCCTTGAACTGTCTTTTTTTTTCCTTTTGGATTTTATTATTTCTAAACTGATTCTGTGGGATGGGGGAGGGGATGCTCTGCCTTCCCAGACCTCACAAGTAGGATCAGAAGGTGAACACCCAGTGGGTCTCTGGAGACAATGGGAGGGGACTTGAACTGTCTCTTGATTCTGCTCTCTTCACTCAGCATCAGTTCATGCAAATCTTTCCAGGCTTTTCTAAAGTCCAGCCATTCATGAATTCTCACAGAACTAGTACTGCATAATATTCATATACCATAACTTGTTCAGCTAATCCCCAAGAGAAGGACATCCCCTCACATTGCCAATTCTTTGCCACTATAAAAAGAGCTACTATACATATTTTCGAACATGTGGAACTTTCCCCATTTTTTTTATAATTTCTTTGGGTTAAAGACCTAGTAGTAGTAGTAGTAGTAGTAGTAGTAATAGTAGTAGTAGTATCAGATCAAAGGGTATGCCCAGTTTTATCGTTCTTTGGGCATAGTTCCAAATTGTTCTACAGAAAGGCTGGATCTGTTCACAACTCCACCAACAATTCATTAATGTCCCAATTTTCCCATATCCTCTCCAACATTGATCACTTTCCTTTCCAATCTGATAGATGTGAGGAGGTACTTCAGGGTTGTTTTAATTTGCATTCCTCTAATAAATAATGATTTGGAGCATTTTTCATATGACTATAGATAGCTTTAATTTCTTCAAGTGAAAACTACTTGTTCATATTCTTTGATCATTTGTCAATCAGAAAATGACTTGTGATCTTATAAATTTGATCCAGTTCTCTATGTAATTTAGAAATTAATACTTTATCAGACACATTAGCTGTGAAAATTATTTCCTAGCTTTCTGCATTCTTCCAATCTTCATTGCATTGGTTTTATTTGTTTTTTTTATAAAGTTTCTTTTTTTTAGTTTTTATTTATTTAAAGCAATGGGGTTAAGTGACTTGCCCAAGGTCACACAGCTAGGCAATTATTAAATGTCTGAGTCCACATTTGAACTCAGGTCCTGCTGACTCCAGGGCCAGTGTTCTATCCACATCATTGGTTTTATTTGTGCAAAAACTTTTCCATTTAAACTTTATTAATTTTAATGTTGATTATTAATTTATATCATGTATTAATCTATGTTAATTATATAGTTGAAATCATTCACTTTGTAATTTATAATGTTCTCTATCTCTTCTTTGTTCATAAACTTCTCCCCCGTATACCCATTTTGACCTTATTTTGGTACAGGGTGTGAAATGTGGGGCTATGTCTAGTTTTTGCCATATCATCTTCCAGTTTTTACAGCAGTTTTTGTGAAATACTTTGTTCTTATCCCAGGTGCTAATGTCTTTGAGTTTATCAAACAGTAGATACCACTGCTTCTTTTGTACCTAATCTAGTCTACTGATCCACTTCTCTTCTTAGCCAGTACCACACAGTTCTGATAGCTATTGTTTTATAATATAATTTTAGATCTGATACAACTTGGATAACTTCTGCATTAAAAAAAAATAATTCCCTTAATATTCTTGATCTTTTATTGCTCCAGTTGAATCTTGTCACTATTTTTTCTACCTCTCTTAAAATTAGTTCTTTGGTAGTTTGATTGATATGGCACTAAATATGTAATTTTATTTGGGTAGAATTGTCATTTTTATGCCTGATGATGGTGTCTTATCTTAGTAATAACTTTGTAAAATTTTATTTAAAATTTTTGCATCACTATTATTTAGGAAGATTAATCTATAATTTTGACTCTTCTGGTTTAGCTATAAGCACCATGTTGTTGTCTCCAAAGGAATTTGGCAGAACTCCAACTATTTTTAAAAATAGTTTATATATTATGAATTTTATATTTTTAATAATATATTTTAAATAGTATATATATATATATATATATATATATATATATATATATATACACACACACATAATTAATTCCAATTAATTGTTCCTTAAATGTTTGGTAGAATTCACTGACAAATTACTCTGGTCCTGGAGATTTTTTGTTAGTGAGTTTATTGATGGTTTCTTCCGTTTCTTTTTCTGATATGGCATTATTTAAGTATTTTATTTCCTCTTTGATAATCTGGGTAGCTTTTATTTTTGTGAATATTCATCCACTTCTCTTATGTTGTCAGATTTGTTGGTGTACAGCTGGACAAAAAAACTCTGAATTAATTTCCTCTTCATTGGTCAGAGAGAGAATAGGTCAAAACTTCTGTGCTGATAAAAGGTTCAGAACAAAGAATGTGAAAATTGTGATTTTTAAAATATATTGTTCAATGTAATCCTAATAGTGGTCTAAGTGATGCTAATTATTATCATTTTTTTTTTTAGATTTTGCAAGGCAATGGTGTCAAGTGGCTTGCCCAAGGCCACACGGCTAGGTAATTATTAAGTGTCTGAGGTCGGATTTGAACCCAGGTACTCCTGACTCCAAGGCCGGTGCTCTATCCACTGCACCATCTAGCTGCCCCAAGATCCTAACACTTTTTAAAAAATATAGGCAAAAGGGGTGGCTAGATGGTGCAGTGGATAGAGCACCGGCCCTGGAGTCAGGAGTACCTGAGTTCAAATCCAACCTCTGACAATTGCCTAGCAGTGTGGCCTTGGGCAAGCCATTTAACCCCATTTACCTTGCAAAAACCTAAAAATAAAAAATAAAAAAAATTATAGGCAAGGTCTTCCAGACAAGATGGAGGAGAGAGAGGACAGGCACTGTGTTAAGTGCTCCTGATAACCCATCAAAAATAACATGAAAGAAACCTCTTAAAAGAAACTTGATTGACAAAACTCAGAAAAAGAAGCTAGGAGAAGAACAACTACCAACAAGGTCTGTCTCAGGGGACTGTGGGTGAACCAGGAGCAGAGACCAGAGAGTCAGTGCAGGGACAGCAGCAGGGGGAAGCCAAGGAACCAGCATTAGCTGCAAAGACTGGTGAGAAGTGGGTCCCAGAACCAACTTTAGCCACTGAGCTTTCATCAGGGGAGGGGAGGTCTGCAAGCCTAGAAATCTTCCAGCTTGGTGCCCTATTTGCTCCATACTTTTAGCAAAGCATTCTTCCAGGAACAAAATGGTAGCCACAAACCCTACGCCCTCAGGCTCAGGTGTGGACTACAGAGGTCACTCAACTGAACTGGAGATTGGTTTGCAGCCCATTGTTCAAGGTCAACTCAAATCCTGCTGCCCCTGTTCACTCCATCCTCAACCCCTCCTCAGTTCCTCCAGGATTGGGAGAGGGTTTCAATCACTCCACAGAAAGCAACAAGCACCCCTAGTGGTGGGCCCTTGGAATTACTAAACCAAGTGAACAAAGCCTCTAGGGTTATCAAAAGCAAAGGTCTGAAAGCCAGACCCTCCTCCAACACAAGATCCTAGAAAAATGAAGAAAACCAGGGAAAAGGGGGACCCACGGAGAAATACTTAGAAATTACAGATTCTAACTCAGAGAATTAGCACTTCTGAGGAGAATATGAATTGATCTCTAGCCCAGAAAAACTTCCTTGAAAAAAATCAAGGAGTTTAAAAATCAACTGGAAAAATTGGGAAAAGAAACTCAAGAGAAAATTAACATGTTGAAAGAGAAAATTAACATCTCACAACAAGAAAACAAATTCTTGGAAAATACAATTGGACAAATACAAAATAAGAATAATTGTCTCAAGTCCTCAATTGGGCAAATGCAAAAAGAAAGTAATTTTGTCAAAACTACGCTTGGGCAAATGGAAAACTTCAAAAATAGAATTTATCTGGAAAAGGACTTGCAAAAGATAACTGAAGAAAATTCTTCTTTAAAAAAAGAATGGAATCTGTGGAAACTAATAACTTCATAAGACAACAAGATTCTGTTAAACAAAACCAAAAGATTGAAGAAAATAGAGGAAAATGTAAATTATCTCATCAGCAAGACCACTGACCTCAAGAACATATCAAGAAGGAACAACATGAGAATTATAGGACTTCCTGAAAACATTGAAGAGAGAAAAAAAAAGCCTGGACTTAATATTACATAATTTAGTGACGGAAAATTGCCCTGATATAATGGAACCAGAGAGCAAAATAGTTATTGAAAGAATATATCAATCCCCTCTCAAAGAGATCCTAAAAAGCAAACACCAAGGAATGTTGGGGCCAAATTCCAGAACTATCAGATAAAAGAGAAAATGCTGCAAGCAGCTAGAAAGAAACAATTTAAGTACCAAGGAGCCACAGGAGCCACAGTAAGGATTACACAGGATCTGGAAGCATCAACATTAAGGGACTGAAAGGCCTGGAATGAGATATTCTGAAGAGCAAGGGAGTTTGGAATGCAGCCAAGAATCTACTATCCTGCAAAGCTGAGTCTTCTCTTCCAGGGGAAAAAAATGGACATTTAATGAAATGGGAGACTCAAGAGAAACATGAAAAGGTTAAAAAAGGGGGGGGGGGTAAAGAAAAAAACTGCTATCCAATATCATGAAACTGGTTATATGCCCACTTGAGAGAAAGATTCTCATAACTCTTGACAATTGTAACTCTATTAGAGAGAATATATTTAGCTAGAAGTGATGGTCACTCGTGACTTATATGTGACTCAGATAGAATGATTTAAAAAGACTTCCTCCTTAAAAAGAGGGACAGAAACAAGATGGGAGGATGGAAGAGATTGAATGGGGGGTAAATCACATTACATTAAGAGGTACAAAAGACCTATTGCAATAGAGGGGAAGAAAGGAGGTTAGAACCACCTGAATCTTCTTCTCATCAGACTTGGCTTCAAGTTAACTTAGGCACACTCAGCTAAATTAAGAAACTTATCTTACCTTTTAAGTATTGAAAGAGGAAAAGGGGAGGGGGGACGGGAAGGGAGAGGAAAAAGGGAAACTAACAGAAGGAAGGGAAGTAGGAAGGGGAAAAGGGAAAGGGGAAATAAAGGGGAGGGGGTTGATATAGGAGGGCAAACACACTGAAGGCGGCAGTATCCAGAAAAAAAATACTGTGGAATATGGATAAAGGGAAAAAAGGGGGGAATACAAACAGAAGGAAGATAGCATGGAGGGCAATAAAGACTTAGTAATTATAACTTTGAATGTGATTGGGATGAACTCTCTCTTAAAATGTAAGTGAATAGCAGAGTGCATTTTAAGTAGAGAGATACATATAGAATAAAACTAAAAAGTCGGAGCAAAATATATTTTGCTACAGATGAAGTGAAAAAAGCAGGGATTGCAATCATTTCAAACAAAGCAGCTGCAAAAATAGATAGTGTTAAAAGAGATAAAGGAAACTATATCCTCCTAAAAGATACCATAGACAATAAAGTTATTTCAATACTAAATATGTATGCACCCAGTGGTATAGCATCCAAATTCTTAGAGAAGTTGAAAGTGCTATAGGAAGACATAGACAGCAAAACTCTACTAGTAGGAGACCTCAATCTCCCACTCTCAGATTTAGATAAACTGAATCATAAAATAAACAAGAAGGAAGTTAAGGAGGTAAGCTAGAAAGCTTAGATATGATAGACTTATGGAGGAAACTGAATGGGTATAGAAAGGAATATACTTTTTTTTTTCTGCAGTACATGGCACTTACACAAAAATTGACCATGTACTAGGGCATAAAACCCTAAAGATCGACTGCAGAAAGGCAGAAATAGTGAATACATCTTTCTCAGATCATAATGCAATAAAAATCATGTACAATATTGGGTCAGGGAGATATAGACCCAAAACTAATTGGAAATTAAATAACCTCATTTCAAAGAATAAGTGGCTGAAACAACAAATTACAGAAAGAATTAATTACTTCATTCTAGATAATGACAATAATGAAACAACATACCAAAACCTATGGGACACACTCAAGGTCAGGAGATATATTTTATCTTTAAATGCTTACATGAATAAATTAGAGAAAGAAGAAATCAATGAACTAAATATGCAACTAAAAAATTAGAGAAAGAACAAATTAAAAACTCCCAATTAAATACCAAATTAGAAATTCTAAAAATTAAAGAAAAAATTAATAAAATCAAAAGCAAAAAAACTATTGAAGTCATAAAAAAACCAAGAGTTGGTTTTATGAAAAAAACCAATAAATTGATAAACCTCTGGTCAATTTGATTAAAAAAATAAAGAAGAAAACCAAATTGCTAGTATCATAAATGAAAAAAGGTGAACTCACCACCAATGAGGAGGAAGTTAAAGTAATAATTTGTGATTATTTTGCCCAACTCTATGCCAACAAATTTGACAATCTAAGTGAAATGGAAGAATGTTTATAAAAATATAAATTGCCCAGATTAAATGAAGAGGAAAATAATTGCCTATCTAACCCTATCTCAGAAAAAGAAATTCAACAAGCCATTATTGAATTCCCTAAGGAAAAAAATCTCCAGGTCCAGATGGATTCACAAGTGAATTCTCTCAAACATTCAAGGAACAATTAGTTTCAATTCTATATAAACTCTTGAAAAATAGGGGAAGACAGAACTCTGCATAACTCTTTCTATGACACCAATATAGTGCTGATACCTAAACCAGGAAGAGTTAAAATAGAGAAAGAAAATTATAAACCCATCTCCCTGACAAATATAGATGCAAAAATCTTAAATACAATCTTAACAAAATGATTACAAGTTATCACTCACATAATACATTATGATCAAGTAGGATTTATCCAAGGAATGCAGGGTTGGTTCAATATTAGGAAAATTGTTAGCATAATTATTATATCATTAACAAATCTATCAGAAATCACCTGATCATATCAATAGATGCTGAAAAAGCTTTTGACAAAATACAACACCCATTCCTAATAAAAAAAACACTAGAGTGTTAGGAATAAATAGTTTGTTCCTTAGAATAATAAGCAATAACTATCTGAAACCATCAACAAGCATTATATACAATGGGGATAGGCTTGAGGCATTCCCAATAAAATCAGGTGTGAAACAAGGATGCCCATTGTCACCACTACTATTCAATATCGTATTAGAAATGTTAGCTTCAGCAATAAGAGAAGAAAAAGAAATTGAAGGAATTAGAATAGGGGAAGGAGAAGACATAACTCTTACTCTTTGTAGATGACATGATGATATACCTATACACTAAGTGAGATAGCAGGAAACGATTACAGTAATCTGCTGTTTGATAAACCCAGAGAGTCCAGCTATTGGGATAAAAACTGCTGGCAAAATTGGAAGTTGGAATGGAATAAACTTGGATTACACCAATACCTCACACCCTATACTAATATAAGATCAAAGTGGATACAGGATTTAGACATAAAAAACAACATTATAGGCAAACAAGATGATCAAGGAGTAGTATACCTGTCAGATCTATGGAAAGTGAAGCAGTTTGACCAAGGAAGAGATGGAGAATGTCATTAAAAGCAAACTAGATAATTTTGATTACATTAAATTAAAAAGGTTTTGTACAGACAAAACCACTGTAACCAAGATCAAAAGAAATATAGTAAATTGGGAAATAATTTTTACAACTGCTATTTCTGACAAAGGACCCATTTCTAAAATATACAGAGAACTGAGTCAAAAGTTTTTTTTTTAAAGCTCCATTCCTCAATTGACAAATGATCAAAGGATATGCAAAGGCAATTTACAGATGAGGAATATGAAAAACTGATCTAAATCACTACTTATTAGAGAAATGCAAATTAAAACATCTCTGAGGTACCACCTCACACCTCTCAGGCTGACCAATATGACCAGAAAGGACAATGATCAATGTTGGAAGGGATGTGGAAAATCTAGGACACTAATATATTGTTGATGGGGCTGTAAACTCATCCAACTTTTCTGGAGAGCAATCTGGAATTACACCCAAGGTGCAACAAAAATGTGCATACCCTTTGAGCCAGCAATACCACTACTGGGTCTATACCCTTCAGAGAGTATGAAAAAGAGTAAAAACATCACTTGTACAAAAATATTCATAGCAGCCCTGTTTGTGGTGGAAATTAAATGAATGTCCTTCAATTGGGGAATGGCTTAACAAATTGTGTGTATGTCATGGAACACTACTGTTTTCTATTAGAAATCAGGAGGGATGGGAATTCAGGAAAGCCTGATAGAATTTGCATGAACTGATGCTGAGTGAGGTGAGCAGAACCAGAAAAACATTGTAGACCATAACAGCAACATGGGGGTGATGATCGACTTTGATGGACTTGCTCATTCCATCACTGCAACAATCAGGGACAATTTGGGGCTATCTGCAATGGAGAACAGCATCTGTATCCAGAGAAAGAACTGTGGAGTCTGAATAAAGACCAACAACTATTATCTTTACTTAAAAAAAACAATTATCTTCTTATGCAATTTTGCTATCTCTTATACCTCATTTTTTTCCCCTTAAGAATATGATTTCTCTCTCATCACATTCAACTTAGATCAATGTATACCACAGAAACAATGTAAAGACTAATAGACTGCCTTCTGTGGGATGTGGGGGGAGGGAAACAAGATTAGGGGGGAAATTGTAAAACTCAAAATAAATAAAATCTTTCTAAAATGAAAAAAAATGAACGCAAAAATTATTACGATATGTCACTGGGGAAATTTTTTTATAAAAAACTAAAAAAATAAAGTTTATAAAAAAGTGAAGTGGTGTAGTAGTAGTGATAATGGGCATCCTTGTTTCACTTTTTTCACTAAAAAAATAGTTTTTTTAAAAAATGGGGGAAAAATTATAGGCAATAATACAATTTGGAACCTTTCCAATGTTTCAACTAATCTAACCCTGTGTTAGGCAGTTAATCACTACTTAAGATTCATGGTGAACTGCAGTGAATTGAAAGACACTCCTTTCCTCATGCCTCAAGATAATCAAACCGATTTGGGGCCCCAATTTAAAAAAAAACAAAATCAAAAAACCTCTGCCATCCAATTCTAGTATAGATAGAAAACTCCAAGAACCATCTGGGTCTGATTAGGAATACCCTCTCCTATATCCTGCACTGATTATTTCTTTTCAACCAAGCCCATTTTAGGATATAAAACTCTGCTTGGACCCCCTACCTTGAATGTATATATCTTGCACCTGGGAAGGATAAACCTCTCTATGTATTGCCACATTATGTGTGTAAGTGTGTATACTTGTTTTGCCTACTTGCTGCAACACATAACAATAAAGCTCAAGTTTGTACTAGCATTCTGAGTACCATTTTCCTGTGAGTTCTCAATTCAGGACTTTGCTTTAACTCCAGTGGTAAGGTCAAATAAAGCAATCAGGGTTTCTGTAAAAAGAGACTGAGATTCAGGAAATCAGGAAAGAGAATTAATAGTTTAAAGCTGAAAGGAATTAAGAAACAGGATAATAGTATTTTGAATCCTTTGACAGTGTTTGGAGAGTCATTAGTAAAACATCATAGGCACTGTATGTAACTAAAGAAGTACTTCCCCTTTGTCTAATGGGCTGCTTCACATAATGCAAAAGACAGGATTTCCTTGGGCTCCTTCTGAGTTAGAAAGAAGGTGTGTTGTCTCCCATCCAAAGACAAAGCTATTCTGTCATAAAAAGCAGCCCACACTGGACAACAACTTAAAGGAAAGTGCAGAGTTTGCTGCTTTTACTGCTACTTCCTTTATTGTAAGAGAACCCAGTCCAGAAGTTTTCTGACCCCTAGCCCTTGGCACAAGTCTTCCAGGTATGTACTTCTTTTATTTTTTATTTGGCAATTCAAATATTTTTTAAAATAAATCAGAACATGTCAGCACATACAGTGCTAGTATCTAAATTAATTTTTAAAAAAGCAATTATTAAACCTACAGTGACTTGAAGTTGAATCTATATATTCAGCAAGTTTAAATCCATTCTTGCACACACCTGTGTTAATTCCTCATAAAAACCCTCATAAAAACGCCTTTCTTCAGATATGAACAACATGAAAATGAAAATGAAGATTAAGAGAGGTAAATCTCCCAAACATTTCTGCTAGAATCTGCTAGCAACCACCTGCCACCAAGTTAAGCAAAGTAGGAAGAAGAATATTACAATTCTTTCAGCAAGAAGGATGGTTAAATTGTGCTAAGCCCAATCCCAACCTCAATGAAACGACTGGGAACTCTTTAAAGAATGACACTGTCTACTCCCAACCCCCTTTTCATGACAACTCAAAGAATAATCACCAAGGTAGATACAGAATGCCCTTCTGAACCACAGAAAAAAAGCAGGTCCCTAACTTGTCCTGAGTTCCAGGTTCTGCTTAAAGACCTAACATAGAAGCCACTGACCAAATAGACTATACCTCACTGGATATGGCCTTAAGCTGTCCCCTGGTGAGCTGTGTCACTGCACTCCTAAAAAGTCCCCAGGTGCTACAGAGGAGATCTTGGTAAAATAGACAAATTAGAGCCAAGGAAGAAACAGATCCTGCACTGTCCTACAATGGACACTAATAGCTTGGACTATTCTCTTTGACCACATGCTCTGAAACCACCTGAGAGACCCTCTAAGAGAAATGTTCCCTGCTGTGGGGATTAGGGTTGATTTTGTGGCTAAACCACAATACTGACGAGTTGCAAATATAGGGTAGATGGGAAGGACCTGAAGAAGCCACCTTGGATGAAGTCACTCACAGTGTATCCTCAAAGGTATCATGCCACCCTACTAATGATGACTAAAGCTGAGGCCATTCAAGAGATCTAGAATCTAGAGTCGAGACTGTCTGAACATGAGGAAGAGAAAAAGGAGCATGACCCTCGGGTACACACCAATGAGGCTCCCAAGGGAAGATACAAGCAGCAAGAAATCTGGCCTTGAGATAGTAGAGACAAGGACACCCAATCTGCCCTACACTGGCACTTCTGAGAGCTGGGTGCTTCCAAATGGATGATTTTAGTTAAGTCAGTGAGTGAACTGAGGGACTTCTATCAAAATCTATGCAGAAAAAGAACAAGAGTAGAGGCCAGAAAAGACTGTGGAGGCTGAGCCCCCAACTTGCAAGGGTGCCAGAGGGGAAAAGAGGAACAGAGTGAGAATCAAATGGTTGCCTATGAACAAGTAACAATGTAAGGCCTTCCTGAACCCAGGAGTATAGATACACTAATTTCAGGAAATTCTGAAATTCATTATGAGACACCCAAAGCAATACAGAAACTAAGTGGTCATACTATCATGGGTAAAAGCACTACAAATAATTTGGAAGTAGGTCTTCCACTGGTTCCTCAAACATAGGTTGTCATAATCATCTCCCATCTCTCATTATAGGCAAGGATGTTATGAGGTGTCTGTTTCAGTTTCAGAATAAATCCAAAGCCCTGACACTAACAGCTGGATATATTCAGTGGCAAATAGTCTAGCTCTCCCTCCGAGAGAGTTGCTAACACTCCTCAGTTCAAACCTAGGCAAGAGGGACTGTACCAGTAATTAAGGAGTTACTTTGTAGTGATGATATTATCACCACTGTATCCCCATTCAACTCCTATCTGATCAGTCTAATAAGAGGGAACAATGACGGGTAGCTCACAATAGATTATAAGAATCTGAATGAGGTGGCTTATCCTGTTAAGCCTCTTCTGCCTAAGATCATAGAAACTACTAAGAGTATACAGAATGCTGGATGTGAAGCAATTTGGTATGTATAATCTTGCTAACATGTTTAATTTGGTTCCTATCTCCCCTGAAAGTCAAGCCCAGTTGCTTGATTTATGTTCACATGCTTACCCATGGAAATGATAGCAGCTGTTCACTGGGGCAATCATCTTGTGGCCAAAGGCAGTTTCCCACTAGACTATAGGGTGGTGGTTTCCAGACAGCAGAGGAGGCAGAACTGGTTGGTTCATTTTTTTCATTTTCCCATTCGAGAACTGCAGTCAAAGGCAGGACTCCCATACTAGGCTACAGGAGGGGCCATGGCACATAATCATAATCCAAAAACTAAACTGTAGACGAGAGCAAATCAAAGTAAACTTCTATTGCAATATACTAAATATTAAGAGAATTCCAAGAAAAAAAATCTGAGAGGAAAGAAAGAACTCCAAAATGATCACAGGTAGAACCTCGGAAAAAAGAAAGACTGGTCATAAGAACTCCAAGACTGGTCTAAAAAATGAAGGAAAGCTGAAACAAAGAGATAAAAACATGTAATTGGTACACTTGAAAAGAGAAAGCTTAAAGCAAAAACCAGACAACTTAATAGTTAGGTGACAGCCTGAAAAAGAGACTCAATCAAAGGGAACTCAATGATTCAATGAAGAAATATAAATAAATCAGAAGACTTCTTGGGGCAGAGTCAAGATGTCAAATTAGCAGCAGTCACCAAACTGAACTCTCCCAACATTCCTCTCCAAACAACTGTCTCATATCAAATATGGGAGTGGCAGAGTAAACAAAGTTAAAAGTAAGATACTACTAATTAGAGAAATGTAAATTTAAATAACTCTAAGGTATCACTACATCCTTATTAAAAAAAATGAGTAAACTAATAGAATATTGGTAGTTGAGAATAGGTTCAACCTCCATTCTGGAGAACACTTTAGAACTATGATCAAAGGGTTATAAAATGCCTTTTGACCCAGTTATAGCATAGAAAGGATAAAAACACAGATACAAGAACATTTAGCTTCAGAAAACTCAAGCATCCCTCACCTCCTTATGGAAACAAATCTGGAATCATTGGGTGATGTGCCTTGACTCATGGTTCAGAGACATCTACAAAATCTGAGAGGCCTGCATTTCATGTAAATGAGACTTTTTTTGTACTTAAGTAACCAAGAAGTCAGGCCATTGTGACCAAAGACTACTGTCAAGGATGCTTCAGGGAACCAAAGTACCTGGGTCAACTTTATTGTCTTTTAGGGAAAACTAGAGTAATGTTGAAGGAGGATGGAAATGAGGGAAATCTTATTACTGGTCCTATTACAGTAGGCAAAATGGATTCTAAAGTAGAATCTTACAATAAAAAGAACACTTAAAATAAAATAAGATAAAAATTCACCCAAGGTTAAGAAGCTAGAGCAGAATCTCTAAACAAATTGAAAGTGGCAGAGGTGACAAGGCAACCATAAAATTAAATACGATTAAAAGACATAGTAGGGAAACTACATTATGCTTAAAGGCACTATAGATAATGAAATATCAATGCCAAATATATACGCACCAAATGATATAGTATCTAAATACCTAAAACAAAACTTTTTATGTATATGATTTATTTATTTTTATTGTTGCTTTTTAATGTTATTTTACTTCATTTTTTCTAATTACATGCAAAGACAGTTTTCAACATTTATCTTCATATAAGATTCCGAGTTCTATATTTTTCTATCTCCCTCCCTTCCCTCCTTACCTTTTCTCTCTCACCCCCTCCAGACAGCAGCAAGGAATCTAATACTGGTAAAACAGGAATACTTCACCTTTTTAAAGTAACAGATCTCTCTGGTAAAGTCTATGGACTCCATCAGAAAATAATATTTTTAAATATATGAAATCAATCAATCAATATTTATTATGTGCTGGTATGAGCCTGGCACTGTGCTAATAAAATAAATGTTTTTACAAAGAAAATAAATTATACTGACTTTTAATTTTTTTAATGTTCCTAGGATGTAGTTATATTTATATATTTTTGATACTTTAACATTTTGTTTGTTTTCCAATTATATACAATAGTAATATGTACCTATCATTTTTTGCAAAGCTCTGAATTCTACAACCCCCCCACCATTCCTTCCCTCCCCCCCCATAGAAGGCTGTCTGATAGTCTCTACATTGTTTCCATGCCATACACTGATATAGATTGAAAATGTTATAAAAGTAAACATAAGAATAAACATAAACCACCCCCCCCCAAGAAGATGGGAAACTGCAAGGAGAGAGAGAGAGAGAGAGAGGAAAAAAAATTATACTTCAGTCTGTGTTCAGATTTCAATAGCTCTGTCTCTGGGGTGAGTTGCTTTCTTTAAGTCCACCAGAGAAGTTGCTTCAATGTTTTTCCTACAGTTGCTATTACTAGCTGTACCTCCATTCATATTTCTCTCCATTCTCATTTATTCTATTCTTTCTCTCCTTTCATCCTGGCCCTGTCCAAAAGTGTGTTGAATCTGAGTACCCTCTCCCTCGATCTTCCCTCTCTTCTATCATCTATTCCCCTATCCCCCCCTTAACCCATCCCTTTCCTCCCATCCTTCTCCAGGGTAAGATAGATTTCCTCACCCTATTAAGTGTGTATGTTATTTCATTCCTGAGCCATTTCTGATGAGAATGAAGGCTCACTCATTCCCCCTTGCCTTCCCCCTTTCCACTCCATGGAAAAAGCTTTTTCTTGACTCTTATGTGAAATCTCTCAGCTTCTTCATCTCCTTTTCCTTCCTCCCAGTACTTTCCCCCATCACCCATTGACTCCATCCCTTTACCACATCATACCTTTATATTCCACTCCTTCCTATGTCCTGTCTATATATGCTCCTTCTAACAGCTCTTATAAATAAGCAAGTTCATATGAGTTATCAATATCTTCTTCCCATGCAGGAATACAAACAGTTCAATATCATCAAGTTCCTCATAGTTAGTCCCTCTCTTCCGCTCCCTCTATGGTTCACCAGAGTCCTGTACTTGGAGATCAAACTTTTGGTTCAGCTCTAGTCTTCTCGATAGGAAAGTCTGAAAGTCCCGTTTTATTGAAAGTCCATCTTTTCCCCTGAAAGAGGATGTTCAGTTTTGCTGGGTAGTTGATTCTTGATTGTAAACCAAGATCTTTGGCCTTCCAGAATATCATACTCCAATCCCCATGAACCCTTAATGTAGAAGCTGCAGATGCTGTGTAATCCTGACTATGAAGCCTTGGTAGCTGAATTGTTTGTTTCTGGCAGCTTTTAGAATTTCCTCTTTGATTTGGGAGTTTGGGAATTTGGCTATGATATTCCTGGAAGTTTTTCTTTTGGGATCTCTTTCAGGGGGTGACCGGTGAATTCTCTAAATTTCTATTTTACCCTCAGCTTCTAGGATCTCAGGGCAATTTTGCTGTATTATTTCTCTCTTTCTTTCTTTCTTTCTTTCTTTCTTTCTTTCTTTCTTTCTCTCTCTCTCTCTCTTTTTTTTTTAGGATTTTGCAAGGCAAATGGGGTTAAGTGGCTTACCCAAGGCCACACAGCTAGGTAATTATTAAGTGTCTGAGGCCGGATTTGAACTCAGGTACTCCTGACTCCAGGGCTGGGGCTCTATCCACTACGCCACCTAGCCGCCCCTATTTCTTTTTCTTTTATGTGTGTGCATGTATATTTATTTCTTGAAAAATGAAATCTAGGCTCTTCTCCTGCTCGTGGTTTTCAGATAGCCCAATAATTTTAAAATTATTTCTTCTGTACCTGTTTTTGAGGTTGGTTGTTATTCCAATGAGATATTTCACATTTTCTGCTAATTTTTGGTTTTTTGGAAAAAGTTTTATTTCTTCCTGATTTCTTGCAAAGTCATCAGCTTCCTTTAGTTCCATTTTGCATTTGAAGGAGTTATTTTCTTCAGAGAGCTTTCTTATCTCCTTTTCCAGCTGGCCAATTATGCTTTTTAAGGCATTCTTCTCCTCATTTGCCTTTTATTTTGCTTTTTCCATTAGGCCAAAACAGGTTTTTAACATATTGTTTTCTTCAGTATTTTTTTTTTGTCTATCTTTCATCAAGCTTTTTGGTTTTCATAATTTTTCTGCATTTCTCTCATTTCTCCTCCCAATTTTTCTTCTACCTCCTTAATTGCTTTTCAGAGTCTTTTTTGAGCTCATCCATAGTCTGAGCCCATTTTCTATTTGGCTTGGAAGTTTGGGATATAGAAGCTTCAATTCTGTCATCATCCGAGTGTGTGTTTTGATCTTCCATGGGGCTCAAGTAATTCTCTATGGTCAGACTCTTCTTTTACTGTTGTTTACTCACTTCCTCAGCCCAAGACTAATTTATAGCACTTCCAAGGCTTTGGGGTTTGTTTTATTTTGGGGACACCCCACTGGGACCTTTATTCCTCCAAGGTTGTGACTTTTAATTTTTTAATTAAAATGTTATTTTTATTCTTTCCCATTCCCCCACCATTGAAAAGAAAAAGAAAACCTTTATAGTAGGCAAAGTATAGCAAAACATATCCCAGTTTCAATCATTTTTCATTCTGAACCCTGAGTCCATCACATCTCTGTCAGGACTTGTAATATAATCATTCAAAATTTTTCAAGAACTCCCAACTTAAGGAAAAATCTAATTGAAATCAAGTGGTTAAATGAATATTTTTAAAAATTGCTAAGGATATGTATGTACTCTTTTTTTCTAAATTTAAATAAATCTAACTGAAAGAAAAATAATAAATTAAAAATTAAATAAAACAACAAATCTGAAAAGAAATTTGTCAAGTTGAATGATAGATAACTACCGAGTGGAAATCATAATGGGAATATGTAGGAATCATATTTGCCCCAAAACCATTAAAAAAAACTAATGATCATAAAAGATAACATTTGAAATTCAAAAGTTTATTCACAAGCAAAATAATACAATTAGAGGTGGAAGGGAAACAACTGGAAAACTTGTGAAAAATTCACAATAAATTTAAATGAAAAAGAGCTAATAGTCAAGATACACAAAGAATGAATACAAATATATATCTATGAACAAGAGCCATTCCCCAGTAGATAAATGGTCAAAAAATTGCAAACTCTATTAACAACTAACTGAAAGAAGGCTGCAAGTACCTAAGAAGTCCCAAAACAACTTTGTTTTCATTGCATACATAGAAAATTGGCAAAAAGGGACAAAAGATGTAAACTATCAATGTTTGGGGAGTTGTGAAAAGATGGATACTAATGGAATGTTTGTAATAGTTATGAATTGGTCTATCAATTCATAGGGAAGTAAATTACTCAAGGAGAATAATTATAATGTCCATGCCCTTTGATACAATGATTCCAATGCTAGGCATATACCCTAATAAATTCAAAGATCAAAAGAAAACCTCTCATACAACAAAATCTATATAGCTATACTTTTTGTAGTAGCAAAAACCAGGAAACAAAGCATATTCTAATTAGTTGAGGAATAGACAAACTAAGTGAGGCACATGAATATAATGGAATATTAATATACTATAAGAAAATCAGGAGCGGCTAGGTGGTGTAGTGAATAAAGCACTGGCCCTGGAGTCAGGAGTACCTGGGTTCAAATCCAGTCTCAGACACTTAATAATTACCTAGCTGTGTGGCCTTGGGCAAGCCACTTAACCCCATTTGCCTTGCAAAAAAAAAAAAAACCCTAAAAAAAAAAAAAAAGAAAATCAATCTACAAGTGTTTATTAAGTTCCTACAAGGAGTCAGACCCTGTGAATAGAAGTATAAAAAATCAATCTGTTATTAAAATGGAGGCATAAAAGTGTGCGTGTATGTGTATACACATATATTTATGTATGTGTATATGTGTATATGTACATGTATGTGTATGTGTATATGTATATATACACACACACACACACACACACACACAGCCACAGGCACAGCACACCACAGCTGGGCCAGGCATCTGGGTCTGTGGCAGAGGGGATGGTTTCCAGACCTCTTGGCCCAGGACAGCTGGAAGGGATGGTGAGAGAACTCTGCCACCCCAGAGTGAGTACAGAGCAGAGCTCCTGCCTCAGAGCAGTCCCGCAGTGAGAACCTGCAGCAGAAGTAGGCAAAACCACCCAGTACTTCCAGAGCTATCAGCCCACAAACAGTAAAAGACTTGGGGGAGACTGCAGAGGTCTCTCTTCTCTCCCTTGTGCAGGACTCAGCTGTTTGCCCATACTCAAATCCAGGTTGCAGTCTGGGCCACCACAACACCACCATAGCCAAGCTCCTCACAGCTCCAGGGCAGAGGGGGGGAGCCTGAACACAAGTAAGAGAGCAGTCAGAGCCTCTCATAAGATCTTGGAGGAATTAAGGTCCCTGTGGGTTGTCCCCAAACCACCCCCCCAAGTCTTAGAAATGTGGTAAATCAGTCATAGGCTGAGGAAATGAGCAAACAACCAAAAAAGAAGAATCTGACTATAGAAATTTGCTTTGGAACCATGGAGGATAAAAATACATACTCAGATGATGACAAAATCGAAGTTTCTGTATCCAAAACCTTCAAGAGAAATAGAAAATGGGCTGAGGCTATGGATGAATTCAAAAAAGGCTTTGAAAAGCAATTAAGAGAGGTAGAGGAAAAAATGGGAGGAGAAATGAGAGCAATACAGATAAAGCATGAAAACCAAATCAGCAATTTGGTGAAAGAAATACCAAAAAAAAAAAAAAAAACTGAAGAAAATAACAAATTAAAAACCAGTTTAGTCCAAATGGAAAAAGCAACACAAAAGGCAAATAAGAAGAATGCCTTAAAAAGCACAATTGGCCAGCTGGAAAAGGAGATTAAAAAAGCTCTCTAAAGAAAATAACCCCTTCAAATACGGAATGGAACTAAAGGAAGCTCATGACTTTGCCAGAACTCAGGAAGAAATAAAACTATACCAAAAAAAAAAAAACAAACCAAAAGTTATAAGAAAATGTGAAATATCTCATTGGAAAAACAACTGACCTTGAAAACAGATCCAGAAGAGAGAATCTAAAAATTATTGAGCTACCTGAAAGTCATGACCAGGAAAAGAGCCTAGATTTCATTTTTCAAGAAATAATACAGCAAAATTTCCCTGACATCCTAGAAGATGATAAAATAAAAACTGAAGAAATTCACCAATCACCTCCTGAAAGAGATCCCAAAAGAAAAACTTCCAAGAATATTATAGTCAAACTCCAAAATTCCCAAGTCAAAGAAAAATACTAAAAGTTGCCAGGAACAAGCAATTCAACTACCATGGCTCTATAGACAGGATTACATAGGATCTGGCAACCTCTACATTGAGGGCTTATAAAACTTGGAATATAACTTTACAGAAGGCAAAATATCTTGGTTTACAACTGAGAATCAACTACCCAGCAAAACTGAACATCCTCTTTCAGGGGAAAAGATGGTCTTTCATTTTTTTTAATTCAAGATTTTGTTTGAGTTTTACAATTTCCGCCCTTGCTTCCCTCCCCCCACCCCCTCAGAAGCAGTCTATTAGTCTTTACATTGTTTCCATGGTATACATTGATCTAGGTTGAATGTGATGGGAGAGGAAATCATACCCTTAAGGAAGAAAAATAAAGTATAAGACATAGCAAAATTGCATAAGATAATGGGTTTTTTTTTTTTAAATTAAAGGTAATAGTCCTTGGTCTTAGTTCAAACTCCACAGTTGTTTCTCTGGATACAGATGGTATTCTCCATTGCAGACGGTCCCAAATGGTCCCTGATGGTTGCACTGATGGAATGAGCAAGTCCATCAAGGTTGATCATTGCTCCCATGTTGCTGTTAGGGTGTACAGTGTTTTTCTGGTTCTGCTCATCTCACTCAGCATCAGTTCATGCAAATCCCTTCACGGTTCCCTGAAGTCCCATCCCTCCTGGTTTCTAATAGAACAATAGTGTTCCATGGCATACATATACCACAGTTTGTTAAGCTATTCCCCAAATGAAGGACATTTTCTTAATTTCCAATTCTTTGCCACCACAAACAGGGCTGCTATGAATATTTTTGTACAAGAGATGTTTTTACCCTTTTTCATTATCTCTGAAGGGTATAGACCCAGTAGTGGTATTCCTGGATCAAAGGGTATGTACATTTTTTGTTGCTCTTTGGGCACAATGAAAAGATGCACTTTCAATGAAACGGGACGTTCAAATTTTCCTATTGAGATGACCAGAGCTGAACAGAAAGTTTGATCTCCAAGTACAGGACTCAGGTGAAGGGCAGATGAGAAGGACTAATTATAAGGAACTTAATGATGTTGAAGCATTTTTATTCCTGCATGCTTGGAAGAAGATACTTATAACTCATATGAACTCTCTCATTTATAAGAGCAGTTAGAAGGAGCATATGCAGACAAGGCACAAGAAGGAGCTGAATATAATGGTATAATATCGTAAAAACATGGAGTTAATGGTGATAAAAGAAAGTACTGGGAGGAAGAGAAAGGCTAAAATATTTCACATAAGAGTCAAGAAAAAGCTTTTTCAATGGAGTGGAATGGGAGGTGAGGGGAAATGAATGAGCCTTCATTCTCTTAAGAAATGGCTCAAAGAGGAAATCACACACACACACACACACACACACACACACACACACACACACACACAAACAATTAATAGGGTATAGAAATCTATCTTACCCTAGAGAAAAATGAGAGGAAAGGGATAGGATAAGGGGAAATGGGGAGGGGGAAGGGGCAAATAGGTGATAGAAGAGGAAAGATCATGGGCGAGGGTACTCAGATACGACACACTTCTGAGCAGGGACAAGATGAAAGGAGACAGAGAATGGAGTAAATGAGAGTGGGGAGGAATAGAGTGGAGGGAAATACAACTAATAATAGGAACTATGGGAAAAATAATGAAGCAACTTCTCTGGTGACTATGATAAAGAAGGCAACTCACCCCAGAGACAGAGCAGAGACATTGAAATCTGAACACAGACTGAAGTACACTTTTTTCTCTCTCTCACTATTCTTGAGGTTTCTCATCTTTTTGGGGGGAGGGGGGCTCATGATTACTCTCAGAACAAGATTACTGTGATAATACAAAATAAACAAATCTAATGGACATTATGATATAATAATGTAAATATTACTGTGTTGTAAGAAATAGACAGTTTCCAGGAAACCTAGGAAGATGTGAGTTGAAATAGAACCTAAGAACAATTTATACACTAACAATACAGAAAAGAGAAAAAACTTTGAATAAAGCATTATATCCCCCTCCTGATAAAGTAGAGATGAAATCAAGATTCAAAATGAGACAGAGTTTTGGACATAGTCAATGTGGAAAATTGTTTTGCTATATTATGTGTAGCTGTTACAAAGGATTTGTTTTTCTATTTATTTAGAAGGGATAGGTGAGAAGAGAAATAAATACTTGTTAACTTGTTAAGTTTAATATAAAAATAGAATTGTTCCTAAAACTGATAGGGTTCTTTAAACACCAATTCACAGTAATCCCTTCCTGTCAATTGCTGAGTAACAAGGACTCCTTTTTGAGTAAGTTTAGCCTGATTGACACTCATCTCAACAGACTAAGAGACAGAGACTACCACTCAAAGACTACCAGACATGGGCAGTGGTTCAGAAATAGATATTTCAAGTAAAAAGGACTCTGCATTGCATCACAAATCAAGCTGAAATGATGGTAGAGGATAGAAACCCAGAAGGAACATCTTTTATGCATAGTAATTTAGCCAGTCTCCAAATACCCTCAGATATACCTTCAGAGCACAGTACCACTGCTAGCTAAACTGGTTGCTCTCCCAGTAAACAAGACTATAATGCTGATAATGAAGACTGTGATTATACATACATTCAATCAACACAGATCACAGGAAATGGAAGATTTTCCAAATAGGAATCAGACTATCTTAAAATGTCACAGGTAAACCTAGTCAAACTATTACATATATAGACAGATAATTATGTTAATGTTTAGCTATGTAATATGTGTACTGTTAATGCAATATGGCTACATGATATGCCATTGATGGGTATTTGAATACACCTGTTTTATTTTCTTTTTATGCTTATTTTCTTTGTACTGGTATTATGTCTATATTGTAGCTAGGTTCATGTGTTAACTGTTTAGCTTTACTGTTAGCTATATATGCATACAGCATATTTTGCTATTTGTAGGCCTACTTATTACTTGTTTACTGTTAAACATATTTGTTTTTGCTTTGAAATGAAATACTGATATGATTGTATGTTATGTAGTCTTCAACTTATTTGGAACTATACAGACAACACTGCATTCTGAGAAGTGATGCTATGCACTGAGATTTGTATAGTTGACATCTAATTGCTGTGAATGACTCTCTACAGTGATTGCTTGGGATGCTTCTGCTCATTATCTTTGTAATGTGATGGTAAGACAGTTACCCAATCTGGACAAACTAAATCCTAGGATGCTGAAAGAAATGGCAAGCTATTGTGTCAATGATTTATAAAAGATGCTGGAAGACACAAGAGGATCATGTTGGGGGTCTAAAGTTAAGCAAAAATGTTTCAATTCTCAAAAAATATAAGAGGGAGAATTCACAAACTTCAGGCCTCTGAG
Source organism: Macrotis lagotis (assembly GCF_037893015.1). Classification (NCBI taxonomy): domain Eukaryota; kingdom Metazoa; phylum Chordata; class Mammalia; order Peramelemorphia; family Peramelidae; genus Macrotis; species Macrotis lagotis. Next base: position 501,664,957 of record NC_133658.1, read on the forward strand.
CTTAACTTCCATTCCAAAAAAAATTTCACAATATAATAAATGGATTGCTTGTGAACAGGCTGAAAAGAGTGATCATTAAAAATCAGCCTAGCTTCATCAAGAATAATTTATGCAGGAGCAGCTAAGTTGCACAGTGGATAGAGCACCGGCCCTGGAGTCAGAAGTACCTGAGTTCAAATCCGTCCTCAGACAGTTAATAATTATCTAGCTGTGTGGCCTTGGGCAAGCCACTTAACTCCATTGCCTTGCAAAAATAAAAAAATAATTTATGCCAAACAACCTCATTTCCTCTTCTGACAGAATAGAACAGTGGATAAGGAGAATAAATGAATAAATTTTTCATGCTGTCCATTCATAAGGACAAGATAGAGACAGAGATTAGATAAAAGACTTGATCTTAATGGCAAGATAAGAAATAAGAGGTGATTCATGAGTTGATGTCAACTTAGTGGCTGTATAATTTATTACTGCCTTGAATTAATCAACCAATCAACAGGCAATTTATTGCTTTACAATGTGCCAGCCATTGCACTAGGTACCAAGATTACAAAAGACATACAAAGACTATTGTCTTTGTCTTTAAGAAGTTATTGGGAAAACAGTACCATGGGAAGCATAGCAGAGCTTGCGCGTGTGTGCATGCATGTGTATGTGTATGAAATAAATGCAAAATATACAGAATAGGTAAAAAATAATTAAAGAAAGCACTAAGCAGCCAAGAGGAATTAGAAAAGGTAAAATGGAGGAAGTAGCATTTGAGGTAAACTTTGATAGAAGTTTAGGGTTATGAGTATAAAGAAAAAATAAAGAGAATTCTACACTTGGGAATCAGCTCTGGCAAAGGGTCAGTAATGAATTTTTTTTTATAAATATATGGAATTATAAGATAAACTGGAAGGGACTTCAGAATCCATCTACTCCACAATCCTTGTTTAAAAGATGAGGCATTTGAGGCCAACCTAAGTTACGTGATTCACCCAAATTCACATAGATTAAAAAAAAATCAGAAAGAGTATAGAGCAAGTTTAAATGATGCAAAGTCAATGGACATCATAATTTTGTGGTGTCTTTGCAGACATTTCCTGATGTTAATATTTTTTAAGAAATACAAGCCACGGTTCAAGTTAGATTATTCTGTTTCTCAAAGTCAAGCAACATTTCCAAGTGGGTTTGTAGCTCTTTAAAATGAATTTCTGAGCATACGTAAAATCGCGTCACTTTTTTGGAAATGAAAATCATGGTGTTCACCTCATGGAGTTTTACCCCCTGAAAGAAGTGACTGATAATTAATTTTCTGTTATTTTAAAACAAATTCCTTTATTCTGCATGTAAACATTAGATTTTACATATTCAGTTAAAACTCACAACCCCAAATTCTATGGTAGCAACCAAGTATGTTTCCTCTCAATCTCAAAGAGCTATGGATAATAGTATTCAGGAGTTATGTTTTATAATTCTCTTGTCATTTAGCTTTTCTTGATGTCCTTGGCTAGAGTCCAGATTTCACAGATAGATGCAAGTGCATCTCAAAATAGCAACTTCAATTTTAAAATCTAATCATTAATTTTGCAGTTAAAAATAACTGTTTTCCATTTCAATTTTAATAAACACAAAAGTAATTAGTAGCTGAATCTAACTTCTATCTACTAGATAAATATGAAACATTTCAAAAATTAAGTGGGAATGGGGCTCTGGAGTCAGGGAGTACCTGGGTTCAAATCCGGTCTCGGATATTTAATGATGACCTAGCTGTGTGGCCTTGGGCCAGCCACTTAGCCCCATTGCCTTGCAAAAACCTAAAACAAAATACTTGGGAGGGTGGCTAGGTGGCACAGTGGGCGGGGGGGTGGTCCTGAGTCAGAAGACTCACTTCTCGAGTTCAGGGCGTGTGGCCCTGGGCAGGTCATTGATTCCCAAACTGTAAAATGAGCGGGAGTCAAGCTCTAGAAGAGAAAACCCCGCCCGGGGTCCGATAAGGCGGCCACGCCTGAAATGCCCCCAAAGTAAGCGGACTCCTGGGGAATCCACGTCGCCGTCCCGCCACGGCCACGCGGGGAGGGTCCGAGGCGGGCAATCCACGGCCATCTTCCGGTACAAAACCCGAGATGGGTGTGCCGCCCGCGGGGGGCTCCCACGCCGCCGCCTCCACGGCCCTGAGGGGCAGCGCCCACTTACCCCGGCGTAATACACTTTATTGGCTCTTTTGATCTTGATGTCCAGCACAGTCCCCATGGTGCGGCAGCAGCAGCGGCCCGAAGCCCTCCCTCCCGCCGCAGCCTCCTCCTCCACTACTCTGTCTCTTCCGGGCAGCCGCGGAGTCACGTGACGGCGCCCGGGTCACGGGATGGCTTGCACTATCTTTCCTCTTTCTCCCCCCTCTTCTGCATGGCTGGGGGCGGGAACGGGCGCCGTGCGCGCGCTCCTTCTCGCCCGGGGGCGGACCCGGGAGCGAGGGCGGCGGCCGGGGCGCGCGGTTCCCCCTCGTTGCTACAGCGACGAGAGACGCCGCCCGCTCCGGAAAGCCGGGGACGAGGGCGGGCGGTCGAGGCAAGCCCCGCCTTTCTTCTCTTTCTTCCGGGTCTAGAGCGGAAGGAGGCTCGAGGACCTGATGGGACTAAGGAAGCTAAGGGACGCCCCCTGGCGTATGGCAGAGGCACGCAGACGTCACCCGGCCCGGGGGCTGCCGGGGCGCCCTCATCCGGGCTCCCACATCCGGGCTCCCTCGCTCTTCTCTGGCTGCGCCGGAGCGGGGCTTTCCCCCTTCCGCACACACGCAAATCACTTTGTAGCGCTCTGTGGACGTAGCGAAACCAAGTTACGAACATGTAACGACGTGTAATCGTCTGCACACATTATAGAGTTACACACACACACACACACGGACATATATTATCTACAAGGTTCCTTCCAGCTTTAATTTATTCACGACTAACTTTCTTAAAACAACACAAAATGTATGGCTCCATTCAAAGATGAATGGTTAGGTGGCGCGGTGGATAGAGCACCGGCCCTGGAGTCAGGAGGACCTGAGTTCAAATCCAGCCTCAGACACTTAATAATGACCTAGCTGTGTGGCCTTGGGCAAGTCACTTAACCCCACTGCCTTGCAAAAGAAAAAAAAATGTTAAAAAAAAAAAGAAAAGAATCTATTCCATTGGTAACTAGGTCCTAAGCACTTTTTTAGAAGACCTTCCACTATTTCACTATTTACATACGCAAAAGACTTTTACTGGGCAATCCTTCTGGCATGGATGGTACTAAGAGAAAAAGAAAGGGAAAAAAAAGAACTAAAATAAAACCCCCCAGATCCTAAGCCTTCCCTTCTCAATTCTGAAGGCCCAAGGTTTGGGTCTCAGTCTGGACCCTGTGTGGATCAAGCCTAATCTTTGCAGTTCAAGATATGTCTTTGAATGTATAAAGGTGACAGCAGAGACACATTACAGAAGATGACACTTCCAGTACAGTTAAAAATCATTTTTTCTCCTGATTTGAGGTGATGATGATGATGAGGAGCAGGAACAGTTTCAGTAATAGAGTTACAGTACGGATACAGCTGGCATATTCAGCAATTCATCATACGGAGTCAGGCTCATCTAGATGTCATAAATTTCTTGTATGCGAATCCTAAATCCAAATCCTAAATGCAAATATGATCCCAAATCCTAAAGTTATACTCTTACCAGTTTCCTCTCCTTCCTTCCACTATTCTCTACTCAATATTCCCTGGCTCACGTGCATACCAAAACTTCCTCCTCTCTGAAAGTCACCGGGAAACCATACAAAATATTGACCTGGAAGGGCTGTCCCCTTCATCCTTAGGGGCTAAATAAAGATACTCCATCATTCCTATAGAGTAACTTAGAAATATTGCCAAATCAACTAAGGAATCTCCCTTTCATCCGTGCTATACATACCCACCATGGTTATATAGTGACAATTTCATTTACTCTTTCCTATTACAAAGCAAGAGGCCTCCAAACACCACCCCTTGGTAGCCCTTTCTTGGAAATTGTTGCACAAACCATTCCAGAGGAAAGGGAGCCTGTATTTCTCCAAGATATATGAGCCATTTGTAGGGTCAAGGACCTTGAAGTCAATATTTCATTGCACAGGAAAGGAATAAGGTAGAACCAGAAAAGGTCAGCCATAACCAGTCCATTCTTATAACAAGATTCCAAGAACGACTAGACCAGAGAACTCTTTCCAAGAGTGATCAATTCATCACAGACCTGCTGGGAGGTTGGATTTCTGACCTGGGAAAACAAACATATTATGATGCAGCTGTTGTTGGCAGTGACAATCTTCTTGTCCTCTTAAGACAACTGGGGGGAAGAGCTCAGTTTTACCAGCTGAGAACTGACTGAGGTGCTCTGAGGGTGATGATGATGACTGTCCTTCATTTTCAAAGAAGTCCATGACATCGGTGAGGTAATATCATGAATAGCACATGAATTAGATTTGAATGAGGGTTGCAGTGCTAAGTCGCCAGTCTTCCTTTCTCCTCCTGAACCATCTGAGTCCAGTGGAGAGATATGAATCAAGACCGGAGATGTGAGGAATCAGACTTAAGTGACTTACCTAAGGTTACATAGCTAGTAAGAGTCAAGTGTCTAAGGCTGAATTCCAACACTTGTTCTCCTGACTCCAAAGTCAGTACTTTATCCACTGTACCACCTAGCTGCCCTTAGGTACTCTGACCAGCACAAGCAGCCCATTTATATGGGAATAATTGCCTTGTCCTTTAATTAGGTCCTATGACCTACTAGGCAAGGCATCAACATTTCAATATCTAAATTGGCACTGGGGACCTACTCCCAAATCTCTATTCTTCTTGTAATAGGCTTAACTTGGTCATTTTGCATAGGATGTCTCTAACAACACGACTTTCTATGCAGTAGGAGGCATCAGCAAAATTCTTCTCTTTTTCCTGACCCTAAAGGGGAGAATCTTTGATTACCTAGTCCTATAGTCTTTAGATCCCAAACTAATCAGTAAATCACCTAGCAGTTATCAACTTCATATTATGTGGGGGCAGCTAGGTGGTGCAGTGGATAGAGCACCAATCCTGGAGTCAGGAGGACCTGAGTTCAAATGTGACCTCAGACACTTAATAATTCCCAGCTGTGTCATCTTGGGCAAATCACTTTAACCTCATTGCCTTGCCAAAAGAAAAAAAGTTCCTATTATATGCCAAACACTATGCTAAGCACTAAGAATACAAAGAAAGACAAAGAGCTAAAAATTTTGAGCTCTCACGAAGCTCACCATCTAATGGGAGAGACAACATGTAATCAAATATATCTTAACAAGGTATAGAGAATACATTGGTGGTAGCCTCAGAGAGAAGGTCCTAAGATTAAGATGGACTGAAAAAAGCTTCCTGCAGAAGGTTCGATATTAGCAGAGATTATCGAAAAAGACCAAAATGATATCACTATGTTAGAGATGAGTTGCAGTGTTTCTGACTGTGGCTGATCAGACAATTACAAACTTAGAATGCCCTACCACAGGTCAGACACAAATAGTTCATGTGAACACCTGAGGTGGTTACTCTAAACATATCTCATGTTTCCTTTGAGTTGCTTCAATTCTGTCTTAATAATAGAGCACAGCACCCTCTCTGATGTGGGCAAAGCAAGTTGGAAGGTCCTGTCCCAGTGTCTCCCTTGCTGCATAATCAATTCTAATACCTTCAGGGTGTCCCTGTATCACTTCTTCTGATACTCCCCTCCCCCCTTCCCCCGCCTCCCTGTGAGCATTTGCCCTATGTGAGTTTCCCATAATTAAGTCTTTTGGGCAAGCATATATTTAGTATTCTAAGTGGCCAGCTCATCATAGTTGTGATATTTGTAGTAAAGTTTGAATGCCTGACAGTTTAGCTTGAGAAAGGACCTCAGTGTCTGGTATCTTCTCCTTCCAGGTAATCTTCAGAATCTTCCTAAGACAATTTAAATGGAAGTGATTCAGTTTCCTGGCCAGATATACAGCAATGAGGTCGGCACAATGACTTTGTAGTCAGTCAAATCTTCTTTCTCACACTATCTTTTGGAGCCTCCCAAATAGGAAGTGGAGATAAGGAGTAAGATAATTCTAGTCATGGAAATAGCCAATGGAAAAAAAAAAAACCTTAACTTAGAAGATGCAAAGAAAAAACAACTAGGTCAAAGTCATTGGATCATAGATTACAATGGGAGTGGGGGTAAAGAGAGTCAGCAGAAAAGTAAGATGTAAGGAGACTTGAAAGAAGGAAGAGCCTTCCAAGCCAAACACATAATTTTTATTTGATCCTGAAAATAATAGGGAGCCTCTAGAGTTTATTGAATAAGGGGCTGATATGGACAGACCTGAACTATAGGAAGATCAATTTGTCAGCTAAATGAAAGATTAGAATGGGAAGAAAATTGATGCAGGGAGAAAGAAAAATTGATAATGACAGAAAATTGCAAATACCAAATGTAATATTACCTGCCACTCTTTTAAATGATTCTAGTAATGTCCAAATTCTTAAGATATTTACTCTTAATTAGGTTGAACTGAACCACACTCTAAGTACCTGCCCTGGTATCAGGACCTAGATTTGGCAGGATGTCAGCTTCTAATGTCCTTGTCCATCCTGTTCATTGAGGTATATGGCAAATTAGATCATGAAGGTAAATTAACCAGAATGAATGGGTATTCTTGCGCAGATTGCCAAGGGCAACTGGAATCTAATGCACAGGCTTTGTTAACCTCTCCATTTTCTCCTAAAAAAAATATAAGATCCTTATTGTGAGTCTGCCCTGGGCTGGCATCATTTAAGGACAATTTATTCCTCCATTCTTGAGTTTGATTTATTTCAGGACTTGATATTAAATGATGGCAGCTTCCAGGGTTGCAGAAGTGAGCTTCAAAATCCTGTCTATTATCAGTTGCTACGTTTGTTAATGTGTGCTTTCTCAAATACTTGCTTCAACAGAAAACCTAGCCAGATAAAGATTTAAACTCAATAACCTCAGTGTTCTTTTTATCACACCATCTATGTTTAATATCTATCTAGCCTTTTCCTATAGCCGCCATCACACTTCTTTAAATGTTTTCTGTTTCTCCATTAATCTGTCAATCTGTGTTTTCCTATACTTATATGACTCCTGTCAGAGTCCATGTCAATGTAATCTGTGTACCCTAGTTAACCACTCTTGGAAGTTCTGAGCTTTTGGAAAGAACTTTCCTTTATCTCTATTTCCCTGAACTAGGCAAATTTGGAAATGTAAGGAATAGATGACAGAAAAGTAAGCTTCTAAGGAAATTTAATTGTATATTTAGGAGTTTTGCAAATCAAAATGAGGTAGGAATCAACCTAGAAGTGACTTTTGAATTGTTCTGAATTTTGTTGGCAATTATATGAGACTCTAATTTATTTTTAGAACGGATTCAGATTTATTATTTCATAGCTAAGAGGAAAGGATACTCCAATTAGAGTCTTTCACCTCTCTTCTGTTCTGTACCTTTAATTTTTAGTCTTTTTTTGGCAAGTCGATGGGGTTAAAATGACTTGCCCAAGATCACACAGCTAAGTAATCATTAAGTGTCTGAGGTCAAATTTGAATTCAGGTACTCCTGACTCCAGGGCTGGTGCTCTATCCATTGTGCCACCTAGCTTCCCCTAATTTTTAGTCTTAGAGAGATTAATTGATAGTTTTCCATCTGTCCTAAATCACATGACCCCTTGAGAGGAATTTTCGGCCAAATTTGAATTACACTGAAAGATTTACTGAAAACTATTCATTAGAGACAAAGACAGCAGGGCAATGCCCTCTAGTCAGGGTCAATAGAATGAATGGGATATAAATCCCAACCAAAGGGAGGTCCTATCCTAATCCCTACAAAAAGAGAGGAGGGTATTGCATCTGGGAGCCTGTGGCTGAGCTCTGAATATGATCTGAGTTTTTGTTTTTGTTTTTGTTTTTGTTTTTGTTTTTGTTTTTGTTTTTGTTTTTGTTTTGAGGTAGAAAAGCTCAGGATTTTCATTTCACAAGCCTGCAAAAGTTCACAGATTAAACTTTTTCCTGGAGAGGCAATAAAACTTCTTGAGGACCAACTGAATAGCAAAGGTCTAGGTGAGAGTGCCTACGGGAAAGAGAGAAAGGAAAAGGTTGGGCTTAGACTGGAGTGAGTTCAGGCACTTAGGGCTGAGGCCACATTTCTCCATGTGGTTTTAGCTTAGAGAGAGAAAATGGTCATCCTGCAAAGATGAGAGGAAAGAAAGCAAGAGCACTCCACTTAAATGCATTTCCATAATGGGTAGGACAAGGGTCATGCTTAGGGAGTGGTTTAGTACCTGGCTCCAGGTGTTCTCCAATATATATGCCACAGGGGCAGCCCTCCAAGGAGTAACTAAGACAGTACCCTGTGTATAGGTGGCATTCTTCACATGTTTTTCCTGTCCCAAAGGAAGTGACATTCAAATCTAACATATCCTTTCCTCTATGACCTTCAAGTCCAACATAGCCATTTCCCTATGCCCTGCTTCATATTCTCCCCTAAAATTTTTGGGACCCAGATTCATCTGGGAATTGGGACATAGATCAATCAATATTTTGTAATTTCTTCAGATTTGAAAGGGGACATCATGCTTGCCCTATGCATCCTTTCAGGGCCCATTTGAAGAGGAACATATTGCAGTGGGAACTCAATTGAGGCAAGATCCACAGAATGTGGGGGTTGTCAGGGAAAGGTACCAGTTGGCTGGTATCTAGTAGAGGCCACTATTAGAGATAGCCAGCTGGTAGCCTGGAGAAACAAAACTCAGAAAAAGATTAAGCAAACAAAACCAAAGAGGACTATTTAACAGAAGTCCAATGAAAAGAAAAGCCAGGAAATTTATAGAAAACAAAAATTAAAGTTCACAATCTTAAGGCAACATCAGAATACATGGATACATGGATTCCTACATAACATGGATTCATTAATGGTTGCCATATCAAGTGGAATTGTAACCAAAAGTTCAAGAATGGTATAAACAAATACACTGAATAATCATTTTATAACAACACATGTCCAATAAGTGAATTGCAATATTTTTTTCTGTTTTAACTTCACCCATGTTCAGAATGGGAAAAAAAAATCTCTAGTTGAAGAAGGGATCTCTTTTTAAAACAGTTTAAAAATAGACCAAAGGTCAGCCTTCTGATAGAACTAGTCATTCTGAGATTTCTTTTCCTTAAAAAAAATTGTGATAAAGAATCATATCCTGATGTCACAATTTTTAAAAAAATCCAAGAGTAAATATTTGCTCACTGTTTAGGATTTAAAGAATGGTAGATCCAATGGCTCACTCATACTTTATTAAAGAGGACCTAGCATGATTATAGTAATTTACTATAAAGAGCATACTGGGAAATAAAATAAATGTTCCTTTATGTATTTAGATGTCTGGTCCAAGCAGAGGTCATGTAGACATTCCATTGTAAGGAGCCAGGGTGAGGCACTTTTAAGGGAATCCTGTCTTAGCTAATGCTGATAGCTCTTCCCTCAAAGGCCACTCCACCTGCAGTATTAAACCTCAAATCTCATAGTGCAAGTGAGCTCATTGGCATATTGTCTTTTTTGTTTAATATGCCTGATGTCAGAACAATTATAGTTATATATATGTGTATATATATATATTAATATAGCAATTTACTATAATCAGAGTTTCAGGTCGTTTCAGTTCTAAAGGAACCATACCGTGATTACGATCAATATCAGCAGAGATTCACAGAACAATGAAAACCAATTCTATCAATCACTGCACATGCACCTAAGGGCTATGCTGAAAATGGAGTATAATAAACAAAAACTTGGAATGTAAAAGTATAATAATACCAAATCACATTTAGAACTGGATTTAAAATTTTTTTCCCCTATATTTAAGGGGTTAAGTGACTTGTTCAAGGTCACACAGCTAGGCAATTACTAAATGTCTGAGGTCACATTTGACCTTAGGTCCTACTAACTCCAAGGCTGGTGCTTTATTCGTTGCACCACCTAGCTGCTCCCAGAACTGGATTTTTTTTATAAAAATAACTCTTTATAATAAACCTGTTTAATTATTAACCATGCTTAAAATAGATATAAATGTAAATCATTGCTTTCATAATTCTTTCAAACCATTTGAAAATCTTAGGTGACTTTAAATTTTTGACATATAGTATTCATTTCAAATGGAACAAAACAGAGTAGGAACAACCAGATTTCCAAATAGAGTGACGCATTAATTATTAAATTTTACTAAATATAATCTTTTCATTTTATATATATAAATATAATCTTTTAATTAATTATATATATATATATATATATATATTTATATATGCCTACAAATCTCTTGGTAACTCCAAGTAGCTTAAATTTTCACAGAAGATAACCAATTAACTGTAGGTGCACTACTTCTAAACCTTAAATAAAGATGAATGGAATTTAAGGCAGTTACAAAAGTTGATAATATAACCTATAAAAACTTACAAACATCAAAGAATAAGAGAGACTATTAACCTTCTTCATCATCAGTAACCTTACTGAGAGTTACACAATATTAAATTACCCAACTTTTCTTCAAAGTCCATCACACTTATACAATACTTCTGATTAGTTGTTTTTCTCTTCCTGGACTTTTTTTTTTATGTTTTTATGTTTTTGCAAGGCAAATGGCTTGACCAAGGCCACACAGCTAAGTAATTATTAAGTGTCTGAGACTGGATTTGAACCCAGGTATTCCTGACTCCAGGGCAGTTGCTTTATCCACTGCACCACCTAGACTTTTAAAGCATCTTGAAGACAGGATGAGTTTTTTAACATCCTGACTATTCTCTTCCTGAGTTTGCAATTAATATAGAGTGAAGATAGACAATATTGCCAAAAGAAATTAGCACTTATTATCAGGAACCAAGAAAATTAATATTACTTGAAACAATAGTGATAACAATCAACTGGCTTATGCCAAGCACTTTACAAGCACATAGCAAGGAAACAGTGTCACCCAGTTTAGTTAAAAATTTCAAGTACATTTTCCCTACTTTTTTTTTGCGAATAGAAAATGTAGTTACTCTAATCATATATGTATCCACATATATATATATATATATTCATTCACACAAATACATATGTATACATGCATATTCATATATTCCCTTTTATAAACACATGGTGGAAGACAAAAATTTCACCAACCTGGGCCTAAAAGACCTTGAGAAATTGTTGAAATGTATTTTCTAGTCGTCTACAATTCACACATTAACCTTTACAATCTTATGGTAAAGGACTAAATCATCAGATGAAACCTCAATTCATTCACTCTGTTTGCTATCAACAAGACAACTTTAAATTTCCAAAAGTTTAATAGGAATTTGTCCTTATACAAAATCTTTAGATTATCTTGTACAAAAAATACAGGCATTATAACAAACCACTCACATTCCAAAACTTCACCCAAGAGAACACTAAAAGTTCTAGTCTCATTAATTAAAATAGGTTAGACACAATTGTTATCAATATTAGATTAACATTACAATAAATTAATTTACAGATGAAAATATTTCACAACAGTATTTTTCACAAAGCTTCCAAATTTATCATAAAGCTTTTCTTGGTTAAAGTAAGATTTTTATATAAACACCCATACTTTCAAGTGTAAACTACTACACTTCAGAGACTAATGGAGGCTCAGCTTTTCTAAGCCAGAGAGAAGCGGGAGTAGCTCATCTCATGATTGAACTGAACTTTTAAGGAGCTCATTAAATGAAGAAAATTAACCAACTCAGGGGCTTGAACTTTAGGGTAGTTACACATAATTAATTATATAAAAAGATACCATTCTGTCCTTTTGTTTTTCTGCTAGTAAGGTATGACTTACTTTAAAAAACTTCCTACAGATATTCATCTTGAACGAAAGCGTTTTGTTTAAACCTGATTAACTTAATTTATAAAGGAAAATATTGCCTGTAAGTTTACAGTTTCTAACTGGAGTCATATTATTTATACTAATAAAATTTCCTAGCAAGGAGCTAGTCCCTAAGATCTTAAAACGATGATATCCTAACTCAGATGATAATTATTGATTATTTATTAATTTTAAAATGATCTTTTTAAAACAATTAAATCCAAAACCCAAACAAAAAGTAACTATAAACATTTCAAAACTTTCATTTCATTTAGACTGGTCTAGAAATGAATTCTGTTTAACAGGAACACATCCTAAACTTTTTCAGATCTATTGCACTCCCAGAACACACACACACACACACACACACACACACACACAATTCTCATTAGAACAAAAATTACACATTGGTTTACTTGTGTCTTGATATTTTAGGGACTCTGGCCAGTCCATTAAACCCCAAGAAAAGTCCGGTAAGTGACTCTTCTCAGTTCTCTAGGTCAGTGGAGAGGAAGGGCTTCCTGGAAGCTACACAGACTCAATATTTAAATTTAAATTAAATTAAATGATTTAAACATGCACTTATATACACATATACATACATACACTCAAATAATTTATTATTATTATTATTATTATATCATTCTAATTAAGACTAGTCAGAAAAAAAATTTTAGGGTCAATTAAAATTTCTTGAGGAACCTCATATTTCAAGATTTTAAACAGTCAATCAGTAATTATAATTCCTTGATGTAGTTAAATTCATTCTTAAGTTATCTTGTACAGATCAAACCCAGTTATCTAATTGCGTAGATAATAAAAAATGTTCATATTCACATAGTAAATAGCTCTAATGCTTCATGTTTTAAAATATTTGTTTTACTTAGTTCACTAAAAGAATTTACAAATAAAGCAATCTGGTATCAGGGTTTAGCATTACCCCATTTCTTATTAGAACACAACTTAATTGAGCTCATATATGGATTCCCCACTTCCAGAAAGAGTCTATAAATTAACTTTGGTTTATTTGTTCCCATATAGTTCTTTTCATTTCTTTTTAAAGATAAAGTTAGGAAACTTCCAAATCAGAATTTATTCTTTCAGTCAATTAATGACAAGTCATTAGTTAACTATAAGAAACCCTTTTGGACATTCCCAGGTTTTGAGTCAGAGACAAGGGGAGAGACTAGAAACCAAGCCAATACCTTAAGCGATACTTGTAGTCCTCTAGAAGCTGAGCAAGAGCTATGGGACTCTGTCTAGAAAGAGGGTGACATTGTGTGAATTTGTGGAGGGTGGCACCCCCCCAAAATTCACACAATGTCACTTCTCCCTCAATTTCTCAGGGTGTAACAAGGCTGACTAAAAGTTCAATTTGGTGTGATCTGGAAGAGATGGTCATGGTTCAAGGATCCCACACCTTCTAGAAGCCCAAGCAAGTCCAGGGCCAGATTCATTTCCCTTTATAGTTTGCCAGTATGATGACAGGGAAATTGGTGGTGCTTTCAAAAATATGAGAGTTCTTAAAAGTGAAAAATTCAAGACTAGATGTGGAGGTGGAAAAGTTCAGAATTTTTATTTCACAAACCTGCAAAAATTCATAGATTAAACTTTTTCCTGGAGAGACAATAAGTTGCTTTAGGACAGGCTGAATAACAAAAATCATAAGAGCTAACTGGGCTTAAAGTCCAGTCATGTAAAGTAGAGGTTATATTTCTTTACTGGCATATACCAGCTTAGAGAGATAAAGTGGCCATCCTACAAAGAAGAGAGGAAAGAAAGCAAGAGAACCTTTTTTTCTTTTCATTTTTTTTGCAAGGCAATGGGGTTAAGTGATTTGTCCAAGGTCACACAGCTAAGTAAGTATTAAATATTCAAGGCTGGATTTGACTTTAAGTAGAAAGTTCGAAAGATATAGTAATAATGAAAAAATTTGCAGCTTTATTTAGAAGTCAATAGAGAAAGTTATAGGATTAGGAGAAATTTGATAAGTAATGTGTTCCTAAATATGATAATTGGGACAGATTACTGTCACCTTTAAATCTTTGGCAGTAGATTAGATGGAAGTAGTAAATATTATAATAAAAAATGTGTGAAATAAATAGCCTTTATGTAAAATATAATTGAAATTATTAATTCATATATTGTGTGATACTATTTGGAAAATAGATCCAGGTGAATTGAATTTATTCTGATCTTAAATGAGATGTTTCCTAGAAATTATTATATTATTTGAATTGGAAAACTTGTTAGCTGTGTGATTTTAAGAGACTTGACTATTAATTTTTTATTTATTTTTAAACTTAAACATAAAATGAGAAAAGGAAAAAAGGTACATTCCCATGGACACAGTAGAACATAAGAGATGACTCAATATAAAACAATAAATTTCCATTTCCCTAAAACCTATGTAATATATCTTACACATCACTTTCAAAGCAACCCAGTTTTTTTTGTACTTCCTTTTAGTTTTATTCTCTGCTGTGTACTTTTTATTTTATTTTTTCTCCTTCCTTTCCACATCCCATCCTAGAAAGATATATATATATATATATATGTAATGTGTTTGTTTTTCTGATGAATTGTTATTATTTTTCCTTAGTAAAATAATTTTTTAGTAATTTCATTCATAGACTAGGCAAAATTGTCATTTTGTTTTATTATATTGACTTTACCTCTGTATGAACAATAAATATTTCTCCAATTATTTAAATCTGATTTTAGTTGTATAGAGAGTGTTTTATATTTATGTTCTTGTAGTTCCTGTATCTGTTTTGGCAAGTATTTTATACTGTCTAGTTATTTTAAATTGCTTAAAGCAATAAATAATATTGGTATCACATAGCATAGTTTTCCTATTTTTTCTCTTTTAGTTAATTCCATTTTAGCTTGACCTTTGTGTCTTACTTTGTAAAATTTGTAATTGAACTTTGTGATTACTACATCACTTTGTATTAAGTAATAACTTTTACTCCACCCCTTTATTTTATCTCTGTGTGTATCTTTCATTTTTGTTGTTTCCTGAAAGGGACCTATTATTAAATTCATATTTTTTAATCCATTCTGCTATACATTTCTGTTTTATAGGTGAATTCATCCCTTTTACAAAGTTATGATAATTAGTTGTATATTTCCCCTTCATAACATTTTTCCTCATTATTTATTCTTCTTACCTTCATTACCCTGTTCTATCTCATACACTTAACCTACTTCTATCCACTTTCTTGCACTTCTCTTCCTTATTCAACCCACCCCCAAGGGTCCCTCCTTTATCCTATCCCTTTCCCCTCTTATTTCTTTCTAAATTATAGGTTATCCCCTCTTTAGATTATTTCTGATGAGAGTAAAATTCCAGCACTACCAGTCCTCCTCCCCACTTCTTGCATACTCAATTATTTTTTTAAAAGGATTTATTTATTTACTTTCACATTACTACAATAATCTTACTATGAAAGTAAACATAAACCCTCCTCCACCCAAAAAGATAGAGAAACCTTGGGAGAAATAAAGTGAGAGAGAAAAAGTGTACTTCAGTCTGTATTGGGCTTTGTCTCTGGGATGGGTTGCCTTCTTTATCATAAGTCCATCAGAGAAGTTATTTCAACATTTTTCCTCATAGTTGCTATTATTAACTATATTTCCCCTTCATTCTTTTCCTCCCCACTCCTATTTATTCTATTCTCTCTCTATTATTACCCTGTCCTTCCTCAGAAGTGTATTGTACCTGACTACCCTCTCCCATGATTTTCCCTCTTTTCTATCACCTACATCCACCCTTCCCTCTCCCTGTTCCCTTTCTCCCATCCTTTTCCTCTCCTTTTCCCTTTATGTTGTTTGTTTTTGTTTTTAGGTTTTTGCAAGGCAATGGGGTTAAGTGGCTTGCCCAAAGCCACACAGCTAAGTAATTAAGTGTTTGAGGCCAGATTTGAACTCAGGTACTCCTGATTCCAGGGCTGTGCTCTATCCACTGCGCCACCTAGCCGCCCCTTTTCCCTTTATGTTAAGATAGATTACTATACCCTATTGAATTTGGATGTTATTTCCTCTCTGAGACATTTCTGATGAGAATGAAGGCTCACTCATTCCCCCTCCCCGTCCCCCACTTTTACTCCATTGCAAAAATTTTTTTCTTGACTCTTTTATATGAAATATTTTAGCCCATTTTACTTCTGCTTTCCCTTTCACCTTTCTCACCCATTGACTCCATCTTTATAGTGTATTATACCACTATAGTCATCTCTCTCTTCTGTCTTATCTATATATGCTGATCTTATAAATGAGAAGATTCATATGAGTTATCAGTATAATCTTCCCTTACAGCAATATATGAAGTTCAACATCCTTAAATCCCTCAAAATTAGCTCTTCCCAACTATCTTCTCTATGCTTCATCTAAGTTTTATAGTTGAAGATCAAAATTTCTCTTCAGCTTTGCTCATTTCAACAAGAAAGTTTGAAAGTCCCCTATTTCATTGCATATCCATCTTTTCCCCTGAAAGAGGATATTCAGTTTTGCTGGGTAGTTGATTCTCAGTCATAATTCAAGCTCTTTTGCCTTCTGGAATATCATATTCCAAGCCCTATGAGCCCTTAATGTAGACATTGCTAAAGCCTGTGTATTCCGGACTGTAGCACCATGGCAATTGAATTGTTTCTTTCTGATTGCTTGTAGTATTTTCTCTTTGACTTGGGAGTTCTGGAATTTGGCTATAACATTCCTGGTAGTTTTTTTTGGAGTGGGGGGTCTCTTTCAGGAGGTGATCTGTGAATTCCCTCAATTAGTTTCTATATAACCCTCTGCTTCTAGGCTATCAGGGCAATTTTGCTGTATTAATTATTTTTTATTTGCAAGGCAATGGGGTTAAATGGCTTACCCAAGGCCACATATCTAGGTAATTTTTAAGTGTCTGAGGTTGGATTTGAACTCAGGTCCTCCTGACTACAGGGCCAGTGATCTATCCAATGCTCCACCAAGCTGTCCCCTGTATTATTTCTTTTCTTTTTTTTTGCAAGGCAAATGGGGTTAAGTGGCTTGCCCAAGGCCACACAGCTAGGTAATTATTAAGTGCTTGAGACAGGATTTGAACCCAGGCACTCCTGACTCCAATGCTGGTGCTTTATCTACTACGCCACCTAGCTGTCCCCCCCCCTCCCCACCATATTATTTCTTGAAAAATGAACTCTAGTTCTTTTTCTTGTCATGACTTTCAGGTAGATCAATAATTTTTAAATTGTCTCTTTTGGATCTGTTTTCCAGGTCAGTTGTTTTTCCAATAAGATAGTTAGTTTACATTTTCTTCCAGTTTTTCACTTTTCTGGTTTTGTTTTAATTTTTCTTGAGTTCTCACAAAGTCATCAGCTTCCTTTAGCTCTATTCTATATTTGGAGGAATTATTTTCTTCTGAGAGCTTTTTTATCTCCTTTTCCATCTGGCCAATTCTTTTTAAGACATTCTTCTCCTCATTGACCTTATGGACTGCTTTTTCCATTTGATCTAAAATGTTAATTTTCTTTGGTAATTTTTTGTATTTCCTTCACAAGACTGCTGACTTGGTTTTCATGATTTTCCTGCATTGTTTTCATTTCTCTTCCCAATTTTTCCACTACCTCCCTTACTTGCTTTTCAAAGTCTTTTTTTTTAGGTTCTTTTGCAAAGTAAATGGGGTTAAGTGGTTTGCCCAAGGCCACACAGCTAGGTAATTATTAAGTGTCTGAGACCAGATTTGAACCTAGGTACTCCTGACTCCAGGGCCAGTGCTTTATCCACTGTGCCACCTAGACACCCCTCAAAGTCTTTTTTGAGCTCTTCCATAGCCTGAGACCAATTTCTATTTTTCTTGGAGACATTGGATACAGAACCTTTGACTTTGTCATCTTCTGAGAGTATATTTTGATACTCCATGGGTCCTCCTATGGTCAGATTCTTTTTTTCCTGTTATTTGCTCATTTCCCCAACCTATAACCTGATTTTAAAATACTCTATTATTATAAAAGCTTTTGGGGGCTTTTCATACATGCCCCAGGGACCTTAATTCATCCGATGTCTTATGAGAGACTCTGACTGCTCTCCTGGCTTTTGCTCTGGTCTGTGTGTGACCACAAGCAGTCCCCTCTGTCCTGGAACTGGGAGGAGGGTTTAGATAGAGGGATAGAGGGAGGAATCTGTTCAGCTTTGTTCATTTCAACAGGAAAGTTTGAAAGTCCCCTATTTCATTGCATATCCATCTTTTCCCCCTGAAAGAGGATGTTCAGTTTTGCTGGGTAGTTGATTCTCAGTCATAATTCAAGCTCTTTTGCCTTCTGGAATATCATATTCCAAGCCCTATGAGCCCTTAATGTAGACATTGCTAAATCCTGTATAATCCTGACTGTAGCACAATGGTAATTGAATTGTTTCTTTCTGGTTGCTTGCAGTATTTTCTCTTTGACTTGGGAATTCTGGAATTTGGCTATAATATTCCTGACAGTTTTTTTGGGGGGGGTGGGTAATCTTTCCCCAAATCAGGGATAAGGAGAGACCTCTGCAGTCTCTACCCACCCCCTTACTGTCTGTGGGCTGAACTCTCTAGAAGCAGCTGCTGGGTGGTTCCGTAGTTTCCCAGGACTGCCCCAAGGCCTGCGTTGGCCTTGGCTTCTCCCTCACTCTGGTGCAGTAGAATTCTCCCACTGACCCTCCAAGCTGTCCCAAGTGATTACCCAGCCAAGGGGTTTAGAAACAGCTCCCCTGTCACAGACCCAGGCACTCCCAGGGACCCAAGTGCTTCAGGGCTGTTCCTGGAAAATTGGAGCTGGTTGGCTTGAAAGTGGCTGTAGCCTGGGCTGCACTGTAACTCTTTCCATTCCTGGTCTTGGTCAAATAAACCTTTCCTGTGAACCTACCAAGTTGTCTCAGTCTTTGTTTCACTCAGTCTTTCCTTCAATTCTGTCACTCTCAAATTTGGTTAGAGTCATAATCTTACAGCATTTGGAGTTTTCTAGGGAATAACTTCTGGGAATTCCTGCCTTCATACTGCCATCTTGGCTCCGTTCCCCTCCACTATGTTTCTACTTTATAAATTCTTGCTTTCTTTCCTTATTATATATTATAATTACTCCTTTTGATCTATTATTTTTTAGAATCACCCCATCAAACAGATCTCAGCCTGACTAACAACTACTCGATAACAGAATTAGAGTACTGTTAACAATTTCTCTTATAAAAAGTAAACAGTTTAACCTTATTGAATTCCTTATTATTGTTCTTTAATGTTTACCTTATATTTTTCCGGGATCTTATATGTTGAATTTTCTATTAAGATCTATTCTTTTTTTCACAAATACGGAAAAAATCTTTCAATTGTGTCTTTTTTTCCTTTTATTCAGGATTACACTTAACTTTTGCTGAGTCATAACCCCAGTTCTTTTGCTCTAAAAATATATATTGTTGCAAGACCTGTGATCCTTCAACAAAGTAGCTGATATAATCCCAATTGTAGCCCCATGATACTAGCGATATTTTCTCTTTAACCTGGGAGCTTTGAAGCTTGTCTTTGATATTTCTATAATTTTTTTTCCTGAGATCTCTTTCAGGTAATGATTGGCAGAGTTTTTTTTTTTCTATTTCTGCTTTATCTTCTTGTTCTAAAACTTTAGGATAATTGTCCTTAATAATTTCTTGTAAATTATATCAATATTCCATTTCATCTAAAATGGTTTTTAACATGTTATTTTATTTGGGTTTTTTTTGTAATAATAATTTTCAGGTAGTCTATTTTTTTATATTTTTCACCTAAATATGTTTTCCAGATCAGTTGTTCTTCTGGTGAGATTTTTGCAGTCTTTTCTATTTTTTCATTTTTTAAATTTTGTTTTGTTATTTCTTGTTATTTTATAAAATCCTTAGCTTCTCCTAGTTGAATTCTTATTTTTAAGGAATTATTTTCTTCTTTATTTGATTTTCTAGTTTTATAAGTAGCCTTATTTGATTTCTAGCTGGTTGACTTTCTTTTTATCATTTTCTTAGTTTTCTTGGATTATTCTTTTTTCTTCTAATTTTTCCTTAATCTATCTTTAATTTTTTTTTTTAGGTTTTTGCAAGGCAATGGGGTTAAGTGGCTTGCCCAAGGCCACACAGCTAGGTAATTATTAAGTGTCTGAGGCCAGATTTGAACTCAGGTACTCCTGACTCTAGGGCCAGTGCTCTATCCACTGTGCCACCCAGCTGCCCCTCTTATTTAATTTTTAAAAGTTTTTCCAGTAATTCTTGTTGACCTTGTGATGTTTCCCATTATAAAATGAGTGGCTTTTTTTAGTTCCACTATCTTCCTCTGAATATGAACTCATATCTTCTCTCCCCATAGTAGTTGGATTCTCTATGCTTTGCTTGCTCATTTTTATTTTGCTTTTAGTTATTTTCTGAGTTCTTTCCCAGGGCTCAATCTTGGACACTCCTCACCATCCTTAAGCCATGGCTAGAGCCCTCCAGCCAAGCTGAACCACAAAAAATCTTGTTTTGTGTGGAACCTCTGGTAGCTGTAAACTTCAACAGTCCTCTCTATCCTGGAACTGAATCCAAGGACTCATGTCTCTTACAGCCAGTAAGGTGTGTGCTAGCTCCTTCACTCCCACATCCTCAGGTTGGAACCTGGTCTGGTCAGCTTAGCTGTGCTTGATGACCCTCAACAAGATACTTCAGTCTTCTCCTCCTCAACCATCCAACTGTCTAGGAGACAAAAAAGTTCCTGAAACTTGAGACTGCCTCCCAACTCAACTACTCGCAGAGCTTGTTGTTTGTTGATTCTATAGAGTCAGCCTGAAGGTATTTACATTTTAGTCAGGTCAAACTTCCACCCCTGGAGGTCAGGACTTTGCTGTGATCTTCTCAAGTTGTTTTACAGGACAACTGCATTACCCTGACTTTTGTTTATTTCTATTGACCTACACTAACTTTGAAGTAATATTCTGTCTTTTTTTATAGAGGAAATTTGTAGAACCTAAAGTTTCTGACCTACTCCACCATCTTCCCAAAATCTTCTCCAATTAGGTTTCTATTATATTAATAACCAATGATTAATTATGATTAAATTTTTTTTCCTTGCTTTTTCCTCATTCAGGGACCAGTCCCTATAGATCATTCAGCCAGTCTTTGAAAGACAAGACTAACAGATTCTCAGGGTACTTACTCTGTGATTTTCTTGGGCAGGATCTCATCCAACTTGTGGGCTTTTGTTTATAGTGTAAATAGAATCTGGTCTAGATGCATTCCAGACCTAAACCACTGAGCCCAGGTCCTTGCACCCCAATCTTGCAGTCTGAGGGAACCTTATAATGAAGGAGAAAATCAACCAGGATGGTCTGAGAAAAAATTAGTATTCTTTAGCTAGGTTGCTGGAGACAATTGAGCCTCATGATCAAGTCATGTTCTCAGCAGGAAAAGCTGAGAACTTCAGTCTACCTCCTCATTAACATATCTACCCCCTCCTAAATTGTTCATTTTCACCTGTCAGAGGTACCCCTTGTTCTAAAACTATTTAAGCATTCAGGGAACTCCAGTGTTTTATATTTGGTTACCAAGATAAACCACTGACCATCAATTTGATTATTAGCTAGCCTAATTAAACAATTGATTATGAATTACCCAGAAACTGTCTCTTGGGTTTTTCCATTCATGTCAATTTTAAGCTGTTACTTAGGTAATTGGTTTGTAATATGTATAAAGATAATGCTTAACATTATATCTGATAATTTATGTGATTAGAAATATTTTTAGAGTAGAGAACTCTTATTTAATTCTTTTTGAGATTTTTTTTTTTTTTTGCAAAGCAATGGAATTAAGTGACACACAGCTAGGTAACTATTAATTGCCTGAGGAAAGATTTGAATTCAGGTTCCCCTGAATATCCACTACACTGCCTAGTTGCACCTAGTCTTTTTGAGATTTAATTATTAAAAGACTTAGGTTATTATGTTATTAAAACTCTTTAAAAATATAAAAGATATTGATAATAGTTTTCTGTGAAGTTGGCATGCTAAGTTCCCCTTTAAAATGTACATATCTGTGAAAGCAGAATCCCATAATCTTACCAGAAATGCTAAGAGTTTAGTAATGATGAGTTAGAGACTTTTGTGGCATATTGACAACTGAGCAGTGCCAATATTTTAAGACTTCAAAATCAAGCCCTATACTCAAGTAATTTGTGACTATTATATAGAAACATAAATCTTTCTTTGTATTGGTCAAATTGAAAATAATTTAATTAACTCTTCTCTGAAAACTCTTAAAGGTTTCTGCCTGAGGAAAACTGACCACACCCTGCCAAGCATCAGATCAAACTCCTTAAACTTTTTATAAGGTCAAAAACCAGTCCTTCAACTAGAATCATATAATATTTAGCCAAGCACACTTTAAACTAACTTGCTAATACCAAATGTGAATTCAAACTGATGAATTTATTTATTTTTTCTAGTATTGTTAAGGTAAAATTAAATATATCCATATTGTGATAACTTGATAACATTAACTAATATAAATTCTCTTGCAATTTGAATATCATTAGGTTATAAATTCAGTGTTGAGTATTTCATTTTATTCAGATTATAATAATGAAAAAAATTTTCTTTGTTTTTAATCTGATGAGATATTTGATAAGGTTATACTTTTGCTTCAACTCTGCTCGTGACATGTTATTAATTCTATAATGTTTAAAGTTAAAAGCTACAGAGGTGAAAATACTTGCTACCCTTAATTAGAAAGAAAAAATTTATAGATCAGTTTATGTAAGTTGCACTTAAATTTAGTTAGAATGATTTCCTGTATAAAATAATTTAGAGATTCATTCAACTGAATTAAGGTTAGAAATGTGTTTTATTTTATGTTTCAAATTCATAATATTGTTTATGATATTATACAGGTATACTAATATGTACAGTTTTTCCTCTAATCTGGATGTTGTTACATTTTGAGCAGAACTGTTAAGGGAAAGAAAATATTTTAAAACTGTTATTATTTTTAAACTGTTAATATTCTGAAGTATTTGCCTGTAGCAAAGAGGAAGTTTCATTTAAAATTATTTGGCTATCACTTATGAAAATTGTAAAACTAATGTCTAAATTATTAGGGGTTATTATGAATTTAATTGAATATATTTTTGGCATTACTTCACTTAGAAAACTAAATCTACTCCCTCGTTGCAAATATTTTTGATGAGAAGGTAATTAGGAATTTATACTTTGACTATTGTGATTATGAAATTATATCTGGAATGTTTTATATTAAAGTTACTTTTTAACCAACCTTAGTCTTTTTATATCATGAAAGTAATAATTATCTTTTTACATCAGGATGGAGTTTAAGCTGTTTTTGAGAAAGAAAAATGCAAGTAGAAAGCACTAAGTAAAAATATTTTGTGTGATTTTTAGAAGGCCTGATAAATTTTTATTTGTTAGCCAATTTATTGCAACAACTTGAGAGTATTGACAATAATTGTGTCTAGCCCTACTGTGATTAGTTAGACTTTTCTGTTTGAGGTGAAACTTTTTGGTTTGAGGCCCCTAAATATTCTTTCTGAGCTTCATTGTTAGGTTTTTGTGACCTTGCTCCAACAAGCTTCAAGAAAAATACCAGCAGCTCTATGGGAGTGGCATATGATATATACATATATATATATATAGATAGATAGATAGATAGATAGATAGATAGATAGATAGATAGTGGACATCTGTCATTGGAAATAAAATTAGGAGGGTGACCTTAGGAAGGCTAAGGTGAACTTTCTTAATTCATCTTCCCATACAAGAAATCTTCACACCTATTAATTCTGAGCTTGATTGAATTATATTCATGGCCCTGTTTCTTCCTTTCATAAGAAATCTCTCTAACAAGGGCAAGATAGCTTCAATTTTTATGATAATTTATGGAATATCTAGTGTTAGCTAAATGGGAAAAGCTATTTTATTTAAGTTTATTATTTAATTTGGAAGTATCACCTCTAAATTGAGCATGTCTTGAAGAGCAAATATGTTTTATTATAAATAAATTATTTGATATGTACTGTAATGAAATTGATTGATCAATGTATTTATACATTCTGTCTCCAAACGTTTTAGTTATTGAAGTTAATCTAGCAACTTTTAAATAAATTCATTTTTGTATTACAGGTTATCTTTTTATATAAAATATTATGTTATTACTTCCTGAAGAGGGAAGGAGCAGCTGAAAGTAAATAAATAAATAGTTAAAGTAAATAAAATTTTGTTTTGGTGAAAATTTATTCAAAAAGATAATAATAATAACAAAATCAAATACATATGTCAAATATAAGAATACTGAATGTGCTCAGAAATTTCTGATTTTTTTCTAGTTGTATCTGAATTTCCTAAATATATCAGCATGACAATATGCTAACTTATATCACAAAGCAAATAAAGGTCAAAAAATCAAATTCCTTCCTTTTCTGGAATTTGAATCTGAGATGAATAATGAAATAGAATAGAGCAGAGTTAAATCATGATAGAATATATGCCAATTTTAGCTTTAGCCTACATAACTATATTGACAGATATCAAATTCATAACTAAAAGGGCTCATTCTATGTCAGATTCTCAGAGATTCTTTTTAGATTTTTCCCTTCTGCTTGTTTCTAGAAGTGTCCAAATATCTGACAGTTAAAAACAGGAGTGACAAAGAATATGGAAAAATGATATTTGTTCTTCATTTTCAAAGAAGACCATGACATCAGGTCATTTGCTATGATTAGCAAAGTAAATTAGATTTGAGTGAAGGAATGCTGTGCTTAGTTGTCAGCCTCACTTTTTTTCTCCAAAGCTATCTGGGTCCAGTAGTCAGAAGTAGATCAGGATGAATGGCAATGGTCCTAGATATGAGGCAATAAAAATTAAATGACTTACCCAAGGTCACACAGTTATTGTCAAGTGTCTGAGGTCAAATTTGAACTCAGGTCCTCCTAACTCCAGTGCTGATACTCTAAGCACTGCACTACCTAACTGCTCTATGGAAAATTATAAATTATCTGGTTTGGAGGTTCCTAATTTGTTATTCTTACTAGAGGTTTGAGCTAGCTCTCACTACTTGACTTGGTTATTGGCAAAGCAAATTTGAATTGTATTAAAATCTATTTTGTAAAATATTTTAACAGAAAAGATGATCTCTGCAAGTGACCTGAACTAGAAAAGCAGATCTGTTAGAAGCTGCTCTGAAATCCTACCCGTTCCAGAATGCCTAATGTTCAGAGGATCAGGAGATTACCCCTGGGACATGTTCTCAAAAGCCAAACAGCTTTATAATACATCCAAGGATAATGGGAATGGGTTATGTTTCTCTTTTCCCTTTCCCCCCTGTGTTCTTCTATTCTGTGTAACTACTATTTGCTTGCTGTGGATTGCTCCCCCAAAATCTCCTGTCAATGCATTGATAAATCTCTCTTCCCTTTCCCCTAAATTATTGAGTGTTGTGTCATTTAGTGATTCATTGCGAAAACTCTGCTTTCTTGAGTGAATCAGAAAAGCAATGACAGAAAAATGGACAATATAATTACAGAAAACTGTTTATACTAAATGTAATATTTCTTGCCATTCCCCTTTAATGATCCAAGTAATGTCAGAATTTCAATAATGCCCTTGCATTCCTACTCTTAAGATATTTATTCTCAATTAAGTTAACCTGGATCTCAGCTACTAATGTGTCTATCCTGTTCATTGAGATTTATGGCAAGTTAGATCTTGAAGGGTCAATTAACTAATATGAGTGGGTATTCTTGCCCAGATTGCCAAGGGCAACTGGAATCTCATGACCATGTCTTTTACCTCATTTGACCTCCTCCTCATTTTCTTCTTAAAGTTTAAGATCGTTTTTACTGTGAATTTCCTGGTGGGTCATCCCCTAGAGTGGCAGGTTTGTTATCCTGTTATCTTGGGTAAGGATGCTTTATTCCTCCACTCCTGAGTTTAATTTTTTTTTAGGACTTGACAAGGGAGACCAACCATTAGAAATGTAAGATGATAAGAACCTTTAAGAGGGTAATGAATGTAAGAAAAGAGAAAACGGAATATACAAAAGATATAGCAAAGATAGAAAGGATATGGGAAAGAAAGAGTCAAGTTTTAATACCTAAGTTGCCAAACTCATGGCCAAAATGCAGAGAAATTAGTATAAAGATTAATGCCATTTCTCAGAGCTCTCTTATATGCCAAGCATATCGCATGGAGCTCAGCCCACTGGAAAAACTTGCCAGGACCTTCTTTTTCTAGGTTGGTGGCTACTAAAATTCCTATTTATGTGCCTCTCATAGCAGATAGAGGCATCAGTCAACCAGGCAAATGGAATTTCTCAGAAGCCTGATGCTTATAGATGCGGGCTCATTGGACAAATGGAGGAAACAGGGTTCTAGGATATTGAAAAGGGGTATACTGGAAAGATTTACATGAACTGATACTGAGTGAGATGAGCAGAACCAGAAGAACATTATATACTTCATCAACAACATGTGATGATGATCAACCTTAATAGACTTATTTCATCCGTGCAATAATCAGGGACAATTTTAGGAGATCTGAGATGAAGACTACAATCTGTATCCAGAGAAGGAACTCTTTGGTTTCAAAAAACAAGGATTAATTTCTTCTATTTTTAAAAATTACATAATTTTGCTATCTCTATTATGTTT
The DNA here is from genome assembly GCF_037893015.1 of Macrotis lagotis. Taxonomy (NCBI): domain Eukaryota; kingdom Metazoa; phylum Chordata; class Mammalia; order Peramelemorphia; family Peramelidae; genus Macrotis; species Macrotis lagotis. The sequence continues at coordinate 501,691,512 of NC_133658.1, forward strand.
TTCTTCTTTTTTTGGTTCTGTTTCCTCTCTGAACACACTCAGTTTTGATCTATGCATTTCATGGAAGCAAATGTAAAGACTTTATCAGATTGCCTTCTGTTGGGGGGAGAGGGTGAGAGGGAAAGGAGAAGAAAAAATTGTCAGATTCAAAACCTTGCAAAAAAATGATTGGTAGAAACTACCATTGTATGTAATTGGAAAACACATTTAAAAAATCTGGAAAAAGGTGGGGGGGGCATAGTCATCTCTTGTTTGTGAAGGAGACTAATATCAGAGTGTCCCAAGCAAAGTGTCCCAAGATTATCAATGGAGGCTTCCTGGAACTATCCATCTTATTGGAAGGAATATCTAGCATCATCCAAACAACTTTGAACAGTCTCATCTATTCAAGAGCAACTATAGGCCAATAAGATTTAAGCAAACACTTCTCAAAGATGGAATGGTGTGAGAGATTGCTTTGGATAACTGGGAGTTCTAGACATCTAATTATTATTTGTTCTAGTTTCCTCTGAGTACCTTCCAAGGATTCCAAATAAGTTTTGTCCATAAAGACAAAATTCTCCAGAAACATCAATCTGTCAGGGTCATAAGGCCACAAAGGGAAAAAAAGACTGGATAATTTAGATCTTCTAGGATATCACTAATTTTGGGCCTCACTTGAAAGAGGTATGCTTGCAGATAACATGGTAAATAAAGGCTATAGGATCCACAGGCAGGAAAAAAAAGTTTTCTAAAATATGAAAAATTAAATAAATTTTTCAGCTTCCTTCTTTTTTGTCTTTTCTTTCTTTATTTTTTTCATAAGGTTTCACATTCAAGAAATATTGTTCTTTTTAAACTTTGACCAGACAATGAAGTCTCCAGACCACATCTTCTCTTGCTCCATGTCTTCCTGCAATTTCTTTTCCTTTTTTTTGCATGTTTTCTTTCTCTTTTTATTTTCCACATTACTGAAATAGTCTTGTTGTAAAAGTAAACATAATCCCGCCTCCCCATTCAATGATAGAGAAACCTCAAGAAAAATAAAGTGAGAGGGGGAAAAAAGTGTTCTTCCATCTGTATTTAGATACTATTGCTTCAGAATTTTTTCCACACTTGCTATTCCCCAATTGAAAACGGTCAAAGGCAATTTACAGATGAAGAAATCAAAGAGATCCATAGTCATATGAAAAATTGCTCTAAATCACTAATTATTAGAGAAATTCAAATTAAAGCATTTCTGAGGTACCACTTCACACCTCTCAGACTGGCCAATATGATCAGAAAGGACAATGATCAATGTTGGAAGGGATGTGGGAAATCTGGGACACTAATACACTGTTGGTGGAACTGTGAACTCATCCAACTTCTCTGGAGAGAAATTTGGAATTATGCATAAAGGGCCATAAAAATGTGCATACCCTTTGATTCAGCTATACCACTACTGGGTCTATACCCTGAAGAGATCATGAAAAAGGGTAAAAACATCACTTTTACAAAAATATTCATAGCAGCTCTATTTGTGGTGGCAAAGAATTGGAAATTAAGGGTATGTCCATCAATTGGGGAATGGCTTAATAAACTGTGGTATATGTAGGAACACTATTGCTCTATTAGAAACCAGGAGGGATGGGAAATCAGAGACATCTGGAAGGATTTTCATGAACTGATGCTGAGCGAGAACCAAAAGAACTTTGTATACCCTAACAGCAACATGGGGGTGATGATCAACCTTAATGGACTTGCTCATTCCATCAATGCAACAATCAGGCACAATTTTGGGGTATCTGTGATGGAGAATACCATCTGTATCCAGAGAAAGAATTGTGGAGTTTGAACAAAGACCAAAAACTATTACCTTTAATTGAAAAAAAACCATTATATTATTATATAATTTTGCTATATCTTATACTTTATTTTTCTTCCTTAAGGATATGATTTCTCTCTCATCACAATCAATTTAGATCAGTGTATACCATGGAAACAATGTAAAGGCTAACAGACTGCCTCCTGTGGGGGGTGGGGGTGGGGAGAAGGAATCTTGATTATGGGAAAAATGTAAAAACTCAAAATAAATAAATAAATAACTCAAAAAGAAAAAAAATAAATCCACCAAAGAAGTTGGTTCAATTTCTTCCCACAGCTGATATTACTGGCTGTATTTCCCTCCATTCTATTCCTCCCCACTCTCATTTATTCTATTCTCTCCTTTCACCCTGTCCCTGTTCAAAAGGGTGATGTATCTGAGTACCCTCTCCCACGATCTTCCCTCTCTTCTATCACATATTCTCCCCCTTTCCTCCCCCCATTCCTCCTTATCCCATCCCTTTCTTCTCATTTTTTCTCTAGGGTAAGATAATGTGTATATTGTTTCCTCTCTGAGCCATTTCTAATGAGAATGAAAGCTCACTCATTCCTCCTCGCCTTCCCCCATTCCACTCCACTGAAAAAACTTTTTTCTTAACTCTTATGTGAAATATCTTAGCCCCTTCTTCATCTCCTTTCCCTTCCTCCCAGGACTTTCCATTATCACCCACTGACTCCACATTTTTACTATATTATACCATTATATTCGTCTCCTTCCTGTGCCTTGTCTACATATGCTCTAACTGCTCTTAAAAATGAGAAAGTTCATATGAGTTATCAGTATCTTCTTCCCATGAAAGAATATAAACATTTCAGCACCATTAAGTTCCTCATAGCTAGTCTGTCTCATCTGCCCTCTCTATGATTCACCTGAGTCCTGTACTTTGATATCAAACTTTCTGTTCAGCTCTGGTTGTTTTAATAGGAAAGTTTGAAAGTCCCCTGTTTCATTGAATGTCCATCTTTTCCCCTGAAAGAGGATGTTCAGTTTTGCTGAGTAGTTGATTCTCAGTTGTAAACCAAGATCTTTTGCCTTCTGGAATATCATATTCCAATCCCTATGAACCCTTAATGTAGATGATGCTAGATCTTGTGTAATTCTGACTATAGACCCACAATAGTTGAATTGCTTGTTTCTGGCAGTTTTTAGTATTTTTCTTTAACTTGGGAGTTTTGGAATCTGGCTATAATATTCCTGCAAGTTTTCTTTTGGGATCTCTTTCAGGAGGTGATTGGTAAATTCCTTCAATTTCTATTTTACCTTCTTCTTCTAGGATCTCAGGGAAATTCTGCTGTATTATTTTTTGAAAAAATGAAGTCTAGGAAGGGGCAGCTAGGTGGTGTAATGGATAAACACCAGCCCTGGAGTCAGGAGTACCTGGGTTCAAATCCAGTCTCAGACACTTAATAATTACCTAGCTGTGTGGCCTTGGGCAAGCCACTTAACCCTATTTGCCTTGCAAAAAAAAACACCTAAAAAAATGAAGTCTAGGCTCTTTTTCTGGTTGTGACTTTCAGGTAGCCCAATAATTTTTAAACTATCTCTTCTGGATCTGTTCCAAAGTCAGTTGTTTTTCAAATGAGATATTTCACATTTTCTTCTAATTTTTGTTTTTTTTTGGGGGGGGTTGGAATAGTTTTATTTCTTGCTGATTTCTTGCAAAGTCATTGGCTTCCTTTAGTTCTATTTTGCATTTGAAGGAGTTATTTTCTTCAGAGAGCTTTTTTATTTCCTTTTCCAGCTGGCCAATTCTACTTTTTAAGGCATTCTTCTCCTCATTTGCCTTTTGTGTTATTTTTTCCATTTGACCTAAATTGTTTTTTAATGTATTATTTTGTACAGTATTTTTTTTGTATTTCTTTCACCAAATTGCTGACTTGGTTTTCATAATTTATCTACAATGCTCTCATTTCTCCTCCCAATTTTTCCTCTACCTCACTTAATTGCTTTTCAAAGTCTTTTTTTTTTTTGAGCTCATCCACAGCCTGAGCACTTGTTCTATTTCTCTTGGAGGTTTAGGGTACAGAAGCTCCAATTTTGTCATCTTCTGAATTTCCATGGAACCAAAGTAATTTTTTATGGTCAGATTCTTTTTTTTCTTGTTTTGTTTGCTCATTTCTTCAGCCTATGATTGATTTACCACACTTCCAAGTCTTTTGGGGGTTTGGAGGACAGGCCAGAGAAACCTTAATTCCTCCAAGGTCTTATGAGAAGTTCTAACTGTTCTCTTGCCTGTGCTTTGGTATGTGGATGACCAAAGGCCCTCCCTTCTGCCCTGGAGCTGTGGTGGTATGAGAGTCCAAACTGCAACCTGGATTTGGGTGAGGGCAAACAGCTAAGCCCTGCCCCAGGGAGAGCAGAGAGACCTCTGCAGTCTCCCCTGACCCTGTTATCATTTCTAGGCTGTGCTCTTGAGGTGCAGACTGGCTTCCCCAATTCCCACTGCAGGTTCTCACCAAAGGGCTGCTCTGAGACCAGTACTCACTCCATACTTACTCTGGTGCATCAGAGTTCTTTCACCACCCCTTCAAGGTATTCCTGGTGATCCCTGGGTCAGGAAGTCTGGAACCCCCATTCTGCCATGGACCCAAGCACCCCCAGGGATCTAGGCACCTGGTCTGGCTGCGTGCTGCACTGTGGTTGTGGCTTTTTCCAATTAGTCCCAGTGAAACACACTTTTTCCATGGAACTTCTAAGTTGTCTTGGACTGGGAAATTGTATCACTCAGTCTTTCTGTGGGTTCTGCCCCCTTTAAATTTTGCCTAGAGTCCTAATTTGACAGCTTTTGGAGGTTTTTGGGGAATGAGTTTCTAGTAATTCCTACCTCATGCCACCATCTTGCCTCTGGATCCCCAAACCTATTTTTAAGATTTATTTTCTTCAATATTTTTTTTGTATCTCCACCAATCTGCTGACTTGGTGTTCATGACTTTCCTGCATCACTGTCATTTCTCTTCCCAATTTTTCCTCTACTTCTGTTACTTGCTTTTCAAAATCTTTTTTGACTCTGCCATAGCCTGAGATCAATTTCCATTGTTTTGGGAGGTTTTGAATTTAGATGCTTTGATTTGGACATCTTCTGAGTGTGCGTTTTGATACTCTATGGGACTAAAGCAATTGTCTATGGTCAGATTCTTTTTCTTCTATTGTTTGCTCATTTCTCCAGCCTAAGACATGGTTTTAGTTCTTTACTAAAGTGGGGGTCTGCTTCCAGGGTGGAGAATGCATCGTCCCAAGCTTTTGAGAGTTTTTGCAATTGTTTTCAGGAATACCCTTCTGCACCTTAGGGGAGGCTCTGACTGCTCTCCTGGTTTGTGCTCTGATTTTGGATAACCATAAGCACTCCCCTCTGCCATGGAACTGTGAGGGGAAAATCCCTGCTCTGCTCCCCCAACCCCTTTACCGTTTCTGGGCTAAATGCTCTGGAAGTAGCTGCTCAGAGACTTGTGCTCCATGTTCACTCTGGTGTGGCAGAGTTTTTCTGCTCAATTTCCAAATCGTCCTTGGCAATCCTTGGGCTTGGATCTCTGGAAACTGCCACTACTGCCACAAATCTAGTTGTCTCCAGGGACCCAGACATCAGGTGGGCTGTTCCTAGGTGACTGGCATCATTTTGCTTCAGTGCAATTATGGCCCTTCCATGTTGTCTTGGGTCAGAAAATTGTTTCACTCAGTCTTTCTGTGGGTTCTACTACAGTAGAATTTGGTTAAAGTCATTGTTTAAAGGCATTGGAAGGGATTTGAAATGATTTGTCAGAGAGTTTCTTGGATTTCCTGCCTTCATTCTGCCATTTTGGCTCTGTCACCTGAGCTTCCCTTTTAAATAATGGTGAAAAAAGTATCAGTAGCTTATTCTGAACTATGCCTGAAGTTTTCTGAGTTTTCCTGGCTCACCATATTCCCTCCAAATTTGACTGAGTAATCTACACCCTGGATTTTTTTAGGATTGATCTCCCATTCCTTGTCCTACATAAGAGCTACTATCTTGTCTAGTGCCTCTAGCACCCTGGTCTCATCTGGTCTTGTCAACATTATATCATCAATGTAATATACATACCAAAGTCTCTTTCAGATCTCTGTCCACCATAATGTAGGATATGAAGGAGAATTAAGAGAGACCTGGGGAAGGATAGTGAAAATATATTGGAATCCCAGGTGAAAGCAAACTACTCCTAACCAGTCATAGGAATAGGAGAAAAAAGCAGTGGCAAAGTTGATGGCCATTTGTCATTCACCCTAGTCTTGGGCTATCTGGACTACAACATTTATAAGGCCAAGAGTTATAATAATAGTCATGACTTTCTTTAGTACACTCCACTATTAGCTGCCAGGTACCATTTACCTTCATCATAGGTAACAAAGCATTATTGTAAAGCAAACAAAGGGTTATTGTGAAGCAATGAAGTCTTCCTGTTTCTTTATCTCCATTACCAGAAAAGAATTATCATCTCAAGTACTAACCATAGAAGTAGGTGTGGAAAATTAGTGCCATACCAATCAAATTACCAAAAGAGACTCTTCCTGCCCCTAGAAACAAATGGAATACCCCACAATCAATCTTGACCACTAGATTTTTTTCAAGAACCCTATACTCTTATCTGCAGCCTCTATGCATATACACAGATTGATTTTGGAGTGTTATGAATACTTGATTCATCTGGAACTTGCAGTTTTCAAAACAGATGTATCTGCCACTTGGAGAGAGAGAGAAGAACCTCCTTGGATACTAGAGTAAAGTCATAAGGATCAACTTTCCAGGAAAATAAAAGAGAAAAGAAAAAAATTCCCATAATGTCTATGTTTAAAAAAAAGAAATCCCTGTCTCATATTCTGGATGGACCATGTATCAATCTCCTCTCTGTCAGAAGATCTGCAGCCTGTTTCATCATTGGCCCTCTGGAATCATGAAGTCATTGCAAGACTTCAGTTGTTTGTATTTATCTTGTTTTTATAACTGCATTGTATGAATGCTTTTTAAAAAATACAATATTCACTTCTCTTTAAAATCCTAAAAAAAATTGGGAATAAGTGGACCTTTGCTTTATGTGCTAAGTAATATCTTTCTAAAAACAAGAATCAGTATTAAATATATGTATATGTATATATATATATATATATATGCATGTATATAAAATAGGAGAAGACTAAAGGCTTTTTATAGCACTTTTTTATTTTTATTTATTTAAGGAAATGAGGTTAAGAGTGTCTTACTTACCCAAGGTTACACAGCTAGGCAATTATTAAGTGTCTGAAGTCACATTTGAACTCAGCTCCTCCTGACTCTAGGTCCAGTGCACTATCCACTGCACCACCTAGCTGCCCCCAGACCAGAGGCCTTTTAAATAAGAACGGGACAAAATAAAGATGACCATTATCACGATAACTCTTTAGCATAGAGCTAAAAATACTAGCTATAGCAATAAGGTAAGAAAAGAAAGAGAGAATTAGGATAGAAACAAATGAAAGACAATGACTGCTTTTTTTTAAGATCATAAAGGTTTACTTAGGGAATCCTAGAGAACCACCTAAAAAATTAACTTTAGCAGTTACAGGGTATGAAATAAAACATTAACGTATTTGTGTATTATCAACAAAATCTAACAGGAAGAAATAGAAAGGGAAATTCTACTTAAAAATAACTTAATATTTTTGAACATACCTGTAACTCTATTTACCAAGAAAAACATAGGAGCTATTTGAATACAACTAACACTTTATAGAAAAAGACAAACTTAGTGCTCATGGGTACTTAAGTAGATATAATAAAAATGATTATACTACCCAAATTAATTTGCTTATTTAGTGCCATACTAATCAAACTATGAAAGGATTATTTTATAGAACAAGAAAAAAATTAACAATGAAATTCATCTCAAGATACAAAAGGTTTAGAATCTCAAGGAAAATTTAGGGAAAAAAAGCGACAGGAAGGAAACCTGGAATTACCAGATCTCAAACAACATTATGTAACACTGATTATCCTGACCTCAACTACTTAAAGGCCAGGTATATTAAATTTTAATATTCGGTCAAGGTTTTCCTATACCCTTAAGGGGTTTGGGATGTCTAGGCTCTCTGCCATTGGTTCTAAGCCTTGCTGATGGTATTCCTCTAAGCGTAGGGATGGGTTCTCTGGATTCCAGTTCCCATTATCCTTTTAGCAAGCAGATTAAATATATTATATTAATATATTTATTATTATATTAATTATATTATTATATTATATTAATATTAAATATATGTATATTAATATACAAATAGCCTAACTCAATTCCTTCATTTATGTCAATCAGTGCCACGTACTTGATGAGGGGTGAGGCAGAGTTGGTGAAAGCAGGAGAGAAAGAGTCCTTTAAGGTTTTGTAGTCATTTTGGAAGCTTTTTGTCTTTCAGCTTTGAGAGAGAAGATGGATGAGGCCAACCCTATTTTAGTTTGCTGAAGGAAAAGTCTGTTATTACAGGAGCTGGAAGACTTCATCATGTCCCTATCTCAGAATGATACACTATTAACTCTGTGGAACTTATCCTTGGGTGAGATCTAGGACTCTGGTAGGGCTGTTAGCTCACTCTCAATAGGAGAGCTCCTTCACTTTGAAGTGTCTGGTTTCTATTTTCATATGTGTACTTTCTCTGATTTCTGTTTTCTAGTTTGGATTAAATAGGTTTCTTAGCTAAGTGTTATGTATGTTCATTGTTCATTTGTGTTCATTTTGTAGGAAAGGAGTTGAGTCTTGGATAAAAGCTTGGCATCTTCCTCTTTTCCAATGATAAACAACATGATAATAGATTGAATCTGAAAATCATATTATGTAGACATAATATATAAGGGAGCAGATATAATACATTTCTAGCCTGGTACCATCTTTCTCTGAGGATAGTAGAGTGGCCAACCCTTAACCCTGCTATTCTAGCTTCTCCTTCCTAGAAATGATGCAATGATACAGTCATGCTATATATAAGGGACAGCCCTACATTGAGAATAAATAAAACAGAGAAGTAGCAAATCTGAGTAAAAGAGGGAATACCACCCTCCCCCTACTGGTTTAGTACATGATAACTGATGTCTGGTTGAGCTGTGTGATCTCTACTTATTGGACAAAGAAGTAGGGACTAAGAAGGAAAGAAAAATACTTTTTCAGGAAAACCAGTTTTAAGGGCACAGCCCTTTCTGATTTTTTAACCAATGTCATAGGGGAACACAAAGTGTCTCTATATTATGTAATCTGGGCCTGCTTAGTACAAGGCTCTCAGAAAACCTCTATGCTGGGCAAAATGCTTATAGTCCAAAGGCCCTTTGCAATGACAAAGTAGTAATCATGTAGTCCTGGTTTAAAAATAGAGAAGCTGATCAGGGAATTAGATTAGGTGCCCAAGATATAGAAAAGCAAATGAACTTAGTTACCTAGAGTTTGCTAAACCTGAAGATCCTGTTAATGTTATTGTATTATTGAATAGTAATGATTCATTTTTAAAAAAAAGTGCTTGGAAAACGTCTTGCTAAAATCAATCTTAGATCAATTATTGAATACCAATGTTAACTCCAATAGATGTATAGCAAACATAAAAGTTCGCTTCATAAGCACAATAGAAGCATAATAGCTGAAAGATAATCACTTCATTCTTGGTATAAATCCATTCTGGTCATAGTATATGATTTTTATTGTATATTGTTGTTATCTCTTTACTAGCATTTTATTTTAAAAATTTCCATCAATATGCATTAGGGAAATTGGTCTTTCTTTTCTTTCTCTGTCTTGGCTTTCAAATGTCATATTGGTATCATAAAAGGATTTTGATAGGACTACTTCTTTACCTATTTTTTCAAACAGTTTACATAGTATTGGAATTAATTGTTCTTTAAATGTTTTGTAGAATATGCTTTTTAAATTCACTTGGCATTGGATATTTGACTGATTTTTTTTCTTTAGGAGAACATTTATGACTTCTTCAATTTCTTTTTCTAAGACAGTTGCATAAATGTTCTATTTCCTCTTCTGTTAACCTGGGCAATTTTTATTTTTGTAAATACACATCTATTCATTTAGGAGCTCAATTTTATTGATATATGGTTGGGCAAAATTGCTCCTGATAACTGCTTTTATTTAATCTTCATTTCTTGAAATCAACCTTTTAATCTTTGATACTGGCAATTTGATTTTTTCTTTTCTTTTTTTTTTGGCAAGGCAATGGGGTTAAGTGACTTGTCCAAGGTCACACAGTTAGGTCATTATTAAGTGTCTGAGGTCAAATTTGAATTCAAGTCCTCCTAACTCCAGGGCCAGTGCTTTCCACTGTGCCACCTAGCTGTCCCTTTAAAAATATTTTAAATCTAATGTTTTATCTATTTTATTGTGACAATTTTTAAAAAAACAAATCTTACTTTGTTAGTTCAATTTTTTTGTTTTCAATTATATTAATCTCTTCTTTGATTTTTCAGGATGTCTATTTTGTGTTTAGTTAGAAGAGTTTTAAATTGCTGTTTTTCTAGGTTGTTTTAGATGCATGTTCAAATCTTTGACCTGCTTTTTTTTTCTTGTTTATTGTTGTACATGTTTTTTCCTAAGTATTGCTTTAGTTGCAACCAAAAAATTTTAGTATGTTGTCTTATTGTCATTATTTTTAATGAAATTATTTATTTCTATTATTCCTCAATTTAAGATTAGTTAATTAATTTCAAATTAATTTTTAATCTCTGCTTCAAAGATCCTTTATTGAGAGTAATTTTATTAGTTTGTGGTCATGCATTTAATATTTCATTTTTTCCTGCATTTTGTAAGATCATTGTTCCCTAATATAATTATTGTCTATACATAATTGAGAAATAGATATACTCTTTTCTATTATCATTCAGTATTTTCCATTGAGAATGTGTCATATCAAACTTTTCTATCATTCCATTAATTTCCTTAACTTCTTTCCTACTGGTCTGAGAGGTGTAAATTAAGGTCCCCCCTTAATTTACTAATTATTGTTTTATTGCCTAATTCTCCCGATTAACTTTTAAATTTAAACTTTTTTAAAAAAAGATTTAAACTTTTAAAAACTCCTATTTTAATACTTAGCATTTCCTTCAAGAATTTGGATATTGTTTAGTAATATATGTTCAGTATTTATATTAATTCATTGCATTTTGGAAAATGCAACTTTTCTGTTTATTTGTTTTAATTATATCTGTTTTTACTTTTACTTTGTCTGAAATTATGAGTTCTACCTCTACCTTTTTTACTTCAGCTAAAGCAGAAGATTTTCCTCCAGTCCCTTATTTTAATCCTATGTATATCTTTCTGTTTCAGATGGACCACATATTGTTGGATTTTTTATTTTCTAATTCATTCTCTTATTCTACTCCATTACATGGGAATGTTCATCTCATTCACATTCATGGTTATGATCATTAAATGTGCATTTTTCATTAAGATTCTGTTTTGCTTCTAACCAATACCTCCTTTAATCCACCCTCTCTTATCCCCACCCATTTTCATAACCTTTTCTCTCCTACTTCCCTGTTGGTTAAGATGAATTTTTCTATTCAACTATATATATATATATATGTATATATATATATATATACATATATATATATATGTGTGTGTGTGTGTGTGTGTGTGTGTGTGTGTGTGTGTGTCTTCTTCCCTCTTAGACACAATTCAGATGAGAGTGAGGTTCAAGTGTTGTCTCCTCTTTGCCCCAATATCCCTCCATTGTATTCACGTTTTCTATTCCATTTATATGAGATAATTTTCCCATTTTTCCTCTGCCGTCTCCCCCCCTTAATGTATTCCTCTTTCTCACCCCTCCATTCTTTTGATATTTTCTCATCATAATAGAATCACATCCAAATCCTCTATCTTAGTAGAATCCCTCTAAGATGCCTATTTGGTAGTAAAAGTCTGAGGGATTATACATATTCTCTTCTTATGCAAGGATGTAAACAGTTTAGCTTGTTTAGTTCCTTATGATTTCTCATTCACCTTTTTATGCTTCTTCTCACTCTTGTGTTTGAGTGACATGTTTTCTATTCAGTTCTGGTCTTTTCATCAGCAATGTTTGAGAGTCCTGTATTTCAGTAAATAACCATTTTTTTCACATGTAGGATTACTGGGTAGGTTATTCATGGTTATAATCCTAACTACTTTGTCCACCCAAAATATATCATATTCCAAACCCTCCTCTTAAATTAAATTAAATTAAATTAAATCTTTTGTGAGCCTAACTGACTCCACAGTATTTGAATTCTTTTGTTCCTGGATATTTGCAGTATTTCTTCCTTAACATGGGATTTCTGGATTTTGGCTATAATATTCCAGGAAATTTTCATTTTGGGACTCCTTTCAGAAGTAGAAGTAGAAGACTAAAATATGGAAGGAAAATCTTTGAATACCTAACAGAGGATTTTATATTTATCCTTAGAGGTGACAGAGAACCACTGGAGTTTCTAGATTTTGGAATGGGGGTGGGGTGGGGTGGTATTTGAATTGTTCACACTTTTGGTTACTTTGATAGCTGAGTTAAAGATAATCTGGAGTGAGAAAAAACTTGTGGCAAGCAAACTAGCCAGTAAACTACTGCAAGAAACTAGGAATGAGGTGAGGTATGAAGATTTAAATTTATTAATGGGGTGTGAAATTAGGTATTTTTTCTGCATGTGTATATTTGATCAGCTCTGAATATGATTCCTAGTCCAAAACAAAAATTGGTAGAAGATTAGAATTGTTATCATTTAGGGGTTTTTTTTGGCTTTAACCAGACCTGTAATTTCAGTGGGGTAGAAACTCACAACAAGAAAACTCCATCTATAAATACACATTGACACCTGTTCTGGTGCTATACATAGTCTTAGAAAATTGTCTGAGGATTAAGTTATTTGCCCCCCACAACCAGTATGTTAACGCTAGAAACCAAATCTAGGTCTTCCTAATTCTGAGACTAGATATTTATCCTCAACATCACTCTGCCTCAAAATTTGTCCTTTAATGTGTATATGTAAATATATTTTAATATATATATACACACATATATATATACATGCATATATACATGTATTTGTTGACAATAAGGTACTATAATTCTAGATTAAGTATATTAAATATATTAAAGAGCTTCATTGTTCCCTCATGAAATACGGATGAGGTTAGAGTCTAGCTAATACCAAGCAAGACTTGGTGCCAACAGTATTGTCATAAGGTGCACTCAGCTACAACTACATCACACACTATTCTCCACACTCCATTAATAGATCTGTTTCCTAGTGTAATGGAGATTTGAAATTTGCATGGACCCCATCAGCTTACTCAGTTGATGCAACTTCTCCATATGAATGATACTACTATAAGAGTTCCAATGATGCCTAAAGGAAAGACCTTGGATAGGCTAAGGAGCATGCATAGACATGCTGTAACCAATTCTGAGTTTCTCTTACATGTTATCATAACTTTAAGCATCTCTCTCATGCTTTACTCCTCTATTACAAAAGTATATATCAATTGTCAATTTTAAAGCAATTCCCCACAAATAATTCCTATTTAAAATACTCAACAAAATTATAGTTCATCAGTAGTCCTCATCTGTGTTGAGCCTCACTTTGACTTCTAGCAGCATACCCATTTATTTAGAAAATATAGCTCTCTAACCTGCCAGAATCAACTCAGTAATTTACCTTACTCCCAGTAAGTAAACTTCAAAAAACACAAATCTGTATCTCTTCAGAGAATTGCTTTTGGTTTGGCCAAGCCTAGCAGTTAAAAACCCATCTGTTCATATCCAAAAGACAAATTTTGGGGGAGAATGAAGGGACAGTGTCAAAACATGCATAATCATTCTCTTTTCTGAAAACTGACTTACAGCAGAGTGCAAAACAAATACCTGTGATAGGAAAAATTTGACACCTTGGGTTTAAACACTATACTATTTCATGTTGTTCAGTTTTTTTTAATTCAGTCATATCTGATTCTTCATGACTCTAAGGTTTTCTTGGCAAAGATACTACAGTGGTTTGTCATTTCTTTCTCTGGCTCATTTTACAAGTGAGGAAACAAAGGTAAACAAAGTTAAATGACTTGTTCAGGGTCACACACTTTGTAATTCTCTAAGGCTGCATTTGAACTCAGGAAGATGAGTCTTCTTGACTATAGGCAAAGGATTCTTCATGTACCACCTACTTATCCAACTATTTTTATAGGCAGCTAGAATCATGTTCTATAATATAACAGAAGAGATCTCTTGAAAACATAACTGACATCTATGTGATTATATTTCTATCATGTTTGAAAAGAACTTTACATCTACCATCTCATTTGAACCTCAAAGCAGCCCTGCAAACAGGTATCCCATTTTATATATGCCTCAGAAAAATTAAATGTTTTTCTTTATAATTTTATATTTTATGGAAAAATGTTGTATGCAATTACATATGAACACCCTATCAACCTATATCAGATTGTTCACTGCCATGGGGAGGGGTGAGAGAAGGGTAGAAAAATGTGAAACTCAAAGCTTGCAAAAAATGGGTGTTGAAAACTATTTTAGCAGTAAGTAAAAAAGGAAAAACCATTGTAAAATGTAGCTATACAAAAAATTAATATTATATTTATTCCCTAATTACATGTAAAAAATTTTTACATTCATTTAAAAATTTTTTTGAATTCCAAATTTTCTTTCTTTCTTCCTTCCAACTTGTCATTGAGAAGGCAAGCAATCTGATACAGGTTACACAAGCGCAATCATGCAAAACATATTTCCATGGTATTCATGTCGGGAAAGAAAACAGAAAAAAAAAAAGAAAAATAGAGAAAGTAAAGAAAAAGTATGCTTTGACCTGTATTCAGACTTCATCAGTTCCTTCTATGAAGATGAATAATATTTTTTCATCGTATATCCAGAATTGTTTTGGATCATTGTTTTGCTGCTAATAGTTAAGTCATTCACAGTTGATCATCACACAATATTGCTGTTAGTATACAAATGTTCTCCTGGTTTTCTCATTTCATCTTTCATCAGTTCATGTAAGTCTTTCCAGGTTTTTCTGAAAGCATTCTATTTGTCATTTCTTATAGCACAATATTATTACATTACAATCATATACAACAACTTTTTCAGCCTCTCCCTAATTTGATGATTATTACCCCTTATTCTTTGTTACCACTAAAATATATGCTATATATATATACATATATATATATGTATATATTTGTACATGTAGATTCTTTTCCTTTCTTTTTAATAAATCTCTTTGGGATACAGACCTAGTAGTGGTATTGTTTGGTCTAAAGAAGTGCATGTTTTTATAGCCCTTTGAGCATAATTCCAAATTGCTTTACAAATGGTTGAATCAATGTATCACTTCACCAAAAGTGCATTAGTGTCTTAATTCTATCACATCCCCTCTAGCATTTGTCATTTTCTCCTATTATTTTAGTAAATTTGAAAGGTGTAGGTTAGCAGCTGAGAGTTGTTATACTTTGCATTCTTTAATCAATTGTGATTTAGAGTTTTTTTCACAATTGTAGGTAGCTTTGATTACTTTATCTGAAAACTGTCTATTCTTTTTCTTTGACTATTTATAGAGAAATCGGGTCTTTATCAGAGAAACTTCCTATAAAATTTTTTCACAGTTATGATTACTAATTATGCATTTCTATTCATCCTATTTCCCCCTGTTTATCCTATTCTTTTGTTTATGTTTTTAATTTCCCCCAATTTGCTCTCCCTTCTAGCAGTGGTCCCCTTCTCATCCCTTCCTTTCCTACTTTCCTGAATGTCAGAAGAGGTTTCTACACACAAATGAGTGTGTATGTTATTTCCTCTTTGAGACAATTCTGATTAAAGCAAGTTTCAGCACTCTGCCTCCCCCCTACCAAATCAACCATTTTCCCCTCCCCTCTTTTTCATTTCTTTTATGCCAGATGATTTTTCCCATTCTATTTCTTCCTTTCCTCTCCTCCCAGAGTATTCCTCTTTTTTTCAATTCATTTTTAGATAATTATTCTAACATATTCAACTCATATCATGCCCTTTCTATATATGTCTTCCAAATGCTCTAACAATAAGAAAGTTTTAAGAGTTACAAGTATCTTTTTCCTGTGTAGTAATGGAAATAGTTTTTAACATCCTTGAATTCCTTATGATTTCTCTTTCCTGTTTTCCTTTTTATACTTCTCTTGAGTCTTGTAATTAAAAGTCAATTTTTCTATTCAGCTCTTGTCTTTCCATCATGAGTGCTCTAAAGTTTTCTATTTCTTTAAATATCCATTTTCCCCCCTGGAAAATTATACTCAATTTTGCTGGTTAGATGATTCTTGATATAAAACTAAATTTTTTTACATTTTGGAATATCTAATGAAGAAACTGCTAAATCATGGGTTATTCTGACATAATATTTGAATTGTGTTTTTTTTTGGCTTACAGTATTTTCTACTTAAATTTATGGAGTTTGACTATGATATTACTGGGAGTTTTCATTTTAGGATCTCTTTCAGGAAGTGATTGATGAATTCTTTCAGTTTCTTTTCAACCTCTGTTCTGGAATATCAGGTAATTTTCTTTGATAATTTCTTGCAAAATGATATCTAAGTTCTTTTGCTTTTCGATCATTGCTTTCAGTTAGTCCAATAATACTTCAATTATCTCTGCTGGATTCAGGTCAGTTGTTTTTACAATGATTAAACAGTCTTTTCTTTTTTTTCTTCTTTTGATTTTGTTTTATTGTTTCTTGATATCTAATAAAATCATTAAATTCGTCTTGCCCTATTCTAATTTTTGAGGAATTTTTTCTTCTTTTTCATCTAGCCAACTCTACTTTTTTACAGAGTTCTCTTCAGTAAATTTTTATACCTTTTTAAAACTAATTGGCCTATTCTGGTTAAGGTACCATTTTATTCTGTATTTTTTGTGCCTCTTTTACCAATCTATTGATTCTTTTTTCAAATTTTCTTTCATCACTCTCATCTCTGTTCTTATTTTTTCCTCTACATCTCTGACTTGATTTTTAAAATCCTTTTTGAGATCTTCCATATTCTGAGACAATTCACATTTTTCTTTGAAATTTTTGATGTAGCATTTTTGACTTTGTTGTCTTCTGAGTAGGTTTTTGAGCTTCTTTGCCACCACAGGAACTTTCTGTAGTCTGGTTCTTTTGTTATTGTTTGCTCATTTTACAGCCTATTTTTTTGCTTTCTAACTCAGTGCTAAATGGGACTCTGTTTCTGGAGGGGAGGATGTACTGTCCCAAGCTTCAGGTTTTTTGTGCAGCTGTTTTCAGAGATAATTCTGGGGACATAGAAGCTTTCAGTTTTTTCCAAGGTCATATGATCTAGGGCGAGGTGTGTTTACTATTTTCCTGGTCTGTGCTCTGGTCTGTGAGTGATCACAAATACTTGTTTCCATCCTAGAACTGTGACCAGGGTTCCAGCTGCCTGTAGCTTTAAGCTCTGGTAAGCTAATGCTCCTCCTCAATTTGATACTGAAACCTAGGACTGTGACCCTGATTCAAGTATAGGTAAAGTAATAAAGTACCACCCCTTCAAAGCAACCACTTTAATCTCCTCCTAACCCATTGTCTGGTCCCCTTACCATTTATGGACCAAGAGGTCCAGAAACTTCCACTGCTGCCACTGATCCAATCATTCCCAAAGCCTACTGCTTGTTGACTTGAACCTAACTCATCTTCATGTAATAGAACATTTCTGCTGATCTTCTACATTGTTGTGGACTGGAAAATTGTTTCTCTTCATCTTTCTGTGTCTTCTGTTGATTCAGAATTTGTTTTGAGGCATGATTTAATGTTATTCAGAGGGGTTTGGGGTAAAACTCACATGAGTCCCTGTCTTTTCTCTGATATCTTTGCTCTACCTCCTTCCCCTCCTTATTAAATGTTTCCACATGATTAAATATCATGTAAGTGTTGGAGGCAGGCTCTGAGCCCAGGTCTTCACAATTTGTGGTATGATGAAAGAGTGCTGACTTTGTAGTCCTAGATCCAGATTCAAATCCTAGTTTTGTTATTCCCTATCTATGTAAACTTGGCAAAGTTATTTAATCTTCCTGGACCTCATTTTTCTTACCTGTATATTGAGACAGGACTAGATGACATTTACAGTTTTTTCCAGCTCAAATCTATGATCCTATAACTCCAAGTTCACTACTCTATCCACTCTATCATGCTGCTCCCAAAAAGCAAATGAATGTCTAAATCTAAAATTGTTTAACCAGATTATGATTCATTTTTAGAAGATCTCCAAAAATGGAAGCTTTTCTACTATTAGTGCATTATCGAACAATCAAGAAATTCTTTATATTCAAGTATTTTATTGATCAACTTTTAATGCTCAGTATATATTCTAGATACTCTGGGGAATATATGTTGAATATGAAGTCTTCCATCAAAGGAATTTTAATTTAATTGGGAAGACAATAAAATATATGAGTATGATTCATATAGGAGTTCAGAAGAAAGGGGGATTAATGAGGGTTAGTTAGAGAAGCATTTATGAACCAGGTGGGACTTAAACAGAATCATGGAAAATAGGGAAGATTTGAAAAAGTAGAAAGAGAATTACAGGTAGGAAGAACTTTATGCTTTAAGATTGAAATAAGTATCATGTTTATGGGACAGTTAGATCTGGAGCCTGATCTAACTAAAGCAGAAAAATGCACTTCAGAATAATGAGAAATGAAATTAGGAAAAAATCATTGGAATCAAATTTTTGAAGGAATTTGTACTTTATCTTATAGACAACAGAAAGTCAATGAAGATTTTCAATCTCAAAATAACATTATCAAAATAGATCTTAAAGAAGATTTTATCTGGCGGCAGTATATGGAAGACATTGAAGGAATGGGAGACTGAAATTAAGATGCTTAGATGTTACAATTATAAAGATATAAAGCCATTAGACAAAAATAATGAATGAATTGCGAATGAAGGAATAAGGATGAATACATATACAATATATTTTATAATTTTTAATTTATTTTTAGTGATATATTTTTATGTTTCATTAATTTTTAATATATCCTCCTCAAACTCCCAACCAATGTGGCTGAAGGGGAGGCAGACCACTCAATCTGTAACAAAACTCTAAAGTTTACACCAATCACAAGCTTCAGTAAATTATTTTCTCTATCCTAGCATTGCCCGTCTTCCTACAGATAAAAGAAAATGATTATCAACAAGACCAGCATAGGATAACTTGCATGGGACCAGCAAAGGAAGATAAAGTGTAAACCTTACCTAAGAAATAGACTCAAAAAACTAGAAAGACCACTTAGAAACTAGTGAGCTTTTTTCCCCCTCAGTTTGTATTCAGATATCATCAACTCTGTCTTTGGGATAGATAGCAATCTTTATCATAAGTCCATCAGAGAAATTGCTTCAATATTTTTTTCCCACAGTTGCTATTGTTAGCTGTATTTCCCTCAATCCCATTACTACCTACCCCTATTTATTCTATTCTCTCTCCTTTCTCCCTGTCCTTCCTCAAAAGTGTGTTGCATCTGATTACCCTCTCCCATAATCATTCCTCTCTTCTATCACCTTCTCCACTTTCCCTGTCTCCTTTCTCCCATCCTTTTCCTCTCTTATTTTCCTAGGCTAAAATAGATTCCTATAACCAACTGAATGTGTATGTTATTTCCTCTCTGAGCCACTTCTGATGAGAGTTAAGGCTCACTCATTCCCCTTCACCTTCCCCCTATCTATTACATTGCAAAAACTTTTTCTTGCCTCTTTTATGTGAAATAACTTAGTCCATTCTACTTCCCCTTTCCATTTCTCCCAATACATTCCTTTCTTGTCCATTAACTCCATCTTTATAATATATATTTTCATATGCAGCTTCCTCCTGTGCCTTGTCTAAATATGCTGCTTCTAACTGCCCTAATAAATAAGAAGGTTCATATGACTATCAGTATCATCTTCCCATGCAGGAATACAAGCAGAAACTGGCCAGTATTTGAGAAAGTAAGAAATACTAGAATAAAATTAAAAGTCTGGAAAAAATAGAAGAAAATACAATATACCCAATGTTAAAAGCATTTTTTGTTCTGCCAGTATGTCCAGTATATTCTATCATTAAGTTATCCATGGAAGCTAGATATTGCAAAATCAAATTAAGACTTTTAGTCTTTGATTATGAAGTTTTTAAAACCTTTGACATTTTGGAATTACATTCTTACTATAAACACACACACACACACACACACACACACATACACAAACCTACACAGTTTGGTGAGTCAGTCAACAAATAAATGGCAGTGACTAAGAGGGTAAATACTGAATATAAATAGTCACAAGCAAAATCAATTTCCTCATCTTCTAGTAGGAAATTAAAAGAAAAATATCTAGAATATAAGAGGAGAGTTCATCAATTTGTGAATGAATCTATAAAAACAAATGTAATGGAATATCATTGTATCTATAAAATCAGACACTTGAATGTAGAATCCTAGGTATACAATCAAAAGTAAAGAGTGAAGTGAAGGGACAGCTAGGTGGCGTAGTGGATAAAGCGCTGGCCCTGGAGTCAGTAGTACCTGGGTTCAAATCTGGTTTCAGACACTTAATAATTACCTAGCTGTGTGGTCTTAGATAAGCCACTTGACCTGGTTGCCTTACAAAAACCTAAAAGAAGAGTGAAGTGAGCAGAATCAGCAGAACAATATACAGAAGAATAATTTTATGCACAAAAACATCTTTGAATGGTTTAACTCTTATCAGTGAAGTGACCAATGATTCATGGAGAGGACTTATGAAAAAAGACTACTACCCACCTCCTGACAGAGATGATAGATTCAAAATGGAGAAACAGTCTGTTTTCTTTATGACCTTTATATGGATTTATTTTGCTTGGCTATGATCACTTGTTTAAAAATGTATTCTTAATTTCTTTTAGTTTTTCTAAAGGGGCAAATGTTAAAAATGTTAAAAAAAAAAGTAACAAAGCAATATGAAATAGAAATTCATTATTTCCTGTAATTTTCTTATTTTTGTCCTGTAAATGTCGAAATGCTCTTTTTTTTGCATTTATGTTTAGAATAAAAAATGAAATAAAATATTATATAGTACATTTATTTTATTTGTTCCATAGGTTTCTGAATTGTTTGTATATGGTCCTTTGAATGTGCTCTTAAAAAATAAAAAATCCTTTCATTGATGCTTTATTTAAATCATTCTTTATTTCTACCTCATTCTCTTCACCAATCATGCTCTTCAAGACAATCTAAAAAAAGAAACTCTCCCTTGTAATCTATTAGCATAGTCAGGAAAAAATAATCCATACCTTTGGTCCTGTCCAAAAATGTATAACATTTTTGACCTCTGGTTTATCATTTCTTTGCCAAGAAGTGGGAAGCATCTATCATCTTCTAGAGCAGTGATTAGTTATTCAATGAGCATAGTTTTGTTGATATTATTGTTCTTTTTCTTCTGTATGGTGTGGTTGAATACTTTGTTCTGGTTCTGTTCACTTCATAGTGTATCAGTTTGTACAAATTCTCACATATTTTTCTGAATCTGTTTCTTTCATCATTTCTTATGATGTAATAGTATTCTATTACAATGAGTATACTGCCAAATAAGGACCCAGTCCTTAGTAGATGCTTAAATTTGCTTATCCTTGTAGATTATATAGAGCAAGCAGATATTCTCTGCCTACTTGATAATACAACACATGGAGCTTCAGGTGATGGTTTTGATCATGATGTCTCATGGATGGTATTATGTGATAAAATGCCTTCCAATTAATTTCAGAAACAGAAGAATTGGTAAATCATTAGTTACTTAGTCAAAATGGAGTATTTATACCAAAGGTTTAAATAAATGATCTCTCCCTCCTATCCTGGCATCCTTTGAATTAGAAAAACTGTATAAACTACCAGTTAGAGGAGAGATGATCTCTTTTTCCCACCTGGTTGCCTTGTGTCCCTATTTCTTTTGGGTTATTTTTTTTCCCAGACCTGAAGTGAATGATTATCCTTGATATAAGAGTCCCATGGAAAGCAGTTAGAATGGAAGATATATAGGGGTTTTTTTAGGTTTCTTTTTGTTTTTTTTTTTTTTTATTTTGCAAGGCAAACAGGGTTAAGTGGCTTGCCCAAGGCCACACAGCTAGGTAATCTAGGTAATTATTAAGTATCTGAGACCGGATTTGAACCCAGGTACTCCTGACTCCAGGGCCGGTGCTTTATCCACTACGACACCTAGCTGCCCCAAGAATGGAAGATATATAAAACCTGTCAGAGGTGCCAGTAGAAATCAGTCAGTGGCAGAATCCACTGCAAACTGACTGTAAAGCAAGTGTTTGAAAAAGGATGTGGAGGGTCAGCTAGGTAGTGCAGTAGATAGAGCACAGGCCCTGGAGTCAGGAGTACCTGAGTTCAAATCCAGCATTAATTCAAACATTTAATAATTACCTAGCTGGGTGGCCTTGGGCCAGCCACTTTAACCCCATTTGCCTTTCAAATTCCTAAAAAAAGAAAAAAAAAGAATGTGGAAAGACAATCCTCTGAAGACAACAGCAACTTCCTGGATCATGGCCCCTCATTACTGAGACAAATAATACTTATGCATTCTAAAAAGAAACCAATTTACCTAACCTATTCAAAAGCTATACATAAAGGAATATTCATGGAAATAACAATGAAGAGAGAAAAGGTCTCTGGGGACCAAGAGTTAGGAGATATCCAATGACCACACATGTGCTTCAGTTTCATAGTATTTTAAATTTAATTCCATTCTCTTCAGTGACCTTCTGCATGCAAAGTGTCAATCAGCATTCTTCCAGGTTTGAGGCAAAAGATATGTTTTATAACTTGTTGTTGCTTTACTTTTTCAGTAAATACACTTGGCTAAAAGTTTATGGTATGATATTGGTTGATTGGGGTTTGTGAGTGATAATATTAAACTCCCTCGGAGTTTACTCCAGGATACTTCTCTCTAGGAATCTGCCAATGAGTGTGAATTAAGTAATAGACCTCCAGAGAGCTTCCAACTTATTCACAAATTATAATTTATTCAAACATTTTCTAATTTCCAGTTCTTTGTTACTTCAAAAAGTGCTGTTAATGAATATTTTTAGAAATATTGATCCTCCTTTTAATTCTTTGGGGGTGTAGGTATAGTTGGGATTTTATTGAATCAAAGGGTATTCATAATTTAGAAATTTGAGGGGATGTAATTCCAAATAGGTTTTCAGAATGTTTCAACTAATATTGTGATTGAAGCATTTTTATATGATTAATTATAGCTTGGTTGTCTTCTTTTGAAAAAATGTTTATTCATATCCTTTGACTATCTATTGGGAATATTTCTTGTACTTAAATATTTAAATTTTTTCCCTATATATTTAGTAATTTTTTTTAATCAAAGAAACTAAGCTATATGACCAGGAGATTCCTGTATACTGTACATGTCCTTGTCCTCCTTCATTTTTTTAGATTAACCAATATTTATCAACAACTTAACCCCATCTTCATCTACTCTCATCTTTGCCCTGAAGTAACCAAATATGTTGATTCAATTTAGAGAGTATTAATGATTTTCTCTAGCTCTTTATTGTCCACACTATATTCTACTGCCTAAAAATACAATTATTTTCATAATGGTCTTTGAAGAAAATTAAATTATTACTTCTTTGATTTCTAAAGTTGCCTCTTAATGTCCTTGAGTTGAGTTCAGGAATTTAGCTTTCCCTCAAAGTTAATAAAGGTTGTAATTAAGAGGAAAGATTTTATCTCCCATACCAATAGTCCCTGAGATACTTCCAGGACATCTGCTTCTTAGCATCAAGACCCATAAGTTAACTTGATACCATCCCCTAAAGATATATTGTCTGCCTTTGTCTGACTTTGTGTAATTGTAGGAGTTTTTATATCTTCCCAAAGAGACAGTAATTTTGGTAGTTTTTGACCCACTAGCAAAAATTACAGGATGTAGATGGGTCCCATAAAAATTTGTATTCCTTTATTGATAGAGAAGGGCAACAGTTAGCCTCATGTGAATACCAGTCCAACTTTCTTAGTATAACCTATTGTAATATTCCTGGCCCAATCCTACAAAATATCACTTCTTTGTTATGTGTCAGTAAAGAAAACTCATTGGGGTTATTAATCTTACTGAAGTAGCCAGTCTGACCTATTTGGGTAAGTTATACATAACCCTGTTAATAAATTGATTTTGCTCAGAATTCTCTACCTCAATTTGCCTTATTAGCTTTATTTGCTACAATTCTGAGGGGATTGCCTGGGATTTGGGAGAGAGGTTAGTCTCCATACTTGGAGAATCCCACACTTCTGAATGTTCCCCAGTGAGAATTTTTCACCTGAAAGGGGAACATACTTATCTTTTTTTCTTTTAAAAAATGTATTTATTTATTTTTCAATATTTTTTCATAAATGGTTTAGCATAAAACTATGCAAAGATAGTTTTCAAAAACTTTTTGGTAAGGTATTAAGTTTCACATTTTTCTTCCTCCCTCCCTCCCCTCTCCCCCTGACATAGAACTATCTAATAAAGGTTATACAAATAAAACTTTGTTAAATATATTTCTTTTTTTTTGCATTTCCATTTTTTTCACTTAAAGATTTTATTTATTTTGAGTTTTACAATTTTTCCCCTAATCTTACTTCCCTCCCCCCACCCCCCACAGAGGGCAATTTGCCAATCTTTACATTGTTTCCATGGTATACACTGATCCTAAATTGAATGTGAGGAGAGAGAAATCATATCCTTGAGGAAGAAACAAAAAGTCTAAGAGATAACAAGATCAGACAATAAAATATGTTTTTTTCTAAATTAAAGTTAATAGTTCTTGGTGTTTGTTCAAACTCCATAGTTCTTTCTCTAGATACAGATGGTATTCTCCATTGCAGACAGCCCCAAATTGCTCCTGATTGTTGCACTGATGGGATGAGCAAGTCCATCAAGGTTGATCATCGCCCCTGTTGCTGTCAGGGTGTACAGTGTTTTTCTGGTTCTGCTCATCTCAATCAGCATCAGTTCATGCAAATCCCTGCAGGCTTCCGTGAATTCCCATCCCTCCAGGTTTCTAATAGAACAATAGTGTTCCATGACATACATATTCCATAGTTTGCTAAGTCCCCAACTGACGGACATTTACTTGATTTCCAATTCTTTGCCACCACAAACAGGGCTACTATGAGTATTTTTCCTGATGAAAAGACCAGAGCTAAATAGAAAATTTGAACATCAAACAGGAGGTTCAAGAGACACATGAAAAGGTAAAAAAAAGGGGGGGGGGGTAAAGGAAAAAAAAAACTGTTATCCAATAAGATGAAACTGGCTATATCCCAACGTGGGAAAAAGATTCTCATTATGCTTCTTCATCATCTTTTCAGGGTATAGACCCAGTAGTGGTATTGCTGGATCAAAGTGTATGCACATTTTTGTTGCCCCTTGGACGTAGCTCCAAATTGCTCTCCAGAAAGGTTGGATGAGTTTACAGTTCCCCAACAGTGTAAAAGTGTCCCAGATTTCCCACAACCCTTCAAACAATGATCATTATCCTTTGTGGTCATATTGGCCGGTCTGAGAGGTATGTGGTGGTACCTCAGAGAAGGCTTAACTTGCATTTCTCTAATAAGTAATGAATTGAAATAATTTTTCAAATGACTATGGATTGCTTTGATCTCATCTGTAAATTACCTTTGCATATCCTTTGACCATTTGTCAATTGGGGAATGGCATTTTTTTAAATTTTTTTTTTATTAAAGATATTATTTGAGTTTTAAAATTTTCCCCCTAGTCTTGCTTCCCTCCCCCCAACCTCCCATGGAAAGCAAACTGTCACTCTTTACTTTGTTTCCATGTTGTACATTGATCCAAATTGAGTGTGATGAGAGAGAAATCATATCCTTGAGGAAGAAACAAAAAGTCTAAGAAATAACAAGATCAGACAATAAGATATATGTTTTTTTCTAAATTAAAGGGAATAGTCCTTGAACTTTGTTCAAACTCCATGGCTCTTTATTTGTATACAGATGGCACTCTCCATTGCAGACAGCCCAAAATTGTCCCTGATTGTTGCACCGATGGAATGAGTGAATCCCTCAAGGTTGAACATCACCCCCATATGTTGCTGTTAGGGTCCACAGTGATGTTCATGCAAATCCCTCCAGGCTTCCCTGAATTCCCATCCCTCCTGGTTTCTAACAGAACAATAGTGTTCTATGACATACATATACCACAGTTTGCTAAGCCATTCCCCAATTGAAGGACATTTACTTGATTTCCAGTTCTTTGCCACCACAAACAGGGCTGCTATGAATATTTTTGTACAAGGGATATTTTTACCCCTTTTCATCATCTCTTCAGGGTATATACCCAGTAGTGGTATTTCTGGATCAAAGGGTATGCACAGTGTTTTTGCCCTTTGGGCATAGTTCCAAATTTCTCTCCAAAAAGGTTGGATGAATTCACAGCTCTACCAACAGTGTGATAGTGTCCCAGATTTCCCACAACCCTTCCAACAATGATCATTACCCTTTCTGGTCATACTGGCCAATTTGAAAGGTGTGAGGTGGTGCCTCAGAGAAGCTTTAATTTGCATTTCTCTAATAATTAATGATTTAGAGCAATTTTTTATATGGCTATGGACTGCTTTTCTCTCCTCAGCCATTAATTGCCTTTGCATATCCTTTGACCATTTGTCAATTGGGGAATGGCTTTTTTTAAAAATTGACTCAGTTCTCTGTATATTTTAGAAATGAGTCCTTTGTCAGAATCCTTAGTTGTAAAGATTATTTCCCAGTTTACTACATTACTTTTGATCTTGGTTACAGTGGTTTTGTCTGTGCAAAAGCTTTTTAATTTAATGTAATCCAAATTATCTAGTTGTTTTTAGTGATGTTCTCCATCTCTTCCTTAGTCATAAACTGCGTCCCTTTCTATAGATCTGACAGGTAAACTAGTCCTTGATCTTCTAGTTTGCTTATAGTATTGTTTTTTATGTCTAAATTCTCCATTTGGATCTTATCTTGGAATAGGGTGTGAGGTGTTGTTCTAATCTAAGTTTCTTCCATACTAACTTCCAATTTTCTCAACAATTTTATCGAAGAGAGAGATTTTATCCCAGAGCTGGACTCTTTGGATTTATTAAATAGCAGATTACTATAATCATTTCCTGCTATTGCACCCAGTCTATTCCATTGTTCCATCACTCTATTTCTTAGTCAATGCCAGATAGTTTTGATGACTGTTGCTTTATAATATAGTTTTAAATCAGGTAGGGCTAAGCCACCTTCTTTTGCACTTCTTTTCATTGAATGCCTTGACTTTTTATTTCTTTAATTTACTTACAACTTTTTCTAATGCATTAAAGTAATTTTTTAGAATTTTGAATAGGGCACTAAACAGTTAGCTTAGTTTTGTAGAATTGTCATTTCTATCATATTAGCTCTGCCTATCCATGAGCAGTTGATATTTGCCCAATTATTTAAATCTGTTTAATTTTTGTGAGAAATTTTTTGTAATTGTTTTCAAAAAGTTTCTGAGTCTGCCTTGGCAGGGTGATTTCCGGGTATTTTATATTGTCTGAGGTTACTTTGAATGAGATTTCTCTTTCTAGCTCTTCCTGTTGTATGTTGCTCGTCATATATAGAAAAGTTGAGAATTTATGAGGGTTTATTTTATATCCTGCATCTTTGCTAAAATTGTTAATGGTTTCCAGTAGTTGTTTGGATTATTTCTTAGCATTCTCTAAGCATACCATCATGTCATCTGCAAAGAGTGACAGTTTTGTCTCTTCCTTCCCAATTCTAATTCCTTAAATTTCTTTTTCTTCTCTAATTGCTGAAGCTAACATTTCTAATACAATATTGAATAGTTGTGGTGATAATGGGCATCCTTGTTTCACCCCTGATCTTATTGGGAATATCTCTAGCCTCTCCCCTTTGAATATGATGCTTGCTGATGGTTTCAGATAGATACTGTTTATTATTCTAAGGAACAAACCAAATTTTCCTACACTCTCTAGTGTTTTTAGTAGGAATGGGTGCTATATTTTGTCAAAAGCATTTTCAGCATCTATTGATATAATCATATAATTTCTGATAGCTTTTTTTAAATATAATTAATTATGCTAACAGTTTTCCTAATATTGAACCAACCCTGTATTCTTGGATAAATCCTACCTGGTCAAAATGTATTATCCAACTTGCAATAATTTTGCTAAGATTTTATTTAATATTTTTGCATCTATATTCTTCAGGGAGATAGGTCTATAATTTTCTTTCTATGTTTTAACTCTTCCTGATTTAGGTATCAGCACTGTATATTGGTGTCATGGAAAGAGTTAGACAGAGTTCCATCTTCCCCTATTTTTTCAAAGAGTTTATATAGTATTGGGACCAATTGTTCCTTAAATGTTTGGTAGAATTCACCTGTGAATCCATCAGGCCCTGGAGATTTTTTCTTAGGAAGTTCAATGATGGACTATTGAATTTCTTTTTCTGTGATAGGTTTGTTTAGGTATTTAATCTCCTCTTCATTTAACCTGGGCAATTTATATTTTTGTAAATATTTTTCTATTTCACTTAGATTGTCAAATTTATTGGCATAGAGTTGGGCAAAATAATTCTGAATTATTACTTTAATTTCCTCCTCATTGGTGGTGAGTTCACCTCTTTCATTTATGATACTAGCAATTTGGTTTTTTTCTTTATTTTTTCAATTAGATTGACAAGATGTTTATCAATTTTATCCTTTTTTTCATAAAACCAACTCTTGCTTTTATTTGTTAATTCAATAATTTTTTGCTTTTGATTTTATTAATTTCTCCTTTAATTTTTAGATTGTCTAATTTGGTATTTAATTGGGGGGTCTTAATTTGTTCTTTCTCTAATTTCTTTAGTTGCATATTTAATTGCACATTCATTGATTTACTCTTTCTCTAATTTATTCATGTAAGCATTTAGAAATATATAATATATTCCCTGACATCTGCTTTGAGTGAATCCCTTAGGCTTTCGTATGTTGTTTCATTATTGTCATTATCTAGGATAAAATAATTAATTCTTTCTAAAATTTGTTGTTTGATCCACTCATTCTTTAAAATGAGGTTATTCAACTTCCAATTAGTTCTGGGTCTATATCTTCCTGGCCCAATATTGCATATGATTTTTATTGCATTGTGATCTGAGAAAGATATATTCACTATGTCTGCCTTTCTGCAATTTATTAATAGGTTTTTATGCCCTAGTACATGGTCAATTTTTGCATAAGTACCATGCACTGCAGAGAAAAAATGTATGTTCCTTTCTATCCCCATTCAATTTCCTCCATAAGTCTATCATATCTAGGTTTTCTAATAACCTATTTGCCTCCTTAACTTCTTTCTTGTTTATTTTATGATTTGATTTATCTAAATCTGAGAGTGGGAGGTTGAGGTCTCTCACTAGTAGAGTTTTTCTGTCTATGTCTTCCTGTAGTTCCTTCAGCTTCTCCTCTAAGAATTTGGATGCTGTCCCATTGGGTGCACACATATTCAGTATTGAAATCATTTTATTATCTTTATGGTACCTTTCAGGAGGATATAATTTCCTTCCTTATCTCTCTCTCTCTCTCTCTTTTTTTTAGATTTTTCAAGGCAATGGGGTTAAGTGGCTTGTCCAAAGCCACACAGCTAGGTAATTATTAAGTGTCTGAGATCAGATTTGAACCCAGGTACTCCTGACTCCAAGGCAGGTGCTCTATCCACTGCGCCACCTAGCTGCCCCCCTTATCTCTTTTAATGCTATCTATTTTTGCAGCTACTTTGTTTGAGATTGCTACCAGTGCTTTTTTTTCACTTCAACTGAAGCAAAATATATTTTGCTCCAACCTTTTACCTTTACTCTATATGCATGTCTCTGCTTCAAATAAGTTTTTTGGAAGCAGCATATTGTAGCATTTTGGTTTTTTAATCCACTCTGCTATTTGCTTACATTTTAAGAGAGAGTTCATCCCATTCACATTCAAAGTTATAATTACTAACTCTATATTGCCCTCCATGCTATCTTCCTTCTGTATGTATTTTTCCCCTTTCCCCCTTTATTCTTATTCCCCAGTATTTTGTTTCTGAATACCACCCCTTCAGTGTGTTTGCCCTACTATATCCACCCTCCCCTTTCTTTCCCCTTTCCCTTTTTCCCTTTTCCCTTCCCTTCCTTCTGTTAGTTCCCCTTTTTCTCCCCCTCTTTGTCTCCATCCCCCCTCCCCTTTCCCTCTTTTAATACTTCAAAGGTAAAATGTTTTTTAAGTTGACTGAGTGTGAATGAGTATGTGTGTGTGTGTGTGTGTGTGTGTGTGTGTGTGTGTGTGTGTGTGTAAGTTAACTTTAAGCCAAGCCTAATGAGAGGAAGATTCAGGTGTTTCTCATTTCCTCCCTTCTTCCCCTCTATTATCATAGGTCTTTTGTACTTCTTAATGTAATGAGATTTACCCCCATTCAATCCTCTCCCTCCTCCCTTCTCCTTCCTGTTCCCCTTTTTAAGGAAGAGGTGTTTTTAAATCATTCTATCTGAGTCATGGAAAATTCTGAGAATCCATCACTTCTGGCTAAGTATATTCTCTCTAATAGAGTTACAATTCTTTTTTTTTTTTTAGTTTTTACAAGGCAATAGGGGTTAAGTGGCTTGCCCAAGGCCACACAGCTAGGTATTTATTAAGTGTCTGAGGCTGGATTTGAACTCAGGTACTCCTGACTCCAGGGCTGGTGCTCTACCCTCTGTGCCACCTAGCCACCCTAGAGCGCACATTTTGATATGGAAAAAAATTGCAAATAAACTGTATATAGCCAGTTTCTTCTTATTGGGTAGCAGTTTTTTTTCCTTTACCCCCCCCTTTTTTTACCTTTTCATGTGTCTCTTGAACCTCCTGTTTGATGTCCAAATTTTCAATTTAGCTCTGGTCTTTTCATCAGGAATTTTTGAAATTCTTCCATTTCATTAAATGTCTATCTTTTTCCCTGAAAAAAAAAAGACTCAGATTTACTGGATAGTGAATTCTTGGCTGCATTCCAAGGTCCCTTGCTCTTCAGAATATCTCGTTCCAGGCCTTTTGATCCCTTAATGTTGATGCAACCAAGTCCTGTGTAATTCTTACTGTGGCTTCTTTATTTTAAATTGTTTCTTTCTGGCTGCTTGCAGGATTTTCTATTTTATATGATAGTTCTAGATTTTGGCCACAACATTCCTTGATATTTTCATTTTAGTATCTCTTTCCAGAGGGTATCGATGTATTCGTTCAATACCTATTTTACGCTCTGGTTCCATGATATCAGGGCATTTTTCCATTACTCAATCCTGTAATATTAAGTCCAGGCTTTTTTTTCCTCTTCAATGTTTTCAGGAAGACCAATAATTCTCGGGTTATCCCTCTTGATCTATTCTTGTGGTCAGTGGTTTTGCTGATGAGGTATTTTATATTTTCTTCTATTTTTTCTATTTTTTGATTTTGTTTAACAGACCCGTGCTGTCTCATGAAGTGATTAGTTTCCGCAGACTCCATTTTTTTTTTTTAGAGAGAAATTTTCTTTATTAACCTTTCGCAACTCCTTTTCCATTTGGTCAGTTCTATTTTTGAAAGAGCTTTCCATTTGACCAATTGAGCTTTTGAGAGAATTATTTTCTTTTTTGCATTTGTCCAGTTGAGAGTCTGAGAGAATTATTCTCATTTTGTATTTTTCGAATTTTATTTCCCAATGATTTGTTTTCTTGTTGCAAGGTGTTAATCTTCTCTTGGGCTTCTTTTCCCAAATTTTCCAATTGATTTTTTTTAGGAAGACTCAACATTTATTAAGCACCTTTAGTTGTGAAAGGTACAGTGCCGAGCACTGTACCAAGATACATAGAGTGACACAAACATTCAGCCCATGAGAGGGCTTAAAGGCTAATATGGATTTATGAAACACAAATGATGTAAAATGAAAAACATTCTTTACTGTTCAACATCTTGCCTAGCTGTCATTCCTACCTCTCCCTAAACATAATTTTTATCAGTTTTCAATTCACAGGGATTTTGATCACTATTGATTAGTTCACAGAGAATTCAACCTAGAAATGGGAAGTCACTTCATTAATACTTTGAAAACAGGGTATGAATGAGTTTGACTAATAAATGACCAGGCAGTTCAATCATTAATATTTTTCAAACAGGGCAGCCCCTAAAAGTGATGAATTAAGTACTTTTAATTTGCTGAAAGTCTATAATAGGAATACAATTTTCCTGTATTTTTAATTAGTGATTTTTTTAATTGATTTATATTCCTAATTTATCAAACTTTCAAGCTGCCTAGGAATCCAGGCTGTCAGCAATTATGTTAGCCATAGTCCTAACAACCAAGTTCTCCAGGCTCCTCCCGCAATGATCAGCTGGATTTTCTCTCTATAACATAAATCTCATTTAAGTAGATGATTAAATTACAACATTCGGTCACATCTTCAAAAACTATTCCTATGTGGGAACAGCTTCACATAGTACCAGACTTGGTTTTTTTCTCAAGTCTTTTCCTTTCCAAGACAAAAAACACAAAAACCAAGGAATGGAATGAGATGGGTTTTTTCCCTATCAAGACAAAAACAATGAAATTCAGAACTGGATCACTTGGCCCTTTCTCTTCTTAACTCCTCCCAGTTCAAAATGCTTAAACCTCTTCATGGCAAGCTTCCTCTTAGACCTGCAGCTGGGTTCCACACAGTCAAGCCTCAGTACAATCTCTTTTGTTTTTTTTTCTTTTTCTGAAAACTTTCTTTTGTCTGCCCACCACAACCGCTCTGCTTCCGACGGTTTTGTCTTTTCCCCAGTTCCTTCAGAGAATCCTGGCTTTTCTTGAACTGTGTCACTTTCTGAGGCTTGCCGCACTTTTTGCACAAAGTTCTGCGGATTCAGGGACGTTCACCAAAGGACTACGCTGGCTCTCCACCAGGTTCCTCCTGTGGCCAGGCCACTGGGGTCCCTGGGCCGAGGGCTCAAGGGCCGAGCGCCCGGCCAAGGATGAGGACGAGCTGCAGAAGACAACCGGCTTAGAGGGCTGACAGCAGAACACTCTCCAATTGATTTTTAAACTCCTTCCTTATTTCTTCAAGGAAGTCTTTCTATGCTGGAGACTAGATCATATTCTCCTCAGAGTTTCTAGGTCTCTCTGAGTTAGGGTCTTTTCCTTCCAAGAATTTTTCTATGGACTCTCCTTCTGCTGGTCTTTCTTTATTTTGCTAAGACCTTGAGTTGGGGAGGGGCTTGTTCCCAGAGGTTTGGTATTCGGATCCCTAGAGGTTTTATTCACTGCATGTAATATCTCCAGATGGCCAGTAGGGGTGCTAGAGGATTTTCTCACTAAGTGTAATTTCTCCAGCTGGCCGGTAGGAGGTGCTGGTTGCTTTCTCTGGAGTGTCTGTGACCTTGATTGAGACCTTCTCCCTTGACCTGATGGGAGTGACTGAAGTTGTTAAATGCTTCTGATTTCAATCAATGGTGGGCTATATCCTGGGGTGAGGTCATCACTCTCCCTATTGTCAGCTGGGGTGGTAATTTGTTGTTCACACATCTGTGCCTGGGGCAGAAGGTCTGTAATTGTGTTTGTTCTTGGAACAGCAAACAGCTGAAATGGAGACATGTACTTGGAGTTCCTCCCAACCAGAGGAGCCCAGGGATGATATCTGCAGCTCTCCTGCCCTGGAACTCTACCCCCAGCCCTGTCAGCAAGCTTCAGATGGTCAGCGCCAACACCTATGCCTCTGCTCTCTAGTTGACCCAAGCCTCTAGAGCAGACCAGGCCCTAGCCCTGATGCTGATCAAGC
Source organism: Macrotis lagotis (assembly GCF_037893015.1). Taxonomy (NCBI): domain Eukaryota; kingdom Metazoa; phylum Chordata; class Mammalia; order Peramelemorphia; family Peramelidae; genus Macrotis; species Macrotis lagotis. The sequence continues at coordinate 501,725,146 of NC_133658.1, forward strand.
AGGTCCAGTTCTCCGGCCCTCAGGTTCCTGGGCTCCAACCCCACCGCTAATCAGGCTGACCCAAGGCTGATCTGCCCTCTGCACTGGACTCACCCAGTCTGTGGAAGATAAATCCTGATGTAGATGTTCTTTCTCCTTCCTGGCTTTTCTTTCTGGGTTTTCTTTGATCGAATTTCTGTTAAGAGGTTTGTTTTATATCATATATGGGAAAAGATCAGATTTTAGAACTCTGCATGTCTTCTCTCTGCCATCTTGACTGGAAGTCTCTAAACATATTTCCATATTAATCATGTTGTGAAAGAAGAATCAGTAAAAAAAAAAGGGAAAAAGAAACCATGAGAGGGAAAAAATCCATAAAACATAAAACAAATTTTAAAAATTGAAAATAGTAATGCTTGTCTTTTCTTCATCATTATATGTAAGTTTCAATATTGACATTTAGTACTGTCTATATGACAACATCTCTTCAACTCATTTAAGGAGAGATAGATGGAGCCAAGATGGTGGTGTGGAGGCAGGAATTCACAGAAGCTCTTCCGCAGATCACTCCAGACACCATAAAATTATGGCTCTAACCAAATTCTAGAGGGGTAGAACTCACAGAAAGACTTAGTAAAACAATTTTCTGGCCATAGACAACTTGGAAGATCCACAGGAAAGGCAGCCTGGGCCATAGGCACACCAAGCTTCAGCCTTCCAAGAATAGTCCAAGGGATGCCTGGGTCCCTGGGGGCACCTAGTTTGTGGCAGTGGGACTGGTTTCCAGATCTCTCAGCTCTGGGATCACCAAGGAAAGCTTATAACTTCCTGGGAAAACTGCAGCACCAGAGTAAGCTCAGAGTGCAGGTCCGCGCAAGCCTCAGTACAGCCCTTCCCCAGGAACCTGCAGAGCCACTCAGCAGCTGCTTCCAGATATCTCATCCCACAGAAGTTAAGGGGGGTCAGAAGAGATTGTAGAGCTCTCTGCTGTCCCTGGGGGCAGGACTCTGCTGCTTTGCCATACTCAGATCCTTGTCACAGTCTAGGGCCCCATACTTCCATACTACAACAGTGACTCTCCTCCCAGTTTCAGGGCAGAATGGAGTGCCTGTGGTCATCCACATACCAGAGCACAGGCTAAAAGAGCAGTCAGAACCTCTCATAAGACTTTGCAGGAATTAAGGTTCTTGGGGGAGAGTGTCCCAAAAACCCCTTAAAAGCTTTGGAAGTACATTAAAATCAGGTCATAGGCTGGGAAAATGAACAAACAACAGAAGAAAATGGATCTGACCATAGAAAATTACTTTGGTCCCTTGAAGGATCAAAATATACTCTCAGAAAATGATAAAGTTTAAACTTCTGTATCCAAAGCCTCCAAGAAAAATAAGAATTGATCTCAGGCTATGGAAAAGCTCAAAAAAGACTTGAAAACAAGTAAGGGAGGTAGAGGAAAAATTGGGAAGAGACCTGAGAATGATATGGGAAAATTATGAAAACCAAGTCCACAACTTGGTCAAGGAGATACAAAAAATACCAAAGAAAATTGTATGTTGAAAACCAGTTTAGGGGGGCGGAGCCAAGATGGCGACAAGAAGGGATCGAGTCTTAGGAGCTCTCTGATAAAACTCATAATCTAAGGACTCTAACTAAATTTTCGAGAGACAGAACCCACAAAGGGACCCAGTGAGACAGTTCTCCTACTCAAGATAACCTGGAAAAGAGCAGAAAGGCTCTGCTCCCCGGGGTCAGAGAGGCGGACTGCCAGAGGGGTGGCCCGCCAGAGCCAAAGAACTTCAGCCTCCAGGAGGCATCCCCAGGGAGTACAGCAGTAGGGGAGTCTCCTGAGCTGCACCCCGAGGAGCACCAAGCACAAAGTGGGGGAACAGCGGGGGACCTCTGCCAGAGCAAGCACATGGAGCCCAGCCCTCAGGGCACACAGCCAGCAGCTTGGTCTTTCTGCGGCCCAGATCCGGAAACAGAAGCAGGCTGAGGGGTAAGCAGGAGCCTCCAGGGCATGAGCCCATTGAGCTGAGGGAGGGGAGTGAAGAGAGACTGCCTAGCTCTGTCCTCTGCCCCTGGAACAGGACTCTGGGGTTCTGACCACATTCAGATCCTGATCACACTCTTAGGCCCCCCCATAGAACAGCAGGACCCCCCCCCCCACCTCAGCCCCGTGGCAGAGGGGGGTGCTTATGGTCATTCACAGACCAGGAGGGAGGACAGAGCCTCACACACTGAGACCCTTGTGGGAGTGTCCCAAAAACTCAGGAAGCACCCCAAAACCAGGCCCAGGCTGGGAAAATGAGCAAGCAGAGAAACAAAAGAAAGACTATTGAGAAATATTTTGCAAATGAGCCCAAGAAGGATCAAAATACTCAGTCTGAAGATGAGGAAGCACAAGCTCCTGCATCTAAAGACTCCAAGAAAAACAGAAACTGGGCTCAGGCTATGACAGAGCTCAAAAAAGACTTTGAAAATCAAATGAGGGAGTTGGAAGAAAAACTGGGAAAAGAAAGGAGAAAGATGCAGGAAAAACATGAAAATGAAGTCAGCAGCTTAGTCAAAGAAATCCAAAAAAATGCTGAAGAAAATAGCATGCTAAAAACCAGCTTAGGTCAAATGGATAAAATAGTTCAAAAAGTTACTGAGGAGAAGAATGCTTTAAAAAGCAAAATTGGCCAGATGGAAAAAGAGATAAGAAAACTCTCTGAGGAAAACAAATCCTTCAGACAAAGAATAGAATTCAGGGAGATTGATGAATTTACCAGAAATCAGGAATCAATACTTCAAAACCAAAAAATGAAAAAATTAGGAGAAAATGTGAAATATCTCATTGAAAAAACAACTGATATGGAAAACAGACTTAGGAAAGATAATTTAAAAATTATTGGAATACCTGAAAGTCATGATCAGGAAAAGAGCCTTGACATCATTTTCAAAGAATTACTACAGGAAAATTGCCCTGATATTCTAGAAGCAGAGGGCAAAATAGAAATGGAGAGAATCCACTGATTCTGCCCAAGAAAGAGATCCCAAAAAACCAACCCCTAGGAATATTATAGCCAAGTTCCAGAACTCCCAAGTCAAAGAGAAAATATTACAAGCAGCCAGAAGGACACTGTTCAAAATATCAAGGAGCTGCAGTCAAGATCACACAGGACTTAGCTGGAACTACATTGGAAGCTCATAGGGCTTGGAATATCATATACTGGAAGGCAAAAGAGCTTAGAATGCAGCCAAGAATGAACTACCCAGCAAGGCTGAATGTCCTCTTCCAGGGAAAAAGATGGACTTTCAATGAACCAGGGGAATTTCAAAGGTTCCTTTTGGAATGGCCAGAGTTGAACAGAAGCTTTGATCTTCAGATACAGGACTCAGGTGAAGCATGAGATTGGAGGAGAAGGGGGAAATATGAGGGACTTAATGATGATGAACTGCATGTATTCCTGCATAGAAAAATGACACTGATAATACTCATATGAACCTTCTCAGTTAATAGAGCAGGTAGAGGGAGCTTTTATAGTTGAAGCACAGGAGAAAGCTGAATTCAAAGATAAAATATGGTGTAAAAATAGAGTCAATAGAAAAAAAGGGAAATGGAATGGGAGAAAGAAAAAGGAGAAGGGGAATAGTCCAAGATAGTTCACATAATAAGATTTTTTTTATTACAATGAGCTATTACAAAGATATGGAAGGGGGGAGGCAAAGGGGAATGAGGGAACCTTTGCTCTCATCAGAGATGGCTAGGAGAGGAAACAGCAAATATACTCAATGGGGTATAGACATCTGGAGTAAGAAGAGGGGGAGCAGGGGGAAGGGGTGGGGATGTGAATAAAGGAGGAGAGGATGGACCATGGGGGGAGAGTGGTCAGATATAACACATTTTCTTTTTTACTTCTTGCAAGGGGCTGGGATTGGAAGGCCTGTTCAGGACCATAGAGCCAGGTGAATTCTGGGCCTAAGGGGTGGTATGGGGGCTCAGGGCTTCTTGGCCCCAGGACCAGGGATCTGTCTGCTGCACCACTCAGTGACCCTACAGCAGAGTCAGAGTGAAAGGAGAGAGAAAATATAGTACGTGGTAGTGGAGAAATAAGAAAGGAGGGAGTTGCGATCAGCAATGGCAACGTTGGAAAAATATGGAAGTAACTTTTGTGATGGACATATCATGAAGAATGTGATCCACCCTTGACAGAGTTGTTGGTGTTGGAACAAAGACTGAAGCACATTTTTTGTTATTATTATTTGGGGGAGGGTGCAGGGCAAGTGGGGCTGGGTGGCCTGCCTGGGACCACATAGCAGGGTGATCTTTGGGTGTCTGGGGCTGGATTTGGACCCGGTTGCTCCTGGCTCAAGGGCCAATGCTCTGTCTGCCACCCAGCCACCCCTACTATTATTACTATTTTATTTTATTTTGGGTCTTTTTTTTTCTTCTTTTTGGTTTTTGCAGGGCAGTGGGGATCGGGTGGCTTGAATGTCACATGGCTGGGTGACTGTTGGGTTTACAAGGCTGGATATGAACTTGGGTGCTCGAGGCTCCAGGGCTGGTGCTTTGTCCATTGTGCCACCTGGCCATACCTACAATTATTACTATTATTTTTTTAATTTTAATTTTTTTCTCTCCCCTTTACTTTTTTCACCCAAGCAAGTCTATATTCATGGGGGGAGGGGTATTTTGTTTACTTGTAAACAAGAATATTTTATTAATGTAAAAAAATTTGTACAAAATGAGAATAAAAATAAATTTAAAAGAAAAAAAAAGAAAACCAGTTTATGTCAAACAGGAAAAGCAGTCTAAAAGGTCAATGAGAAAAGTACCTTAAAAAGAAGAATTGACCAAATGGAAAACTAGATACAAAAAAAGTCTCAAGAAATAACTTGAAAAACTAGAAGAAATTGTGAAATAACGTATTGGAAAAACTACTAACCTGGAAAACAGATCCAAAAGAGATAATTTAAAAACTATTGGGTTATCTAGAAGTTATGATCAGGAAAAGAGCCTAGTCATTATTTTTAAAGAAATTCTTCAGCAAAATTACCCTGATATCCTAGAAGCAGAGGGTAAAATATAAATTAAAGGAATCCACAGATCACTTCCTGGAAGAGATCCCAAAATTACAAAATGCCAGGAGTATTATAGCCAAATTCCAGAACTCCCAAGTCAACAAAAAAATATTACAAGCAGCCAGAAAAAAACAATTCAAATATCATGGAATAATAGTCAGAACACAGCAGGATTTAGCAGCAATTACATTAAAAGCTTGTAGGCTTAGAATAATTTATTCCAGAAGTCAAAAGAACTTAGACTATAACTGAGAACCAACTACCTAGCAGAACTGAACATCTTCCTTCAGGGGAAAACATGGACATTCAGTGAAATAGGGAACATTCAAGCTTTCCTGTTGAAATGACCAGAGCTGAACAGAAAATTTGATCTTCAAGTTTAGGGCAGATGAGAAGGACTAACTATGAGGAATTTAATGATGTTGAACTGTGTGTATTCCTGCATGGGAAGAAGATATTTATAACTCATATGAACCTTCTCATTTATTAGAGCAGTTAGAAGGAGCGTGTATATATAGACAAGGCATAGAAGGGAGCTGAATATCAAGGTATAATTATTATAAAGATGGAGTTAATGGGCAAGAAAAGAATGTACAGGGAGAAAGGGAAAGCAGAGGTAGAATGGGCTAGGATATTTCATGTAAAAGACAAGAAAAAGTTCTTGCAATGGAGTGGATGGGAGGAAGGTGAGAGGAAATGAGTGAGTCTTCATTCTCATCAGAAGTGACTCAGAGAGGAAATAAGAAATCCATCTTAACCTAGAGGAAAATAGGAAAGGAAAGGGATGGAAGAAAGGAGACGAGAGGAGGGAAGGGTGGGTGTTCATGAAAGAAGAGAGGGAAGTTCATGGGAGAGACTTTTGAGGAGGGGACAGGGTGAAAGGAGAGAGAAATGGGGGTGCGGAGGAATAGAATGGAGGGAAATACAGCTAACAATAGCAACTGTAGAAAAAATATTGAAGTCCATTGAAGTTCACATACGATAAAGAATGTGATCCATCTCAAAGACAGAGCTGACAGTATCTGAACACAGACTGAAGCATACTTTTTTCCCTCTCACTTTATTTTTCTTTAGGTTTCTCTAGATGCTTGGGGGAAGGAGGGATTAGGGATTTACTTTTACACAAGACTATTGTAGAATTGTGGAAAAATAAATAAATAAATGAAAAATAAAAACATAGACAATAGGGATTTACTGAAGATTTGATTAATAAGGAATATTATGGTCAGGCCTGTATGTTATGAAGATAATTTTGGTAACTTGTTTGAATTGACTTTTATATTCCAAAATAGAGTTATTGAGGTATTGAACTGGGTTGGTAGTTTAGATCATAGACCTCTATATAAAACTTAGGGAAAACATACACTTAACTTTTATATTTATTATAAATTCTATACATATCTAACTGTACTAGTAATGATGTACATATAAGTTGTATGACTTGCACATAAAACATTGGATGAGATAAAGATAAAATAAAACTTTATGCTAAAGTCAAAAAAAAAGAATAGAAATAATCTTCAGACTTTGCTCTAATATTGTTTTGTATTAGTACATAAACTGGGACCTTGGACAAAAGGATTGAACCTATTGACAGCTGTACCTATGTCAGGAGAGTAAGACTGTGAACCTAGATGTAGAAATCATAGGAGAAATCTGAGTCCTCTCAGGAAGGATTCACTTTTGACAAAAAGCATTAATGAGTCTTTTCCTTAGTATGTGTTCTGGCCTCAAACCTGGTTCCAAGTTTGAATAACACAAACCATCAAGTAGACTTTTATGAGGTATTCTTTAATCTTTCGTTTTGTTTTGTTTTTGTAAGGCAGTGGGGTTAAGTGACTTGCCCAAGGTCATATAACAGGTAATTGTTAAGAGACCAGATTTGAATTCAGGTCCTCCTGACTCCAGGGCAGGTGCTCTATCCACTATACCACCTAGCTGCCCCTTCCTTAATCTTAAACTAAGGATCAGGTCTGTGACTAGACTACTTAGTTGAATGAACTACATGGCCCCTCAAGGAAGGATTCCTAAAACTATAAAAACCTCAGAATATATGTCTTTCAGAAAATATATCTCTGTTAATCACTAAAATATTTAATTGAAAATTGGACAAGGAAAAGATCTTTTTAATTTCTCCAGACTGAAAAGGTACCTTAGCTGATAAGTAGAGGAAAAGCAGAGTCTTCTACATTAGTAGAACTACAACTAACTCAAAGTAATACCAGATAAGAATTGTCATATTTAGGACTTGGGGAGGGCATGTCACAAAAGTCCATCAGTCTGTCTCATAATGTTTATTTTTGAATTTTTTTTGACCAAGATCTAAGTTGATGGTTTTTTCCCCAAAATTTCAAGAAAGATAATTTCTCTCTGACTCCTGATACTCGGCAAGTTAGAAAGCAGTCAAGAGATATACAGATAAGAAGGTGTCTTCAGGGGATCTAAGTCTGCATGGAATTTATGGCATCATAAATCAACTAGAGGCTAATCAGAAACTAAAATGTAATTTCTTTACTGAGAATTTTCAAATTCTGGTTTGAATGCTTTTTATAAATGCTAAAATATATGAATGAGTTTTGGAGAAAACATTCTATAGAAATTTGTTTAAAGGAAAAATATGAAACAGAGATAAACAGATTTGAGACAAGCACTAAATTTCTTTTTCTAAGTGCTTTCCTTCTTCCTACCCTCTCTCCCCTCAAAAAGAATGTGGAAGTACTTGGCAGGATTTGGGGTTAGAGTCACTCAAACCACATGATGCAGAAATGATCAACTTTGCTTTTGTTAATCAATCCTTGCCAGAGATCAAATGGTTTTTTTGTTATGTTTTCTGTCCTAATTGGAAGAATGGCTTAAAGGAAATAAGTCCACCCAGAAAGACAATGAATATTCTAATTTATTTTATGCTAGACTTTTCAATAGTTCTAAAAAGTATTTTAACAAGCACAGTCCAAGATGACTTAAGAAATACTTTTCAAAGGATGGCATAAGAAATGATTTTTATATTGTCACCCAATATTTGACATCAGGACAATTATTTAGAGATTTGGATCTGAATGGTCTTGTATGTAACCACTAAAGAGCATCAAAAACTAACATTGAAGCAAGGGAGGGAGAGAAATACAAAACTCAAAACTCAAAACCTTACAAAAAATGATTGTTGAAAATTACTGTTACATATAGTTGAAAAAATAAATAAATAAAACATTTTTTAAAACAACTAATAGTTGAATTTATTTAAATCATTCAGTTATGTTTTTAGTTTTTTCTTACAAAAGGACATTGAGGGGTTAAAGAAAGATTGTAATTAAATTGTTCAAACCCTGTTGTCACTTTAATAGGTATAAAGAGAGTGATGCCATTATATTATTTTAAATTATCAAATATTGTAAAATTATTTATTTAGAATGCTATAAGCCTGACAGATACTCAGTTGGATAAATTTTAAAACATTTAATTACTTCCTGCATTACAGTCAGGTAAAATTTCATTGCTTGTTAATTTAGCAAGTTCCTTTACTCTCACTTGATTGTATAGGGGGATGGCTGTGCAGAAAACTTTGCTAGTTGAAGGTTTACTATCAAGCATTATTTGATCAGGTTTAGCCAGGTGGTAAAGAAGAGTACTGGCCTGGGAAAATTGAGTTTCAAATGTCACTACTAGTGATTATAAATCAAAATTTGATTTGGTCAAAATCTGTCCTTAGAATTAAATTGCAATAAAGTCTCATTTAGCTCATTTACCTGAATAATTTTCTTGAAAAGGCATTCAGCTACATTGTTGTTATCTGACTGATAATAAATTTATTTACGTTTTAAATGCATATTTATGCTGTGAAACTTGATATCATTAACACTTAGAAAAATAACTTGCCTTGCAATTAAAATACTAGTGGGTTAAATATTTAACTGTGGTTTGAAAACTATTAAAATTTTCATTGAGATTCTAATAAGAGTTTCCCTCTTGAGGACTAGAGAATGAAGGAATGGAATTGTGTGGCAATATCTTGCTTTCTAATGTCAAGGAGGAGGTGAAACTATGTCTGGATAATTACCTAACTCCTCAGAAAGAGAAAGTCTCTCAGCTGAGACCTCTAAAGCATCAAAGATTTGATATCTTACTTCCCCCTAGTGAAGATTTCAAAAAAGGGGATGTCTTTCCTGGTAGGACAAATTTTTGGCATAAACTCTGGAACCAATACAGACTGTATGCAAAAAAGGTAATGACCTTTATTTCAAATACCCATAATCAATAATGAGAATCAGTGACTGGGCTGAAAAGTTATCTTAATCTTTTTGTTTTTCCCATTAAGTTCCTTTAGCAGGCAGTCTGGTGAAGCCTTCTCAGAAAAATGCATTTAAATGTATAAAATAAAATATTTAGGATTATAAAGGAAACTAATTATATCAGAATTGTTATTAATTTTTTTAAGTTTATAGATCCCATGTTAGAAACCACTGATTTATATCATGACTGAAGTTTCTATTATCAATCCTGTTCATTGTTGCAATTTTACAATGGGAGACCAACTGGGAACTAGAAAGATTTGGCAAGATCCATCAAATGTGACAAATACTGAAAATCTTGAATTTAATTCTTACAAAGGGGAAGGCAAAGACTTTGAGCTGATGTCTGTCATATTTGGTAACTCTTGTTCTTTTTTGCTTTTTTTCTCTTTGTTTAGCTTTCATATATGCTAGGTATTCTAGAACAGGAGTTCTTAATTTTTTTTTGGTCATGGACCCTTTCTCAGAATAATGCTTTTAAATACATAAAGCAAAAATACACAAGATTACTTCAAAACCAATTATATTTAAATAGTTAATGAAATATAATAAAAAAACAAGTTCATAAACAAGAATTTAAGAATCCTGTCTGTAGAAGACTTTTAAGACCTTTCTGATGAAGGGTTAGGTCAGTACATCTATTAAAGCCTCTGCTTCACAGTATAAATCATTTTTTTCATGAAAGGCAATGAAGCCAAGGAGCCAAGATATTGGAGAAAAGTGGGACCTGAGCTCTCCTAAATTCCCCTACAAACAACTTTAAAATAATGCCTTGAAATGTACTCTGGAGTGATAGAAACCATCAAAGTATGGGGCAAAAATTTCAACCCTAGGCAACTTAGGTCAACAGGACGGGGGCATTTCACCCAGTTGAGTGTACAGGTTGTGCCTTGGCAAGTCAACAGTACTGAGTCTGACAAGTCAATAGCAGACCAAGTCTGGCAAACAAACCCAGATCATTGAGGCATCTGAATCAGTAATGGCAACTTTGGAGTTCTTACTCCAAAGACAGTAAGGGCAACAGAGAACTCATCAGAAGGAGATTACAGGGGCACTGCTGGCATTGGATACAGGACTCTGTTGTATTGCGCATACTATAATCTGGGTCTCAGTCCCAGGACTAGGAGGGACCCTAACAAGCCAGAGGACAGTCAGAGAAGAATGAGGACCCTGGTCATAGTTCCAAGGTGAAAAGAATGATTATGGTTACTCAAAGACCACATAACAAGCCAGGAGAGAAGTGACTACATCTCTCCTTAGATCAGGTGTGTCCAACCTGCAGTCCATGGACTCCATGTTGTCCTCAAAGCCCATTCATGCAACAGTATTACATTTTATTACTATGCTCATTGGTAATATGGGTTACATTATAGATTAATATTAAATCTTTATGTGTCCCTTGACAAGTTTTTATTATATGATGTAGCCCAGAAGAGCTAAAAGGTTGAACACCATGTTTTAGATCTTATTCTGGAAGAAGCAAAAACAGATTCTTAGAGTTAACTTTGAAAAAAAACAGCACAAAAAATCTGAAGCTTGGGGACAGTGTCTCCTTCACCTAAGAGCAGATCATAATTTTAACATAAATTTTTAAACTTTAAGAAATAAGTTGGAAAATGAGAAAAGCAAAAAAACTGACCCATAGTTATGAAAGATGAAAACAAGAGCTCAGAACAACTGTATCAAACTAACTATGTGCAAAGTCTCAAAGAAAAGGGTAATTTGGTGTCAGGTCGCAAAAAAATTCCTGGAAGAACTCAACAAAGATTGACCTGGAAAATAAATTCAGGAGAGATGATTTAAGATGATGACATGGACAATGCCATGATCAAAAAGAGACTAGATATCATAGTCTAAGAAATTAAAGAAAACTACTCTAACATCCTGGAACCAGAGAGTACGATAAAAATTAGAAGAATCTACTTATTACCTCTTGAAAGAGATCCAAAGATTAAATCTCCCATGAACATTATAGCCAAATTCCAGGCTTCCTAGTCAAGAAAAAAGTACTGCAAGCAGCCAGAAAGAAAAAAACTTAAATATTGTAGAGCCACAATCAGGATTACACAGGATTTAGCAGTTTCCCCATTAAAGGATCAGAGGGTTTGGAATATGATATTCTAGAAGGCAAAGAAGTTAGGTTTACAACCCATGAAAACCTACTCAGAAAGACTGAATATAATCCTTCAGGGGGAAAAATAGATGTTTAATGAAAAAAAAAAGGACTTATAAGCATTCCTGATGAAAAAAATGAGAGCTGAATAGATTCTTCAAGACTCAAGGGAGGCAAACAGGAAAGAGAAGCTATGAGGGATTCAATGAGGTTAAACTCTTTACATTATTAAATGGGAAGATGATACTTGCAATTCCAAGAACTTTATCATCTTTAGGGCAGTTAGAAGGCATAGAGGGATGATATTGAGATATATATATATATATATATATATATATATATATATGTTTATGTATATACATCTATGTTTGTGTGTGTATATATATGCACACAAACATATATGTGTGTGTGCATATATAGTTATGGAAACCCTAAGAATTGAGAAAGAGGTATGCACTGGAAGAAGGGGGAAGGGAAAGGTGGAATGGAGATAAATTATTTCACATAATAGAAATGCAAAAGAGTTTTTACAGTTGAGGGGAAGATGAAGGGTGGAGAACACTTGAAACTTACTCTCATCAGAATTGGCTCAAAGAAAGAACAATATACACACTCAATTGGGTGTTGAAATTTATTTTACCCTACAGGAAAGCAAGAACAGAGAGGAACAAAGGAAAGTGGTTAAGGGTAGTAAAAAGGAAAGCATATTAGGAAAGGGAGAGGTCAGAAGTAAAACACTTTCAAAGAGGAACAAGGTGAATAGAGTTTGTGTGTGTGTGTGTGTGTGTGTGTGTGTGTGTGTGTGTGTGTGAGAGAGAGAGAGAGAGAGAGAGAGAGAGAGAGAGAGAGAGAGGAAGAGGAGGATAAATGGAGGAAATAGGTTAAAGAGAAATACACAGTAATTGTAACTATCAATGTGAATGGAATGAACTCACAAAATGGAGCAGATAGCTGAATGAATTAAAACCCCAAATTCTCCAATATATTGTTTACAAGAAATATACTTTAAACAGAGATACAGAATAAAGGTAAGGGTCCAGAACAGAATCTATTATGCTTCAACTGACATAAAAAAAGTAGGGATAGTGATCATGATTTCAAACAAAGCAAAAACAATTATAGATCTAGTTAAAAGAGCTAAGGAAGGAAACTACACCATGGTAATACTATAATGTATAATTTTTTTTGCAAGGCAATGGGCTTAAGTGGCTTGCCCAAGGCCACACAGCTAAGTAATTATTAAATGTCTAAGGTCGGATTTGAACTCAGGTACTCCTAACTCCAGGGCTGGTACTCTATCCACTACGCCATCTAGCTGCCCCAAGATATAATATATAATGAAGAAATATTAAAACTAAGTATATATGCATTAAGTGGTATACCATTCAAATTCTTAAAAGTTAAATGAATTACAGGAAGAAATGGTACTTGTGGAGGACTTCAACTTTCCTCTCAGAACTAATAGAAAGGACCATGTGCTTTTCTCAGTGATATATGATAACTATACAAAAATTGACCATGTATCAGGACTCAAAAATCTCACAATCAAATGCTATAAAACTCAAATATTAAATATATTTTTTCAGTTCATAATACAATAAAATTGTATTCAATGAGAGTCATTTAGATATAAATTAAAAATTAATTAGAAACCAAATAATCTAATCCTAAAGAATGAATATATATCAAATAACAAATCATAGAAATAATCAGTAATTTCATCAAAGAGAATGACAGTAATAAGACAATATGCCAAATTTTATAAGATACTACAAAAGCCATACTTAAGGGAAAATTTATCTCTCTAAATATTTATATTAATAAATCAAAGAAAGAGCAGATCAATGAACTGGGTATGATATTAAAAAAATTTAGAAAAAGAATTAAATAAGTACCAAAGTAGAAATTCTGAAAATCACAGGAAAAATTAATAAAAATGAAAGAAAATCATTAATAAGCAAAACTAAGGTCTGATTTTATGAGAAAAAGACAACAATAAAAATAGATAAACTAATTGTTAGTTTGATTTTTTAAAAAAGAAAGAATAAAATAAAATTACTAGCATCAAAATGAAAAAGGTGACTTCTTTCCTGATGAAGGGGAAAATTACTGCAATTACTAGGAGTTATTTTCTCCAATTATTTGCCCATAAATCTGACAATATAAGTGAAATAAAATTAATATTTTGAAAAACACAAACTGTATGATTAGCAGAAGAGGAAAAAGAATGCTTAAAGAATGCCATCTTATGGAAAATATCCATATCCAGAGAAGGAACTATGAAGATTAAATGCAAAGCAAAGTTTGCTCTCTTGAATTTTTAAAATTGTCTTATGTACTATGTCAATTTTTCTCTCTAATGTTTTTTTTCTCCTGTTTGAATTTGATTCTTCTTTCACATAATTAATATGGATTTATTTTTAGCATGGATATACATTAGAGCCCATATTAGATTGCCTTATGTCCGGGAAGTGGAGGAAATGAAGGGAGAAAAATGTAAAACTTAAAATCTTGCCCAAAAAAATGATTGTTGAAAACTACCATTGTATATAGTTTGAAAAATAAATAATTTTTTTTAAAAAAGAACTCCATCTTGGAAAACAAAATTGAAGAAATCATTGATGAACTCCCTAAAAAAATTCCCAGGACCAGATGGATTCCCAAGTGAATTTTACCAAACATTTATTATTGTTGTTACTGAGTCATTACTCATGTCCAATTCTCCTTGATTCCATTGGGGTTTTCTTGACAGAGACACTGGAGTGATTTACTATTTCCTACTCCAGTTCTTTTTGTGGATGAGGAAACTGAGGCAATCAGGATTAAGTTACTTGCCCAGGATCACACAGATAGTATCTGAGATCAAATTTGAACTCAGGTCCTTTTGACTCCAAGTCTGGTAGTACACCTGCCTCAAACATTAAAAAGTTATTCCAATGCTATATAAACTATTTGGAAAATAGACAAAGCAGTCCTACCAAATTCCTTTTACAACACAAATATGCTGCTGATACTTAAAATGGAAAAAAAGTGAAAATAGTAAGAGAAAACTTCCTAATTTCCCTAATGAATATTACTGCAAAAAATAATGATACAAAAAATAAAATTCTAAAAGGAGATTACATCATTGTATCACACATCACTGTATCACAATGAACATGTATAACCAGGAAACATTTATACCAGGAATGCATTTCAATATTAGGAAAACTAGCAGTAAGAATTTTAATAAAATGCAATACTCATTCTTACTAAAATACACTTAAGAATATAGTTATAAATGGAATTTCTCCTAAAATGCTAATATGTATCTACCTAAAACCATCATTAAGGAAATTTACCCTGAAGTACTGGAACAATAGAATAAAATTGAAAAAAGAAAAAAATCCAAGGAGATTCCAAAGTAAAAACTTACAGAAATTTTACAGCCAAGTTTTAAAACTCCCAGGTTAAGGAGAAAATATTACAAGTAACTGGAAAAAAATTTACATTCTGAAGAGTAACAATCAGAATAACACAAGATCTAGTAACTTCTGCATCTGAAGATCATAGGACTCAGAACATTATATTTCAAAGAGAAAAAGAGTTGGGGTTTCAACCAAAAATTACTTATCCAGCAAAGCTGAGTATAATCCTGAGTGTAAAAAAAATTCTAATGAACTAAAAGACTTTCAGGTTTTGTGACAAAACCTGAGGTAAACAGTAAAGACCAATTATAAGGGACTCAATATATCCAACAATTTACTTCTTATATGGGAAAATGTTATCTATACTCTTAATATTACTATCATTACTTGGATAGTTCAAAAAATCCTACACTGATAAAAGACTTGAGATTGAGTTGAGTATGATGGAATGATTCTGAAAAATAGGTTGGGTAGAAAGGTAAAATGGGGGTAAATATGCAAATGAGTATGAATGGAAGAACTGTTACAGTGGAAGCAGGTAAGGGTAGAAAGCTGGTAGTTCTGGAATCTTACATCATAACTATGTTAAAAGGGGAATAACATGTACATCTATAAGGGTACAAAAGTTTTATAAATTTATAAAGAAATAGGAGGGTGATGATAGGATAAGGGATGGACTTATAGAGGGTGAGGGTAGACAATAAGGGAGGCATTCTTAGTGGGTGAGTAGATTAAGGAATAGAAGGGCAAGATAGTGGATAAAAGTAAATTAAATACATGAAGTAGGTTAGTAAATAAGGCAAAAAAGGAAAAACGGGGCACAACTAATAATAACTTTGAATGTGAATGGGATGAATTCAGTCATAAAATAGAAATAGACCCAGAATTGATTAAAAATCAGAATCTGAATATGTGTTGTTTATAATAAACAATTAAAAACAAGAGATGCATACAGAGTTTAAATAAAGAGACTGGAATATAATTTATTATGCTTCAACTGATGTTAAAAAAAGCTTGAGGTAGAGAAATTATGATCTCAAAGTTAAAGCTAAAATAGATTTAATTAAAAGATGAAAAACAATGAAACTAGTGTAGTTATCAATGTTATCAATGTTGCTTAATATTTTTTTTTAATTGCTAATAGTAACAAGAGAAGGAAAAGAAATTGAGAGTGGAGCCAAGATGGTGTCATGAAGCTAACATGTTCCCAGAACTTTTCTCTACCCAAGATAAATGAAGCCTCTGCTCTGACATTCAAGCTACAGATCCCATCCAACTTTGTGGGAAAAGGGGGAAGTAAAGCCCAGGAGGTGGGAGAGTGGGGAAAACCACTGGGAAGCTTTTAGCCACAATGCAATACAGGTCCTGACACATTAACAACAGCAGGGATCCTGGCAGCTGGATACCAAGCCAGCAGAGGGTCCCAAACTCAAGCTCTGAACCCTGGGAAAAACTACAGTACCTACTGGTAGGGTCTTAACCCCAAACAAAGTCTAAACCTGGGAACATTGCAGTAAAAGACAGGCCTGGGTTGAGAACAAACCACTGCTAAATCAGAATCTGGACATAAAGGAGGAAACAAACCTCTGGAAAGACAAGGTCTGGTCTGCATAGGCAAAACCTTGGCCAACAAGAAGCCAGGGATTAGACCCCAGCCCCAGCATCTATACTCCCTATACCCTGAGAGCAGAACTAAAACAACAAAGATAAACAAAAAAAGTAAAAGAGCATTCACTATAGAAAACTACTTTACAGACAAAGATGACAACAATTCCATGCCTGAAGAAGAAATCATTGAAAAGTCAGTCACAGGGGAAGTGTCAAAACAGTATATGAATTGGACTCCAAAAGCTTATTGAAGAGCTTAAAAAAGAATTCAAAAACCAACGAAGAGAGGAAGAAGAAAAATGGAAAAAAAGAAAAGAGAGTCATGCAAGAAAATTATGAAAAATTGACTAGAGAATTCAATACCTTTAAAAAAGGAACACAAAAGGTAATTGAAGAAAATAAAACCTAAAATTTAGAATTGAACAATTAGAAATCAACAAATTTATGAAACTACAAGATCCATCAAACAAAACAAAAAGGTTGAATAAATGTAAGAAAACATAATACCTTTTAGAGAAAATAAATGACCTGGAAAATGGATCCAGGAGAGATAATCTATGAATCATAGGACTACTAGAAAGTCCAGATCAAAAACAAGAACAACAACCAAAAAAACCTGGAAAACATCATGCAGGAATTTATTAGGGGAAACTGTCCAAATCTCCTAGAACAAGAAAACAATATAACCATTGAAAGAATACTCAGAACATCTCCAGAAAGAGACCCCAGGATAAAAACTCCAAGGGTTATAGCCAAATTCCAGAACTTTCAAATACAAGAGGGACTACTGCAAGTAGCAAAAAGAAAAGAATTCAAATATAGAGGAAACACAATTAGACTCACACAGAACCTATCAGCCTCAACAATGAAGGACTGGAAGACCTGTAATACCATATATTGAAGGGCAAAGGACCTGCTATTACAACCCAGAACTTACTACTCTGCAAAATTCAGCATATACTGTGAATGGAATGAACTATCCCATAAAATGGAAGCAGATGCAGAATGGATTAAGAACCAGAATCCTACAATATGTTCTTTACAAGAAAGATTTGAAGCAGAGAGTCAACACACACACACACACACACACACACACACACACACACACAGACAGGTTAAAGGTAAAAGGATGGAGCAAAATATATTATACCTTAGCTGAAATAAAAAAAATCAGGGTTAGAAATCCTGATCTCAGATAAAGTAAAAGCAAAAATTGATCTCGTTAAAAGGGATAAGGAAATTACATTTTCTTAAAAGGCATTATTGGTAACAAAGCTAGAACATTACTAAACATTTATGCACCTAGTGATATAGCATCAAAATTCCTAGAGGAAAAGCTGAGTGATTTATAAGGAAACATAGCAAAACTTTACTAATAGGAGATCTTAATCTCTTTCTCTCTCTCAGAACTAGAAAAATCTAACCACAGAATAAATGAAAAGGAAGTTAAGAAGGTGAATGAAATGTTAGAAAACTTAGATATGATAGACCTCTGAAGAAAACTTAATGGGGATAGAAAAGAATATACCTTTTTTTCTCAGCAGTACATAGAACCTATACCAAAACTGACCATGTTCTGGGGCACAAAAACCTTGTAATTAAATACAGAAAGGCAGAAATAATAAACACACATTTCTCAGACCATGATGCAATAAAAATTACATGCAATAAAGGGTCATGGAAAGATAAACCAAAAACTTATTGGAAACTAAATAACTTAATCTTAAGTAATGTGTAGAACAAACAGCAAAAAATAGAAATAACTAATAATTATATACAAGAAAATAATATAGTGAGACACCATATCAAAATTTATGGGATACAGCCAAAGCAGTTTTGAGGGGAAACTTTATATCTCTAAATACTTATATAAATAAAGTAGAGAAAGAGGAGATCAATGAATTGGGTATGCAGCTAAAAAACTAGAAAAAAGAACAAATTAAAGATCCCCAATTAAATACTAAATTAGAAATTTTGAAAAATAAGGGAGAAAAAAGAAAAATAAGGGAGAGATAAATAAAATTGAAAGCAAAAACCCATTGATCTTGCAAATAAAACTAAAAGTTGATTTTATGAAAAAGCCAATAAAATAGACAAATCTTTGGGTAATCTGATTAAAAAAGATGAAAGATAACCAAATTATCAGTATCTAAAACAAATAGGGTGAACTAACCAAATGAGGACAACATTAAAGAGATAATTCAGAGCTACTTGCTGAATTGTATGCCAATAAATTTGATAACCTGAGTGAAATGGATGAATATTTACAAAAATACAAGCAGCCCAGATTAACAGAAGAGAAAATAAAATAATTAACACCATTTCAGAAAAAGAAATTGATGGAACCATCAATAAACTCCCTAAGAAAAAATTTTCAGGTCCAGATGGATTTACAAGTGAATTCTACCAAACATTTAAGGAATAATTCCTGCTCTACATAAACTATTTTTAAAACTAGGAGGAGTTCTGCCAAACTCCTTTTATGACACCAATATTGGTGCTGATACCTAAATGAGGAAGAACCAAAAAAGACAAAAAAAATTATAGGCCAATATCCCTAATGAATATTGATGCAAAAATCTTAAATAAAATTTTAGCAATGAGAATACAGCATATTATTACTAGAATAATATACCACGATCAGGTAGGATTTATACCAGGTAGACAGGGATGGTTCAATATTAGAAAAATAATCAACTTATTTGGACATATCAATAGCAAATCCAACAGAAATCATATGATTATCTCAATAGATGCTGAAAAAGCCTTTAATAAAACACAGCATCCATTCCTATCAAAAACACCAAATAAATAAATAAATAATTTTTAAAAGGGGCGACTAGGTGGCACAGTGGATAGAGCACCAGCCCTGGAGACAGGAGTACCTGAGTTCAAATCCAGCCTCAGACACTTAATAATTACCTAGCTGTATGGCCTTGGGCAAGCCACTTAACCCCATTGCCTTGCACTAAATAAATGAATGAATGAATGAATGAACAAACAGACAAACAAATAAATGAATGAATAAATGATTAATTAATTAATTAAAAACACTAGAAAGTTTAGAAATAAATGGATTTTTCCTTAAAATAATAAATAGAATCTATCTAAAACCATCAACAGGGGTGGCTAGGTGGTGCAGTGGATAAAGCACCGGCCCTGGAGTCAGGAGTACCTGGGTTCAAATCCGGTCTCAGACACCTAGCTGTGTGGCCTTGGACAAGCCACTTAACCCCATCTGCTTTGCAAAAACCTTAAAAAAACCCCATCAACAAAAATTAAAGATAATGAGAATAAATTCAGAGCAAAAATTAGGGGTGAAACAAGGATGCCCATTATCATCTTTACTATTCAATATAGTTTTATAAATGCTAGCTCTAGCAATAAGAGAAGAAAAAGAAATTGAAGGAATTAGAATTGGCAATGAGGATGCAAATCTTTCACTCTTTGTAGTTGATATGATGGTATATTTAGAGAACCCAAAAAAATCATCTAAAAAACTCCTTGAAACAATTAACAAATTCAGCAAAGTAGCAGGAAAAAAAATAAATCCACATAAGTCATCAAAATTTCTATATATGAACAACAAAACTCAAAAGCAAAAGATAGAAAAAGAAATTCCATTTAAAGTAACTATAGACAAGATTAAATATTTAGGACTCTACCTCTCAAGACAAACCCAGAAACTGTCTGAACATAATTATAAAGCACTTCTCATCCAAATAAAGTCAGATCTAAAAAAATTGGAAAAATGTCAATTGCTCATGGTTAAGTAGAACTAATATAACAAAAACGACACTTCTACCCAAATTAAATTACTTATTCAGTGCCATACTCATCAAAATATCAAATAACTATTTTCCTGAGGTAGAAAAAATAGTAACAAAATTCATTTGGAGCAACAAAAGATCAAGAATAGCAAAGGGATTGATGAAAAAAATGTAAAGGAGGGTGGTATAGCCCTACCAGATGTAAAACTATACCAGAGGGTGGCTAGGTGGTGCAGTGGATAGAGCACTGGCCTTCGAGTCAAATCTAGCCTCAGACACTTAATAATTACCTAGCTATGTGACCTTGGGCAAGCTACTTAACCCCATTTGCCTTGCAAAAACCTAAAAAACTAAAACTATTCAAGAAAGCAGCAGTCATCAAAACTGCCAGGTACTGGTTAAGAAATAGAGTAATGGATCAGTGGATTAGGATAGGTTCAAAAGAAACCATAATAATTATCTATAGCAATCTACTGTTTGACAAACCCAAAGACATCAGTTTCTGGGATAAGAACTCACTATCTGACAACAATTGTGAGATGAGCAACCTCGATAGAAGCAGCTCCTCTCAGCAATTCAGAGAGCTAGGACAACCATATTAGATTGGTTTTGGACAATGTTATCCCCATCTAGAGGAAGAAAAACAAAACAAAACAAAACAGAAACCCCTTCAGAATCTGATAAATACTTTGTAAAAATTATCTCTCTCCCTTAATCCTAATTCCTCATACTGAAAATTACTATCTGTAAACATGTTTAATCAAAAATATGTATGTACAATATTCACCTGACTGCTCACCACTAAGGGAAGGGGGATGGAAAGGGAAGAAGGAAATTTTGTAACAAAAAAAAAAAATATATATATATATATATATATATATATATATATATATAATATGCATATGGATGAATGTTGAAAAAAACTTTCATATCATGTATTTGGAAAAATAAAATGTCAATTAAAAGTATTAAAAAAAGAAAAGAAATGGAATCAGATTGGGAACTGAAGTAAAGGACTACCTATTTGCAGATGATTTGATGATGTATTTGGAAAATCCTAACCATTCAAAAACTTAGTTTAAACAGTGATTTTTAGCAAAGTAGTAGAATATAAAATAAACCCACATAATCATCAGTATTTTTATATGTCAACAACAAAACACTGCAAGAAGAGATGTAAGAGATACTTTATTATAAATAACTGTAGAGAGTATAAAACATGTGAGATTATACCTGCCAAAACAGACCCAGGAACCGCATGAACAAAATTACAAAATATTCTATATACAAATAAGTCAGATTTAAATAATTAGAAAAGCACTTATTTTTCATGGGCAGGCAAAGCCAATATAATAAAAATGACAATTTTATCTAATTAATCTATTTATTCAATGCCATCTCAATTAAATTATCAAAAATTATTTTACTGAGTTAGAAAAAAATAATAAAATTTATTTGGAAGAACAAATGGTCAAGAATATTAAAGATACTAATGAAAAATATAAAGGAAGGAAGTTCAGCAATACCAGACCTTCAATTATATTATGCTGTATAATTACCTAAACCATCTGGCACTGGCTAAACATGTAGATCAGCAGAACAGAGTAGAAATTCAATATACAACAGTAAATTATTATAGTAACCTTGTGTTTAACAAATGCGAATATTTAAGTTTTGGGTATAAGAATTCATTATTTGGTTGAAAAAAATTACTGAGAAAGCTAGAAGAAAATCTGGCAGAAATTAAGCCTAGCTTAAATCATTTGTCAAGACAAGGCCAAAATGGACATATCACCTAGATATAAAAGGAAATATGGCAAGAAATTTAGAACAACATGAAACGTATTATGTATCAAACTTATAGATAGGACAATAATTTATGAAGACAAGAGATAGCATTGTGAGGAGCAAAATGGACCATTTCAATTACATTAAATTTAAAAAGTTTTTGAACAGATAAAACAAATTTAGGGGCAGCTAGGTGGCGAAGCAGATAAAGCACCAGCCCTGGAGTCAGGAGTATCTGGGTTCAAATCCAGTCTCAGACACTTAAAAATTACCTAGCCGTGCGGTCTTGGGGAAGCCACTTAACCCCGTTTGCCTTGCAAAAAAAAAAAAACCTAAAAAAACCCAAATAAAACAAATTTAGCCAAGATTAGAAGAAAAGCAAAAAATTGGAGAGAGGAATTTTATAAATGGTCTCTCAGATCATGGTCTCATCTCTCAAATAAATAAAGAATTTTGTCAAATTTATAAGAATACAAGTCATTCTCCAATTAATAAATGGTTAAAGGATATGAACAAGCAATTTTTCAATGAAGAAATCAAAACTACCCACAATGATATGAAAAAATGTTCTAAACCATTAGATTATATTAGAGAATTGTAAATTAAAACAACTTTGAGATTTCATTTTGCACCTATCAGATTGTCTAAAGTGATAGATGCCCTTTAATTGGGGAATGATTAAAAATGTTGTATATGATTGTTATGGAATACTACTATTTTATAAGAAATGATAAGTTGATTTTAGAAATAATTCAAAGATTTGCATTCCTTTGCCTATTAGATTGATGTAACATTGAAAGTGTAAGTTAACTTTTGTAATACTGTTATTTTTATTAAATAATGAAAAGCTCATGCTATTGGCTGAGCACAGGATTTTCCTTAGCTATTTGCTTTTGGTTTCTTTGAGGAAAATTTTGTCATTGGATCTATATAAATATTTTTGCATGCTTTGATACATTGATCAGATATTTTATACTTATTGTGGTTATCTGGAATGGGGTTTTCCTTTCTATTACTGCTTTTATGATTTTGTTATTACCATACAAAAATGGTATTGATTTTTAGGGTTTATTTTGTAGCCTTTAACTTTGATGAAACTATTGTCTATTTTGGTATCTTTAATGATTCCCTAGGATTTTCCAAATATACTTTCATATCACATCATATAATATGATACTATTTCAAACATACTAATATAATAGCAAATGAGCTTTATTTTCTCTTTATTTACTTTATGGCTTTAACTTCTTTCTTTTGTTTTATTGCTGTTAGCATTTTCAGAACTCTATCACACAATAGTGAAGAGAGTGGGCATACTTATTTTACTTTCACAGTGGAAAAGTTCCTGGTGTATCCCATTGCATATGATACTTGTATTTAGTTTTAGATAGATACTTTTTATAATATTAGAAAGGTCTCCAAATGTATACTTTGCAGTGTATTTTTTTCATAAAAAGAATATTGTATATTGCCAAAGACTTTTTCTGCTTCTTTTGAGATGATCATATGGTTAGGATGTTTTTGGTTCTTTTACTTTTTTTGCAAGGGAATGGGGTTAAGTGTCGAATTTGAAAGCAGGTCCTCCTGACCCCAGGGCAGGTGCTCTATCCACTGCACCACCTAGCTGCTCTGATGTTTTTGTTTTTAATGTGATTATGCTCATTTCTATCCTAATGTTGATCTTTGTATACCTGGTATAAATTCCATTTGTTCACAATGAATGATTGCTTGAATAAATGGCTTTGATCTGAAAGGATTTTGTTCAATGTTAATGATATTGGCCTATAATTCTCTTTCTATGTTTTATGTTTTCCTGCTTTAGACATTAGGAGTATTTTTTTCCACAAAAAATTCTAGTAGAATGTTTTCTTTCTCAATTTTTGGTAATAATTTGTGAAGCAAGGGTAGTAAATTGTTTTTTAAGAGGTTGATGACCTGGAAGGATTTGCATGTATTGATGCTGAGTGAGATGAGCAGAACCAGAAGAACATTGTACACCCTAACAGCAACATGGGGGTGATGATCAACCTTGATGGACTTGCTCATTCCATCAGTGCAATAATCAGGTACAATTTTGGGATAACTGTGTGGCCTTGGGCAAGCCACTTAACCCCATTGTCTTGCAAAAGACTTAAAAAAAAAGTTTGATGAAATTCTCTTGTGAATCCATCAGGACATGGAGTTTTTGTTGTTTTTTTTTTTTTTTAGTAATTCCTTTACAACTAAGTCTATTTCCTTTTCAGAGATCCTTGTCTGGGCTTCTGATAGTTTGGATATTTTATATTTTTGAAGGTATTACTGTCTTTTAGGGTGTTATCAGTTTTGTTATCAAATAGTTGTTCTTAGTATTCTATCCCCTGTGGCTTTGTTGTGACGTCACTTTGATCATTTGCTATTTTATTGATTTTATTTTTTTGCCTTCTTTTTAATCAGATTAGCTAAAGGTTTATCAGTTTTTTTAAAGTCCTTTCAAAATATCTGCTTTTATTTTTATTTTTTTGTTTCCAATTCACTATTTTCTCCCCTAATATTTAGTATCTCTTCTTTGTGTGTTTATTTTAAGTTGTGTACTTTTAGACTTCCTATTTTTTTTGCAAGGCAATGGGGTTAAGTGACTTGCCCAAGGCCACACAGTTAGGTAATTATTAAGTGTCTGAGGTTGGAATTGAACTCAGGTCCTCCTGACTTCAGGGTCAGTGTTCTTTCCTCTGTGCCACCAAACTGCCCCTGACCTTATTTTTAAGAATAAATGTTCAATTCATTAGTTTTCTTTTTTCTATTTTCTTAATGTATGTTTGTAAGAATATGATTTTTCTCCTGAAATTTGCTTCAACTGGCTCTAAGAAATTTTAGTATGTTGTTTTACAATATAATTTTTTCTCACATAATTATTGTGTTTTTGTGATTTATTCTTTGATCTACTTATTATTTAGCGTTTCATTGTTATGCCTCCATTTGGGTCTGTTTCTTTTATTTGTGATCCTTGAAGTGATTACAATTTTTATGTCATGATCTGTAAAAGATGTAGTTACTGTTTTTTTCTTTTTGCATTTCTTTGCTATAATGCATGATCAGTCTGAGTAAAAATTTCATGTGGTGCTGAGAAACACATCCATTCTTTTGCATTCCCATTTAGAAGATGTCATAAATCTTTTAATTTTAGTTTCTCCAGCAATTTGTTCAATTCCATATTTCTATTTTGTTTGTTTTCAGTTCAAGTTATATAAAACTGAGAGAGAGGCATTGAAGTCTCCTGTCACTATTGGGTTATTGTCTATGTTTTCTTGTAGCTCAAATGTTTCCTTTGTGACTTTGTATTTAGGACATTTAATTTTATTACTAATATTGGTTTTATGGTTTCTTTCACTGTAATGCACTTTTTCCTCTTAATTTTTGCTCTGTTGTGTCAGATAGCATGATTGTAATTCTACTATGTTTTCAGAATTATTTGCTACAGAGTAATTTTTTTCCATCCCCCTCAGTTTTATGTATGTCTTTTTGTATTTAAGATTTTATTTATTTTGAGTTTTACAATTTTTCCCCAATCTTACTTCTCTCCCCCACCCCACAGAAAGCAATTTGTCAGTCTTTACATTGCTTCCATGTTGTACATAGATCCAAATTGAGTGTGATGAGAGAGAAATCTATCCTTAAAGAAGAAACATAAAGTATAAGAGATAACAAGATCAGACAGTAAGATAGCAGGTTTTTTCCCTAAATTAAAGGGAATAGTCCTTGAACTTTGTTCAAACTCCACAGTTCTTTATCTGGATACAGATGGTATTTTCCATTGCAGACGGCCCCAAATTGTCCCTGATTGTTGCACTGATGAAATAAGTGTGTCCATCAAGGTTAATCATCACCCCCATGTTGCTGTCAGGGTATACAGTGTTCCTCTGGTTCTGTTCATCTCACTCAGCATCAGTTCAAGCAAATCCTTCCAGGCTTCCCTGAATTCCCATCCCTCCTGGTTTCTAACAGAACAATAGAGTTCCTTGATATACAAATACCACAGTTTTTGGAAGGACTTTTACTTGATTTTCAATTCTTTGCCACCACAAACAGGGCTGCTATGAGTATTTTTGTACAAGTGATGTTTTTTACCCCTTTTCATCATCTCTTCAGGGTATAGATGCTGCAGTGGTATTGCTGGGTCAAAGGGTATGCATATTGTTGTTGCCCTTTGGGCATAGTTCCAAATTTCTCTCCAGAAAGGCTAGATGAGTTCACAGCTCCACCAACAGTGTAATAGAGTCCCGTATTTCCCACAACCCTTCCAACGATGATCATTATCCTTTCTGGTCATATTGGCCAGTCTGAGAGGTGTGAGGTGGTACCTCAGAGCTTTAATTTGCATTTCTCTAATAATTAATGATTTAGAGCAATTTTTCATATGACTATGGATTGCTTTGATCTCCTCATCTGTAAATTGCCTTTGCATATCCTTTGACCATTTGTCAATTGGGGAATGGCTGTTTTTTTAAAATATGACTCAGTTCTCTGTATATTTTAGAAATGAGTCCTTTGTCAGAATCATTAGTTGTAAAGATTGTTTCCCAGTTTACTACATTTCTTTTGATCTTGATTGCAGTGGTTTTATCTGTGCAAAAGCTTTTTAATTTAATGTAATCGAAATCATCTAGTTTGTTTTTGGTGATGTTCTCCATCTCTTCCTTAGTCATAAACTGCTCCCCTTTCCATAGATCTGAGGGGTCAACTAGTCCTTGATCCTCTAATTTGCTTATAGTATTGTTTTTTATGTGTAAATCCTGTATCCATTTGGATCTTATCTTGGAATAGGGTGTGAGTTCTTGGTCTAAATCTAAGTTTCTTCCATACTAACTTCCAATTTTCCCAGCAGTTTTTATCAAAGAGAGAGTTTTTATCCCAATAGCTGGACTCTATGGGTTTATCAAACAGCAGATTATTATAATCGTTTCCTGCTATTGCACCTAGTCTATTTGTATGTCTTTTTTTAATGCATTTCTTGTAACCAATAGATTGTACAACTTTGTTTCCATTTGTTCGTTTTTTATTTTATTAGGCTGTTTAACCCAAACACTGTTATATTTTCCTCCATTTGTTCCTAACTTTGAGACTTCTTTGTCAAGCAATAATTTTTTTATCTTTTCTTCTTTTAATATAGTACAATGTTCTTTCAGTTACTTTATTTTTTTAAGGTGATTCTACTCCCACTAACTCTCTTCCCCTCATCTCTAATCCTCCCTTCATCTCTGAGTCTCCCCTTTTATTTTTTCCTTTTTTTCCTTTCAGGTTTTGTTTGTTAGTTCTTTTTAGTTCCAGCTCCCTTCACCCATATTTACATTCATCAGTGAAATCCCTCCCACTTCCAAAGCAAGAACTCCTTTCTTTCCCTCTCTTTTTTGATCTTTTCCCCTCTCATCACTTATTGTCCTGCAGGCTCTTCTCTTTGTGAGACCACAGTGACCATCCCTTCATTATCATCTTCAAGTTGACTCAGACAAATCACATACTCTCCTTTATTGTCCCCTCTACTCTTTCTGAGTACCTTTCCATTTTGTAACATTGTCTCACAAAAAAATCCCAAAGCATTGAATCACCTGTGGGCAGGGTGTCACAGGCTGCCTTTTCACTTTTACCTCCTCCAGACTTTTTTCTTTACTCCTGTCTCTTTGAGTACATTTAGAAAGAAGTCTCTCTTACTTGACTCTCTGCTGTCAGTCTTTTGCTTTTGCAATCCTTGTTTGTTGCATTTATTTACTCCTCCTGTGTTTTTGTTGTCTGGGAATATTCAAGAAGCAAATCACATCTTCTTTGTAAGAAAAATTCCCCTTTATTATTGAGTTCCCTTTTAAAAAAATTTATGGTTAAACTGAGATTTAAGATATCTCACCCTGAAAGGCATCTTGAGTTTTATTGCTCTTCAGGATATATCATTCCATTTCTTCTTACACTGGTGCAGATAAATCCCATATGATTTGAATTTCCTTCCCTTTTTATTTGATGGGCTTTTTCTTGATTATTTACAGAACTTGCAGTTTATTAAATTAATTGTTAAATTTAACCACCATGTGTCTTGAAGTTTGTAGCTTTGGATATTTTTCTGGAGAGCTATGAATTCTTTCTATTGGTATTTCATTTTTTTGTGTTCAGAAGTTCTAAGTCATTTTCTTTCATTATTTCTTGTGTCATGGTATTCAGCTTTTTTGTTTTGTCATGTTCTTCTGAGAGACCTCTGACCTTTAAGTTGTCTTGATTTTTCCTATCTTTGAGATCAATGTTTTGCTTGTATGCACATGTTATCCTTTCCATGTTATTGTTTTTTGCATCTCTTCTTCCTTGTATATTCGCTTCACTTCTCCACATTTCCATTCCTAATCTATTGTTCTCCTTTTTTCTTTACTGAGACTTAATACATTCAAGTTCTTCAATTATGTGCATTATTTTTGCAGAGCAGGTCATAAATTCTCTTTTGATAATTCTTGTCTTCCTTTGAACCATTCAGGAACCACAGTCTCCTAACATTCCATAAGATCATCTGTCTCATCAAGCATTGTATCATATTCTTTTTTTAGAATATTTATTTATAGACTCCTGATCTCATTTTCAAGATCTGGATACTATATTTCTTTTTGCAAATATTTTGCCTGTTGATTCATTTTGCCTGTTGAGTTTGAAGTCTTTGAGTTTCCTTCTTCCGTAGATTTTTGGTTCAATCTTTTTTCTCCCTCTTATTTTCCCCCTTATTTTAACCCCTTATAAATAAATATAATAAATATTCAAAAAATAAAATAACATTTTATTATCCCTTTATTTTCAAAGGTTCTCAGCCTCTTGCCACACTAGGCAATTCAAAGTTCAATAGTCTACATCTTTGCCCTAGTCCCACACACTAGTCCCAGGTAGGTGTTGAATTCTTTTCTTCCCAATAATGTTTGTCCTTCATTCTTGAAGAAGATCACGTCATCAGGAGGTGATGCCATGACAAGCATGTGAATTGGATTTGAGTGAGGGGATGCTGTGCCAAGTCATCACTTTCTCCTCCAGAGCCATCTGGATCCAGTGGCCAGTTAGATATGAATGAGGATGATTGGAGATGTCCTTGGATGCAAGGCAATCAGAGTTAAGTGACTTGCCCAGGGTCATGCAGTTAGTTAGCATCAAGTGTCTGAGGTCAGATTCTAACTCCTGTCTTCATGTGCTCTATCCACTACATCAACTCACTGCACTTTCTTCAAGGTAGGTAGAATGAGGAATTGTTCCCTTCCCCTAATTCCCCACTCCCAACTAGTATCCTGTTTCAGTGTCCTATCCTCCTTCTGTTCCTAAGTTGTCTAGCCCAGCACCAACAATTCAAAACATTGCCACAATTATTCTTTGTGGTTGATTTCCATAGTCTGAGTTCCCAAGGTTCCAGGAGGTGGGCATTTGAATGGGGATAGGTTGGGAAAAGTGAACTCTATTTCAAACCCTGGCATGCATCATGGCTCTCTCTTTTGCTCTGTTCTGCTCTCCTTCAGAAAACTTTTGCAGCATTTTGGTTTAATATCAATAAAACCATAAATTTAACCAATATATTAATAACAAAATCAAGAAAAATGATTTATTTTTACTAATGGTTTAAGATATAGTTTTTACCAGAATATAGCACCCATTTCTTTTTAAAACACTAAAAAAACAGGAATAAGATAAAACCCCTTTTTAATTGGCAAGAATGGACAAAGATAACCAGTTTATCTTGTGAGAATGTACCAGTTTAGCTTGTAGACCTTCAAAAATAGCACATAGAGTTTTTTCAGAGTAGACAATATGAGGAATGATAAGGTTCCTAGGTATGAAGTGATTTGCAGGTAGTACTTTCCTTATAATTAAAATACTTTATGAGAGCACTGAACCTCTAAACAGTTCAGAGTTTTTCCTTTGATTAAAAGTGAACGATAAGAAAACCAAACTTTTGCAACTAACTTGAGAGAGCAAGATTAAACTTTTGAATTCCTGAGTTTCCTTAGAGACACAGAAAAGGGTGTAAGTTGTTATATAATATAGAAGAGAATTAACTACAAAGTGTAATGAAATATAAAATGCAAAACCAATATTTAGTTTTCTCATGACTTTTATAAATCTCATTTAACTGATGAACTTGGGGGAAATATTTTCATCTTTTGGTCCCTGATAATGCTTTGGAAAATGGAAATCCCTCATCATCTATTTTGTTTTATTTGTATCATCAGTCTGAGATGGTTCTGAATACCCATTCCATTCATTCTTTTCCAACAGTTGTGTGTATGTTCAGGAGTTGGGATTCCATCCTGTTCTTGACCAAAGATCTAGGGGAGAAAAAAGGAGGAGAGAGAGTTGGAAGTCAGTTTCCCTAAAGAAGAAAATTTGATCTAATTTCCAATTCACTTTATTTCATGTGCAATAAAACTTTGTGATTACAGTATACTAAGTATTGAATCTATGAGTGCATTAGGAAAAGACTTGAAAGAGTAGGATACATTTCATGATGGGGTTTCTGAGCTAGGCATAGGAAGGAAATTTCCTTTTTAAATATTCTGAGGAATATTCTATTATATTCTATAGATTTAATTGTGATTTTGCCAGTGAGGAAGAATTTAATCAAAGTTGCAGACTTTATTGGGGTATGGTGAAAAGAGCCACCCAAGCATTTAGAGACTGAATTCCCTCTGTTGACCAGTAAAAATACTCCATATTCATAAGAAAGGACTATTACCTAGAGCTTGTATCAGAGTAACTGACAAAGTTCAGACTTGTGGTTCAAGTAGAACTTCACCTGGTGGATAATTCAGATAGTGTACTTAGCTAATTAAGCCCTTGTATAATTAACAGAATGCATATACTTTTCTCATAGGGAAGGCACAAGTTGACCCCAACAATCAAAGGATCCCATGTAGGGACAGTGGTTACAAAGGATAATTATTATTGACCATAAATATTATCTTTGTTGGATGTTCTTATGTTAAACTACTTTGCATCAACACAATCTTTGAAACAAACATTCACAGAATCATAGAAGCATAGATTTGAAAGGGACCTAAGATGATCTCAAGTTCAATTCAAGCTGAACAAGAATCTCATCTAGAATATAACCAATAAGTTGTCTTCCAGCCTTCATTCAAAGATCCTTAGAGATCTGAACCTGTCCTACCTGAGTCCATTCTACTTTTGAATATTTCTTATTGTTAGGAAGTGTTTTCTTACACTAATCCTGAATTTGCTTCTTTTCTTCCACGAGTTGTTCCTAGTTCCTAGTTGCTCCTGGTGGAGCAAGTAGAAAATGTTCAATCTCTTCTGTGCATCAGTTCTTCTAATAGCTTAGAGCATGTATTAGGTTTTCCTATATCATTTAGTCTCCATGTTAAGCAATTATTCAATTGATCATATCTACTTTATAGGGTGGTCATGAAGAAACTCCTTTGCAAACTTTAAAACATTAAGCAATATGCAATTATGACAATCAACGAACAGTTAAAAATAATCAATAAATATGCATTTATTAAGCTTCTTTTATGTGCCAGGCACTATTCTGGGCACTGGGAATAAGGAAAAAATAAAAATAGTTTCTACCTTCAAGGGGCCTACATTATATATTAAAGACAAGATGAACATAAATAAGTATATTCAGTATATATACAAAATAAAATACAAGATGATTTTGAAAAGCGTATTACTAGAATCTGGATGATTGGGGAAAAGCTTCATTTAGAAAGTTTTCCTTGAACTGAGTTTTAAAGGGAAAAATACCTTTGAGAGGCAGAAGACATCCTGAATTTGGGAGATGGACAGTGAAAAAGCATAGGATTGACAGATGGCATAAAGTGTACGAGGAGCAACAAGAAAACCAATGTGACTGTACCATAGAATATAAGAAGGGGAGTAAGCTGAAAAAGTAGGTTGGAACCAGGTTTAGAAGGGCTTTAAATGATTATTGTTTGGTATTAAGTCAAGGTCCTTCAACCTTGTGGTGATTCTGCTCTGGCATTCTTCAGCTTATCAACACTTTCTAACCCCCCAGAAGTACTCAGTGGCAAAATTAGCTTTGAGCAAGCAAGGGACATAAGTAAACCCTAGGAAGTTTATTTTGATATTTTTGTGTGAAGACTATTGCAATAGTCCAGGTGGGAGGTAATGAGGGGTTGAACTAGGGTCATGGTAGTGTGAATGTAGAATAAGGGACAGATGAAAGGAATGTCATGAAAATAGAATTATCAGGCTTAATTGGGTGCAAAGGTTCAAGAGAGATAGAGGGTCAAGGATGATTTTTGAGGCTGAGGATCTAGATGACAAAGAGCTAGTGATGCAAACCTCTGAAACAGGTAAGATAACTGAAGAATAGGATTAAGAAGAATGATAATCTATTTCTTTTTGAACAAATTAAGTTTTAGATGCTATTGGGAAATCCAGGTGGAGGTGCACAATGGACAGTTGGTGATTCTTCTGAGAGATTAAGATTGTAAAATAGATGTAGTGGCTATATGTCATACAAAGTTTGGCTCTTGTGGATAGATCTAGATCTGGCCCAAGTTTCTCTAAGGAAGACTATGATTTCCACTTTTGTGGAGGCTGATGCTTGCTCTTTCCCTCCAAAAGGAACATTGGACTAGAAATATATCTGTCCTCAATACTTCAAATAATTGTACTCTATGAGTACAGTACTTGTATGACCTAGCTGTTTTGAAAGGACTCAGGAGTTCTAATTTCTTACACTCATAAGGTTGACTTCAGGTGTCAATTTTGGGATTGGTTTTTGTCAGCTATATTCAGGAAAAAGCCACATAAATTAGAAAAAGGCAGCCAGAGCCCCTTCTCAAGTTCACAGTTGATAGCCTAGCTCTAGTTTCCATGTGGGAGTAACTTCTCTTCACACACACACACACACACACACACACACACACACACACACATCATGGAATACATTTGAATAGTCCTCACACCATCCATAACCAGGAAGAAAAGAAGAAATGATTGTATGTCATTCCCTTGTAAAGATTCACTCAGTCAACAGTTCTTCCTTATTTCATCATCTGTAAAGTACCAGAGTCCTGAGTGCTGAGTCATACATAGTTGGTAGAAATTTGTTGCTGATGATGTTTGTTTGTCTGTGGTTCTTGAAGAAGACATTGACATCAGGGAGGTGATGCCATGAATTGGATTTCAGTGAGGGGATGCTGTGCTAAGCCACAAGTCACACTTTCTCCTCTGGAGCATCTGAGT
Organism: Macrotis lagotis; assembly: GCF_037893015.1. Lineage (NCBI taxonomy): Eukaryota > Metazoa > Chordata > Mammalia > Peramelemorphia > Peramelidae > Macrotis > Macrotis lagotis. Next base: position 501,758,375 of record NC_133658.1, read on the forward strand.
CCAGTGGCCAGACATGGATCAGAACAACTGAAGATGGCTCTAGATATGAGGTAATCAAGGTTAAATAATTTGCCTAAGATCACACAGTTATTAAGTGTCAAGTGTCTGAGGACAGACTTAAACTCAGGACCTCCTAACTTCAAGACTGGTGCTCTATCCACTTCACCATCTAGCTGAACTTAATTAGCTAGGGGCTCAATAATCTACAAAGTACCCAAATATAGAGCTACCACATGCGGCTGTTCAGAAGTAAGCAGAACAGCTCTTTACACACCCTGTTATATTAATAATCTGCATATTGTTGAACAAAGTATCTTGCCACTATATTTTAAGTAATTTCATGCAATTTGACATAAGGATGGGATACCCCTAGTTGGAGGTGAATCTTTTAAATGGTATGTTGATCTCTCAGATCAAAAACTTTTATATATTCAATAAGCATTATATCTTGTTTTCATAATAACTTTAACCATGTGTCTATATAGTTTTGTCTGGTTTTGGTAATGGGGTTAAGTGACTTGCCCAAGTTCACAAGAACTTAAAAAAAGCTAGTATCAAGTGTCTGAGATCAGTTTTGAACTCAGGTCCTCCTACCTCCAGGGTCAATGTTCTATCCATTGCACCATTTAGCTGCCCTATATCTATGTAGTTTTGCTGTAAAATATGCCTTGTAAAAACGTGCCTTTTCTAGGTCTCATTTTCATTGAAGATGCCCTAAAATATATATTCAGATGATAATTTTTATATAAAAGCAGATATCTGGATTACTGACTTTTAATGTTCTCTCAGTAATTTTTCAAAAATAATAAGATCTGAGATTTTCTTTTTTATTTCCTCCCTCTTTCAGAACTGATGCCTCAAATTGTTAAAATTCTGTACCTCCAGAATGGGCTTTCTCTGTAAACTTGATATAGTCCAATTGTTCTTTGCATCTGTGTTTTCTTTAGCATCCTTTTTACTTCCTCTACTTCTATACCAACATCTAAAAGTGGGATTTCTACTGATACTAATGGAGGAAAAAAAAGATTTTTTAAAGGTTTTTGCAAGGCAAATGGGGTTAAATGGCTTGCCCAAGGCCACATAGCTAGGTAATTAAGTGTCTGAGGTTGGATTTGAACTCAGGTACTCCTGACTCCAGGACCTGTGCTCTATCCACTGTGCCACCTAGCTGCCCCTAAAAAATAGTTTTTTAATAAAGATTTTTACAGATCTTTTCTATTTTAGTCATTTTGTTACACTCCTTCCGATGTCATCCTTCAAAATTTTAGGAATGATTTTTCTGAGCTAGGTCTCTCTTTCCAAGCTTTCCACAAGACTTATTTTTCTCTCCCCTATTATTTAATGCCTTATTTTGCTCATCTTCTGTCATTATCCTTTACACAGTGTTACAAATAAATTTCTATTTTTAGATCAGTGCTGCCCTTCAATGTCTTTCTCTTCTTTTAAAAGAGAAATCAAGTTTAGTGGCTAAATAGATTTTTAGATCTTTTGACCTCCTCGTAGTATTAGGAATAGATTGTAGGTCCTCTTCCTTCAAGGACAAATCCTCTTTATGTGCCCTTTATTCAAGTCTCTTCTACCTTTTCATTTAATAAGGAATAATGAAATAGTAAAATTAAAAAAGATTTTGTACAAATAAAACCAACATAGCACAATTTTTCCTAATCAACTTGCTCTCTTCTTCTTGTCTTTAAACATGCTTCCAGTCTCTCATCCTTAAAACAAACAGGCAAAAAAAAAACCTTCACTAGACTTTACCATTCCTTCAAGGTATCATCCTATATCTCTCATTCCTTTCTGAGTCAATCTCCTTGGGAAAAATGCCCACTATTGTCTTCATTTCCTTTTTTCTCATTCAGTCCTCAGGAGAAAAGAGTAAAAATTCCAGTCTCACTGTACTGGCAATCCAATTGGTAATCCAGTTGGCAAGTCAAACTGAACTTTTTTCTGTTCCTTACTGAAGATATTCTATCTTTTGTTCCTGTTATTTTACCCTGACTCCATCCCCCATGTCTGGAATGTATTCTTTATATTTATATATAATTATATAGTTATATTTTATATTTATACCTTAGACATTTTTACATTTCTGTCTCATTAAAATGTAAAATCATTGTGAGTAGATAGTATTATTCTTTGTACTTGTAAAACCACTGCCTAACATGATGCCTGGCATCTGACAGGCTTGGCCTAAATGATTGTTAATTGATTTGCTAATTGATACCAATTATACTGTTTTTGGAAATGTTAAGAAGTTGTGTCTGTGTGTATGTTCTTTTATCCTGTTCCCAATTTGGGTATCAATAAATTGTTTCTTCTTTTAACATTCATTACCATTGTAGTAGGCTTGCAAAATATCTTTTTTCTCCTCCCATTAGGCTATCTACTTAATTACATATTTCAGTTTTCATGCCCACCTATACCATATGAAAAGGATCTAATAGTGATGATCAATAATGACAGACTTAGCTCTTCTCAGCAGTGCAATGATCAAAGACAATTGTAAAAGACTTGCGATGGAAAATGCCATCCACATCTAGAGAAAGAGCTATGGAGTCTGAATATAGACCCAAGCATACTATTTTTACTTTTTAAAATTTGTTTTATGCTTTTTTTCCTTTTCTTGGCTTCCCCCCCCCCTTGTTCTGATTCTTCTTTTACAACATGACTAATATGGAAATATGTTTAACATAGTTGTACATGTATAGTTTATATCAGATTACTTTCTGTCAAGGGGAGAGAGGTGGGGAGGGAGTGGGGTAAATGTGAAACTCAAAATCTTACAAAAAAAAAGAATGCTGAAAAACTATCTTTACATATTAGTGGGAAAAAAAGAAAAAAAGAAAGGATATAAAACATCAGGACAATAATTAAGAGATTTATTTGACTGGCAAAGAAAATTGGCAAATTTAATCCAAAGAACAAGAAAGCATAAGTATTTGGGAAGCAGGGTAACATGATATGACTTATGAGCTTTGAGGTATCCCCAACCTGAAAAGTAAATCTTCCATAGCCAGATATACCAAATTCAAAGTATACTCTTGGTCTGTATCCATTTAAAACTATAGTGTTCAGGTCTCAACAATGCATTTCCTTAAAAAATTTTTTTTTGCAAGGTAATGGCATAAGTAACTTGCTCAAGGTCACACAGCTAAGTAATTATTAAGTATCTGAGGCTAGATTTGGACTCAGGTCCTTCTGACTCCAGGGCTGGTGCTCTATCTACTGTGTCATCTAGACATGTATTTACATTTAAGAATCAAAATTGAAAGCAAAGGCATGTAATGAAATGGCAAATAAGCAATAGAACATATTCCCTATAAACACTCTCCCTCAAAGACACACACCATCATACATACACCTGTGGGGAAAAGGACACATGTGGGAAACACCTGTGAAGGGGAACATGTGTGAACATGGTATAGATTTAGAAAGCACACAGATTGGCAACAGATGGTCATGGTACATTTAGAGAGGGCAGATAGTTCAAGGTCTGAAGCTGTTGTTATCATCTGTAGCAATAGTCTAATCTTCCAGTTCATGCAAAGTTCTCTTCCACTTTACCTCAACTATGGACAAGTACAGTCACACCTTGCATCTCACTTTTTCCCACAAGTGTTTCATTTCCATAATCAAAAGCTCTGACAGACTTTCTGACCATAACCTCTTATCATTACATTTCTCCTCATTTTGACCTTTAATTCTTCTATTCCTAAGGATTTTTTCGGTGACTTCACTTTCCTCCTTTCTCTGACTTCATTTTCCTTCCCTGTATTGATATTACTGTTAACTAGTTTAACTTCACATGAAATGCTTGATCAGCTTCATCTATAGTATGATAAACCACACCCAGCAAGGAGTCAGCCAAGCTGAGAAAGGGAGTGCCTTATCCCAAAGTGAACTTTGTCAACTGATGGGTTGATATTGGGAAGGGCATATCATATGACAGTTTCAAAATAATAAAATGAGAAGCCATAACCTCTCAGGGTTATGACAAGATTTCTGAGGGGAAGAATAGTCAGTGCCTCTGGGAACAAAGCTTAACATAATGCTTAGAACATAGTAAGCACTTGATTGACTGGTTGACTGATCATTCAATAAGTCAGGGGAACATTCATGCTGTCTCCCCCGATGGAATGTAAGCTCCTTGAGACCAGGGCTAGCTTCTTTTTTCTTCTTTTTTGGTCTTTGAATCCCTAGCTCTTAATACAATGTCTGCTGGTTGATTGATTGCGCTGTTCTTGTTAATCATATAGGTATCCACTATATAGTTTCCCCCTGGATGCATATTGTCTATCCTTCTGGATACTGGATGTATATTCTCTATCAGATATAGGTTGACATGCTGCTGGTTGCACAGCTTCTGACACCTACTGCCAGGAATGACTCCAAAGGGCATGTGTGTGGAGTGTTTCTCTGCTTCTGTCTTTAGCTGGTACACTTTCTTAGTTTAAATCCAAAGACTTTTTGATGGTTTTTGTTTTTGTTTTTATTTTATTTATTTATTGTTAGAAACACTGTTACCATTACCTGACCAAAATCTCAACAACACTCCAATGAAAAAACTGTTTCTTGACTTTTCCTGATGTCCCTCCCCCTTTTATTGATTCACCTATTTATTTCCTCCTACAGATTCTCCACTAGGACATATTTCATTCATCAGCAGTAGGAGTTTCTTTGCTCCAAGCACCAAGATAAAGAACAATTTCCCCTCCAGCTAATTAATGCTTCAGACTTTTAGGGGATTTTTCCCTTTAAAACCAAAACTTCTTGATCTAGGACTTAGATTTCTGTTAGAGACCTCATCCTAGCCTATGTGTGAGCATTCTCTATGCCTTGTCATATTAATCTGCAAAGTCTAGATTACCCTTGTTATTATACATAGCTAACATTGAAGCATAAGGGTACCCTTTATCCCTAAAGAACTCCCTTCAATTTTACATTGAATTCAGTTCCAAAGGGAACCTGCCTCTGATGAAAGGTACTCCTGTTTTCTCAGTTTTGTTTCCTTGTATCCTCTATTATGTCACCACAAGGAAAATGTTTAATACTACACCACCTAGATGCCCCCCCCTTTTTTTTGATTTTTGCAAGGTAAATGGGGTTAAGTGGTTTGCCCAAGGCCACACAGCTAGGTAATTATTAAGTGTCTGGGGTCGGATTTGAACCCAGGTACTCCTGACTCCAGAGCCTGCTTTATCCACTGCGCCACCTAGCCTCCCCCTAGTTGCCCCTTTATGAAGATACATTGACAACATTTAAACAGGTTTCAGTTACTTAGGATTACTATTATGTTCTCCTGTGAGGTTGGTAATTAAATCTCATCAGAACACAAAGTAATTTGTGGAACTGCTAAATAACATTGTTAAATTTCACTTTAGCTTTTCATTGTTTCCTCAGAATCCATGTCTGACAATCAGACCATATCTTGGGCACTTTCACTAATTAGAGGTCATCTCCTCCAGTGCAGAAACTTCTGTTCCTAATCAGCTCCACCTAAAAGACCTAGCACATCTCAAACTCTCAGTCTCATAATCCCTCCTTGTCTATCTCAACAGCAATGTCCATTCATCTTCTCAGGAACAAAGGGACAAAGTTGAAAAGACAACCAGGTGCCCAAATTTCAACTTGCCTAGTTGAGTCATCTTGCTCTGGGTGACTACATGGGAGCAGTTGCCAAATAAGCAGAATAGAAAAGAAATCTACCCCTCCCTACCCCTATCCCATTCTGGGATATCTAGTTAAGAAAAACTAGGGGTGTGAAGGAGCAGTCTTGTGACAACAGATTGTTAAAACTTCAGTATGAGTTACTGTTTTGTTTAGTCTAGAGTCTAAGACTTAAAAAAAAAAAGATGGAGAAAATGTTAATGCAGATTAAACTTAAAAGTATGTCAAGAGAGCTGGGTTTTTTTTTTGTTTCTTTTGTGTTACCAGTACATCCCTAGCTATTTGCTACAAGGGGAAAAATTGATAGACAAATGAAATCAGAGGTGAAAGCACTCCTCTTTTAAAGGTCTACTGAATTATTAGCTGTTCCTGCTCAGTAGTCAATAAGGGGATTCTTTATTCTCTCTAAACATCAAAGTTCATGGTCAGTGAGAAGAGATTTAGACCCCCAAAACATTCAAGGAATTAACATATTTGTGTAGAACAGGGCATCTCTGCGCATTTTCTGTACAATCTCCAGTTACTCTTCCCCCAGTTAAATATTTGCTCTTTAGCAAATTAGCCAAGTAACAATTGGTACATCTACTCATCCCCAATTCTCATGAAACAGTGGCTATCTGGTCCCCACTGCCTGAGGGCCAGGTATGTGAAATGTGACAAAACTTTCCACCCTCCCCTAAGTCTTCTTCAATATCCTTAAAGGGACTTTTTCCTGGGGGGATGGGTAACTAGTCTCTATCAGTGATTTCAGCTCCCACTGACTCTATTTTCCATAATTTTAGAGGATACCAAGTATCTCGGTTTCATCTAACTATTTTACAGTCAGAATAACTTTTATAAAGGAATATTACTTCAAAGATAAATAAAGAACGGACATACTTTTACCCCAAACTTAAGGGCACAATCTCCCCCATTCACCATTTTGGTCTCTGGGGAATGGAGGGGGATTAAGTTCAAAGCTTTCTTCAGTTCCTATAAATACCAGTCCCATGAAGTTCCAACTCCAAAAGCTCCCCCTGGGCTTTCTTCCTAGTACTCTGGTTTTTTAGGTTTTTTTCTGTTGGACTGGCAGTAGCATTGGTTACCTTGGCTTCAGCCCCCCAAGGTTGGATTCCTCCAACCTGGCCTTAAAACAGAAAAAGATAGCAAAAACAAAACCTAGACTACAAAGCCTTCAGGGAAAGGGAAGGTGAGAGGGGGAGAGAGAGACAGAGACAGAGACAGAGACAGAGACAGAGAGACAGAGACAGACAAATAGACAAATAGACAGAAAGATAGATATTGTACTGGGTTGGTGGTTTTTAAGATGTAGTCTATAGAAGCAGATTGTTCTCACCTACATGATAGGGAAATATGAATATCTTTTCCCAGAATCTGGCTCCTGTTGTCTTTCACATGGTTGCTTCTCCCTTTTAGTGATCTGATCATGTGCAAAAGTCCAATTACACTGGAGAGTTCTCTAGGATTGTGGGAAGGCACTGTTTTTTTCAAATACTCTCCTTAGTGCTTTGCACAGTTGGTTCTCAACTGGTTCATGTGGTCGTGCAATGACAAAAAAAAGTCCCAACAGTTTGTATTCATAACATTTGGTATCCAGTTCTAATCTTAACAGTTTTTAGGAAGGGGCTAGCCTATCATGACTGATGGGTTTAGAAATCATAATTACCTCCCAAATATAATGTAGCATATTTTTTAAAAAAATGTGATATTTTATGCTCCAAATCATTTTTGATAAGAGAAATCCAATCAAAACAACTCTGAGGTACCACCTGAAACCTATCAGGATTGGCTTAAACTGGAAAATAATCAGTGTTAGAGAGGATGTGGGAAGACTGGGATGCTAGTGCAGTGTTGTTGGTAGAGTTGTATACTGGTCCAAATGGTTTGGAACTATGCTGGAAAGGTAATAGAGTTGTGCATTCCCTTTGATCCAGTGATGCTGCTAGTGGGTCTATATCCCAGGGAAATCATGGGAAGGGGGAGAAGATCCACATATACAAGAATATTTGTGGCAGTTCTTTTTGTGGTGGCAGGGAATTGGAAATCATTGGAAATTGCCCATTGGTTGGGGAATAGTTGGACAACTTGTGGTTCATGAATGTGAATACATTCTGTAAAAAATCATGAGTGGTTGGACTTCAGAAAAGTCTGGAAAGACTTGCATGGACTGGTGCTGAGTGAGGAAAGCAGAACCAGAAGAACACTCTACATATTAACAGCATTACTGTGAGATGATCAGTGAAGATGGATGCAGCTCCTCTTAGCAGTTCAGTGATCAAGCCTGAGAGACCTGTTATGGAAAATGCCATCCTCATTCAGAGAAAGGAATTAGTGAGTCTGAGTGCGATACTAAGTATACTATATTTACTTTAAAATTTTTCTTTTATGTTTTTCCTTTTTTGTGTTTTTTTCTCCCTTGGTTCTGATTCTTCTTTCACAACATGACTAAAATGTGAGATATGTTAAGCACAATTGTACATATGGAAACTATATCAGATTGTTTGAAGACATGGGGGCTGGAGGGAAGAGAGGGTGATAGAAAAATGTGCAACTCATAAAATTACAAAAGAATGAATGTTGAAAATTATCTTTGCAGGTAACTGGAAAAAATAAAAATAAATAAGGACCCAAGAAAATAGATAAAATGACAAAAAGAAAAGTTAAATAAAACAATTAACAAAAGGGGAAAGTAGATTATTTTTAAAAAAAGACAAGAAAAAACATCATCCCCTCTTAGAGGGATATTCTAGTTCTAAATGAATTCCCAGAACATTTAGGGTTCACCTCAAAGAGATTAGGAATCTGGGGTTGAATTAAAATCATTCCCTCCCCATCCCAGGTGAGAAGCCAAACTGCCCTGGATGCAAATTATCCTTGTCTGCTTCAGCTTAGAGTTCAACATATACATTCTTTGAACCAATTCCCTGGCAATACAAAGGGGGAGGAATCCTTGTAAAACAAAGGACACTGCACTTTTCTCTAGGGTTCCTTGCCAAGGTGAAGTGACCCCTTGAACTTGTTTTCTTGAATTGTCTTGTTTTCCAGAGATGAAACCCCTTTTAAACTAACACAATAGTGATCTTTTACAATTGAATTCTATTAAACTCTTAGTGTCCTTGAAGCTAAATCAGCTGCAATCCAGGCTCAGCTGGCAACCATGCTGCATCTGGGACCCTTTCAGATAAGCAGAACATCCTCCCTCCATGATCCAATGTTCCAAAGCCCTCCCACTCCCCTTTGCTCCCTTCCCTTACTACCCTTTCCTCTTCCCATGCCACTTCCTTTTGGGTGAGGATTGCTCTCCTTTTTGTGGTATTCCATTGACATCCAAGGCATTGTCTGTGGGAGGGTTCTTTGGTATAAGGAGTTCCCACATACATGTGCCTTTCTCTTGTAATAAATCAAGGTATTGCCCATATCTTGTGGAGTTGTGTTTTCTGATTAACACCAATATATAAGGCAATAGGAAATGCAGATTTATTTTAAAAAAGAAAGTAAATAAGGATGTTCAGTCATCACTATTATTTGATTAAATACTAGAAATGTTAGCTACAATGGCAAGAAAATTAAATTCAGGGAATAAGTATAGTAAAGAAACAAAATTATAGGTTTTTGCAGATGATACATTGGTTTACTTAAAGAACCCTAGAGAATCAACTAAAATTTAATTAAAATAATTAATAACTTCAGCAAAGCACCAGGATATAAAACAAACACACATAAATCATCAACTTTTTGTGTATTTCCAATAAAATTCAGCAAGAAGAGCTTATTCTTTCCTGGAGTATGCACAGACCCCACCAGATTGCTTGGTTAATGGAAATTTTCATGGACAGCCTGGAAGTTTGCTTCCAGTATGTTATCATAATGGGGAATAGAAGAGTCTTGTAGAACCTGGAGCAAGCAAAGATATTTTAAAATTATTTCTAGTTTGTAATATAGGGAATAGGAAGCTCTTTGTTTGGCTATGGAGAAATTCAAAAAGGCCTGTCAGTTTTAGCTATGAACTCTTGGGAATCTCAAGTAACTTTTGAGATTGACTTGATCATTACATCTAATTAGAGACTATACTGTAAAAGAGTGAGTCTAATTGACCTTGAGAAAAAAAAACAGGTCTTGGTCCTTTCTTTTATTCTCTTCTGTTATCTTTTCTTCTCTCTTCTCCTCCTCTCTTCAATCTAGTGAGTTAAAAAGATTGCCCAAGTTCCAACATTATGGAATCTGTATTCCAGCATCAATTGATGTCCTGAGGAACAAGGAGTAATTTTTGGAGGTGATTTTTGGGACCCCAGCTCAATGGAATGACTCATCTGACCAAAATGCTGGGTCTGGTAGTGGATTTGATGCTCCCAATGCTATATAGGAACTGAATTAAATTTTTAACTTAGTCCCCCAGAAACCTGGCAAGTGGGAGACTATACTTCTTGAGATATTGTGAAGAAAAGGTTTGTACATTTGTTTTTGAAGCAAATATTCCATTATAAAGTTCAATGTTAAATGGTTAAATGGAACTGGGATGTTAACCTATTTTATTCTTACCAATAGAGGAAAGATAGCTAGGGCATCTTTGAGGTAATTGGTAGTAGGAAAAAGACCCCTTACTCCTCTGGATACCTTAGCACACTGAGTATTAGGAGAAGATGCAGGAGTATCCACACTAAAAGGAGCAAAGTTGTAATAGTTTTGCACAGTTAGCTTGAAATACCATTTGAAATTTAAAATACCTAAAGAATATATAAACTGTTTAAGAGTCCACCTACCAAGTCTAGCACTAAGTGAACATAACTGTAAAATGCTCTTTACAGAAATAAAGACATACCTAAATCATTGGAAACATATTACTTTCTTATATTTTGACTATACCAACATAATAAAAATGAAAATGCTTATTAAATTGATTTAGTTATTCAGTGCTATAGCAATCAAATTATGAACAGGTCACATTGTAAAGACAACAGGTCACATTGTAAAAACAACAAAAATGAATTTGGAGTAACAAAAGGTCAAGAATCTCAAGGGAAAATAATGAAAAAAAAAGATGAAAGGAAGAAGACTTTGAATACTAGATCTTAAACTATATTCTGAACCAGGAATCATGAAACTATTTGGTTTAGGTTACGAAGTAGAAAAAGTTGATCAATGGAACACTTTAGATATATGACAAACTAATTTGGTAATAGAATAAAACATTCTATTTTATAGTGCTCAGTAAACTCAAAGATCATAACTACTGGATTACAGATTTATTATTTGTCTAACCTATTGGAAACATAGAAAGTGGTCTGACTGAAATTATATACATAAAGCATTTATTGAATACTTATCATTTAAACTTTGGGAATACAAATTAAAAGCAAAAAGAAAGAGCCTACTCCTTCAAAGCAGCTAGGCAGCACATTGGATAGAGCACCGGGTCAGAAGACCTGAATTCAAATATGATCTCAGACACTTACTAGATATGGACAAATTATTTCAACTTTGATAGTATGAGAAAGTCATTTACTCTCTGTCTTCCTTGGTTTCCTCACTTATAAAATAGGAATAGTATCTAATTCACAGGGCTATCATGAGGATCCAATGAGATAAAAGAGAGCTTAAAAGCAGAGGATAAAGAAGCAAAAGGAGAGGAAAGTGGCTAGATAGGGTTAAAGCAGGAAAGTGATCCATGGAGTCATGGACTGGTTCAGGTTTGAAGTTAGGTTTTGACAGAGGTTTCACATTATACATATCAAATTGATAAATGACTTCAACAACCACAACAAAGTTAAAATATCAGCAAAGAAGAACAGGAAGGATATACCTCTTTCTACTATGGACAGGGTAAGACTCCATGATTATACAAAGGATAGAAAGGACCATAAGATATAAAGAAAAGGCTATTTGATTATATAAAATTGGGAAAGTTTTCACAAACTAAAAAACATTGTTGAAATTGGAAGGAAATTATTAAATTGGGGGAATATAGAAGATACAGTTAAGAACATGTACCCTTCCTCCATAGTCAAAAAACTGAACATGTGGTTTTTGAGGGATGAAATCTAGCCTACCAACAACAATATGAAAAAAATGCTTTAAGTCACAAAAATAGAAGAAACATAGGTTCAAGCAATTCAAATACCTAAAATATTGGAAAGATTTTTAAAAAGGTCAATTGTTGGAGGAAATTTGGAAGAATAGGAACACTAATGTTCTGCAACATTCATCCAGTCATATGTGAAAACAATTTAGACCCATATCCCACAAAGTCATTAAGCTATGAATACTGTTTGACCCAAAAATACTACTACAAGTTATATATACCAAAGAGATCAAAGAAAGCAGGAAAGGATTTATGTATATGGGACTGATTTTCTATAAGTGGTTAGGTACCTCATTGGTACAGGAAGACTTAGACTCAAGAAGACCTGGATTCAAATCCAGATTCTATCTCAAGTCACTTAACCCTTGCTTGCCTCAGTTTCCTAATCTGTAAAATGGGGAGAATAACACCTACTTCATAGGGTTGTTGTGAGGATCAAATGAGATAATAACTGTAAAATGCTTAACACAGTACCAGGTTTAATGTGAATGCTATATAAATAATAGCTATTATTATTATACATAAAATTGTAATAGCACTTTTTGCTTAGCAAAGCACTAGCAATTAAGGGAGTGCCTGTAAGTTTAGGATGATTAATGAAATTTTAGTACATGAACATAGAATTATTTAGTTCTGTTAAAAATATTGAGTAAGAGAAATCTAGGGAAACTCATCTGAACTATTACAGAGCGAAGTAAGCAGAATCAGAAGAAACATTTATGAAATAATAATAGGTAGAATTTATTTAGCACTTTGAGGTTTGCAAAGGATTTCTTAAATATAATCTTACTTGATCCTCTGATCAAACCAATTGAAATAATAACAACAATTCTGAAGGGTAGGGACTATTAGTGCTCCCATTTTACCAATGAGAAAATAAGTGACTTGTCTAGTATCAAAGAGCAAGCATTTATTTGAGGCTATATTAGGATTCAGGTCTTCCTGACTTCAGGTCCACAGGGATAACCATTGAGTCACCTAGTCCCCTGTAATATTAACAATATTGTAAAGTCAACAACTTTGAAAGACTGCAAAACTTGGGTCTAATAGTAAGGTTTGGACTGCACCGATGCTGGGGATTGTAGTTCTAATTAGCTTGGGAAGAGGAAACTACTTTGAGATCGGGATCATAGAATGGGATTTTTCTTTCTATAGTGGAGGTTTGTTGAGGCTTTTTTTCCAGAGGGAGAGGGGAAGAAAAAAGGGAAGGACAAGGGAGAGGTGAAGTTACCCAACATATGGAGTGATGATTGTTGACAGTGACATTTGTCTGAATGATTCAATCTGATTCATCTTCCATTTTCATAAATATCTGTTGTAGATCTTGTTCTTGTGGGTTTTTTTTTGTTCATGGAATAAGGGTATGGCATTGCTCTAGAAGTCACAAATCAGAGTTACCTTTTCCTCTTCAAACCTGGAATCCCAACGTTCCAAACAGAATTTTTACTCTCTAATTGGGACACAGTGATGAGATAGTTGGATATTTCATAACTGTACTTGCAAATTAAATTATACTTCCAAATGAAAGCAGTACAGACTTGAGGGCTTTTCAAAGTTGCTTAATCACATGGGTTAGAACGGCAATGACCAGTCATAATTCCAGAGAACTAATGAGGAATGAATTATGCTACCCACCACCTGACAGGTGATGGATTCAAGATGCAGAATAAGATATACATTTCTGGACTTGGAAAATGTTGGAATTTGTTTTGTTTGACTATGTTAATTCATTAACAATGAAGAGTTTTTAAAAAATTGGGGAGAATTGGGTTGAAGATTGGGACTGGTGATAGTAGATAGTACCAAAAAAAAAAAAAAGAAGAAGAAAAGGGAATCATTTGTCTATTAAAAAAAAATGCACAGAAGATGACAAAAGAAAGTTCAGAGGAGCCACCAGACCAGCAGGATAGCTTTGAATCTAACATATTGAATCAATTTGTTATTCAGTCATTTTAGGTCTGTCCTACCCTTTGTGGGGTTTTCTTTTCAAAGACACTGAAGTGGTTTGACATTTCCTTCTTGAATTAATTATATACATTTAAAAAGGAAGCTCAAGGTTAAGAAAGTTTGGTCTAAAGCTAAAGGGATAATTTTAATGATACTTAGAATCCCCATTTTTGAACACTTGTGTCACCTTATTTATTTAACTTAGAAACAGAGTATATCATTGAAATGCCAGGTTGGATGAATCAAAAGTCAGAAATTAAGGTTGCTGGGAGAAATATCAACAATTTCATATATTCAGATGATACCATTCTGATGGCAGAAAGTGAAGAAGAATTAAGAAGCTTTTTGATAAGGGTGAAAGAGGAGAGTTTTAAAAGCTGGCTTAAAGTTTAACATCAAATATACTAAGATCTTGACAACTGGTCCCATTAATTCCTGGCAAGTAAAGGGAGAAGAAATGAAAGCCGTGTCAGATTTTATATTCTTGAACTCAAAGATCACTGCAGATGGTGACTGTAGCCATGAAATTAAAAGATCTTGGAAGGAAAGCTAAGGCAAATCTGGACAGCATACTAAAAAAGCAGAGACGTCATCTTGCCAACAAAAGTCTATATAGTCGAAGCTATGGTTTTTCCAGTAACAGTACATGGCTGTGAGAGTTGGAGTAAAGGAAAACAGTGCTGCAGAATCAACACTCAAATTGTGGTGCTGGAAAAGACTTTTGAGAGTTCCTTGGACAGCAAGGAGATCAAATCATACTGATTCAGACTATTCACTGGAAGGCCAAATATAGAAGCTAAAACAAATACTTTGGTCACAAAATGAGAAGATGAATTCACTGGAAAGGATCCTATTTTGGGAAAGATTTAAGACAAAAAAAGATATCTGAGAATGAGAGTGATAGACAGTGTCATAGGAACAATGAACATTTTGGAAGACAATGGAGGATAGAAGGGCTTGGCATTCTGTGGTTTATGGGGTCATGGGGTCACAAGGAAAGGGATATAACTGAATGACTGAACAACAATAGTACGAACAGTTATTAATGTAGGCAGACAAGATTTTTTGACTAATCAAAACACTGAATACTTAGTGATGATAGTTGTCTTCTGAACTTACCATTTTTTCTGACTCAAATTATTTTGCATGTTAAATCAGATAGGTTAGAAAGTTATTTGTTAAGGAAATTTGAGATCTCTCCCTAGACATTGATTTCAAAAGAGATCTGGTGCTACTCAAACTCAAGCTAGCGTTTGTAGACTGGTGAGCTAACTTCAGCTGAGATAGCTCACTGGTGGCCCTGAACAGATAAGCCTACCTTGAAAAGGTGAGGATGACCAAGCCCTCCTTCATTCAGATCAAATTAGTCTTCCTAAAGAGCAAGTTTGACCCTATCACTTTACCTCTTTCCTATTCAGTCAACTCCATTGGCTGCCTTGTACGTCCAGGTTCGTATACAAAATCCTTTGACTTTTAAGCTCTGCATAACCTGGCTCCTTCTTTCCAGTGTTCCTTCATATCCTCTATAACTTGGATACTCCCATCTCCAGACCCGGCATTTTCACTGACTCTTTTTCCTCATTGCTGTCTAATTTCCAGGGCTCCCTTCAAACCTCAGATAAAATCCTATCTTCTACAAAAGGCCTTTCCCGATCGGCCCCCAGCCCCTTTCCCTTTAACGTGTCTTAATTCTGTTGACTATCTCTAACTCATTTTGCACATATTTTGATGGTTCAGTTATTTGGGGGCTGTCTCCCGGATTTCAAGCTCCTTGAGAGTTGCCGGGAGCCACTTTGTATCCCTTAGCACAGTGCCTTGGAGCTCAACAAACAGCTGTTAGATGATGCCACCAGAAGAAGCTGATGGTCCTGGACCATGGGAGGGTCAAGTTACTTCCTACGTGTTCCCTCCAGCGTGCCCATTCTCTCCGCCGAATCCATGTGTATATTTGCACCTTGGGTTTATAACTCAGTTCTGTTGTGACTTTTAAATGTCTTTGCTTGGAAAGAGCTCTGTCCTGTAGGACTAGAGAAAAGGTCAATGCAGCAGGATTTTAAGTGGAAGTAGACTCTCTGAAAGGAATAGTTTTCTCTTATGAACACACACACACACACACACAAGTATCTGAGTGATTTAGTCTGGGTGGGAGGAAGCCAGGACGTTCTTGGATTGTTTCAAATCTTGAGATACATCTAAGACAGCTTCTCCCGGAGCCCAGGGATAGAATGTTGCTGTAATTAGAGACTTTTCTCCCTTCTTGTGTCCTATGCCTTTAGCAGGCATAGAGATAGTTTGCTTTCAATGAAGCGACATTTCCAGCTAAGTGTGATAGTTGGAGACACGAGACCCAGCTGGCTTCCCAGCCCTCGGGGGCTTCTGGTGCTGGAAGCCGGGAAGCCCGCAGCACGCTGGCCAGGCGCAGGAGCCGGGCTTCGCCCGGGGTCTGGTGGGTTTGAGTGAGGCCGGTGCGGGCAGGGAGCGGAGCGGCGGGCGGGGCCGCCTGGGAGGGGCTCGCGGGCCGCCGGCATCGCGGCCGCGAGTGCGGAGGGGGGCCCGCAGTGGGGCCCAGCCCGCAGCTGCTGTGCATTGTGGGGGAGTGCGCAAGGGGAGAGTCCGGGGTGGGGGGGGGCGCTCTCCGGCTTTCTGCGGGCCGGCCTGGTTCGGGGCGGGGCCTGGGGTGTGTGTTAAGTGTGTGCGCGCGCGCGCGTGTTAAATGCGTGTGCGTGCGCCTGCGTGCGCGCGCGCGCGAGGGCCGACTCTCCCTCTACAAATGCAGCACTCGGGGATGCAAAGTGGGATCCGACCCCTCCTCCCTTCTTCCCGGCCTGCGCCGCCAGCCATCCTGCCCTTCCTCTCCCTCCTTCCTCCCTTCCTTCCTTCCTTCCTTCTGCCCCCTCCCCACGGTGAATCACGCGCCCTCCTCTGACACTTGGCAGCAAAACAGCGCCGAATTTATCCTTCACGTGACCCGGGGGGGGTTGGGTAGCTGGTTGGGGGAAGGGAGGCGGCGAGGAAAAGGAGGGAACGGAATTCGCCGTTACCCCAGCGACAGGCCCCGCCCCCCGGTTTGGGGAAGTGGGGTAGGAGGAGTACGTCAGCACGTCAGCCGGGGTTTTGCCGTTTGATTGACAGTTGCCATAGCGACCGGGTCGGTCAGTCGCCATTTTGTCGGTAGGGTTTTTTTTTAAACCCTTTAGCTTCCCGCCCGAATAATAATAAAAAAAGCTCCCTCGGAGTGAGGTGGGGGCGGTCGCTGTGACTGCGGCGGGGGAGCCCGGGAGGCCGCTGGGGTTGCCGTGGCGGAGCTGGCCCGGGCCGGCGCGGGGAGCGGACGCCGCGGGCGCTGCTGTTCCTGCTACGAGCGTTCCTGCCGCCGCCGCCGCCGCCGCCGCCGCCGCCGCGGGCGAGACCGGTGTGTGTGCTGTGCGTGTGCGTGTATGTGTGCGCTGTGTGTGCGCTGTGTGAGTGTGCCGAGCGAGAGGGCAGGGGCGAGTGTGCGCGCGCGCGCGGCTGGGAGTGTGTGAGCGCGTGTGGATGCGTGTGTGCGCGTGTGTGTGTGCCCGTGCGAGGAGGCTCTCTCGGGGGGCGGGCGGCTAGGACTTCCCTGGCGGAGCCGCCGCCGCCGCCGCCGCCGCCGCCGCCGCCGCCGCCGCCGCCGCCGCCGCCGCCCCGGCCCCGGCGCTTCTCATTGCGCAGGTTTGGAGCGCGCGCCATTTTGTGAGATTTACAAAATCCTGGTCGGAGAGGAGCCGGGAGCCGCCGAGGCCGCGGGGCCCTGGGCCGCGGCCGCCGCCACAGGCCGCCGCCGCCGCCGCCCTCGCCGCCGCGCCCGCCCGGCCCGGCCCGGCCCGGCCTCGCCCCGGAGCCCGGGGACTGCGGTACTCGCCGGGGAGGGGGCCGGCGCCTCGTCGGCCTCCGGCGCCTCGTCGGCCTCCGGCGCCGCGGACACCGGGAGCCCGAGACGCGGCGGCCGGCGGGCCGAGCCGGGGGCGCCGGATCCGGAGGCCCTCGGACGGGACTGGGACTGCGGGCACCCGGGCGCCCCAAGGCCGGAGTCTCGGTGAGTGTCCGCCGGCTGCCCCTGCTCTCCCCCGCGCGTAGGCCGGGCCGGCCGGGCCGCGGCGCCCCCCGGGGCAGAGGGAGCGGGCCTGGGGCGCCCTGCGTGTGCGTGTGCGCGCGTGTGTGTGTGTGTGTGCGTGTGTGTCGGGGAGGAACCTGCCATTTTAGAGAGAAGCGGCCCCGGCCCTGCCAGGGCAGCAGCCCCTCGTGGGGGAGCCGCGGGGAGCCCTCCGGGACCCCCGGCCCCGCGCCCTCCCCGCGCTCATTTTGTGGCTCCGGGCTGCCCACTCCCTTTTCTGTCCACCTTCGGGCTTGGAGAAAGTCCTGGGTCTGTGCGGAGGGAAAGGAAGTGTCTCTCCTCTTCTCTGCCCCTTCAGCCCCTCCTTTAATTCTTCAGCCGTGGAGGGAAGAGAAGAATTATTCAGCAGTTGACCCTTTTCCTCGTTAAAATGAATCTGCAAACACGGGTAGGAGGAGGATGCAGTGAGATGAGGAAAACAAGGAGTTGAGACGATTTGGGGTAGGTGGCCGATGAGGACATGATTTTTACAAATACTTAATCTTTCAATCTGGGCTTTTAAAGTCAGATAGTCTGTGATAGTCTGTATTCCCTGATGTTCCAGCAAACTTGGCCTTTTGAGGTGGCAGCTTAAAAATACCTGTGTAGCAACGAGAGAATTTGATGGCACAACATATTTCTTATAATTTACCCACTAAAGTTTTCAGACGTGACTTTCAAAATCAGACACAAATCCCAGAGCCTTCTTAGAATTAAACATTTTTACCCCCAAAGCCAGTGAATACTTCAATATACAGAAAAAAAAGGTCAGTGTGTCCACATTAACATTCCTTAGTTAAAAATATCAATAGGGTAGGTGTCCATCTCTTAGACATCTTCAGGTTACTCCTTATTCTTTACTTAGATCAGAAGAATTCTGTCATGCCAAAGTTGTTTGATTCTGGCATTACTCATCAGAAAATAGATACACCTTAAAAACTGACTTTACACTATAGCAACATTAAAGAACACTGCTAATTCTGCAAAACAATTCATTTGATACATAAGCAACTGATTATAAGCAATAATGACATTGTAGCTCTTCTATATTACTAAAGCTTCATGACTAAAGGGAAGTAGTGGTTGTAGCTTGTAATTGGTTCTAACATTTGTTGAATTGGAAAGTGAAGGCTGAGACGATTTGGTGCCATTTTGTCCAAATTTGTTTTTTTAAAAAAATTGTTAGAAGAATATTCTTGTATTTCAAAATTATGTACTTTATGACTGGAAATTCTTAATGGAAATTGCTTCTTTTGGGTGTGTAGTATATACAAATAACCTTTTAACAAGTATTCTAATTAGATATAGGCCTTATTTGCTATTGATAACTATTCCTATAGACCTGTGATTTCATCTTTTGGGAGTTCACTCCAATAATGCAGATCCCAATCCATTCCTGCCTATCCTGAGTATCCATGGTTTCCCAAAAGTTTGCCCCAGGAGGTCTACAAGGCAGTAATTGATGAATATAAAATGAAATTATCTGTGTACCATTTCATACTTTGTATGATTAAGATGTGGAAGATTAAATGTATTGGCATAAGGAATTTTTTTAATTAATATAAGGAAAAGTTTTTTCCTTTAAATAGTTCTACATTTCTTTTCTGTTCTTTTGTTTATCAGATGTAGACAATATTGATTCCAGGTAGACTATGAATTTCTGTGTAGCATAAGATTCATATGATAATTTTTTAAGTAAAGTGTATGGATTGTGTCAAATACAATAATTAAGGGAATCTTTAGCTCTAGTTAAAGTTTTAAAAGTATGCAATGATTGAGAACTGTTCAAATTAACCAATTTAAAAAAAAAGATTTTGGGTGTTAGAGTACTGGCATTTTTATAACTACTGTCTAGATTTATTCAGAACAAAAGTCATTTTTCCAGAAAGTTTTCAGTGACTTTCTAAAACTGCATTCTACATAAATGTCATGTGAAAATGGGTTATGGCAACTTCATATGTCCTTACATTGGTTTGTTAATTAAATAGCAAGATTAACTATTTTGACATAGCATACATGTTGCAACTTTTTACATCTTTAAAAACTTTAATATGTAATATACCCTTTAACTGTCATTTGTTTGACATGATTTGGGACATTCCCAAAGATTTTGACACATTCTTTAATTAACACTTTGTCGCATAGGATATTGAGTGTACCTTTACTGAACAGTCTGTTTTTCCAATCTGACCTTGATTGCATCCCATAGGTTTTTAATGGACTTTAAATCAGGCCAGTTGCCCAGCCATGACACTTATTTATTACTTGTTTCTATTGAAAAAAGTTCTTAATCTTTACTGACCATGTAACATGTATAAAGTTATGTATAAAGTTGTTTGGAAATATTCCAGCTATATTTGAGAATATTTGTAAACCCAGAACTATTCTGCTTCTCAATCTGTCACTATATTAGTGTTTTTAATTCTTCAATGGAGCCAAGATCTGGGCCCATTGGAAGTTTAAAAAAAAAAAGCCCCAAATGACTTTTTTGTGGGTAAATGTTTACCAGAATGTGATCAAGATCTTATAGCAGGCTCACTTGAATTTCTTTTTTTATTAAGAGTTGGTTTAGCTCTGAAAGATAAAAGTGAGTTTCATTAATAAGAAAATGATTTTCCAGTTATTAATATAAATTCAAGTTTTTGTATTGTTTTGCCTATGACAGCCTCCCCCCCTTCCATGATTAGTGTTTTTTTTTCTCTTTTAAACTGGTCTTATCACTGTTCTTCCAATGATCTAAGAAGCCTATTTTGTACTGTAGAGGCCTCAGCATCATTCTTTTTAGCTTCAGGGCCCTCTGAAAGTCTTTGTTTTCTGAGGATTAATTAGGTTATTTCTTAGCAAGAGTTTTTCAGGTCTTGGTTCTGTTTTCATTTTTTTGACTGTACTTTGTTTTGTGCTTCAGTGTGGCTATGCTGCTTGATTGTTAACTTGATCAGACTTAGCTCTCATCAACTGCTGCAATATCTATTAGCTTTTAACACCTACCTCTTTTGCATGTTTTCTTGGTATAATAATCTTGATGTCACAAGTAACACAATAAAAGGCCACTGAAACTCATGGTTATGATAGGTATGAAATTCAGCACTCAACTGACAATTAAATCTGGTGGGGGGGAAATAGCTCACTTTCATCTGTTTTCATCTGAGTAAGTTCACATATTTTCAATCAGTCTAAAAATACACTTGAATGACCTTTGCTCTCCCAAAATGAAACCATATCACAATTTTTAACAATTGTTATAATAATTAGTGGACAAGTAATTTGCACACAACTGTAGAAGTAAGCTTGTAATGTGCAGTTAGGAAGGCAGTCTTCTGTGATTGCAAGGATAAAGGGAATTTACTTTAAAAAGAGCAAATTTACAAGCTTAGTTGTCTCGGATGGAGTGTATAACTTTTGGAAGGCATTTAATATGTACCATTCCATGACTTAAAAAAGTTATGTCTATGAAAGTTTCATAGAGGACACAATTAAGGCACAATTTTTAAAATCAGCATTTACTTACTGAACACCTGCTGTGAAAGGCAGTGTGGGAATAAAATATACAGAATATAATTCCTGTTCTCAAGAAATTTCCAATTTAGTCACACAAACACATTTTATTGACTCTAATTGATAGTTTATTGCTGGTTATAGGGACTTAACATAACATTTTGCTATTTCTCCTGTATCTCCCAGATCCACTAAGACTTCATCTTAAAAACAATAAAGTGTTGGTCTTTGTTTTGTTAGAAAATTTAAAATCAAATAGCAATTTTCTAGGATGCAATTTTTGCATTCTGTAGTGTTCTTTTGTTGAGGTAAAATTTTAAAATTCTTTGGGTAGGAATGAGAAGAGTAAGAATTGCTTAATAATTTAATATAATCTTAAGAATGCCTTGAATATTTAATTAAGAGAGTGATATACATGACAATTTATTAGGCACATTACTGGGAAAGAAAATAACGTTTACCACTTGCTTAGTACTTGAAAGAAAACTCACATTCTCCTATTTTTGTTCCTTATTAATTTGGATATTATGTGAATATTTTAGACATTCATTGTATAGAAACTGAGTGTATTAAAATAGTCTCCAAATAAAATTGAAAGGAGAGAACTTAGAAATAATCATTGAGAAACCTAAAAAAAATTTCTTATTGAATTATGTTATCTCATTCAAATACTTTTCATTTCCCTGATGGAATGAAACTTTCCATATAAAACTGATTTCTAATTGTTTCCTAAAGGAACAAGCCCTCACCCAAATGTCTCTCTATTCCCATAATTTCCTGTCAGTGATCTCAAGCATGAACTTGGAATCCTGCTGATTAAACCCTAATGAGTAGGAAGGCCACTCTTTTTTTTTTTTTAATGATTTCTATCTCCAGATTAACATATGCGAATCAGTATCTCCCTCTTCCCTCTTAAACTAAGAGTTACAAGTTTACTACTTGAAACAAATAGGCTATCACTTAAACATTGTCATTGAAAAGTTATATATTAACATACATTAAAATTATATAAATTTAGGAACCTGTTGTCAGTGAATTGTTTGATTTTTATTAAAAAGTTTAAGAATGTCATCTAGTTAGGGTGAAATAATAGAAAGATCATTAGTTTTGTAGCTCTTTGGGCAAGTTACAACTTTCTCTTTCCCTGAGTTTACTTGTCTGCAATCTGTGGTTTTTTGTGACCCTTCCATTCAAAGTACTTGCCTTATACATAACCATAGGTAATTGTCATACTTTTAAATTGTTAAATTATTGTAGTTTAGATCTAATACTAAATTGTGGATTGAAACAAAAGTTTGAGTTTGGATATAATTTAGCTCTGTAAACATTAAATTGATTTATTGTATTCTAAACATTTTCCTTATTTCCTTTTAGAGTTTTCAAGACAATGGGGTTAAGTGGCTTGCCCAAGGCCACATGGCTAGGTAATTAAGTGTTTGAGACCGTATTTGAACCCAGGTAGTCCTGACTCCAAGGCCGGTGCTTTATCCACTGTGCCACCTAGCTGCCCCCCCCCCCCCATTTCCTTTTAAAAAAGAAAGATTTTTCTTCTAATATTGCCTTGTAGCAACACTATTACAGTTGGGTGGAGAAAAGAAACAAAAGTTATTTAAGTTGGGTAGTTGAAATTACTAAGCACATTTATCAATTTTATCTAATGATACATACAATTTTCATATACTTGGTTTGAAAAGCTATTTTTAAGATAAACATTTCTTTCCTTAACCTTTCTTTCTAACTAGTTTTTGAAGGGATTATCTAAAGTCATTCATTGGAAAATAAATAACTGAATACTGGGAATGACCCAAATGATCTATTATCATTTTTGCCAATTTCTGTTAACTTTACTGCCATTAAGTAAACTGTAAGTGACCTGTAATTCTGATATAAGAAATAATTGCCAATTTAGAATTTCATAAGTTTTCCCCCCCTCTTGTTGTAGATGAAGTAGAATGCAGCTTTCTAAGTTTGACCTGCTGTTCACATTCATTGAAATATGGGAAACAAAATTTTGCTCTGTGGGACAAAGCAAACACCTATAATCTAATGCATCCCCAACTGTAGTTTAGACTCTAGTTTAGTTTGATTTGTCATCTTATATCATGTTTGTTTTTAGAATTAGAATTAACTAAGAAAAAGAGACTATTTCCTCAAGGAGCTTACCATCTAAAGAGAAGACAATACATTGGAGGAAACTGAAAATGGGGGAGGGAGAATGAGAATGCTTGACATCAAAGCATGATGTTTTGTGAATTCAAAACCAAGCAGAGCAGCTGAGAGAAAAATGGAGTTACCTGAAAAATTCTTAAAAGTTCTGTGCCCTCCAGTCATAAGGGAGAGGCATCTCAGTTGAGAAGGTTGAATATCAAAAATTAAGTCTATCAGCCTGTGGTGAGCCTTGGGGTCAAACTTAGTAGAACTGATGTTGGAAAATGGAGAGTTACCTGCAAAAGAGAAAGGAAAACATTGTTCCTTTGGTGATAGTGAAATGGATTAAAAAGATGAAATTTGTACCTGCTGGGGAAATTGATGAGCCAATTTTTTTTGTCCACATAGTGAAGTTGCTGAATAGTTACAGAGAAGAGTTGGGTCTTATCAGCATTTTGACTTTCTAAATTCAAGACTGAGATTGGTGTTGGCTTATTGATATGTAACTTTTGGTTAAAAATATGACTGTGTTTACTATCTTAATTAAACTGGTCTGCTTGATGTCCTGCAGTAATAGCTGAAAATGGGTATTTCACTAGGGAGTTGCCAACCCTAGACTTCATGATAATAGAGCTTGTAGTCCAAAAAAAAACCCACTTTTTACCTGAAACCTTCCCCATTTTCTCTTAAGTTTATCATTCTATTTATCCTATTTATAGCTCATTTGTATTTATTTGTTTTGCTTTTTTGTCTTTCCCTTTAGAATGTGAACTCTTCCAGAGCAGGGGCAGGGACTATTGGCTTTTCTTTGTCTCATTGCTTATCACACAGTGCCTGACCTGGAGTAGGTGCTTATTTATAAGTGCTTATTGACTGATTTTAACTACAAACTCCAGTGCTCTCTCCATTGTACCATCCTATCTCAACTGAAGTTAAAATAATTGTAATTATAATCTTGACTTTGAATTAATGGTACAAATATTACATTGTTCATGTATGTATAAAAATATTTAAACCAAGAAATTGATTTGTCATGTTTTTAAGAGACTGGCTTTGACAAACTTTAAAATGTTTTGAAAGAATATTTTGGATATAAAATGTCTGTTAGTCATTACTTTTGCAAGTAGTTATCTAATAGTTATGGTATATTGAGAACCACATATAACTTTATATACAGTCCTGGATTTGGTTTAGCTGGCAGTACCTTTGTATGTATACAGAATATTAACCAAATTTAACAGTAAGGATTAAGTTAATAGACCAATATTAGGTAGAATGTGTTTGCATTTGAAAGGAGACATTTAATGGATTGCCAAAGTTATTATCAGTTTTCTTTTGTGCTGTGAAAGACTGGGATGGCATGTCTAATTGAAATCCACAGTTAATCTCCTCATTTCTGAGGAATTATATTCAAAACCTCTTATCAGTGTACTTGTCTTTCAGAATTTATGGATTTAAGTTTTACCTCCTTGTTCTAGGGATGTGTAAAAAGAAATGAAATGACCAAAAGACACAGCAGGAGAAAGTAGGAACAAGGTCTTGCTTGGGTAATCTCTTGTGAACAATTGAGATTTGACTAGAGATTCTGTAACTCTATAATTTGTCTTATCTTGAAATAATCCTGATTCTGATTGTCATATTTTCTATTAATTAACCATTTAGATACAGAAGAATTGGTAGAGTTTTTATTCTTATTTTTGGAGATTGCATTCAAGTTTAGAACTTCCTTATATTGGTGTGTAGGTAACCCTGGCCTTTTGGAAGACTATCAGTGTTGTTAAACCCTGGTAAAGTTCATCCTAAGTGTGGATCTGTTTTTTGACAGACTCTTTTTTCAGGATCCATCTGGCTAAGTTTGCAGAAAAACTTTATCATCAGATTTTATTGTCAGTATCTGGTATCATTGTACAGGGGATGAAACAGAGTAAGGAGTAAACAAATAGAGCATAGAAAGTGTTCTGGTTATGAATCCTTCAGTGACAGTAGCCCTGGAAGACTTTATTAACATTTAAAGAGGTTGCTACTTATGTCAACTGAGAAGGAAGAGGTATACCCACAACATGAAAATTTCCTTAAACCACTGACATACAAGATTTAATTAATAAATCTATTTTTTATTTTAGATTTGTACCCATTTCGTGAAAAGTCTCAGTGTTACGCTTTCCCCAGGATTAAACTACTATTATTCTTGAAATTACTAAGTAAATCTGGTAGATTGATGATCTTACTGATGTGAGTACATTCCTCCCTTGATAATAACCTGCCATGCTTTTTCATTCTGTGTAATTCTTGTCCATGTTGTTATATAACTTTATATACTGTATCTGTCAGAGGTTTTTCTTAGAATCATTCTTTTAACATTCAGTGGGGTAACAGCAATTTTTAGCTGTCCTGTCCTCACTTTTGTTACATGACAAATGTACCTCCTTTTTTTTTTTATTTTTTCCCCTAGATAATGTCCATTTTGCTGCATAATATAGTAAATTATGATGTGCTATAGCCTAGTTAGGGGATTTGGGGAAACCTGTCTTTGTGGAAACCTGTGGTTTTTTTTTTAATTTTCCAAGATTCAGAGTCATGCAGTATATCTGGAAGAATATTGATGGAAAGTAATATCTATTTTCAGAAACTTTCTATGGAGTAAAAGGAAGTTTGTATAAAAAATTATTTGTAGTTCTTAGAACTTCTATTTTTAGGAAGTAAAATGTGTTATTGGGCAAAAGAGACTAATCAGATTTTGATAGGTATAGATTGTGATATAGGAAAAGAACATTAGATTTGAGAACAGGAGATCTGGCTCTCCATTCTATCTGCTATTCATTGACTGATACTGGGCCAATCACTTAGTTTGTCTGAGTCTTATCTCTAAATTGCATTATTTATAAAATGAAGATAGTAAATTCCTATACTAACTATTTCACAGGATTATGTTAGGAAAATCTTTGTGAAGTGCTACTTAGCTGTGTTTTTAGCTATTTTTCCTTTTCATTTTTGGGGTGCAATTTTTGTTTTGAGCCTTATGTTCTTAACCAGATTTTATATGAAGAACCATATTGAGTAGAAACATTTAGAAAAACTGATGCACTGCTCTTTAATACAGGACTCTGAAAGCCTTAAATATTGGACTTGAATTTAATTACTACATATTATAGTTTTATACATGGAGATATATGATGATTTCATGGGTATTCATGCAATCATTTTTTCTGCTCTTCTATTTAGTAATCGTGCATAAGTCAGAGCCTTCTTATCCATCTTATACATCTTTAAATAAAACTTTTATAGATAACCTACTCCATTTGTTAGAGAACTTTCTCTGGTTCTTTAAATATGTTGAATATATATACCAGCACTATCACTTGGGCTGCTACACCTCTCAAGCTTAACACATTATTAGTCCTTTTCTGGGCATTCATGCACTTAGTGATTTTTTTTAGTGTATTTGTCTTATGTGAGTTATCATTGGTAATGTACTTCAGCTAAAGTTCTACACTGATGTCTTATCTTGATATAGCTATGAAGCTGGATTCCCAAAGTAGAGGGCAAACTCTGAAAGACTTTTCTAAGCTGAATTTTTACACAAGTGGAAGGAATGCCAATATCATACTGGTGTAAGTATTGTAGATGTGTAGGGTATATATAAGTTGAGGACCAGCTCAGCTCAGTGAGGAGAGGATTGTTATTTTATCATTGATTGTTATTTGGCCACAGTGACCATTGGTGGTAGGGATTGTATTAATTAATTGTGTGCTTCTGAACTATAATATGTAAGTTTAATGTAGATTACTAAATATAATAATGTGTAAATGTGTTCTCAAATCGATTGGAAAGAAAATGTTGTAATCTAAAATTTTTGAGAGGAGAGAATGCATATATTTTTTCTTTTTTTCTTCTTTTCAGTTTTGTGTCAAATAACTTCTGGTTGGTGTTTATCTGTCATGTATGTGCATTCTAAAAAGATCCATGATTTTATCACACAGATTATTAACCCTTCCACATACAGAACAGATTCTCAATGACTCATTTATTCATTTTATTTGTTTATTCATTATTTACATGTCTATTTATTTTTGTATGTGCCTCTGTTTTACTTTGCTCAGTTTGGTAGTTAAGGGAATAGGACTAGAAATTGATTTTCCATTTAAATTTCAACTTGGACAGATAGTACGTTATGGTCTAAGATTTTGATTGCCTTTGAATTTCTGTTGTGCTCTGAGCTGCTTAGGTTCCAGGACTTTGGGTCTGTGTAAGGCTTACCCGGGAGGCTATCAACCTGGGGATTGGTTGTCTGGAGGGCATCAGAGTGCTTTATGTTTGAAGATATACCTCAAGGTAATTCCTTTAAATGTGCTGTTGCTTCTTGCAGGCTGCTTTTTGTTAGTTAAGTCTTCTCTATATAGATACCAGTGTAGTTTTCTTCTCTCCCTTGGCTATCCAGTTTCTTGACTCTTCTCTTTTCCCTTAAATGGAGAGACACTTTCAGTTTTGTTAATAAGCCTTTGGTCTTTGTCTTGTTACTTTTGAATCGAGTAAGGCCAAACTCTTAGACAGCTCTGGAGACTCCATAGAAACTAGAGGATGACCAGGTCCCCCAGTGGATTTCAGTCTAGCCATTTTCTGTGGGGGGGGTCACACAGTAAATACATATCAGTCAACAACTACTTATTAAGATACCTTTTGTGGCGTGGCTAGGTGGCGCAGTGGATAAAGCACCGACCCTGGAGTCAGAAGTATCTGGGTTCAAATCCGGTCTCAGACACTTAATAATTACCTAGCTGTGTGGCCTTGGGCAAGCCACTTAACCCCGTCCGCTTTGCAAAAAAAAAAGATAATTTTTGTGTGCTAGGTACCTAGGGATATAACTACAAAGAAGGAAACAATCAGGGTATTTAAATTATTAATTTGAGAGATGAGTTAATATATATATATACACACACACACACACAGATAAATAAAGGGTGGCTGGAGGGGGCACTGATAGGCAAAGATGTTGTGTGATCTGTTTCTTAAAAGATGAGGGATTCTCTGAGGAGGTAAAAGAGTAAATGAGAGTGAAGTTGTGTTTAATATAGAGGTTGTGATCATAGGATAGTATTAGAAGAATGGTAGTAATCTTGACAGAATGATATGAAATTTTAGAAGAATATATTTAGGAGGAAAGTCTTTTGAAATAGCTATCTCATAGACAATTGATAAATTAAAAGTGAGGAGAGAGACAGGGTCTGGGTATATAGATCTCAGTCATCTGGATAGAGATACTAATGGAATCCATGGAAGTTGATGAGGTCATGGGTAGAGTATATTAAAAAAAGAGAACACGGCCCAGTATATAATCTTAGGGAACACTCACTTTTAAAAGATGTCATCTATATGATATATCAGCAAAGGAAACAAAGTAAAGACTTTTCCCATACTGTATCTTTGGCAATCCCATCCAGTCCTATTATATTAACTGTCTCCTATGCAGATGATACTCAGATCTCTTTATTTTCAACCTTAACCTCTTCCAGGTTTCATACTCTCATGTCTAATCTCCTTCTAGGATATTTCTGATTATATGCAACACTTTAAATTCGATATACCATCTTTTTTTTCCCTTTAAACTTATCCTTCCTTATGACTTTACTGTTTTTGATTTGGGGTTGATTTCCTAGTTAGCCCTGAGTCACCTCCTGTCTTGTGCACTTTTCAGCTGTGAAGAGCTTTAAATAGCAAATAGAGGTCTTTGTGTTTGATTCTAGAAAGAGAGAGATCTCTTGAAGATTTTTTTGATCAGAATAGTGAACTTCCAATCCTAAAAGTTGTCTTTGTTGGGTTTTTTAGGCTTCTCATGTACAAAGTTCAGAGTTCTATCCACTGCTTCATAATGCTTTTCTTTATCACTTTCCAGTCTCGTCTTAAGTTATATGTAACCTCCATAGACTGAAGGAATATTGCATCCTATGCCAGCACAAGTATGCTTAGTTTCAAGTTTACTCCTTCCTTCTCATTTCTTAATAGTTTGGTGCTATTTGAAATAGATGAGACAAGAGACTGTGATATTAAAATAGGTGAGATGTATTTAACAAAACTGCTTGATCTGGGAGAATGACTTTTAGAAATGTTAGTAGAAAGGGAATAGGGAGAAAAGCAGTATCTGGCTTTTTAAACTCCTACTATTTTTGTTTTGTAGAATATTGACTCTTGCAAAGTATAGATTTGGAAGTGTAGTACTATAACTAGAGAATGTGTTGAACTTCTGACTGTAGCTTAGAAGGAAGATACTATTTGCCTAAGGCCAACAGACAAAGTGAAAAATGGAAAGTTTTTCTTTTTTGCTTTCCCAAGTCTTTCAGCCCTTCTCCTTCACTTTAGATATCCCATTTTTACACTCAAGCCATCAAGTTCCTTTACAATGAGACTTGAGTTTGTGGGAAAGGGTTATAAGATTCTTCTTGCTTTCGGATATTTTAAGTTTCTGCTATTAGACTTCACTAAGGCAGGCCCCAGTACTAAAGAAAATATTCCCTTTGTACAGCTCCATTCTATTTACTTACCTTATCACCTTTTGAGCCGACCCACTATATACAATTCCCAAGAAATTTGGTTATGTAAGGAAGGTTTCAAACTGAGTAAACTAGGGACTTTGACACTCCTTGGTTTTCTTATATAATTCAGTATAATTCAGTAGTATATTAATTTCAAGCTTCATTGGTATTTGTTTTAATAATAATAAGCAAATACATCATTTTATTTCCACATGTATGGTTTTTTTTGTTTTTTTTTTATTTTTTTTAGTTTTTGTAAGACAATGGGGTTAAGTGGCTTGCCCAAGCCAGCTAGGTAATTATTAAGTGTCTGAGGCCGGATTTGAACTCAGGTATTCCTGACTACAGGGCCAGTGCTCTATCCACTGTGCCACCTAGCCACCCCAACACATGTTTTTTTTTTTAAGAAAGATTTTATTTATTTTGAGTTTTACAAATTTCCCCCCATTCTTGCTTCCCTCCCCCCACCCCCAACAGAAGGCATTCTGTTAGTCTTTACATTGGTTCCATTCCACATGTGTTTTTTAAA
Source organism: Macrotis lagotis (assembly GCF_037893015.1). Lineage (NCBI taxonomy): Eukaryota > Metazoa > Chordata > Mammalia > Peramelemorphia > Peramelidae > Macrotis > Macrotis lagotis. Next base: position 501,788,884 of record NC_133658.1, read on the forward strand.
GGAAAAAAAAATGATAAAAATTTTATTTTCTGTTATTTTCCTATTTGAGTATTTAATCTATTTTTAGTAGACTGTAAACTTCCAGAAGGTAGAGGAGTACTTTTTTTTGTACTTCTTAAGTTAAAAGCCATTTTTTTAGATGTTTTTAGTAGGAAAAAGATAAATTAAAAATCTAATTCATATACTATCTCACTTTAATTCTTAGCAGACAATAAAGCTCATATACTATTGAGGGGAATAAGTGGCACAGTGGATAGAGCACCACCCCTGGAGTCAGGAGTACCTGAGTTCAAATCCGGCCTCAGACACTTAATAATTACCTAGCTGTGTAGCCTTGGGCAAGCCACTTAACCCCATTGCCTTGCAAAAAATAAAAAAAAAACTATTGAGGAACATTGATAGTGAGTAGAAGGGAATTGGCATTAGAAATGAGTAGAAATAAACCAGTTTATTTGGAGAGACATGAAGGGATCGGGTAAGGAGTCGGGAGGAACAGAAATAACTAATGTAGATTTGGTTCACTTTTGTCAAAAGACCAGCTTAGTCTGATTTGGTGTGGTCCTTGTCTAGAATGCAAGGGAATAGTTAAATGGAAGGGTGAAGGTTGAAGAGTTTGATGGTTAAAATGATGAATGCAGTTGATAAGAAACTAGCAGCAACTAACTCTTTTAAGGTGATGTGTTCCAGCTAGTATTTGACAGAGTCCTAGAGGGATGTATTTTCTAAGTAGCAGTTAACTAAGTGTTTCTAAGCTTCCAACTATGCCTGTGTGAATCTGGGGGACCAAAACCTCTACCCTTGTGAAGTGCTTGGTTTTTGCCATGGTTACAGAAACTCACGTTAATCATTAAAAACATTTCATTGGAAGAGAAAAGGATTGGAACCAAGATGTCAGAGTAGAAGAAAGTACTGACCTTCCATCTACCACTCCTCCAGATGTGTAAAATATATAATTCTGACAGAGAAATTCAAAAAATGTCACAGTGAATCCTTTGTTCATCCCCAGGTAGGCAGATGGAGACAGGCCAAGAGGTCTGCAGATATTGGGAACATAGTTGGGGCAGGAGTCCGTGCTCCATGGACTCCACCAGAACCCAAGGGAAAGATTGAACCACCAGCATAAAGAGGTCCCAGATTCATACTGGAATACTTTAAGCACCACACTAGGGCACTATGACAGGGACAGGTGCCAAATGGTAGTTTTTTTGTCCATGTTGTCCAGTCTGATAAAGGAGGCCATGGGTAGCATGCTAAGAAAGGAGTAAGTGCAGAAGCTACTAAGTAGACTCATATCCTAGGTATGAAGTAGATTCCCACTCCCAGATTTAACCCAACCTGTAAGGGAAAATTCAAGGTAGCTAACTCAGACCAAAGGGGAGTCTACTTGAACTAATAGAGTGTTTCAGGTAACTGATGGGCATAGATAGAACTTTGCAGTAGTTGGAGCTTTGCATCTACTGAAATCTAGGTGAGGAACTTGGAGAACTCAAACCAGAGGGGCAGTCAGATGTTTTGCATCAGATCTCTTTGGGAATACTGAAAATTTGCAAATCCCTAGACTGTTCCTAAGGTACTGGAATAGCAACACTCCATTTCCCAAAAATCCGATTCAGAAATGTGGCAGAGCCAGGCTTACTCTAAATCCAAAATTAGGAAACTGTTTGAAAAGAATGAGAAAACCAAAAAAAGAAAACTACCATAATGAACTGTTTTGGTGAAGTTCTTATTGGGGGATACTTAAGACACAAAAGCAGAAGAGAGAATGATTTGGAAACATTGATGGGCAAATATCTCAGAATAAAAGACAGCTTGAGCACAAACTGAACTAGAATTCCTGGATTGGATGAAGCAAGAGTTAAAAAATTTTTTTTATAATGTTTTTACAAATGCAATGAAAATGTTAGATGAAAAAAGTTGGGAAGGAAATGAGAGTCTTGGAAGAAAATTATAAAGGGAAATGCAATTTGGCATAAGAGTAACAAAATCTTGTCCAAGCAACAAACTCCCTGAAAATTCAAGTAGATCAAATGAGAACTCATGACTTCATATGAGACACCAAGAAATATATATAATATAAATAAATTATATGTATTTTATATATATACTTATAAATAAAAAAACTGAAAAAATAGAAGAAAATGTAAAATATTTTTTAGCAAAAGCAATTGGTCTGGAAATGAGTTCAAAGCAAAAAAATTTAAGGATCATTGGATTATGGTTTTCACATGAACAAAATAAAGAACCTAGACATCCTGTTTCAAGAAATCTTAAGAGAAAACTAGCCAGATCTTTTAGAATCAGAAGGCAAAGTCACCTCCTGTAAGAAATCCCCAAATGAAAACTCCCAGGGACATCAGCCAAAATGAAGAGCTTCTAGCTCAAAGAAAATATACTGCGTGCAGCCAGACAAAAAGAATTCAGATCTAAGCTTACAACCAAGAATAACCCACCCAGCAAAACTGAATATAATGCTGAAGAAAGAGGGCTTCTAAGATTCCTACTGAAAAGAGTGTAACTTTGGAGAAAATCTGATATTCAAGCACAGAGTGAAGAGAAGCAGAAATTGTTTATATTCAAATGTAGGGAGGTAATTCATGTGTCCCTTCTGTGCTTTATCATCATCAAGCTTCATAGAGAAGGGGTCCAATTTGACAAGACCTTGCCATGGTTCTGTTATGTCTTGATGGTTTTAGGGAAAAAAAAATGGAAGAAGGGGGAAAAAGGGAATATATTGGAAGGGAGGAGAGGAAATTATCTAACATAAGAAGCTGCACACATAGAAATGTATGCAAACATGTTTGTTGTAAGGGGTAAAGGAAGAGACACTGGAACTTCACTTTCATCTGAACTGATGAAAAGAAAAAAGAATACCTCTATGCACACATACATACACACACACACACACACACAGAGACTTGGGTTTAAATATTCATTTCACTCAATTGAAAAATAGAAGTAAAAGGATAAAAGAAAATGAAGGGGAATGAGAAGAAGGTATACTGAGGAAGGGATTAGTACTGAGCAAGACAGACTTTAAGGGTGTATAAAAATACAACTCTTTTTGAGGTGGCAAAGAATGGGAATCTGAAGAAGTGTCCATAATTTGGGGTAGTTATGGTATGTAAATATGATGGAATATTATTATGCTGTACTTTTATAATGGTTAATCAGGATTCCAAAGAACTAATGATGAAACATAGTCTTCATCTCTTGTTAGGGAGTCAGGGGACTCACAATACAGATTGAGACTTTTTTAAGACATGGCCAATGTGGAAATTGGTTTTGATTCACTGTATATGTTTATAATGGGAGAAAATAAAACAAACCTTTATGTTTAGCATTCATCCCCCAAATATATTTCTGTGTTTTTTTTCACAAGAGTTAACTTTTATATATATAGATCATTCACCATAGACTGTAGATTTTAGGGAATTAAGGTTGTCTTGGCTCGTTTGGGAAGCTGGAATATGCAAAGCAAGTTGTGTCATAATTCTTTGTAGCATTCAAAAAGTAATGAAATTGCTGAAATTCATAAAATATAAATAGAAAAAAAATCCTGAGAAATTACATAGTCTTTTCTAGAAGATCTTTGGATATTCAACAACATAAAATAATTTGAAAACATCTGGAATGGAATTGTGTTTAGATAGGTATGGTATCATAGTTCCCACAAAATGTTTTCAGGGAATAAGCCTCAAAAGTTACCAAATCTTTTTTTAAAAAAATAATTTTTCTTTTTAAAAAATCAACACTCATTTTTTCTCAACTTCAAAACCTTTGTAACAAAAACTCATTGTTAAGCAAAACAAATTATTAGCTGTATCCAAATAATGTGTCTCATTATGCTTTAACTAGGTCTCAATTAATGTAAATACCAAATCTTGCAAGTGATCACATGTTCTAATTCATACTATTCAGAGTTATAATTATGCAAAATATGGTCATTGTTTCTAGCTCAATGCAAAAATGCATTGCATATTCAAATAGTGTGACTACTCATAGAATTCATTATGCACATTAATTGGGACTTAACTATATTTAGTTCAAAGTGTCTCTATCAATAGAGAAATGTGGTATTCATCTTTAGCCCTATGGAATCATGAGTATTTTGTTGATTAGAAGTGTTAAGTCTTTCAAAGTTGTTTGCTTTTATGGTAGTGTTACTAAGTTCTGGATCTACTCATTTCACTTTATTAGTTTATATAGTTCTTCTTAGGTTTTCTCTGAAATCAGTAAATCATTTTTGATGTTGCCTTTGCTTTGAGGATCAGTTTGTTTTTGATAACTTTGTTTTTTACTTCTTTCAAGTTAAAAGAGTAGTAGATTTTTTAAAAAAGAGACTTCTCAGGTACTCCTGACTCCAGGGCTGGTGCTCTATCCACTGCGCCACCTAGCTGCCCCAAAACTTAATTTTTTTTTTTTTTTAGGTTTTTGCAAGGCAAATGGGGTTAAGTGTCTTGCCCAAGGCCACACAGCTAGGTAATTAGTAAGTGTCTAAGACCGGATTTGAACCCTGGTACTAATGACTCCAAGGCCCATGCTTTATCCACTATGCCACCTATCCGCCCCAAAAAACTTAATTTTTCAATGAACAAAAATCTATTTTTTCATCCCTTCCTTCCTTCTTCCTCCCCCCCTTCTCCCACTGGAGGAAAAAGACCAAAAAACAAAGACCATTATAACAATTCTCACATTGGCCCTGACCAAAAAATATGGCTCAGGCTGTATTCTGATTTCATTGGGTATGTACCCGTACCATACCTTGATTTTCCTTATTCATTGTAACTTTCATCTGTAACATGAATATCACACTTGAGGAAATTATTGACTAATGTTGATCAGAAATGAAGGATTTAAAGCAAGAAAAGAAAAGAGCCTTATAACTTTGTATCAGCAAGTATCTACCAAGCTAGGTATTATTCTGGGTATTATGATAGGAGTACAATGAAGAAATAATGCTTACTTGCAAGGAGCTTGTGGTCTTACTGGAGAGGTAATTGTTATTGTCATGCTCAACTCTTTGAGTCCCCATGGATCATAGCAAAACAGACCCTTTACTATCTCTTGAAGTGTGTTCAGATTCATGATTGTTATTTCTATGATATTATATACATCTTCTCTGCTGCCCTCTTTTCCTTTTGCCTTCAATCTTTGCCAACATCAGGCTCTTTTCCAGTCTTATCTTCTCATTGTGTGACGGAACCTTTAGCTTCAATCTTTGACTTTCCAGTGAATAGCCTGAATTAATTTCTTTAAGTATTAACTGATTTGACTTGCTTTCTTGTCTGAAGGACTTTCAAATGTCTTCTCCAGCATCACAATTCCAAAATGTTGAGTCTTTTGTGTTCAGCTTTTTTTAAAGTCCCACTTTTCACAGCCATACATAGCTTTTACTATGCAGAACTTTGTCAAAAAGATGATGTCTCTGCTTTTTTTTAGAATGCTGTCTATATTTGCCTTATCTTTTCCTTCTAAGGAGTATCCGTCTTTTAGTATCATGGTTGCATTACCATTTGCAGTGATCTTTGAGCTCAAGAATATAAAATTTGATACTCCTTCCCTTTCTTCTCCCTCTGTCAGGAATTGATGGAAATTGTTGCCAAGTTTTTTTGATATTAAACTTTAAGCCACCTTTTTTTACGCTACTTTATCAATCTCATCAGTGGCAATATGCATGCAGTCTTGTCATACTCCTTAATCAGTTGTTCTGTGCTTGGTTCCAAGTGTCTTGGCTTACATACAAGTTCCTCACATGACAAATAAGTTGATCTGGTACTCCCAGTTCTTTGTGGACTTGCCACATTTTGTTGTGATCCACAGTTAAAAGCTTTTTGTGCTGCTAATGAAGCAGAAGTACACGTTTTTCTGGAACTTTCTCCATATTCCTTGAAGGTTGACCATTTGGTTTCCAGTTCCTCTGCCTCTTCAAAAATCAGCCTGCTCTTCTGTTAATTCTCGGTCCACATATTATTTAAGTCTACCTTGAAGAACCTTAAACATAATCTTGTTGATATGTGAAATGAATGGAGTGATTCTGTTAATTTGAACATTTTTTGGCATTGCCTCCTTTCTGAGTGGAGCATAAGCTGATCTTTTTTCAATCAAGTGACACTATTGAGTTTTCCAAATTTGTTGGAATATTGAGTACAGTACTTTAACAGAATGATGTTTTAGATTTTGAATAACTCAGCTGGAATTTTTGTTGTCATCTCCTGTACAATATTAGGAACCTCTATATTTCTTCAGGCATTCTATCTACTACATCTAATTCCTTTAATCTATTTATCACTTTCACTTCAGAGTCATAAAGTATTTTATTTAGATCATATATATCTATATCTATATATATATATCTATGTATGTATGTATGTATATAAGGTCTGATGTCTCCTCCTATTTAATTTAAACCTGAATTTTGTAATAGGAAATTTATTATCTTAAGCCACAGTCAACTTCAGGTCTTGTTTTAACTGACTGTAGAGCTTCTCTATCATTCCAGTTTTCTGTGCAATATTGATCTTTATAGCATCAGACATAAGTTTTGTTACCAGACAGTCGCAGCTGAGATTTCTTTTTGTATCCACTTAGCCAGTTCATTATTACTGGAGCTACTTATAGTTATCTCCCTATCTTCCTCAGCAGTAGATTGGTAACCTTCCAACCTGAGGGACTCATCTTCTGATATCATTTCTTTTATCATTTTAGTACTCTCTTTGGGGTTTTCTTGGCAAATGTACTGGAATGGTTTGCCATTTCCTTCTTTGCTGGATTACATTTTGTCAGTACTCTGTACTATAACCTTTCTTGGGTCACAGAGACTTAGAGATGGAGTGTCTATCATGTACAAGAAATACAAGACCATTTAACTGGATTATAGAGTAGGAAGGGAAATTATATCCATGGAAATTATATCCATCTGGAAAGATAGACTACAACCAAGTTGTGTAGAGCATTAAACAATAAAGAGAAGAATATATTTTATCTTTGGAAAATGAAAACTACTGGAGTTGATGAAATAAAAGTTGATCAAATTTGAAAAATCACATGGTCAGTTCTATGCATAAAGACAATTATTTGGACAGTAGTGTGCAGGATGACCTGGACTGTTTTTAGGCAGAAAGACCAATGAGGAAGCTAATGTAATAAGATAGACAAGAGGTACTGAGAAATGGTAATGGTAGAGGTATTGTTTAGCAGTGTGAGTGATGAGAAGGGTTTGAATTTGTGAAGGGGTGAAAATGGAGGATTTGGCAAATGACTGATTACATGGAATGAGGGAGGGTATGGGATCTAGGGAAATGATGAAATTAGGAAACTGGGGAAACTGGAAGCATGGCAGCAGTATCTTGGACAGATATAGGAAGGAGTTCAATTTTAGATATTTCTTGGATGTCTAGTTTGAATTGTCCAATAGACAATTTGTGATTGGGTGACTGAAACTTGGGGAGAGATTGGGAGGTAGGTATATAAATCTAGGAATCATCTACAAAGAAATGACAGTTATATTTATGGAAGTAAATGAGGTTACCAAGAGAATGTAGAGGGAGAATATGGCTCAAGACAAATAGCCAGAGGTAGAGGTATAATAAATAAGAATGGTAAAGGTGGCTGAAAAAGAATTCATTAGATAGGCAGTAGGTGAACTAGAATAATAGTGCCATGAAAGCCTATAGCAGATATGGTTGTAAAGTATGTGAACTAAGTTGATTTACCTTTATGTTGATTAGCACTACAGAACACTTAAACAGACTTAGTCTTCTCAATGCATATAAATCAAACTTTGGCTATAAATTTAGCAGTACAAACATCAACATCTCTAGGTACAAATTTCCAACCTGATTGCTAAAGGTCCCTTAAACCTATCTCATAATTGTGCTCGTGATAAAGTTCCTTCTCTGTCCAATTGAAGGCCATGTGTCTTTCTCCTCAGGTGGTGTTCTGCCAAATCTCCATAAATCACGACTGCTCTCCAGCAAACATAGCATGCTCAGGTTTTGAGTTCAGGAAATGCAACAATCTGACCTAATTTTGACTTAAGGAGCTGACTGGTTGCTTTAGACTCTTTTGGATTTTTGATTAACGACTTTTACCGGTTAAATCCACGTTCTGATTTGTGATTTATTACCTAATTTGCTTTATGTGATTTTGGATTGATCTTACCTAAAGTGTTTGTAATGATTTTTCAATGTTGTTTTCCCTCATTCAGTAGGTTCACATATATTTTATCAGTTGTTTTAGGAATATAAACATTGGCCAATTGTTTGATAATATTGTCTGTTATTTACTAAATTATACCACATTGGTGCTTATCATAATGAAAAAAACCTGTAAGAAAAATAATTAAAACCCAACTCAAAGAAGTGGTGATATAGAACAAAATGAATTGGTTATGTTAACAAACTTATTCCCCCTATGATGGTTAACAGGATAAAATGCATTGTCAATTGGGAGAAGACTGAGGAAGAGTATTGGTTTTGGTGAATAAGAGGAAGAGAACATTCTTGGTATGGGAAATACTCAGAGAAAATGCCCATATTTGAGAAATAGAATGTCTTAATTGAGGAACCAGTAGGGAAGCTAGTAGTGTCATGAGGAAGAGCTAAGTTGAGTAAGGTAGGGGGAGAGGTTTTGTAAGACTTTGAACACCAGATAGGATTTTGTGTCCTAGAGGTGATAGCCAGCAGAGTTTGAGTAGGGAGAGTGATGTTGACATCCAAAATCGATGTTTGCTTTTGGAAAGTCCTTTTGGTGACTGAATAGAGGGTGGATTGGAGTATAGAGACTTAAGGTAGACAGATCTACCAGCAGCAGGCTATTGTAGTTGTCCAAACGGGAGGCAATGAAGGCTTGTACCAGGATTGTTGTGATAAAAGAAGTGAGAAGGAAGAGTATTTGAGGATGTTACAAAGTTGAAATTCAGTAGTCTTGGCAAGAGATCAAGGGTGGGAGGCAGGTGACAGATAGTGAGAACTTGGGAGTGACACTGAGGTTGAGAGCTTGGAGGACTGTGAAGATAGTGTTGCCTGGGTTAGCACAGAAGGAAGTTGATGGGGGTGGAAGTGGGAAGAGAAGAGGTGAAAAGGTTATGAGTTCAATTTTGGACATGTTTAGTTTACTAGACATGTTACTTAGTTTACTAGTTTAGTTTTACTAGAATCTGTTTTGAGATGTTTTGAAAGGCAGTTGCCTATGTTATAAGATCAGCAGAGTGAACAGGACAGGATAGATACTTCTCTCAATTGACAATTTTCTTTCCTGCAGCCTTCAAACATTGACCAGTCTTCCCCATCTTTAAAACATCATTCACCAAATCTATTCATTTTTTCAAACTTGTGTCTTATCTTTCTTTCCTTTTTCATACAGACCCCTAGAAAAGGCTGCCTATTCTTAGTGCCTTTACCTCCTTTACTTTCTCACTCTCCTCTGCTACCACCAGATCTCTTAATTGCTAAGAAGGAAATTAGCCTTTTCTTAATCCTCATTCTTCTTGATTTCTCTGCAGCGTCTGAAATGGTTGATCACTGTCTTCCTTGATTCTCTCTTTTCTCTAGGTTTTCAGAGCATATTATCTCTTCTGGTTTTCCTTCTACCAGACTACTCCTTCTCTTACTGGAATCTTATCTAGTAGTAGGATCTAACTGAAGGGTTCCCACAGGGCTCTGTTCTGGGTTCTCTTCTCCCATTCATTAGGTGATCTCATTAGTTCCCATGGATTTGATTACCATCTGATGGAAGAGCACATTTGTAGCTGAGAGAATGAGGGCTAGTCTTCAATAGGAAGACTTTCAAGTTGAAGTTTGAAGGAAGACCTGGATTTAAAGAGATAGAAGGTAGAGTGTATTACAGTCCTAAGGTATGGAGATAGAATTGTAAATAGTCCAGTTTTACTCATAAAATAAAACGAAGAGTGAATTGTCATTTTCTAATTGAGTCTACCCTACCTTAGGTTTTTTTTTGGTGGGGAGGTGGAGGTCAGAATTAGGAACTGAAAAAAATTTATTTTGAAGAAAAAATTACCAACTGTTCTTGTTTTTTGGTTTTTATTAATATATTTTATTTTGGAAGAAAAATAGATTTTCCAATAAATACCAAACAAATGCCCTACAAAGGAGGAAAAGAATCTAGATTTACAAAGATACCAGTTTATTTCAAAGTAGTTAAAAATTAGAAACTAAGGCAGAGTGTACTGTCTTCTGACAGAGAAGTAATGAACATAAAATGCTGAAATTTTGAGATGGCAAATATGGACATTTGTTTTGCTGGACTATACATTTGTGTATTAAAAGCTTTATTTTTGATTTTCCTTTTTCAATAGGGTGATTATAAGGGATCAATTAATTTTAAAAAGGTATCAATTTGTCTAACTATATTATGCTCCATTTATTTTGATGTAATTTATTGCCAGGCAATGGTGTTGTTCTGAATTAAAAACTCAGGCATTGAACCACACTGACAAAAAGGAATAGTGAAAATATACTGCACAATCTTCTTACAAAATAAAAACACATTGCTCTAATGGAATAGGACTGCTTTTATGTTAGGAATGAAAGGGAAGTATTTATTGGAAGGAAATGTGTGAAGTACATAGGATTCATTTTTTAAATCATTGTATTGATAAAACATTATGCTCTTTAACAAAATTAAAATTAAACATTATTGAACTAATAATATAGTTATCCAATAAAAATTCACTTTTTTAAAAAATGTTTTTTACATACTGTTAGAAAAGAACTATATATACTTTAACATGGATAAAATGGTACCACCTTTGTCTGTTATTTCACTTGAATTTTATTATGTTTTGTTATCTTTATATTGCTAGTGTATTAATATTAACATATATATGCTATTCCCTAAATCATTGGGCATTTGTTTTCACCTTTTTGTTTTTACAAATTACTATTTTTAATTCTTTTAAATGCATGAGCATTTTCTTGCCATCAGTAATTTCCTTGAGGCATAATTCCATTAGTGGAATCTCTTGGTAAAAGTAGGAACAATTTAGTAACTTTTCTTATGTAATTACATATTGTTTTCCAGATTGATTGGGCCAGTTTGCAATTACAGTGTGGCATTTAACTACAGAAATATAGAGTCTCAAGAATTGGAAGGAACCTGAGTTCGTCTGGTCAAATACATATCTGAACAAGAATCCCCTACAATATAGCTTTACAGCTGGTCATCTTGACTTTACTTGAAAGACATCTGTTGAATTGGGGGAAGAGTATCCCACTATCTCCTAAGGCAGCTCATTCCACATGTGAGTAGCTCTAATTGTTAAGAGCTTTCCCCTTATATTAATATTTAACGCTAATAAGGCACCTAGATGGTGATGTGGATAGAGCACTAGCTCTGGAACAAGGAGGATCTAACCTCAGATACTTGATGCTTACTGTGTGAGCTTGGGCAAGTCACCTAAACCTGACTGCCTCATATCCAATGCTGTCTCCTGGTTCATAACTCACCATTGGACCCAAGATGGTGCTGGAGGAAAATGGAAGACTGGTGACTTAGCACAGCCTTCCCTCTCTCAGATCCAGTTCATCTGCATGCCATAGTATCACCTTCTTGATGTCATGGTTTTCTTTGCGAAGAAGGACAAAAATCATCAATGTTAATATTATTTGTATGATGTTATGGTAATATTATATGTTTAATATTATGTAGATAATATTAACATATTTCAAGGTCGGTTTTTTCTTTTGCAACTTTCACATGCTGTTTCTAGTTCTGTCCTAGGCTTCTGGGACCAAATAAAATTAAATCCTCTCTTCATGACAGTTTAAATACTTGAAGACAGTCACTCTCTTTACGTTTTCAGTTGTCCTCATTCCCTTCAACTAATCCTACCTACTTAACAGTCTGGTTGTGAGGAAATATGATTCATATAGCAGGATTCTGAACCTCTTTACTAACTTGAACAACCCTTTTGTAGTTTCACTGTAGCTTATCAACATCCCTCTTGTGGTACCAGAACCAAGTACTTGAAAGGAGGTTTAATTTAACATAGAATATATTTTCCCTCTTCCTAGATACTATGCTTCCCTTAATATAGCCTGTGATAAAATTAGTTTTTATATTGCTACATTATACCAATGACTCCTAACCTTTCATGCTACTAAAATTACCAAGATTTTAAACTTTTGTCCTTATGGGAAACATTATTAAAAAAGAATTTTGTAATACTTAACTTTGAGATTGCTGAAGTTGAATATTTTAAATTTCATGTTAAGCTCCAAAATTAGAGAATTTTCTTTTTTTTAAGGATAAATAGAACTTGATAAATGTGAGGAGAGAATTTGTAGATGATTTTGAGTTGAGTTTCAATTCAGTAGTAGTTTATATATCTACTTTGTGCAAGGCTCATTGTGCTGGGAATAGAGAGGCAAAAACAAAAAATGTTCACTATGTTCAAGTAGTGCCTTTTATAGACTTATTTCTCCTCTTTCCACTATGCTAGCTTCACCTAAGCCAATTCACTTGCTGATCCCCAAATATGACCCTCCATCTCTGTTCTTGGTGTCTTCTGCATAATCCTTCATACTTGAAAAGAGCTTTCTCCTCAATTGTGCCTTTTAAAATCAAGTCCAGTGCATTCTTTTTCAAATAATTCTCAGATGAACATTGCCTGTCTTTCCATAGCTTCTCAATTCTTAATAGTCACCCTTTATACCAATTTGGTTATAGCCATTTCCTGTGAAGTGATCGCTCTAGAATGTTTTAATTTATATTGATGTTTACTAGTGGTTTTTGAATTTGTGGTTGTTGGGGGTCAAGGTACAGTGTGTTGGACACTGGATGATCAGACCAATACAAACTTAGAAAGCTCTACTGCGATCAGGCACAAATAGTCTATAAGAACTTTTGGAATTTTTTTTGAACTATTATGGGTATTAATTGGCATTTCTGCTTTTGAATTTTTTCACCATTTGCCATTTGGGCACGACCCTGCTTTTAGAACATAGATTTCTAATAGAAGTCCAGATCATTCCTATTATAGATAACTCCATCTTTTTTTTCTTTTTCACACCCTCTTCTGATCTTCACCCAAATGTTTTCCAATAATGCTTGGAGTTATTCATGAATGTATTCTTGTTCGACAGTCAGATCTGTGACACTGACTTTTTTTAATACACCATTTTGAGTAAAGTGCAAATTCCAAAACAGTATTCCATTTAAAAGTGAAAGTCTATCAGGTTTCAGTGACACTTATGCTTTCGTTGAATTAAGACCTCTAATTTACATAATGTTACTCCATATTATCTATATTTTAAAATAAATATCTTACAAAATTTTTTGAAAATGAGATTCTAATATCTTCTTATATCATTGTAGATGATTAAGGGGGGGATCAATCCAATTGATCCATACATTGAAAAAAATCTGTGAACCTCCCACTTTCATGACTTCCATCTCTTTATTCTAGTCCAGCTGGATCTTTGCTGTGATATTTATTTCTGTTTATATTGTTGTAGTTACTTTGTAAATTGTTTTCTTGGCTCCATCTACTTCACTGTGCATCACTTCTTATAAATCTTTCTCTGCTTTTTGGTATTCACATAATTTCTTAAGAACAGTAAAATTTTGTTACAATGATCTACTACAATTTGTTTAGCCTTTCCCAGTGATGATCTTGTTTATACTTTGTTTCTAATTCTTAGTTGCCACAAAAAAAGTGTTGCTATAAATATTGTGGGGGTATATAGGAACTTTTTCTTTTTTTTAATTAACAATGTCTTCTTTTGGAGTGTAAGCCTAGAAATGGAGACTAGTTCAAAAGCTATGACTATTTAAAATTTAGTTACTGTATTTGTATAATTTCAAACTGCTTTCAAAATGGTTGTATTATTTCAAAGCTCTACCAAAAATGTATTAGTATGCCTATCATTTCACAGTCCCTCTAATACTGATTATTGCCATTTTTTTTGTCAACTATGCCAATTTGCAGTGTGATATGAAACTTCAAAATGTTTTGGTTGGCACTTGTTTTTTTCTTGGTCATTTAGATATTCCTTCATGAGGTTGTGGATGCTTTTTACAATTTTTCTTTTTTGAGAACTGTTTGTTTATATCCTTTTAACTATTGAGGAATGACTATTAGTCATATTTATTAATTGTTTATATATCTTGGATAAACAATTTATCAGAGAAATTTCAGTACAAAGATTTTTTTCCCCACATTCAGCTGTTTTCTTTCTTACTGTGCATTAATTTGTGCTGAAGATTTTTGACTTAATCATAATTACACACACACACACACACACACACACACACACACACACACAGCTTTTGCCACTATCTCTTTTGGTTAAGAATTCATTTCAAAGCTGGAGAAGTATATGTGCTATTTCTCTTTTAATTTTTTAATAGTCTGATCTTCACTATTTAAGATCATTTTTTCCATTTAGAATATATTATAGAATATAGTGTAAGGTATTAGTCTGAGCCTAATTTCAGCTAGATCATTTTCCAGTTTCCCAGGTAATTTGTTTTCTGCATTGTCAGACTTTGTCAAGCATAGGATTATTGATTTGTGTTGTTAGCCTGATTTTTTCTTGTCTACTCTATTCTGTTAATTTTTCTCTCTTTTTTTAAAAATCAGCATCAAATGTTTTTTTAAATAATTACTGCTTTTTTAATATAGTTTATGTTCTGGAGGTGTCATTCCCCTTTCTTTACTTCTTTTCATCATTTCCCTTAATATTCTGAATCTTTTGTTTTTCCAACTGAATTTTGTTATTTCATTAAGTTCTATCTATGGTAATTTCCATGCTATGGTTTTAAAAATGTAATTAATTTTGGTATTTTCATGGCCTAGTCTCTAGCTTTTCAAGTTGTTTCTTTTAGGAGCACTTTGTAATCTAATCTCTACAAATCTACTTTTTTACTTTGGTGTGTTGATTTTCCAGGTCTTTTATACATGTTGTAATTTTACTTAGAATGAAGTTTTCTCTTTTATTATTGCTTCTTGAGTTTTTTTTTGTTTTTTTTTTTTTTTTGGCAAGGCAGTGGGGTTAAATGACTTGCCCAAAGTTGCACAGCTAGGTAATTATTAAGTGTCTGAGTTTGAATTTGAACTCAGGTCCTCCTGACTCCAGGGGTGGTGCTCTATTCACTGTTCCACCTAGCTGCCCCAGTGCCATTGACTTTTGAAGATTTATTTTGTAGCCTTTAATTTGCTTTAAATTTATCTCAATTAGTAGTTTGTTAATTCCTTAGAATTTTTCAAGTAAACCATCATATCAGAAAAGTGATAATTTTATTTCTTCTTTATGATCTTTATGCCTTTAATTTCTCTTATTTTAATTGTTAGTATTTTTGAAGTATATTAATAGTAGGGAGAGTTGACATCCTATTTTTACTCTTGAATGCATTGGAAAAGTTTCTAGTTTATCTTCATTGCAATGGGATGCTTTTGGTTTTAGATAGTTTTTTTTTTTGATGATATGCCTTCTAATGCCTTCTAATTTTTATGGGGTTTCACAGAAGTGTATTGTGTTTTATCGAATGCCATTTCTGCATCTTTTGAGATGATCATGTAGTTTTGTGTGTGTGTGTGTGTGTGTGTGTGTGTGTGTGTGTGTGTGTTTGCAAGGCAGTGGGGTGTTGCCTAAGGTCACACAGCTAGGTAATTATTTTAGTGTCTGAGGTCAAATTTGAACTCAGGTCCTCCTTACTCCAGGGCCCAGTGCGTATTTGGTTTTCCACTAATGGAATTATGCCTCAAGGAAATTAATGATGGCAAGAAAATGCTCATTCATTTAAAAGTATTAAAAACATAGTAATTTATAAAAATAAAATGGTAGAAAACAAATATATATGCTGTCACTCTGTTGCTGTCCTTGGCCCCTACATACATTCATTCCCTCTTCTTTTTTTTATTTGAGTAATTAAAAGCAAATAATCTCTGCAGTTGTGGTTTTCTTTCTAATACTTTTTCCTTCCTTCCTTCCTTCCTTCCTTCCTTCCTTCCTTCCTTCCTTCCTTCCTTCCATTTTTTGCAAGGTAATGGGTTTAAGTGAAGTGACTTGCCCAAGGTCACACAGCTAGGCAATTATTAAGTGTTTGAGGCCAGATTTGAACTCAGGTACTCCTGACTCCAGAGCCAGTGCTCTATCCACTGCACCATCTAGCTGCCTCCTAATAATATTTCAAATGCTTCTTCATTATTATCTATATCCATGTTTGGTTAAGCTTGAATTTGCAGGCCCATGTCACTGTAGGTGTATCCTGAGCTCTGTTGCTCTTTGAAGCATCTTTTTTCCATTTCTCTTGGGTGTAGATACACTTGTGCTATTCAAATTTCTTTTCTTTGGTATTTGAAGGTCTGTGTCTTGACTACTTATAGAACTGAATGGAGTTATTAATTTTACCACTATGTATCTTGGAGTCTGAAACATTGAAGTTTTTTCTTTTTGTGAATTGTTTAAATTTTTATTTCATTTTCTATGTTCATAATATCCCGTAGTTCTCTTGTATTATTTCATTCATTCTAATTAAGGTCTTTTTTTGACATATTGTGGAATATTCTGACATATCCTGATATGGATCAGTATGTTTTATTTGCATGGTGAGCACATATTTCTTATATTTTCATTATTCTTTACTTCTAGATTGTCTGCTACTTCTATATTATTTTTATTTCTAGTCTGTTGTTTTCTCTTGTTTCTTTAGTGGGACTTGCCATTGCAGATTTCCAATTTTCTCTCCTGCACATGCTCTTATAATTTTCTTTACTCTTTTGAATTACTTAAGAGACAGCATATTGATTGGTTCCTTGTTCTTTTCTATCAGATCCTGTCTGGACAACTTTCCTTTGTTTGAAGTGTATTTATAGATGCCTAAATTAGTAGAGTAGATCTCGAGATCACATTTCCTTCTGTTTTTA
Source organism: Macrotis lagotis (assembly GCF_037893015.1). Taxonomy (NCBI): domain Eukaryota; kingdom Metazoa; phylum Chordata; class Mammalia; order Peramelemorphia; family Peramelidae; genus Macrotis; species Macrotis lagotis. Next base: position 501,805,772 of record NC_133658.1, read on the forward strand.
ATATTTATCCTGTTGATTTAACTGCTTATCATCAAGGTCTGTGAGCTTTCTCCTTCACAAGATCTATAGTAATTTCAGGGGTTTTTTCCCCCTTGTTCATTATCTGATCCTTTCCCCTTTGACTTGTTTTTCTTGGGTGGGATACTGGATCTCAAAGGATCTCCAAACTATCTACTTTGCTCCTAGTAGATTTAGAGTGGTTACAAGTTTTCCCAGATCTACATTGCTTTTTTCTTTAGGTTTAATGAGTATTAGCACTCTTTTATCCTCAGCTCTTAGGGCCTTATGGCCTCTATCAGACTTTTGCTCCTAAAAGACTGTGACTCTGGCTATTTTAGCCCCAAACTTTGGCAGTGATATGGGAAAGAGGGAGAGGGTCTGGGGTGAAGAGGTGGATTTTATTGTAAGCCTTTGTTGATTCCTTGAAAGTTGAATGTAGGGGGCAGCTAGGTGGTGTAGTAGATAAAGCACCGGCCCTGGAGTCAGGAGTACCTGGGTTCAAATCCGTCTCAGACACTTAATAATTACCTAGCTGTGTGGCCTTGGGCAAGCCACTTAACCCCGTTTGCCTGGCAAAAACCTAAAAAAAAAAAAAGTTGAACATAATGAGAGAGAAATCATATTCTTAAGAAAAATAAAGTATAAGAGATAGCAAAATTACATAAAAAGGTAACAGTTTTTTTTCCCCCTAAATTAAAAGTAATAGTCTTTGGTCTTTGTTTAAACTCCACAATTCTTTCTTTGGATACAGATGGCATTGTTCATCACAGACAGCCCAAAATTGTCCCTGCTTGTTGCACTGCTGAAATATTTTTATTTTTTCCAAGACTATGCAACAGTAGTTTTCATCAATCATTTTTTAACAAGGTTTTGAGTTTTACGTTTTTCTGCCTCTTCCTTTTCTGCCCCCTCCTTCTGAGAGAAAGGCTCTACATGTATAATTATGGTAAACATAGATCCATATTAACCATGTAGCACATTCTTTATTTGTGTTTCAGAAATTTAAATCTTCATCTTGGAACCCTTTTCCCCCCCAGGATATTCCTGCCTGCCCCATCTTCCTCCACAGTCTCTTTTTTTTAAAATTTTTTTTTTTTTGCAAGGCAAACGGGGTTAAGTGGCTTGCCCAAGGCCACACAGCTAGGTAATTATTAAGTGTCTGAGACTGGATTTGAACCCAGGTACTCCTGACTCCAGGGCTGGTGCTTTATCCACTGCGCTACCTAGCTGCCCCCACACTGTCTCTTACAACTAATAATCAAAAAAGAGAATTCCCTTCCTTCAAACAAATCTAATCAGTATATGGAAAAAGTTGAATACTATATATGCAGTGTCACACTGCAAAGAAATGAGGTAAAATATTTTCTTATGACTCCTCTTTGGAGACATACTTGTGTAGGAGAAGCTGGGGAAGGAGAGCTGACCTTCAGGCTGCTTGGATATCAAAGAAGCTAGTGGGGAGTCTGGGGTCTTCAAGGAGTTCAGGGGATATGGAGGAGGGAAATGTAGGTCCTATTATATCTTGTTTCCCTGCAGAGTGACCTGTGCACATTATTCTGGCCCTTGGTTCTGTTCTGTCAGGGATTTGGATTTAGAGCCCTAATTTTGGAATTCTTGCTGACTTTTGTGAGCCTCTGAACATTCCCATTTAGAACTACTGTTTTCAAGTTCCTGGCTTTTGTGGAGGGACCCCTTTCTAAGTATTTCAAGGCACTTTCTGGTTTCAGGCCTAATTCATAGTTTTTGTTGCCATCTCTGGTATGACTCCAGTTCCAGCCTTTGCCAACTTCTTTTTATGAAGTTCTGGGTCAGGCCCAGTTTATTACAGTACATAGCAACTCTCATATCTGTATCCTTTTCCATTCATAAGCAGCCAGATTTCTTTTTCTGGCTCTTTTCATTTCTTACTTAGACCATTAACATACCATCTCTTAAAATTTATAACTGTATCAGTATAACTGTAACTGCAAGAGTAATTTTTACTAAGATACAGGTTTAATCATGTCAGTGCCTTTCTCAAGAATCTTCAAGAGTTCCTTATTTCTTTTAAGATAAACTATAAATTCCTTATTATTATATTTGAGGTCTTCCATAATCTAGTTTCCAATTTACCTTTTCAGGCTTATTTCACATTATTTTTTTTCTCACATAGCCTACTTTCTGTCTAAATGTTTTAGGGAATAATTAATAGTTATTCCAATTTGTCAGTTGTTCTGAATATCAACCATTCCTGAAATTTACTCCCTTTTCTTTTCTGGTTTTTTGAAAATTTTGTATTTCTTCAAGGTTCAGGTCAGAGGTGCCCATTCTTCTTTGAGGCTATTTGATTCCCTTTCAACTTGAACCTCTCCATCCCCTGTTATTATTATTCTCATTTCTCAAATTTCCTTTGTGTAATTACTTATCTCTGTCCTAGACTAGCAGTTACATGGTAGTTGCTATAAGAGCTGGGACCTGCTTCAGACTAACAATATTGCAGGCCTAGACTACTATAGAAAGAATCTCAACAAAATTTTCCTTACTAGCATAAATATTGTTTCCTCTAAATTTTTTTGCCTTGCTGTAATATGAAATTGGAAAATCTTAATTTGGGAACAATGTTCTTGTTTTTTAAATTTCATTTAACATTTTGTCAACTTTTTCAATATAATTGATTTCCTTTGTAATCCTATTTATTTTATTTTAAGCATTTAAAAATATTCCAAGAAAGGGTCTTTAGCTTTATCAGGCTTGTTAAAAGGGGTCTTTGATGCACAAAAATTATTATCAAATTGATTCAGCTAAAAAGCTAGTTGAAACAATAAATTATATTGTATTTTGATCTGATAATATATGATACTATAATATTATAATTACCATATTATAATGCTTTAGCAAAGTAGCAGAATAGAAACTGGATAGATAAATCATCAACTTTTTTATATATATTACCAATTAAATCCCTGCAATTAGAAATAGTAATAGATGGCCTATTTAAAATAACTGTAGGCAATATAAAATACATGAGAGTGTATCTGCCAGGGGCGGCTAGGTGGCATAGTGGGTAAAGCACTGGCCCTGGAGTCAGGAGTACCTGGGTTCAAATCTGGTAGACACTTGATAATTACCTAGCTGTGCGGCCTTGGGCAAGCCACTTAACCCCATTTGCCTTGCAAAAACCTAAAAACAAAAATAATAAAAAAATAAAAAAATAATTTATTGAAGTACAGTGTCAAGACTTTTTTGAGCATAACTTTTAGGTATGATCTCTCTTTGATCTCTTGGTTTTTCTAGTGAGATATTTTATATTCTCTTCTGTTTTCCCATTCTTTTGATTTTGTTTTATTATTTCTTCTGAAGGCATTAGTTTCCTCTTGCCCAGTTTTAACTTTTAAGGAGCTATTTTCTTCCATAAGTTTTTGGATCTTTTTTCAATTGGTTGATTTTTTTTTCATAATTTTTTTGCTTTTCTTGCACTGCTGTTATTTCTTTAACCAACTTTTCTTCAACCTCTCTGATTTTTTTTTAGGTTTTTTTTTTTTTGGCAAGGCAATGGGGTTAAGTGGCTTGCCCAAGGCCACACAGCTAGGTAATTATTAAGTGTCTGAGGCTGGACTTGAACTCAGGTACTCCTGACTCCAGGGCAGGTGCTCTATCCACTGAGCCGCCTAGCCGGCCCCTCCTCATTTGATTTTAAAAGTTCTTTTCAAGCTCTTCTAAGTGGGTTTATGATTATTTACTTTTTCTTGAAGATTTACAAGTAGATATTTTGACTTCTTTGTCTTAATTTGAACCCTGATCTTCTGTATCAGTATCTGTCATTGGGTACTTTCTCTGTTGTTTTTTTCTTAAACAAGTTATTTCTTAACTGTTCACTTTATATTAGGGTAGTACTCTGCTCCCAGAGTGTGGAGGATAATGTCTCAGGCTTCTGGATTTTAAGCTTTCTTCTGAGTTCTTTCTATGATTCTTTGATTTCTTGGTTCTTTCAATGTTCTGAAATCTAAGACCAGGTGTGATCATTGATCCTCAGGCTTATTCATGCATTGGTCTCTGAATGACTACAGATAGATATTCTTCTTTGTTCCTGAGTCTTGCCTAGGGCCTCTAGCACCACTACTATTTCAAATGCTCTTGCTTCCTGGTGGACTCAAAATGTCAGTTCATTCCTCTGCCCTGGCATCCGGGGAGTGACTAGTTGGTTGGTTCTTACCCTTCATAATTGAAGAAGTCCAAAATCACATCAATATGTTAAAGACAAGTTAGGGTATCTCTGACTTTGGCTGATCAGTCCAGTATGAGCTTTATCACAGATTGGGCACAAATTGTCTTTGTGAACACCTGGGATGGATACTCTGAACCCATGCATCTCATGTTTCTTTTGAGCTGCTTCAGTTCTGCCTTGCTCATAGAGCACACAGAACATTAATTGATAGGAGGAATGTGTCCCTCTTATTGCACAGTAAGTTCCAGAATCCTTAAGAGAAACCTTGAGAGTGTCCTATACTGCCTTTTCTTAATCCCTTTGTGAGTGCTTGCTTTGTGTGAGGTCTCTATAAAATAGTTTTTTGGGGGCAAGCATATGTCTGGCATTGTACCAACGTGTCCAGTCCACCGTGGTTGCGTTCTCTATAGTAATGCTGGAATGCTAGGCAGTTAAGCTCCAGAAAGGATGTCAATATCTGATAGCTTCTCCTGTCAGGTGATCTTTAGAATCTTCCTAAGACAATTTAAATTGAAGCGATTCAGTTTCTTGGCATGGCATGGTAGACTGTCCAGGTTTCAAAGGCATATAGCAGTGAGATCAACACAATACCTCTAACGAACTTCAGTTTGGTAGTCAGTCTAATACCTCTTCTCTCCCATACTTTCTTTGGAGTTTCACAAATATTGAGCTAGTTCTGGCAATTCGAGTGTCAACCTCATTGTCAATGTGTAGCTCCTTGGAAAGGACACTGCCAAGTGAACTTGTTGTCCACAGTACTCAAAACTTCTCCATTTGCTGTAATTGATGTTTCTACATATGGATGGTATGGTGCTGACTGATGGAGCACCTGTGTTTTCTTTATTAGACCAAAATTAGCATAAGCAGCAGAGAATAGATCAATACTTTGTTGCATTTCAACTTCAGAGGCTGCATTGAGGGCACAATCATCTGCAAACAGATCATGCACCAACAATCCTTCCACTTTGGTCTTGGCTTGTAACCTTTTCAAGTTGAAGAATTTACCATCATTGTGGTAGTTGACCTTGAGGCCCTGTTCATCCTCAGTGAAGGCATTTGTGATAACATGACTGAGGCATTATGCTAAAAAGCATGGGACCACAGCCTTATTTCACTCCATTGGTGATTTGGAAATCATGAGAGCATCGTCTACTATCCAGAACCCAGGCAAGCACCATGAAATTGATGTACAATACTGTTGAACTTCTCCAGGCAACCAAATTTTGACATAATTTACCATATGCTGAAATGAGTGATCAAAGGCCTTCCAGGTCTAAAAGAATGGTATACAGACCTCTGTTCTGCTCCTAGCATTTTTTCCTCAAGTTGTCAGGTAGCAAATACCATATTGACTATTCCTCAATCCTTTCTGTAGGGTTGTGACTACAGCTCCTAATGTTTCCACACTTGCTCTTTCGTCACTTGTCTGTTGCCATGGGACTTTGAGATAGGATTTAAAATGGTAAGAAGTGAATTGTCTTTTAATTTGTGCATGAACTGGATTTAAGAAGGCCTAAGTTGCACAGAGTCATTGACCTTGTTCTCTCTTCCAAAGTCATCTTTGTCCAGTGACAAGACAGAGTCAAGACAACTGGTGATGGCTCTAGATGCACTGGATAACTTTTTGGGTCTTTGATGTCTAACCAAGCTCCAAGCACTCCACAGCACCCGCTTCAGCTGCCTTCATGATATTGGAATGTATTGTTCTCATTCTCCCATTCCACCAGGGAACAACTTCACATGCTTTGGGTAGACACCCCCCCCCCCCCCCCCCAATTCACTGCTGGGTTTGAGACCCCTCAGTTATCCTCAACCTCTTTGCTGAAACAGTTTACCAGGGTGTGACCACTGTGCATGCTGTAGCTTTTTGGAGCCACAGGTGGGAGTTCAGTGGCTCAGAGGTGGGCATCAAAGGTAGAAGTAGTCCTGAAAAGGGTTTGGCAGCCTTCACACTCTAAATACCAGTACTTCCTTGAGCACACCCATCTGGGACTGACTACAACCTGCAGGGCTCCACCCCTGTGTTGCTGCTACACTCACTCTTCCTACATATTGCAAGGGGAGGGATAGAGCTGCCTCTAGTCAGTGCCCCCACTCCCTTCAATCATTCCCTGATCAACACACTCCAGCACAATGCCCACTTGGTTTTTGTTGATTGGGTGATATATGCCCAGAACTTGGACCCATGAAACCACTGTAGGAAGTTAGATTTTTTTCCTGTCATCCTCTCAAGAAATCCAAGAGAGGTTTTAATGACTTTTCCCAAGGTGATCTTGGTAGTAGTAAATAGTAGATCCAGAATGGAAAATAGGTATATTTATTATGTATTTTTACATTGTACTAAACACTGTGCTTAGTGCTGGGGTGTGTGTGTGTGTGTGTGTGTGTATAAAGAAAAACAAACCTTTTTTCTTATGGAGCTTACTCTAATACTGTATTTATATTTTTCTATTCATTATCTAATCTGTTATTCAGTAAAACTAAAGGTAGAATGGTTTGCGATATACTGTTTTGATAAAGCTAGTTTGTATTTTGCTACGATTTTGCATGTTCTATGCTATTGGCTTAACAATCCAAGAATCTTTGCTTTGTGATAGTATCATCTATCTTTATCATAGACATTGTACATGCATAGATGTCATACCTCTTAAAATTCAGGTTGCAAAAATACCTTGACAGACTCTGATAGAGGTTCCAGTATGATGTGGTACCTGAGCCAGGAGCATGATTCAAGGAGTCTGGAAAACACCAAACTCTAATCTCAGATTCTCTGTTTGCTACCATCACATCTACCTTTCACCCATATTATTACTCAAAACTTCCCCACTCTTTCTGATCCCAGCACTGTGCAAGCCCCTAACTTTCTACTTTTTGTACTAGGTTTGTACTTGACTTCTCAGGTCTATGATAATCTATCAACCAAGGAGCAGCTGAAGGTGAAGTTCCATATTTTCCCTCCCTTTCTCCTGATAATTTCACTGATGTAGAAAGACACCTGCCAGCCGCCTCTTTTCTGGAGACTGTAATGCCTGATAGTTAATCTGTACATAAACTCCCTTTGCTCTTTGGGTAACACAGAGTTAAGAAGCAGGCAGGTTGCATGATCTTATTTTATTACTCTTTTTCCCTACCAGCATAACCCTCTCAACACTTTCACAATAAGAGAAACCACCATCCTTCAAGTTGACTCAGGTTTACAAATGCAGTGTCATCTGTGATGCCATTCACTGAAATACATCAATAGTCATATGCCAAGTCTTATCACCTTGAACCTTACAATAGGTCTTGCATCTATACTTTGCTGTTCACTCACAGAGCCACCACCCTGATCAAATAGGGAATCTTGTTTGACTTAAAACCTTTTGTAACCAGTTCTCTGCCTGCCTGCCTGCCTCCCTTCCTCCCTTCCTGTTTTCCTCCTTTCCTCCCTCCCTCCCTCCTTTCCTCCCTCCCTCCCTCCTTTCCTCCCTTCCATCTTTTTTCCCTCCTTCCCTCCCTCCTTCCCTTCCTTTCCTCCCTTTCCTCCCTTCCTTCCCTTCTGTGGGTGATATAAATACACTGAACAAAATCTCCAGGGACTGGTCTAAGCAAAAGAAAGTTTTTATTTGCTTTTCTCGAGAGAAGGGCACACTCCAAGTCTCATAAAGGTAGTGAAGATCAAGGAGCTGCCCCAAATTGACAGTCAAGCAAGATTGCACGGCCTAACACAATCCCCTCCTCCCTATCGTCCCTCTCTGTCGACTCATTGATTGGTTAGTCTTCAGAGTTATAGTCTACTTCTGAAAATCTACCCCAGCAACAAAGAATGAAAGGTTTTCATAAAGTATTACCTCACCATCCAGATGGCGAGAACATCAAAAAGACTTTAATGACCTTCTATGTCTGTCTAAATGAAATGTGAGTATGCAAGGTCTTCTACTATCCTCCTAGTCAGTAAAAATAGTCTTATCATTGAACAAGAGACTTATGAGCTTCTTTGGAACCAAGGTTTTTTTCATGGGAAAAATATCCTTCTAGTCAGTAAAAGTAGTCTTATCAAAAGTTAGAAGAGTGAGCCACCTATTTGGATTACAAGGGACATTCTTCTAGAAATAGTTTAAGAATAATAGCTTGTTCTTTCTTTAATATTTCTTGTTGATTTTCTTTTTAAATTTATTTAAGGCAGTGGGGTTAAGTGAGTTGCCCCAAATCACACAGCTAGGCAATTATGAAGTGTCTGAGACGGGATTTGAATTCGATATTCCTGACTCCAGGGCCAGTGCTCTATCTACTGCTCCAACTACTTGTCCCACTTTAATATTTCTTAACCCTGAGAGGACTTCACTAGGAATATTAACCCTGAAATGGTTTTATTAGGAATATTCCACTTCCATCCTTCTTTTCCTTTTGCCCTTAATGCCCAGTCTCACCCCTCGCTTCTTCAAGTGTCACCTAAAATCCTACCTTCTGCAAGAACCTTTTCCTAGACCTCTTAATAATCATAGTACTTTTCTCACTAAAATTTTCCCCAGTTTATATTGTTTATAACATGTTTTACACACACACACACACACACACACACACACACCCCCAGTCTTTTCCATTTAGACTGTGAGGTCCTTACAAGTAAGGTCTGGTTTTTCTTTTTGTTTTATTTTATTTTATTTTATTTATTTGAGGCATATAGCTTTGCACGTGAACAAATATTGGGTGGTTTATTAAATACTAGTTGATTGATTATTATTCCCCATTTCATATTGTCTTCTATTAAATCACCCCCTTTTTCCAAATCTTGCAGATCCTCTGTTGAGCTTTCTGCTTCAAATTTTTTATTTTGTTTAGCTTTTTTTTTTTGGATCTCAGAATCCCTTATGTTTGTATAGTCTTCTCACCTCAATTATTAGAGAAGAAGTTATGTCTCCTATCTTAGTCTATACACTAGTGTATTCCTTTTAATCTCTCTTTTTCTCTCTCCCATTGAGATGGTAAGAAATATACTTATTACACATGTGAAATCCTGCAAAACAGAACTCTTGTTAACTGTGGTCTAAAAAAATAAAAGAAAAACAATGCTTTGATTTGTATCCTTAGTTTTCTGTCAAGAAGTGGATGGTATTTTTCATCATGAATCCTTTGGAATTCTGGTGGATAATTGTATTTATCAGAGTTAGCAAATCTTTCACAGTTTACAGTATTACTGTTAGCAGAATGTTTATTGTTTTCTTGGTTCTCCATTTTGCATCAATTCATATTCAGAAAAAATCTTCTTCATTTCTTAAAGTACAACTGTATTCCATCCCAGTCAATATCTCATAACTTGTTCAGCCGTTTTTCCAAAAGATGGGCATCTCCTCAATTTCCAACTTTTTGTAACTTTAAAAAAAGATTTCTTTGATCTCTTATGAAGCCTAGACCTAGTAGCAGTATTACCGAACCAAGTATGCATAGTTTATATCCCTTTGAGTACTCATAGTTCCATATTCTCCAGAATGATTGTACTAATTGACAGCTCCACCAACAGTATAGGTTTATCCATTTTCCCACATTCCTTCAAGCATTTGTCATTTTCCTTTTCTGTCATTTTAATCAAGCTGCTGAGTGTTGGGCAGGACTTTGGAGTTGTGTTCAATTTGTATTTCCCTAATTATTTGCATTTTTTACTTTTTTTTCCCATTGGCTATTAAGAACTTGTATTTCTTCCTCTGAAAATTGCCTATTCATATCCTTTGGCCATTATCAATTGGGGAATGTCTTCTAATTTAAAAAAAATTTGCTCAGTTTCTCTGTATATTTGAGAAGTGGTACCTTATCATAGAGATTTACTATAATTTTTTTTCTTACGATTAACTTATTTTAAAATTTTGACATTGGTTTTGATTTTGTAAAAACTTTAATTTTATGAAATCAGAACTGATAATTTTGTTTCTAATGGATCTTCTTTTTCTTTGTTTGTTATGAACTCTTTCTTTTTCCATAGATCTGGCAGGTAATTTCTTCCTATACAGTCTTCTCACTGCAATTTTGAGAGAGAATGTTATGTCTCCTACATTACTCTCTACACTAATTTGCTTATGATATCATCCTTTTTTGGTCTACATCGCGTACACTTTTTTGAATTTATCTCGGCCTATGACAGAAGATGCCTAGATTCTGCTAAATTTTCTAGTTTTCCCAAATAGTCTTATTGAATAGTGATTCCTTGCCCCAATATCTGAGATCTTTGAGTTTAATGAAGCACTGTATTACTTCATTTGCTTTTGGATATTTTGTATCCTAATCTATTGATCAACCATTCTGTAGTCTGGTACCAGGTTGTTTTGATGATTACTACTTTGTAGTATAATTTGAGATAATTTACTTTAGGTCCCCTTACATTTTTACAAAAACAAGAAATTGATTACCTTCTGATGTTTTTGATCTTTGTTTTAGCCCTTCAAATGAATTTTATTTTTAGTCTTTTTTAGTTTTAATTTTATAAAAATAATTCTTTTGAAAGAAAGTTGGTTTAGTTAGTATTGTCATTTTTATTATGTTGTCTTATTCTGTCAATTGATATTTCTTTAATTATTTAGACTTTCCCTTATTTGTGTGAAGAATGTTTTGTAATAGGTTTTGTACAATTCTTTTGTTTGTATGTGTGTATGTATGTGTGTCTTACAGCTATTTTAGGTAGAATTTCTCTTGATGGATTTGGTTGCTAATATACAGAAATACTGGTGTTTTGTGCGAGTTTGACTAGATTTTTAGTTGATTTGCTAGGGTTCTCTAAGTAAGCCATCATATTATCTCCAAAGAGTGATAGTTTATTTCCCTCATTGCTTATTCTTAATCCTTTAATTTTTTTTGTCTTACCTTTATAAGAATTTCTAGTATGATACTGAATACAAGTGGGATAATAATAGGTAGCCTTTCTTCACCCTGATCTCATTGGAAGTGATTCTACTGTATCCCCATTACAGACAATACTTGGTTTTGGTTTCAGGTGGCTAGTATTTCTCATTTTAAGAAAAACTATTCCTATGCTTTCTGTTGTTTTTAATAGGACTAGGTATTATATTTTGTCAAAGACTTTTTCCTCATGTCTATTGAAATAATGATATGACTTTTGTTTTTGATATCACATTCTTATAGTTTTCCTAATGATCAGCCATCCCTGAATTCCTGATATAAATCACATCTGGTTATCATGGATAATCTTTGTGATGTATTGTTTAATCTCTTTGATTACTTCATTTACTTAAAATTTTTACATCATTCTTTTGGAAACTTGGTCTACAGTTTTCTTAGTTTTTGCTTTCCTTCATTTAGATTTCAAAAATGAAATTTGTGTGTCATGAGGAAATCATATTTGTGTCATAAGGAATTCTATTTTTTTTTTCAAACATTTTATGTAATTTTGGAACTAAATTTTCTTGAAATGTTTAACAGAATTCACTCGTAAATATATCTGGTCCCAGGAATTTTTTTAGGGACTGTAGTCAATTTCTTTTTCTAAGATTGGGTTATTGAAGGGTTCTACTTCCTCTTCTGTTAATCTCTTAATCTAGGAATTTATATTTTTGTAAATATCTATCAAATACATTGGCATATAGCTCCCAATAATTACTTTAATTTTTTTTTTTTTTTTTTTTTTTTTTAGGTTTTTGCAAGGCAAATGCAGTTAAGTAGCTTGCCCAAGGCTAGCTAGGTAATTATTAAGTATCTGAAGCCTAATTTGAACTCAGGTATTCCTGACTCCAGGACCAGTGCTTTTTCCACTGTGCCACCTAGCTGCCCTGGTTTCCTTCTTTTTAAAAATCTAAGTAACCAATTGGTTTATCTGTTTTATTCTTGGCTTATCTAATTGCTTTTTTATTTTTTTAGAAACTGAAAGCAAGTTCTGGTTTTATTTTTAGTTTCAGTGGGTTTTTTTTTCTTTCAGTTTCATTACTCCTTTGAATTAATAAGATTTCAACTTTTTTTCTTATTTTTTAGTTGCATAGTCAATTTTTTGATCTCTTATTTCTTTATTTCATTTAGGAAGGTCTGTAGAGATATAAATTTTCCCCTAAGAATTTTTTTGACTGCATTTCATAAATTTTGATATATTATCTTATTGCCTTTATCTTTAATGAAATTATTTTTATCATTTGTTCTTTGACCTACTTAATCTTTAGGGTTAGATTATTTAGTTTCCAATGAATTTTTAATGTGTTACCATCTGAAAAGTGTACTTTCAATATTTCTCCTTTTCTGCATTTTTTTGGTGAGGGTTTTTTGTTTTTGTTTTTGCAAGGCAATTGGGTTTGGTGACTTGCCCAAGGCCACACGTGGCTAACTATTCGGTGTCAGAGTCCAAATTTGAACTCAGGTCCCCCTGATTGCAGGACTGGCACTCTATCCACTATGCCATCTAGCTGACCCTGGTGAGATTTTTATGGCCTAATAGTACACTATCAATTTTTGTGAAGGTGTCAACATGTTCATTACTGAAAAAAAGATACACTTTCTGCAGAACTATGATATCTAACTTTTCTAAAATTTTGTTCTCCTGAACTTTTTTGTTCATTTTATGATTAGATTTATCTAGCTCAGGGTGGGGATAAATTGGGTCCCCTACTAGTATAGTTTTACTGTCTATTTCTTCCTATGTCTCATTTAACATGTTCTTCAAGAATTTGGATTCTGTGCCATTTGATGCATTTGTTGTTCAGCCTCATTTCAGAAATGTCTTGACTCTTTGTGACTCCCATTTCGGATTTTCTTGGCAAAGATACTAGAATGGTTTGTCATTTCCCTCATTTTAAAAATGAGGAAACTGAGGCAAACAGGCTTTGCCTAGTGATTTGCCTATTCCACACAGCTAGTGAGGGCTGATTTGAATTCAGTTCTTCCTGACTCCAAACCTAGCACTCTATCTGCTATGTCACAGTGCCGCTCCATTTGGTACATAAATGTTCAAAATTGAAAGTCATTTCTGTGATACTTAGTACAAAATGTAGTTTTCCTAATTATCTCTTTTTAATTAGTTTGTTTTTGCTTTGTCTGAGATCATGATTGCTACCCTTGCTCTTTTTACTTGTAGTGAAACATAATACATTTTCTCCAGCCCTAATTTTAACTCTGAACATCTTTCTATTTCAGATGTTTCACTTGTAAGCAACATATTATTGGATTGTGGTTTCTAATTCATTCTGCTTTCCTCTTCTGTTTTATGGGTGAGTTCATCCCATTGATATTTATAATTATGAATGTTATCTATATACTTCCCTTCTTATTATCTTCTGTTTATTCTTTTTTTACCCTGTTCCCTCTTCAAAAGTCTGTTTTGCTTATTACTGTGTCCCTTCGTGTACCTTCTCTTAGCCTATTTCACCCTCCTTGTTTGTATAATTTGAGTTTTTAAACCTATATGTATCACTCTCTTTCTCTCTTTCTGTCTCTGTTTGTCTCTCACATCATTTCAGATGAACGTGAAGTTCAAGAACTGCCTGCTCCTACTCTATTTCCCCTCTCCATTGTAAAAAAAAACGTAACATCAAAAACTCTTCCTTCTGTATTTCTTTTATGTGAGAATAAATTTCTCTTATTTTTTTCCTGTCTTCACTTCTCTAAGTATATCCCTCTTAATCATCTTTGTATTTTTCTTTTGATATTATCACAACATAATAGACTCAAGGCCATGCCCTCTGTCTTCTAATTACCCTTATGATGATATTCTTTTAAAAAAATATTTTATTTATTTATTTTTCCAACTACACGCATTGATAGTTTTCAACAATTTTTTTGCAAGGTTTTGAGTTTCATATATTTTCCTCTCCCTTTCTTTCCCCCCTGACAAAAAAGAATCTAATTTAGGCTATACATGTATAACCATGCTAAAAACAGATCCATATTAATCATGTTGTGAAAGAAGAATCAAATCAAGATGGGGGAAAAACATCAGACGGGGAAAAACTATAATATAAGACAACTTTTTTTTTTAAATTGAAGATAGCAAGCTTAATCTACATTTAAACGCCACATTTCCTTCTAGATGTGGATGGCATTTTTCCATTACAAGTCTTTAAGAATTTTCTTTGATTATTGTACTACTGAAATGAACAAGTGCATCATAGTTGATCATCACCCATTGTTGCTGTTAATGTGTACAATGTTCTTCTGATTCTGGTCACTTCACTCAGCACCAGTTCATGCAAGTCTTTCCAGCTGTTCTGAAGACCTGTCCCTCATGATTTCTTATAGAACAATAGTGTTCCATCACATTCATATACCATAACTTGTTCAGCCATTTCCCAAGTGATGGGCATCCCCTCAATTTCCAATTCTTTGCCATGATGAAAAGAGCTGCTATTTTTTTTATGTGAGATAAATTTCTCTTATTTCTTTTTCCTGTCTTCACTTCTCTTTTGGTGATCTCTTTGTAGTGGTATTGCTAGATGAACGGGTATGCATAATTCCAAAGCGCTCTCCAGAAAGGTTGAAACAGTTCACAACTACATAAACAATGCTTTAGTATCCCATATTTCCTACATCCCCTCCAACACTGATCATTTTCCTTTTTAATCAAATGGTCAGTTTGATAGGTGTGAGCTAGTACCGCAGAGTTATTTTAATTTACATCTCTAATCAGTAACATTTTGAACATTTTTAGCTCTGATTCCTTCATGATGATTATGTTAACAGTTTAAGCTTGTTAATACATCTCTTAGATGATTTCTCACTTATGTTTATATGCTTCTTTTGTGTCTTTTATTTTCTATTCTGCTCTTGTCTTTTTATAAGGAGTGCACAGTTTTCCAGTCTGTGTGTCTATGCACTGTTTTCCTGGATAGGTTATTTTTTGCTCCATTGCCTTCCAAACTTTTATTAGCAAGTCCCCCACTCTTTTATAGTGGAAGTTACTAAATTCTATGTCATCTTGATTGCAACTCCATGGTATTTGAATTTTTTTCTATTTGCTCTGTATTTTCTTTATTTTGGGATTTTGATTCTAATATTCCAATGAGTTTTAATTTTAGGATTTCTTTCAGGCGGTGACTAATGAATAATTTTTTTTTTTACTTTGCCTTTCTAAAATAATTTTGATTTCTAATTTCTTGAGAAAAGTTAGAAAGGGAGATAATAAAGAGTTTAATGGCAGCAATTAGTTGAAGAAATTGGGTTTGAGGGATCAAGAATATAGTTGGAAACACTGACCCAATTCATGGGTTACTTTATTGATTCCAGGATCAAATAAAACTACTGGTACTTAAAGCTGTGACAGTCTGCTAATGATCTCCCTTTTTAGCTTTTTTATACATTACTCCACCTGCAGCATACTATTGTCCAACCAAACTGACTTGGCTATTCCTTACACTCACTAAAATATAGCTTAATATCTAATAGTGACCAGGAAATTAAGGTGTGATACTATCTCTTAAACAGAGATAAAGACACAGTAATGAATCTCTATAGAAAGTTTTATGCTGAATTCAAATTAGAGATAATTCACTTAGTATTTTTACACTGTATATGATAAGTATTTTCACAAAGAAAAATGAGGATTCATGTTTTCTTACAGTTCTTAATTGTTATTGTTCGATTGTTTTATTATGTCTCATTTAATTTAAAAGTTCTTAAGACATCATCTAGTTGACTGAATACATTGATCAAATAAAAAAAGATTAACAAAAAATTATTTACCTATTTGTCCTATTCTCAGAAACATACAGAAAGATGATTAATATAGGAAGTATATTAAATCACATTTTTCTCACTAAAATAGTTTGAATCATTTTATATTTCATAATAAATTTACTTTCATCATAATAATTTAGTGAGAGTAAAAAGAGTACTATTAATAAGGAAAGTAATATTTGGAAATATGGTTTTACCTTTATCTTCAGTTGCTATTTTTGGTATTCTGTAATATATATATATATATATATATATATATATATATATATATACATACATACATACATACATACATATATATAATTGTAAATGCTAATTAATAAAAATTAGTAATATGTTGAAAATTGATTGTTGTTTTACTTTGTTCTGGAAGGAAACTGACATCAGGGAGATGATGTCATGCTGTTATAGATGAATGATCAAAAAAAGTCTATAGAACACAAGGTTAAAATGTTGAATAGAATTGAGAAGGATAAATGTAAAGTGAATTATTTGAGTTTAATAATGAACTTCTAGGGGCGGCTAGATGGTGCAGTGGATAAAGCACTGGCCCTGGAGTCAGGAGTACCTGGGTTCAAATCCGGTCTCAGACAATTAATAATTACCTAGCTGTGTGGCCTTGGGCAAGCCACTTAACCCCATTTGCCTTGCAAAAACCTAAAAAAAAAAAATAATAATAAACTTCTAAAGTTGGAAGGAAAAAAGTAGTTAGTTAGAAATTTGAGAACTATCTTGAGATTTGAGTAGATTTCAACTGCAATTGAATATAAGGTAGCAGCCAAAAAAAGTCCAATGCCATCTTAGGCTGTGGTGAAAAGAATAATATTATCCCATTGTTTTTGACCCTACTCAGATTACATTTAAAGTATGGTGTTATATTATGGTACCATATTTTGAGAAGAACATAGATAAATTGGAGAGCATCTAAGATGGTGAAGGGAGACTTTGAGATTAGTTGAAGGTTTTGATCATATTTAGACTGTAGAAGAGAAGAGTGATATCATAGCCTTATAGAGGAGACTTTATCTTTGATCTCAAGAGTATAAAACTGGGATTAATGTCTAAAGGTTACAAATTTAGGCATGTTATAAGAAAAAACTTAATCACAGGTAGCTAGGTGAAATAATATGGTAGAGAGAAAATAGGATCGAGAGTCATAAATACTTGAGTTCAAATCTAGCTGGAGACAAGTTACTAGCTCTATGACCCTGGGCAAGTCCCTTAATCTTGTTTGTCTCAGCTTCCTCTGTAAAATGATCAGAGAAGGAAATGGGGACAAATCCAATTTCTTTGCCCCCCAAACCCTAAAAGAATGGACATGACTGAACAACAAAAATTAATAGTCATAATTGCATAAGTAGGAAGGATTTATTTTGTATCCTTCATTTTCCTTTACAAATATGTTGAATATTGAGTTGGGATTTTAATTCATGTCAAATTGAGTCATGAAGCATTTATATACATGTGTGCCAGACATTGGGTACAGAGAAAGATTGAAGCACATCTTGATCTCAAGCAACTTATGGTCAGGTATGGGAGATTTGTAATAGCCAGGAAGATAAAAGAAATATATTGAAAAATTGCATTCTGAGAAGAGAAAGTAAAGAAGATGGGGCAAGGCCTGGGATTTTTAGTTTATAGCTGGGTTGGGGGATTAAAAGTGCCTTAGTATAGGGGCAGCTAGGTGGAGCAGTGGATAGAGCACCAGCCCTGGAGTCAGGAGGACCTGAGTTCAAATCCAGCCCCAGACACTTAATAATTACCTAGCTGTGTGGTCTTGGGCAAGCCACTCAAACCCTTTTGCCTTGCAAAAACCTAAAAAAAAAATGCCCAGTACAAAGACTGGGAGTATGGAGTATTGTGTTCAAAGACCTGCCAAATAAATCATTGTTTCTTGAAATGGATAGCTTGTGGAGGATATTGAACACTGGCAAAGGTAGAAATGATTTGGAGTCTGTAAACCTAAAAATGCCAAAGAAGTAGCTTATGTGGTACGGAATCATTGGGGATCATTGAGTAGGAGTATTATATGACATGATCAAACCTACATGTCAGTAGTATAGGTGAAAGGTGATAAGTCTGTGAGCCAGCTTGTGGTTGAGAAAGTTGTGTCATATATATATATATGTGTATATATATATATATATATACACATATATATATATATACATATATATATGATGTCATTGAGGTAGAAATGATGGTTTGAACTTTGTGGCATTTTATTTATATTTATTTTTACATATTTATATTTTTCTACTTTAATTTTTTTCACCTCACTATATTCTGGTCAGTACAAAGGCATATAATTCAGCATTTTTCTAGTATTGTTTTGGAAAAAAAAATACAAACTTCAGGCATTCAAACTCCATTTCTACCTCCTTCCTTTGTGACCTTAGGCATATCATTTAATCTCACTGGATCTTAGTTTCTTCCTCCTCCTCCTCCCTCTCTCTCTTTCTCTGTCTCTCGCTTCAAGTTCAGTTTTATTTTCAGTTCCAAATTCTTTCCCCTTTTCATTACAAAAATGTATAGTCATAGAAAACAAATTTCTGCATTACTTATGTTGCCGACTCCTCCAAAGGAAAGGAGAAGAAAATATGCTTCATTCTAATGTTTAAGAAAGAAGGGTTGGACTACATGATCTCTAAGCATCTTGCCCACTTTAAATCCTTTTATTTTGAATTATATGTACATTTGTGTGACTTATTTTTGGTAGGAATTGTGAAAGAAGGTAGTCTGAGTCTGTCATTATTTTTATCTATATTTTCTTCTATCTATCTTCACTTCCGCTACTTTAATCCTTTATCTTCACATCTATACTTCCTTCCCTTTATCTTCTGTGAACTTGGGATGTGGAATGTCTATGCTTCAATGCAAATTTATGAATTATTAAATTAGTTGGAGGTGATGTAGGGCTGGGAAGGACATGAGTGATTTGATTGATCTTTTTCCTTAAAGAGTAAATTTGACATTTTAAAAGGAAAGGAAATAATATACTTTCATAGATTTGTCATTTGGAAAAGAATATATATGTTTCAATAGATCTACTTCTAAGTCAATAATTAAATACTTGATAATGTGCCAGCTACTGTGTTAGGCTCTGATGATATACTTCTTATACATTAATCTATTCACAACCTATTTTTTTTGTAAAGCACCTTTTTTTTTTAACATTGCTTACAATAATCATACTGTAAATGTAAATAAAATCCCCCTTTCCCCCACAAAGAGAAATCTTAAGAAAAATATACTGAGGGAAAACAAAAGTATGCCTCATTCTGTATTCAGATACCATCAGCTCTGTCTTTGGCATGGATAGCATTCTTTATCTTAAGTCCATCAGAGAAATTGCTTCAATATTTTTTTGCAGTTACTATTGCTAGCTGTATTTCCCTTCATCCTATTTCTCCCCACCCCCATTTATTATATTCTTTCTCTCCTTTCTCCATCCCTTTCCAAAAGTGTTGTATCTGACTACCCTCTCCCTCTTCCCCACTCTTATTACCTTACCCCCCTCCCCATCTTCTTTCCCCGCCCCCCATCCCTTTCTTCTTTTATTTTCCTCTAGGGTAAGATAGATTTCTATACCAGTTGAGTGTGTATGTTATTTTCTCTCTGAGCCACTTCCATTATGTCAAAAGCTTTTTCTTGCCTCTTTTATGTGAAATAATTTAGCCCATTCTGCCTCTCCTTTTCCTTTCTCCCAGTACATTCCTTTGAAGAAAAAACTACAACTGTTGAGTAACTTTTCTAATATCATTCAGCAGTTAAGAATATTATTCTTGCTCACTATGGTACACTAGAAATTATGTATGCATATGTGAACATTTATATGTGTATATTTGTATTTCATATAAACATATGAACTCCTATAAACCTTGTTTTAAGATGTCACCTGTCCCAACCTAACCCAATGCAAAGAACAGTACAGTTTAGATTGCACAACAAAGAACAGTTTAGATCATAATTTCACCACTGATTACTAGGTTAACTGAATTATTCCAAGTTAATGGGTATTATTTGCCTGATTGTTGTTAGTAATATTGTGTTTTGGATTTGTTTGCATATTTAACTTCCATTTTAGAAGAAAATAAGGGAAAACTAGTAAATTTTGGAAATAAATGGTAGACAATCTGAATTGGATTAGTTCTTTATATATTTTTTAAAAGATTGTTTCTGTTGTCTGCACACATATATTCTAGTTCTTGTTATGCATCACTTTCTGACCCTTTGCCCTGTTCTCAATATATTATCTTGATTTCTGTAATAGAATTTTCTGTCACAGTATATTTATTTAGTTTGGTTGATGTTATTACTTTTTAATACTTCTAATACTTTCTCATTCCTTTCTTGGGTATTGTGGTGAGAATATAACCAATATCTATTGTTTTTTTTAAAGAATATTTCAGATTTTTGTGTGATTTTTTTTCATTAGTGCATCTCCAGTTTTAAGTCATAACCTTGAGTATTTTTCTTTATTTTTGTATACCTCTTGATTTATTTTTCATTCTGAGCTAGGGTAGCTTCTGTATCTTGATTAACTTGTACATTTTGGGGAACACCAATTAGTGCTGTTTAGAATTTCACTTAATCTCCAATTTGTCCAATTGCTTTTTCAGCACGTGGGCATGGAAATGTCTTGTTGGAAATTGATAATCTTTTAGTCTGGACATGATAGACCATATCCTTAGTTGGCTGTAGCCAAATCATGACATTTGTGTATTACCTTTTCTTTTTCTGTTAGTCTTTTTTGTCCCTGTTGTTCTAAGACCCTTGTTAGCACTTTTCAGCCAAGGAAACAATTTTTTTCTATCATGTCTTTTCCAAATATATTAACAACTGAACAGCAATTTTAACAAAAGTCCTCTGCTTCTTTAACTTGATTCTTTTTTTTTTAAGGTTTTTTTTTGTAAGGCAAACGGGGTTAAGTGGCTTGCCTAAGGCCACACAGCTAGGTAATTATTAAGTGTCTGAGACTGGATTTGAACTCAGGTACTCTTGACTCCAGGGCTGGTGCTTTATCCACTACGCCACCTAGCTGCCCCCTTTAACTTGATTCTTGCTTAGTCTTGTGTGCTCCATACTCAGACTCCCAAGGTGAATGATTTTTTTTTTAAGATTTTTGCAAGGCAAATAGGGTTAAGTGGCTTGCCTAAGGCCACACAGCTAGGTAATTATTAAGTGTCTGAGACCAGATTTGAACCCAGGTACTCCTGACTCCAAGGCTGGTGCTTTATCCACTATGCCACCTAGCCGCCCCGGTAAATGATTTCTTTATGACTGTTTGTAGTATTTGTTCTTTGAGTTCTGAGATTTGGCTATCAATTTACTTCAGACATTCATTTTAGGATCTCTTTTAGTTTGATGATAAGTGGTTTCTTTCAAGGTCTATTTTACCCTTTGGTGTTAGAATAGCTGGGGAGTTTTTCTTTATAATTTCTTGAAATAACATGTCAAGGCCCTTTCTTTGATTAGGATTTTTTTTTTAACAATTCTTAAATTTTGCCTTCTTAGTCTTTTCTAGGTCATTTGTTTTTTCAATGAGATGGTTCACATTTTCTTTTTTTTTATTCTTTTGACTTTCTTTTATGTGATCTCATTGGATCATTAGCTTCCACTTGGCCCAATATTAATTTTCAAGGAATTCTCTTTTTTGGTAAGTTTTGTATCTCTTTTGCTATTTGGTCAATTTTGTTTTTAAAGTGTTCTTTTAATTTTTTTTTTTTTGCTGCCTCTTTTACAAGGTGTTAATTGTCTTTGCATAATTTTCTTCTCTTAGTCTCATTTCTTTTTTCTTCCCTTCACTATCATTCTTTACTTTGATTTTCTTCTACCACTCTGGTTTAGAAAAATCAGTTTTTGTTTTTTAGCTTTTCTTTTTCAGCTTGTGTTCATTTTACATCTTTTCTTTGAGCCTTTGCTTTTGTAGTTCTTTTGACATCGTTGACTTCTGAATTCCTGTCCTAATCTCTCACAGAAACTTTTTGTGGTCAAGCTCTTTATTTGTTGTTTGCTCATTTTTTTCAGCCAATTTCTTGACTTGGAACTTTGTCCATCTCTGCATGAGAGATGGAAGGGGAATGCTCCAAGTGTCAGTCTTTTTCACATTCCTCTTTTCAGAGCTAGTTCTAGGGGTTTGATAGTTTTTGAGGAGGTCTGATTATTCTTTTCCTATTCTGCACTATGGTCCTTACCTAAAAGGGTCCTTAATCTGTCTGAATTGAGATCAGTATTGCTCACTAGAATTCTTGTTCTTTCTTGACTTTAAAGTATTCTTTTCTACCCTTTAATTGTGACTCGGAGGTAGGTATAGTGGTTTTGTGTCCAGTGCTAGAATGGGGGTTCCCGTAATCTTTTTCTGATCACTTGCTCAGTCCACTTAATAGCTCCCAAAGCTGTTTTTGTTCCTTTTGTCACCACCTATCCAGGCCCCTGATGTTGCAGCCCCTCGGACTTCTGGCCAGTTTCTACCTCCTGTGTCAAAGATCTCTCCTTCTGACCTAAATTATTTTAGGCTGAATGAATTTTCACCCTGACGTTTTTTAGGCTCCATCACTTCAGAATTAAGTTTGAGGCATTATTTGAAACTCATTTGGAGAGCTTAGCTGTAAGGTTAATAGACTTTGTTTCTCTTTAGCTCCTACATTTGTCTGACCTTTTTTGGTGGGGGGGGGGGCGGGGGGAAGGTCAGCTATGGCAATCTGATGGGTATAAAGTAGAAACTGGAAATTGCTTTAATATACTTATCTTGTTCAGCGTTCTCCAAGTGTTATCTCCAGAGGTGTCCACAAAGTCAAAAGCAATCTTTTTTTTCATAATACTTAAATATTTTAATTTTGAATGTAAATATATCAGTAGATATGAAGTATAAAAGTAGTCTCTTTTTGTTTGCGGGGGAGGATCATCAAGAATTTTTAGGGGAGTGAAGACCCAAAAGTTTGAGAATTTATGATCTTGTTACTAATGATTTGGAGCATTTTATATATTAATGTTGATAATGTGGATTACTTCCTTTTGACATTGATTTGAAATTATCAGTTGAAGAGTAGCTTTTTTATCCTCTAAGTTTGAATTAGTCTCTTACATATCATGGAACTAAGACCTTTATCAGAAAAGTTTTTTGAAGATTCCTCTTTACCTTCTAATTTTAATTATTTAGTCTTACTTGTATGAAACCCTTTTTTCATTACTGAAACCAGCATTGCTCATTTTAACTTCTGGAACCTGATAGTTCTGTCTGAGGCTCTTTGTCTCTGTTATAATTTCTGCCTTTCTCCTCTAATTTGTTTATTAAATGATTCTTTATATGTAATTCATATATATCCATTTCCAGTCTATTGTGTGCCACATGATCTATACCTAATTTCTTCCAGTTTTCTGAAAATTCAAGTCCTCACATTGTGATAACTGGGTAGCATTTACATTGTGCTATAGTTTTCAAAGCACTCTATATTTTTTCTCACATAATCCTCATGACATCCAGAGATCTATCATATTTAACTTTTCGAAGATACTGTATACCTCCTTAACTTTTCTTTTACTTGTTTTGTGGTTAGATTTATCTAATTCTGAGAGAGGGAGGTGGTTTATTTCTTCCTGTAACTCACTTAATTTTTCCTTCCAAGAATTTGAATGTTATACTATTTGATGCACATGTGTTTAGTACTGATACTCCTTCATTGACTGTGGTACCTTTTAGCAGTCTTAATTAGATACATTTTTGCTTCCATTTTGTCTGATCTCAGGATTGCTTCCCCTGCTTTTTTTTTTCCTGCTTCAAGTAAAGCACAGTATATTCTGCTCCTGGCTTTTAGCATTATATTTCTGTGCTTCAAATGTGTTTCTTGTAAACAACATATTCTGGGATCTGGTTTTTGATCTACTTGATTACCATTTCTTGTAGTTTCTTTCATCCTATTCCCTCTCCTCCTTTATACTTTGCTCCTTTCATTCTGTCCCCTCCTCACCTCATCTTCCTCAATCTACCCTCCCTCCTATTGTCATCTTTCCTCCCCCCTCCAGTTTCTGCCTTTTCTATAAGCCCCTCCTTCCCTTTTAGTTCCCCCTTTCCCCTCGTCTTTGTAAGATAAATTTCTAAACTCAACTGTTAGTGCTAGTCCCTCTGTAAGCCAAATCTGTTGAGAGTAAGATTCTAGCAATGTCCATCCCCTCCCTTTTTTCCCTCTTTTTTGTGCCTCTTTGTGATCCTTTCCTCCTCTCCCAGTAC
Organism: Macrotis lagotis; assembly: GCF_037893015.1. Lineage (NCBI taxonomy): Eukaryota > Metazoa > Chordata > Mammalia > Peramelemorphia > Peramelidae > Macrotis > Macrotis lagotis. The sequence goes on from NC_133658.1 coordinate 501,829,843, forward strand.
AATCTTTTTTTTGTGCCTTATAATTTTTTTATATCATTACATCAAAATCAATTTATACCCCCACACCCTTTAAGTATACTTCTTCTACTGTCCTAATAGACTTACAGTTCTTAGGAAATATTAGTATCCTCTTTCTGAATAGTAATCAGTTTAATCTTATTGAATAATATGTTGGGTCCCCCCCCCTTTATCTTTTTTGTGCATCTTGAGTCTTGTATCTGAAGATTGAATTTTTTGTTCAGCTCTGATCTTTTTGTCAGAAACATTCCCTATTTCGTTGAATGTCCATCTTTTCCCCTGAAAGATTATGCTCAGTTTTGCTATGTAGTTGATTTCTGGTTGTAATCTAAACTCCTTTGCATTTCTGAATTTTTTCTTCCAGGCCTCCGATTCTCTAATGTTCTAAATTCTATATAATCCTGCTATGACTCATTGGTATTTGAACTGTTTCTTTCTGGTGATCTACAGTAGTTTCTCCTTGAGTTGATAATTCTAAATTGTCTGCAATATTCCTTTAAATTTTCTCCTATTATTTATTTCTATCTTTATTTCTGTGAAGTTTTCTGTAGTTGTTTTCAATTTTTTGAAAGAAATTTTTCTTTTTTTCTTTTGGTTGAGTATCAATGAGAAGATTCAGAAATACTGATGATCTAAATGAATTTATTTTCTATCTTGCAATTTTGCAGTTGCTGCTTTGTTTAGTTTTTATCTAGTTGATATCTAGAGTTCTTTAAATTAATAATCAAAATATATTTTTAAAATGATAGCTTTATTTCCTTCTTGGCATTTTTTATTCCTTCACTTTCTTTTTCTTGTCTATAAATAGCATTTTTATTGCTATGTTAAGTAATAGTGTTGCTAATGGATATCTTCCCTGGCCCCCCCTCACAAAATGTGGAAGGGGGGGTGAGATCTTATTGGAAAGGCCTTTAATTAATCTTTATTACATATAATATTGGTTCTTGGTTTTAAATATACTATTTACCACATTAATAAATCTTCATTGTTTTTCCTCTGCTTTCTTCTTCATATATATGTATATATATGTATGTATTATCATATCATATCATATCATATCATATCAATCATCCCCTGCTTTCTTCTAAGAGAAAGTGTTACTAGAAAAATCTGAGTTATAATCCAAATTTGGATGCTTACTAGCCACTTGACCCTGGGTAGTCACTTAACTTAATTTGCTTTAGCCATCCTCATCTGTAAAATGGGGGTAAGAATAGCAACTATTCTCTAGGGTTATGATGACATAATAAGATAATAAATGGTAGTTCTATTAATAATGTTACTACTAACCTTTTCTTCATTAATATGATGTATTATGTTGCTTTTTTCTTAATATAGAATCAGCACTATATTCTTGGTCATAGGGTTTGTAATTCTTTTAAAATATATTGCTGTAAGTCTTTTTACTAATATTCCATTTATAATTTTTGGAACTTTATTCATTCCAGATATTAGTTTATACTTAAATCTCCCTGATTTAAGTATCAAAACCTTATTTTTGTATTAAGGAAGGAATTCAGTAGAGTTCATTAACTCTTCCTATTTTTCTGTATTATTGTTATAAAATTGAAATTACTTATTCTTTGAATATTTGATAGAAAAATTGCTTATAAATCCATTTGGTCCTGGTTCTTTTTTTCATTGGGAGTTCATTTGTGGTTTGTTCAGTTTCTTTTTCTGAGATTGGGTTTCTTGCATTTGCATTTTTTTTCTGTTCATCTGGACATTTGATTTTTTTGTAAATATTTTTTTGTAAATATTTAGCCCTTTTGTAAATATTTAGCCCTTTAATTAAATGGATTATTGGACAAAATGGTCCTCATGATTACCTTTTTTTCCCCATATTTGTTGTGGACTCTTTTGAAATGCTAACACAGTTTCTTCTTGTAATGAGTTTATTTTTTCCAACAAAAAAATTCCTGGTTTTCTTCTTTTAATTTATTTCCTTAATTGATTTTTAGAATTTCTTTTGGTGTAATATTTACACCAAATTGGTGTAAATATTTTTGGTTTTTTAAAATTTTTTAAATTTTATCCCCAAGTTATTGACTCATTTTTTTCTGTTTTTGAAGAAATTATATTAACATAACTTTTTCCTTAAGAATTATTATAAATGAATTACAAAATTTGGACTGTTGTCTCATTGTTATCATTTTCTTTAAATTTTCTTTCTTTGACTCACCTTTCTTTTTTTTAATAATTTAAAAAATTTTTTTGCAAGGCAATGGAATTGTGACTTGCCCAAGGTCACCCAGCTAAGTATTAAGTGTCTGAGGTCAGATTTGAGCTGAGGTCCTCCTAACTCCAGGGCTGGTGCTCTATCTACTATGCCACCTAGCTGCTCCCTCACCTTTTTTTTTCTTTTAAGAAATTATTGTGTCTACTTTTTAATGCTTTCTTCAGTGTCTTTACTAAATATATTTTTTATTTCGGTTGATCAGTAAATGATATGTTTACTATTTCTATTTTTCTCAATTTGTTTTTGATGTTTTATATAGCTGTCATAGTCTACTGTTCTCCCAGTAAAGATAGTGTTATCATCAAATAGGTGACTAACTAAAAAATGGCATGGTTTTTCTAGTAGTCGTTCACTGTTTCCCCTCCTAAAGGGAGGGTGCCTGGTTTGGAATGCAAGGGGTCTCCCTCTTTCTTCTAAGGACAATCTAAGAATAATAGTCTGTCTTTGTTTTAATGATTATTAACCCTAGGAATATTAACCCTGAAATGGTTTTATTGGGAATATTCCACTCAATTCCTCGTCTCTTTTTCTTAAAACAAACACACACACACACACACACACACACACACACACACACACACACACACACACGGCATCTGAAGTCCTCTTACACTATCCTTGATACCCCCTCAGGTTCTAATTCTCTTTTCCTGTCCACTTGGGACACATCTTCTTCTTGGAACCCTGAACAAACAACCCATACACACACAGAGACACAATGGAGGAAGATGGACTTGTCTGGTCTCTTTTCCCCTAGAGACATTCAATATCTTTCTGTATCTGCAGAGTCCATTCCAATCTCCAATTCGGATGACTTGTTGAGATCCCCTCTTCTGGTAAAGGAACTTCTTAACACAACATCTTATCAGACAGACTCATATTTTCATCATTAACCCATAAAATTATAAAGCTATTAAAATTCACATTTTGCCTTACTTACTGTCACATTAATATACATACTTTACTTGAACAAAAATACAACTTCCATAATTGTTCACTTCTCAAATGAATGTGTTGAAAATTATCAAGTTAGCTTGAACTTATAACATTTATATTAGATGACCATCTTTGTACACAAATAGCCTTAATCTCTTGCTCTTCATTAAAATACCTCAAGCATCGTCAGCTAAAATAAATTCTTCTTTCTTCCCAAAATGTTTCTTAACTAAACTATAAGTGATTTTTCTGATATACTCAACTGACTTACATTCCCTTCTCAAAGTAGAACTTGAAACTGCTACTGCACAGAAATGTATCTTGAGATTATATAACCTTCTTTATTCTTCTTACTAATTACTTTTTTTCCTAGCATAAAATAAAATCAAAGAATCTTAATTCTTCTCAAAACATATAGCTAACAGCAGAGATTAAAACTACATGCTGTCCTATCTAGCTATTAAATTTCACTTGCCCTAAATTTCCTATATCAGATTGACCTTTAGTGATTTACTATAAAGATCCAGGACATCAAAGGAAAATTCCTTTATAGACATAATTTTGAGTGTCAGTTTCTAGGCAGAGGTCATGCGGATAGTCAAATGCTTTAAGTCAAATTTTCTCTTTATCCAGTGAGACATTATTCAAATGTCATGTTTGGAGAAGTCAAGTCAAAAGTGTCCAACCTCAGGTTGCACTAAAAAACCACCCCTTCAGCTTTTTCTCCCAATACACTTGTCACCTGTCTAGTGTCAAAACCTCCTTTGGTTCAAGAGATCATTGACTGAACAGCACTTCCTTTGCTGATCATACCTGATGTCAGACACAAAACAAAAGCCAATTAAAAGTCCCATGATCTAAAAATAGTAATTCTGTCTAATTAGATCTCCAAGTGAATCCACTTCACAAGGATTAAATGCTAATTCTAATCTGGGTGGGGTGGTTCGCAATCAATCAGCCCCCTTCCCTACACATCTATTCTGAGTGTCCCTGATAACAGAATACATTAAATAAGGTTACTTTCTAAATGTTCAAAAAGCTATCAAGTTCCCCCCAGTATCTGGAATATTCCTTGAAATACAAAAAAACAACACTTCTTCACAAATATGTTTCAGAATTCTACTAGAAGGTTTATCTTCCGGGTGGTACTAACTTCTGATCTGCAGACCCACATTCCTTTGTTTGAAATGATATGTTCTATTTCTGGATAAAGACTGTATATTAGAGGCCTCTTGGCTAGCCTGCTGTATTATAGTAAATAAACACCTCCTTTGTCTAGGAGATTAGCCAGAGATTGTCATAGAAAAATTTCACAAATTATTATCATATTGTCTTGCCCATGTTCCTCATGTGCTTTTACTTCAGACAACTACAACTTTGATGTATGTATCAATGCAATCAATCATTAATTCCAGGTTTGACATCATTACAGTAAAATAGTTTACATTTCCAAAAAGTAGATCACATATTTGCACTCTTCAGCATCTTACTCATTGATAAGTCATCTAATTAGCATTACATAATTTTAATTTCCAAATCATTTTCCAAAGCATCCCTCACATTTATTCAACATTATTGGGAAGGGTATCTTGCAGTTAAGATATACATCCCAATCTCTTATACACTATCCTGAATCTGCATTTAATGTGGGGGAAGAAATCTGCAATTTTACTTCTTTAAAATTTAAACATTAAATTCTTAACCTACATTTCATTCTGACATCTCACTTTCTTAAAGCAAAACAAACAACAGGTTCTCTTAAAGTTAACCTTATAATTAAATATCTTTTGCATACAAACCTCTTCTAAATTTGTGCTTTATAAGCTTATTTATCTCTTCTTCCAAATACACTTCTATTTTCAAAACAAAGTAAGATTCTCCATGAATTTAGTCTTATACATATGATAATTTCAAAAGCTCAGTGTACTTTTTACTTAATGCCAGTGTTACATTTACATCAATAATTTCTTCTTTGTAAATAGCAGATAATAAAAAAGCTACATTGATCTTACATATAAATGTTAAATCTTTCACAAATTCTCTGGGCCAAAAAAACTTGAGAGATATAACCTGTTGGCAAGGTATTCTCTAGTTTTCTTATAACAAATCTTTACAAGTATGATAGATTAAACTTCAATTCATTTGTTGGTTGTAACAGAATTTTAAATTCCCAAAAAAAGTTATTTGAATCTGTTCTTGGTTTGTTTTTTTGGCAAGGCAGTGGGGTTAAGTGACTTGCCCAAGGCCACACAGCTAGGTAATTAAGTGTGAGGCCATATTTGAATTCAGGTACTTCTGATTCCAGGGCCAGTGCTCTACCCACTGCACCACCTAGCTGCCCCAAATCTGTTCTTATACAAAGTTTACTAATTATTCACTACATATTTCAATTTCATGTATATTCCCTTTATTCCCTAGAATTTTGCAACACAAGAAAAATTCTGAAGACCAGTTGTTACTAAAAATCCCTTTTTATAATTGCAAAATTTTCTTTATACTTCTCTTAAATTCTAAAAGTCATATTCAAAATAACCTTAAAGCATTTTCTTTTCAAAACCTAAAAAGCTCACAAATTCTTTTTATCTTTATCAGTTCAATTCCAACTTCTCAATGGTCTAACTTGTAAGAGTTTTCTATCCTTACTGACCAACATTTCTTAATATTAGAACATTTTATGTTCTAGGAATTGGAGATTCCCCTCAATTTGAGATATTAAAGTAATATGTACTAATTCTTTACCTTTCTGTTTATCATTATTCACTTACCCCAGATTTTTCCAGATATACATGAACTATACCCCAAGCATATTTTGAAACAAGAATAAAATACTACCTTCCCAATTGTTGTGTAATTCTAAAGCTTGATTAAGAGTACATAACTCATAGTCTTTCCTGGCTTTTGTCAGACTCCCAGCCTCCACCAAAGCCCTTCTGTCCATATCTATTATAACATTTCCATTAATTCTTTTTTCCTCCGACTCTGGAGGAGCCATAAAACATTAGAATGAAAAAAACAACACCCAAACCTTTTTTTTTCCCAAACCCCTTAATTCAGGTTACATATATCTTCAGATTATTTTTTTACAGAAGATTAAAACATCATGGAATTAACAATAACATAATAAAAAAGTTAACATTTACCTAGCAATTGCTTTCATAGGAAACTTTCCATCTTACTGGGTTTATCACTTTTCTAATAAATTCCCCGCCAGATAGTGTAAAAGTGGCAATTTAATGCAATTTTCAGATTATCCCAACCTCATTTAAACCTACATCTCCATTTGAACTTCTAGCTTTCTATACTACTTTTTTTACATTGATTTTTAAATCACCTCCCAAGGCTCCACAAATCCCAAAATCAGTCCTTTTACTTGTACAATGTCAAACCTGCTCAAACCTTCTGTCTACATGCTTTAACCAATTTCCATACTTAACAAATGATCTAAAAGCCCCAATTGTTTCTATGCCTTGATTCTCTTCTCAGATCTTTCAGAACCTCTTACTCAGACTATACAACTTACATTTTCCCTTAATATTCTTTTTCATAGCTTATACAGCTATATAATCCACAGACGTGATTTCATTTTCGACAATACATTTTCCATTCAAAGGATTTAATATTTAATGCTTCTTGATTTTTAACCAGTCAAACTTTGAGAAGACAAACAGCTACTCAAAAAATTTCACAGCCTAATTGGAATATTACTTGCTCCTTTCTTCAGATGGAATAAACCATATAACTTTTTTCATAAGGAGACAGATCCAAAAATCTTTCCTGGGGGCTCTTCTCTCAGCTGGCACTTCTGGAACCTTCTGTCTTGTCCCTATGGCCTTTAACTGCTTGGACTTCTTTGGAATCTCTCCCTACAAATTGTATTGTTTGGGAGTATTTCCACTCTTAACCTTTTTTTTTTGCTCCCATCAGACTCAATCTCTAGATTTGATCTGTGTGGGAGAGGATAAGGGTCAGGTCACCCAGGGTTACACCTGGGCTTATGTACACAAACTTATGGACTGTGGCTCAGTCTCTGGGTCTGTGGTGGGTCATCTCCCTTGTTGTGCTGCCTCTGGAGGTCCTCTGGCTTTCAATTTTGCTGAAGCTAAGTCTTTTCTTTGGGATTCTTCCCTCGCTCTTCAAGGGATCTGCCTGGGCACTAAATGACAAGCTGCTGACAATTTCCAGCATGGTGCCCACTTGTATGTGTGTCCAAGCAAGTCTTAAGGAGGGGCTTAATTTCTTGGCCAACACACCAAACTATATGGGATAAAAATCCACTTTAAAAAAATATAGAGACTCCCCTGAGTAAAAACAAAAAGTTTATTTTGGCTTTTCTTGAGAAAAGGGCACACTCCAAGTCTCACAAAGGTAGTGAAGATGGAGGAGCTGCTCTGAATTGATGGTCAAGCAAGACTGTGATCTAACGCCATTCCCCCTCTCCCAGACCCCTCTCCTCCACCCTGATTGGTTAAAGTTTTCAGAGTTACAATCTCTACATGAAGAAATCTACCTGGTAATAAAGAGAATAAAATGTTTTCATAGAATATCCAGATGGTGAGGATATCAGAAGATTTCTAATGACCCTTTGTTGTCTATTTAAATGAATTGTCTGAGTATGCAAGGTCTTTTAAGAAAATCTATTATCTTCTTATTTTAGCACTTAACATTAAACAAGAGAAAGTTTATGAGCTCCTTTGGAATGCAAGGTTTTCCCCTGAGAACAGTCTACTGTTCTCCCATTAAGGATAGTATTATCATCAAATAGGTGACTAACTAAAAAATGCAAGTTTTCTATAGAAATAGTCCACTATTTCCACCCCCCCCCCCCCAAAGGGAGGGTGCCTAGCTTGGAATGCAAGGTCTCTCTCCCTCTTCTAAGAGTCTAAGAGTCTGTCTTTGTTTTAATGATTCTTAACCCTGAGAGGACTTCACTAGGAATTAACCCTGAAATGTTTTTTTTGAGAATATTGCACTCATTCCTGTTCGGCAATCTTCAGAAAACTATCATAGGTTAATTTATTTAAAAATCTACTTTCAATAATTAATTTTTATTTTGTTAGAACTAAAAGGTTCTCAAAAATACATTAAAATCCTCAAGTATTATAATTTTACTATTTTTATAAATATCTGATAGGTTTTTTTATTTGTTTTGGTTTGTTTTTGCTTTTGTTTTTTGCAAGGCAATATGGTTAAGTGATTTGCTCAAGATCATTCAACTAAGTATTAAGTCTTTGAGACTGGAAAGAGTTTAATCCCAGGCCCTCCTGACTCAAGGCCTAGTACACTATCTACTGTGCCACCTAGCTGCCCCCTATTTGATTGCATTTTTAAGCATAAAACTTTTCTCAGTTTCTTTTCTTTTCTTTAAGTACATGTACTTGCTTTTTTTCTTGTATTCTTTTCAATCAGATGTGACCTTGTTGAGGGCTGAAGTTATCTTCTGCTTTTTGTATCCTAAATGTGGGCCACATAGAGACCCGTGATAGCTATTACTAAATATTTATTGACTGACTTCATATAAGATTATGATTGCTGCTTCATAGTAGAATTTTTGCTATTTGCTTATTTTTGACTCTGGAATTTTTATTTCTAGAATGGTTCTTATAAAAAGCAGTGAAAAATTCTGCTTTCTGAATCCATTTTATTGTCTTTATTTGATTATGGGTAAGTTCATCCCAAGCATATTTACAGTTAACATTAATTGTGTATTTTCCACTATTCTATTCTCAATACTTTTTCCTCTTCATAAAGATGAGGTGTGCATATCAGAAGAGATTTATGCTTAATTAAATTTACTCCTGCTGTTCTTCCTATCTTTTTTGCCTCATCCAATCACCATTCACTTTATTTCTTTCCTTTTGAATCCCTTCAGGATCCCTTTGTTGCTCACCCTCATCATTACTCTTTCTCCTTTTTCTGTTTCTCTCTCTCTCTCTCTCTCTCTTTCTCTCTCTTGTTTTTTGCAAGGCAGTGGGGTTAAGTGACTTGCCCAGTCACACAGGTAATTATTAAGTGTCTGATGCCAGATTTGAACTCAGGTACTCCTGACTCCAAGGCCAGTGCTCTATCTACTGTGCCCCACCTAGTTGCCCCTTCTCATTTTTAATTCATGTCTATACTAAACATTATACTTGCTCTCCTTAATTTTTTTAGTTGAAAATGAACTTCATGTGACCCCTTCTCTGCTTCCTTACTTTTGTTTTGATAGTCTTTTATTTGTGCATTCAGATTTCCTAATAATCCCCCTATCTTTCCCAAGTATATTTTCCTAGTATATTTTTTCCCCATCCCTCTCTTTTTTCCCTTTTTAAAATTATGAAAAGATAAAATCAATACCATGCTTTGACTTTTGATAATGATTCCTGATGACTGTAGGATGTGAAGGAGGTAGGTGCCTGGTTTCTTCTCCCCTTATGAGAATGTAAACTTAAAATTTTTGTATATTTCCTTGAAATTGCTCATATGTCTTTATGTTTTCTTGGTTCCATTGTTTGCATTTCCAAATTTTTTTTCTCATCAGGTCTGCTTCCAAGTTCTGTATTTCATAATGGTTTCTTTTCTGATTTTTCCTTTTGTTTTATTATATTCAGTTTTGTTGAGTAAATTTTCTTGGTAGTAAACCTGTGTTATTCTCCCCCCTCTTAGAATATCATTTTCCAAGTTTTCTTCTCCTTTATAGTGATGGTTGTTAAAATATCATTTCATTTGGATTCTTGTCCTGTGATATTGAGTGCTTACTGGAAATTTTGTTTGATCAGAAAGTTCTGTATTACAGCAATTTGCTTTCATGAAACCTTTTGATTTTGAGTTTCTTTGAGGATATAAGCAGGGATTATTTTTAATTTCACTTTGCCACTCTGTTTTTAATTAGTCTTAAGTTTACTTCCATAATTACTGAAAGTCTTTCTTTGGTCATATCTTTCAGGTAGTCCAATCATTCTTAGCATCTTTTTCTTGTCTTGTTTTTAAGGTCAGTCTATAAAATGAGTTAACCTTTTATTCTTTTTTCCCTAACTATATGCAAAGTTAGTTTTCAGCAGTCATTTTTTTGGTAGGGTTTTGAATTTCACAATTTTCTCTCCCCCTTCCTCCTGATAGAAAGCAATCTAAAATAGGTTATACATGAGGAAATATGTTAAACATGTATCCTTGCTGATTATGTTCTGAAAGAAGAATCAAAAGGGGGAAAAACCATGGGGGGGAACCATAATACATAAAATAAATTTTAAAAATTGAAAATAGTTAAACTTTGGTTTTCATTCAGACTCCATAGTTACTTTTCTGGATATGGATGGTATTTTCTATCAGAAGTCTTTTAGAATTGTCTTTGATTATTGTACTGAAATAAACAAGTCCATCATAGTTGATGGTTTGTATATGATGTTCTTCTGGTTCTGGTTCACTTCCCTCAGCATAAGTTCATGCAAGTCTTTCCAGGCTATTCTGAAGTCTAGTCCTGCATGATTTCTTATGTGTATTTTATCACATTCATATACTACAATTTGTTTATCCATTTTCCAATTTATGGGCATCCCCTCAATTTCCAATTCTTTGCCAAAAAGAGCTGTTTTAAATATTTTTATACATAAGGGTTTTTTTTTAACTCTTTGTTATCTTTTGGGGATACCAATCTAGTAGTGATATTGCTGGATCAAAGGATATGCTCAGTTTTATTGCCTTTTGGGTGTGGTTCCAAATTGCTCTCCAGAAAGGTTGGATCAGTTCACAAGTCCACCAACAATTTTTTTATGCTTTTAAAACATCTTTTGTTATTTTATAAAGCCACCATCTATTATTTGCTCTGTCCTAAATTTTCTTGAAACCTTTTACTTAGGTACAATTTTGTACTCCTTGTTGTTTAGTTGTTTCACTTGTGTACAATACTTAATGATTTCATTTGGAGTTTTCTTGGCAAAGATACTGGAGTAATTTGCCATTTCCTTCTTCAACTCTTTTTTACAGATGAGGAAGTTGAATCAAATGGTATTAAATGACTTCCCCAGTGTCAAATAGCTATTAAGTGACTGAGGCAAGATTTGAATTTAGGTCTTTCTGACTTCAGATGCAGCACTATATCCACACTGTTCAGAGTATCTAACCAGAAGAAGGTGACCAGCAACATTTAAGAGGTCAAGCAGTGAGGTCAAGAAATATGAAGAATAAGACAAATTTATTGGGATTGAGGAATGATTAAAAGGATAAGAAGTTGAGACAGTGAGTGTAGACAGTTTTTTCTAGAAATTTGAAAGCTAAAGAGAGCCATATATGAAGATAGTTTTGGGTGATAGTAGGAGCCATTGAGTTTATTTAGAATGTGGATACAAAGAACTTGGACATGTTTTATATTCATGAGGGAGAGAATTGAATAGAACCACAGAGAATATGAATCTGATTGAGGCAGTCAGCTGGCTGGAGGGGATTAGAGGGAGTGCCTTCAAATGTGTCTAATACCAAAATTTGACCTTGGTAGGGAAAGAATATATCTGGTCAGACTTTGGAGGAAATGGAGTTGGGGGTGGACATGTAAGGTGGTTTTTAGGATCAAGAGAGAGTTCAAAAGGGAATGGACTCAGTTTCCTAAAAGGAAATAACGAGGTGAGGGAGTTGGAGGGGGGGATTTGGAGAAGTTTTAGGAAAAAAGAGAAAGTTTGAAAATGGCTTACTGACATTGAGTTAGGTGGTCAGTCAGAGAAGAGTGACTGGTGAGAGTATTGCTGAAGTTGAGTAATTTTGTTTTGTGACTTTAACTTAGCTCTATTGATTAGCAAGTGAATATGCAGGTTAGAGGAGGTATGTTAATAAGCCAAGGCTTGGATTTGGGACTTGATGATAGGACAAGGAGAGGAGGGATTCAGTTTGATCTGGAAAATCATTCATTTGGAAAATACATAAAGTTTCATTCAGTAAATAGTTATTGAATAATTATTAATCGCAAGGCATTGCAATAGGTAGAGGGATTCCAGGATGAATTAGATCATAATATCTAGTCATCAGGAACCTTGTGATATAGTCTGGAAGGTAAGGTGAGCATAGATATAATTATATTTGAAAATAGAGTGTGATTGATAAATTGCTGGGAGGTACAAAGTGCTTTGAGAGATTGAGGTTGCTGCTACCTGGGTAGAAATGGTTGGAAGCATTCAGAAATTTGCTTCCAATTTTTTTTCTTTTTTTTACTTCTATCTCTTTTTGCAAGGGATAATAGTGAAATTGCACTTGCAGGTACTTTAAAAAATTTTGGCCAAGAATAATCCATTGTCTGACAATAGAAGATAGTAAATTAGTAGTCAAAAACTGAGTAATAATGTAAAACAGATAAGAGAAAGTCACAAAGGAAGTTGGTTCCAAATGGTAGATAATTTATGATGTTTTAAATTTTAAATTTTGAACTGTTTTAAATTTTGAATACTTTGCCTATTTTGATTTTTTTTCTCTATCTGTATTTTCTTTGCTCTTTTCCCTTCTCTGGTAAAGGTTCAATTCTCAAAATAATATAATTCACTGCCATTTAATCTCAGCTGGATTGAGTGATGAGACTTATAAAATGATTTCTTAGCTTAAATATATTAGGTTAATAATATAAGCAGGTTGTGATAGTTATTTTTCTTTTATAATTTGGCTGTTTTTTAAAATTATTTTACTTTTTTTTTTGGTTTGTCCTGGGTGAGAAATGTATGTTTGTATTTTAAAGAAAATTGACACTGTAAAATTTGAAAGAACAAGTAAAAATCAGAAAAATTTCAAAGCTTAAAATAATTTTATTCTCATGTTTAGTTTTGGAATACTGAATTTACTTTAGATGGTCCTTGATAAGAGTAATTGTCTTTGTATCATTATCTCTTATCATAATTTGTTTTTCTTCACACAGTGTTTGTAGTTTTGCTGCTGGACTCTTCCCTCCCTTCCCCCACCCCATCAGGATGATATGAGAGTTGAAAGAAGACGATGCATACAGGTGATTCAAATTTTCAAATACAGTTTGACCATGGTTATTTGAGTGAGTGTAAAAATTTATGAAGTTTCTTGAGACAGGGGTAACTTTATGATTAAAAACATTGGGTGTTATTAGATGTCTAGAAAAAAGTTTAAATGCCCAGATTTGTTCTTTTGGCAGCTTAATGAAATTCAAAACTTTAATAAGTTGAACATTAAATAAAATTTGATAATTTACATTTCTTTAAGCATTTACAAATTAATTATCTCATCTGATTCCTCATAATGGAGATAGGAAGAAGTTTCTATTTAGGTAATGATATCCTAGTTATTTTAAATGATCCAGCAGAAGTGTTTTTCTTTTAGAAGTAGCCTTATTATCTGAATAACAAAATTAGAACGTTAAAGTGTAAGTACTCATCAGGTGGCTTTAAAAAAATATTCTTTTAAAATGAAAAGGGCTCAGTATTGTGTGGCCTATTCTAGCTTTGAAAAACTTACAGTTTATTTCTCCATGCTGAGCTTATTTAATACAATTGAATATCCTTGCTTTCAGGAGTTGTTTTACTATTGATATTTTACTGTTGGTGGAGTAAAGATTTAATAATTGACTTTTCAGGAGAGAAATGTTTATTGGTCAGTTTTGTTGGTTTTATATTCAACTTCACCATTCTCCAGAAAGGGAACTATTATTTGTGTACCATATGATGTACCTGAATCAAAGGTGCTGTGTTCTATTCATGAAACAGAATTGCAGTAGCTCAAAAAAAAATGTGAGATGTTCAAATTTAGAGACCTCTGCATTCCAAATGTTCATGTGGACTATTTGAGCCCAATTAGATACCCTTCCATGACTCTAGTATAGTGATGTCTTTTTGGTTCTCTTTGAGAACGAAAGACAATAACAAACCAACCAGTCAGTTAACCAGCTAACTGTTCTCTTTAGGTAGTCTTGTTGGTACCTGAGTTCATAGTGCTACCAGATGTATTTAATTTTTTAAAAATGTCAGTTAACTGATGGGATTTCTACAAATTCTAAATTAAACAAGATTTTATGTTTTGAGTTGGAGTGATTCAGCTATATTTGTAGTTTTTACCTGACTATGTTTATAATCTGCTGTTTAAAAACATGGTCAGTTAAGCTCAAAAAGAAGTACCATAACTGCACACATTTTGAATAGATTACTCTTGTTGGTATGGCTTTGGAATATTGTGTTTCTGTCTATAAAGGGTAACAATTGCAGTTTTTTTAGTATGATAATGGTGAGTTTTACAAATTAATATGATCAATAAGATTACCATGTCTTAAAAGAGAGTTAATCCTATATTATAATCATATTTATGATTTAGATAATCCTAAATGGAATCATATTTAAATGTTTATAAGGGAATTCAGTTTTAAAGGACTTATATAGTGATGCTATTTGTGAGTAAAAATTTTATTTTTTAAATCAGAATTTTCATATATTTGATTTGCAACACAAAACATGAATATGATCTTATTTTTATAGATAATTGTTTGGTCATAGTACTTGGTATAAATTTGGCTTGACAAATCTTTTTTAATCACTTGGAAGTAGTTAACTTAAAAACAAAGATTTATTTTATTCAATTTTTCTATGGTAAATTTATTAATAAGTTAATCTTATTTATGACCATGAGAACAGGTAAGATGATTCTGTATTTTCCACTTAATTTAAACTTTCAGTCATAGACAGTAGTTTATCCCAAAATTTTATTATTTCACCAGGCTAAAACTGAGGTATTTTGGTTTGCTTTTAAAGCTGCAGTTTTTAACCATATCCATATAATGATATAATAGTAGTTACTGATTAAAAAAAAAATAGGTCTTTAAAAAATTTTTAAAACTCATTTATTTTAGTCTAAACAGAAATTCCTGTATAACATGATTATGTTGCAGTTTTAAAAATTAATAAGAAATTGAATAATATTCTTGGCTTTTATACGATCTTTTTTTTTTGTTCTTTCACAATCAGAAAAGTTTTTCATCATATCATTTAAAAAATGTGTTGAATGCCAATACTAGTGAGTAATAGACACTATCATGTCATTTTCTTTATTTCTTATTTGCATTTTATTTATTTAAAGCAATAAGGATAAGTGACTTGCCCAAGGTCACACAGCTAGGTAATTATTATTAAGTGTCTGAGGCTGGATTTGAACTTAGGTACTCCTGACTCCAGGACTGGTGCTCTATCCACTGTGTCACCTAGCTACCCAAGTCATTTTCTTATTAAAAAAAAATTCTATTATGAAACTTTAGCAAAAAATAAAAATTGTATCTGTTTATGCATGCACAATAATACACATATGCATTTAAATGAATTGACATAAGGTAGTCAGTTATTCCTTTCATTACTTTGTCCTTCAGATTCACTTCTGTCTGTATTTGTGTAAATTTTCTTTTAACAGTTTTAGTGTATGCATATCAGTGTTACTGTTTTCCTTTTTCATTCCTGATTGTTTAATTTTAAGTTCCATATTCCTCATTGTACTTTTAAATTTTATTGCAACATTTCATAATATTGATGTAACATGCTTCAGTCATTTTTTCAGTTGTTAAGCAGTTGGGTCATTTCTAATTAATCAACACTCTTTGAAGACAGGGTCTCTTGTCTTTCATCTTGATAGTAACTGCACACAATATAGTGATTGTGTTTAGAAGCTTAATAAATATTTACTGAGTGTATCCAACCTGTGGCCCACGGGCTCCATGTAGCCCTCAAAGCCCATTCACACAGACAGTATTGTGTAACTGGAAAATGAAGGAACAGGTGTGCTCATGTGCCAACATTACAATACCATAGACTTAACCTTTAACTATCATGGCTTGACTTTTTTGTAACTAATGTTGTGTCTTCTTACAGAGTGCTAGCATTTTTTTTAACAAGATATGCATATAGGAATTAGAATCTTTATTTTTAAATTTTATATGATTCAATGTAATTGCAATGGGCAGGTTTATTGTATGCAGCATTAATTGCTATTTTGTTGCAGGAGTTTGAGAATAGATATCAAGATTTTAGAAAATACCTGCTGCAGTTCTGTATATTTGTTACTTTATTCTCAGTTGACATTAACATCTTGCCTGCAAACTTGCAAATAGAATGGATAGAGTTGCAATCAGATATGTAACTTAAAGAAAAATTTATTCAAGTGTCCCTATTGGACTTATATAAATTTTACTTGCCCAAAAGAAGTATATTCGGCATTTCATGAATATGCCCTGTTTGGGCGATTTCTCTTGGGTAGTATGTATATTTATGGGCAACTTTTTTTTTCCTCGTTTGAAGCATGCAAAAAAGTTAAAATAGAATAAAAATTTCAGAGGAGCATCTTGAAAATATTCTTATTATAATCTCTATCAAACCAGATATAGATGCACTTCTTTTGAAAAACCAGACTCTGTTCACATTAAAAATGACATGTTTTTATTTTTGTGTTTAAAAATAAATGTTTTATTATACTTTATTCATTGTTACATTTCATTTTTATACTCATTGGTAATATGGGTTACATTATAGTCATAAATAAATATTAATTCTGTATGTGGCTCTGGATAAGTTTTTGTTCGATGATGTGGCCCAGAAGAGCTAAAAGGTTGGACAACCATGATTTAGACAATTCAAGGAATAATGGATAGTCACCTTAATCACCTGTTTCCCTCAAAGAATTCTCTCCCAACTACTGAAATTCTGCCTGTATTCCTTCTTAAATGCATTTATCTACCCTCATATTTAGTTCAGCTTTGTGAAAGTGAAACCCTTTTTTACTGCTGTACAAACCCTATTGCCTACCTCTCCCCTCTATTATTCCTATCAAGGTCATTCCTCGCCTCCCCTTCCATTGTGTCTCTTTCATTTCATAAGTAATGAAATTCATTTCATTTTAAACTTTTTCCTCTTAAGCTATTTACATCTTCTAGGACCCGGCCCCTCTGTGATGACAGTTTCCTTGAATTCCCTTTAAAGTATTGGTGATATTCTGTCATCTCCCTGCCCCCTCCTGCCCCAGATTCTTATTGTCTGGTCATGGAGTCATTGTTTTCTATTTGGTTCATTTTAGTATTCAGGAAGTTTGTTGCCCGAGTAAGATTTTTGCATTCTTGTCCCTTTTAAACTTGGGTCTGAGCAACAATAAATAGACTTCTGGTAGATTCAGCCACTTTTAAGCCAACTGGGAAGCTTTAGTGGTTCAGAATGACAGAACTATTTTCTTGTGGACTTCCTTCAAGCAAGTTTCTTTGCGATTCCTATACTTATCTTTGGGTATGGGATTCCTACTTTCGTTATTCCTCTGTAGACTGGGCTAAAAGTTTAAGCAAAAGCCCTGTTCTGCTTTGAAGTCTGAGCCATACCACCACTGCTTGCTTCTGTACTAGTGCCTGTAGCTGCTTTTTAATCTTAGAATGCTACCTCTAGGCACAGCTGTCTTACTCAGTTGTCCTTGAGTTGATGACCCAGCACTGGGTAGTGACTTAAAACCCAACTTCCAGTTGGCATTTGTTCCTGCATCCTCCATGAAGGATGCTCCTTATGGGTCTAAGATCTCCTCTTGTTCTGGTTCATAGCCTGTTCCTGGGTTGGTATTCTCAGCTCTACAGCCTTGGCCAGATCCCAACTTCAGTATAAATCAGTACCTATCTGTCTTATCTCATGCTAATCTGGGCAAGAAAAAAATGATTCGCCCTCATGATTTTCTTTAAAATTACCTATAAGAATTTTTTATGGCTTATTATCTAGATTAATTTTGGAGGAATTGGGGAATATATTATGTAGTTCACTATCCTTCCTGCAACTCTATCTTCTTGATTCCCCTTATTAACTCTTTTCCCCCTTTTGGGGGGAGAAGAAGGTGAGGCAGTGGGACTTGTCAGTGACTTATCAGAGGCTAGATTAGAGTTGAGGTTTTTCCTGACTCCAGGACCTTTGCTTTATCCACTCTGCCACCTAGTTGCTTCATTCATCATTAACTCTTATCCCTGAACACCATCCTCATGAATCTTACTATAGATAATCTAAGGTGATAAAATTCATCAGGAATCTTCTTCAGGAGCTAGATACACCTGATTTAATAGGAATCTCACTACTTTTTAGTAAAGTTCAGTTGATAACATCATCAGTCGATTATTAGAAAACCTCTGCTTTCTATTCTGAACAAGCACGTTAAAACCCCAGGCTCTAGCATTCCTTACTCTACACTTATTTGCTGCCAGTGTTAAGCTTATTATAGAAAACTTCAACCCAACTCTTTTACAGCTTAGGCAACAACTAAACTAGTCTTTACTTGAAGATCTAGTGAAGGGAAACTTTGTACTTGTTTTAAATAATTTTATCTAGAAGGGGAGGCTAGGTGGCGCAGTGGATAGAGCACTGGCCCTGGAGTCAGGCCAGCCTCAGACACTTAATAATAGCTGTGTGACCTTGGGCAAGCCACTTAACCCCATTGCCTTGCAAAAAAAAAAACCCTAAAAAAAGAAAAAAAAATTTACTGATTGTTCCTGTGTTTTTCTCTGAAAGGTTCAAGTAGAATCCCTAATGCCGGTCTTTCATATATTGAAGTCAGGAATTATTTCTAATCTTCTTTAGGTTAAATATTCCTGGTTCCTTCAGCTAGTCCTCATGGTTTAATTCTTAGGTATTTCACCATTCTGGTAGCCCTTTTTGTGAATATTTTTCTCTTGTCATTGAGCTTAAAATGAATATGATTATGAATTAAATTCATTAAAATGAATATGATTCTTCAAATATGATTCTTTTGTATTATTAGATATATTCTTTTTACTTCCTATAATAACAGATGTGGTCATTTTCCTTATTTTTGACTTGATTCTCTCTATGGTTGGCCATTTTCCTTCTTTCTGTGAATGGTTCTATCTGTTTTGGGTCTGCTCAATTCCTCCCTTCCCCCACTTCCTTTTTTCCTGCAAAAATTTATTCAATTACACTGTGCTCATACTGTATTTTGATTCTGCATTTGAATCTCTTTCTTCCTGACTGTAAGTCTATTTTTTATTGGCCACATCATTGCTACTTAGCACTTCTTTTATCCATGGTCATTCAAAAGTCACTAAGTGCATCCATTTTTACATCTAAAAGTTCTTTTAAAACTTTTTATTTATAGGTATCTTTTATTGTTACATCAACTACAATTTCTATTGTATTCTTTCCTGCTATATATTCTTCCCCTGTAATAATATTACTTAAAATATAAAGAATTTAAAAAGTGGGGGGAAATTTAAGAAAATTGACAGACATTAAAAATAGTGATGTAATATGTAGTGTTCTGCATTCATGGTCCTCTTCTGCAAACAAGCTTGAGGAAGGTAGTTTCTCTAAGTTTTTCTTTGAGTTCAAGTTTTTACCTGTTCATTTAGTGTCTGCCATTGAGGTTCAACTGTACTACTAGTTGATGTATGATAAGGAAGGTAAGTACCCTTTTATTATTTCCTTCTTTATTTCCTTAGCCATTTTTTGTTGCCTTTTTCATTGAAAAATAATTCTTCTTTGTCATTTAGCATTGTTCTATTCAATGATTCTAGCAATGTTCTAGCAATGATTCTGTTCATCATATCCTAATAAGGTATTTTATTGTCCTTGTTTTCTTAAGCTGATCTCTTGAGTTTTTTGCATTCCTGATAGTATTTTTCACATGACTATTCCAATGCTTTTATATTCATCCTGTTATCTTCCCTTGCTTTCATTTTATATACATTTTAAAAAAAAATCAGTTAAAATAGTTGTTGAATTTTCTGTTTAGCCACATTGATCTTTCTAGGCTACCTTTTCTTTTCTTTCTCCATGGAGTTCTTTCTCCATGGAGATGACTTTTCTTTGAGTTCTCAGGATTTATTTTTGAGAGCTTCTTTCCATTGTTTCCTTTGGAATTCAAGCAGTAGCATCTTTCCTTAACTTTTTCTGTATTTTATTAAAATTCAAGATGCACATCAAACTATGACTTTCTTTTCATAAATTTTAAGAGGGAGTGGTCTCTTCAGATTTTAATTATTTTCATTCTGGCATCCAGTTTTTCTTTGTCTAGAATCAGGTTCTGAGTTGTTCTTCTCATTGTATGCAATATCTTTAAAATATAAAACAATAACCAATATAAATATTTTATTAGTAACTTTTGTCATCTCCTGCTGTATTCTACTTGCTGAAGAAGAGGTGACCCTTCTTGTCAATGTTACCTCCTTTATGTGTACATTTGACAGCTCATAACTTTCTACTGTTATCTCCTCTCACATCCCCCCCCCCCCATTTCTTGCTTCTTTGGTCACTCTTAAACTTCTTTTTTGCTTAGCTCTCTTTTATTTCTCTGAAGTTTATTTCTAGTTGTGGAATAGTGCTTGGTTTTATCTCTTGGACTTCTCTTGTCAGTATTTCATTTTGTTTGGTGTTTTCAGCGTATGGTATACTTTGTTTAATCATATTCCTAGCCTTAGTTCTCTCATTCAGACTTTGAATTGTGGCTATTTCCCTTTGATACTTCATTCTTGAATGGGTCAGGTAGACCTTGTTTGGTCTTATCCCTTCTAGATTCTGGATTAAGCTGTTTTGAATGTCATTGGTGTTACAGATATATAAGGTATTTGGCCCCATGCTCTGACTTACTCCTTGGATTTCTCAGTTTCCTCATGGTGCTTTAAGGGTTCTGGCCTTAGCTAATCTGTTTCTTTTCCCTTGCACAATGTCCAGTCAGGAGGAAGTTGATTGTATTCCTTCTTGTGACTCTATTGTATGTTGGGGAGTGCATCGGTCTCAGGTCTCTGTAGAATACATGTCCTGGAATTGACTTGGCTTTTTATCCTGCATCTCTTTATGTTACCAGAAATACATATCCTGGCCTGGTCTCCCTGCTCATTGACCTACCATAGCTGACTTTCTCAACGTTGTCTTTGTTTCATTCTGAAAGGACAGCATTCATATTTGAATTAAGATCTCCAGGAACATTCACTGACTAAGAATCTTCCATGTTGAGCACACTAATTGGCATAAGATAAATGATAGAAGCCAGAGCTTTTGTGGAATTAGAGCTATTGTAGAAGCCCATTTCTAGGTTTCATATCATTTAAGCAGTGTTTGGACTGGTTTCCCTCATATGAACCTTCTTTCAGCTTTAGCAGTATCTGACATCTTTGTTGGAATTTGAACTAGCCTCTCTAATGTGACCAATGTCCCAGTATCAGATGATATCATTTTGTGCAGTTTTGGCCTGATCTGAATGGAGGAATTTGTTCCTATTTCTTTTGCTTTCTCCAGCATAGATTTTTCTAGGGCCCTTCTCAGGGGTTTATGTGGGAGAACTGGGATTCCCCTATAACTTTTATTTGTCCCTATTAGTATAAAGTGTCTCTCACCCTACTATTTCTCTGCCCACCACTATCTTTATAATCTTTCAAAATAATTGGTTCATTGATATACATCACGACCATTTCAACTCTTCCCCCTTCATTGGATTGTTAAAATTGTCCCATATAACAAAGAAAAACAATTAAATAAAAACACCAAAAGCATTGACAACATCTGACAATGTATACTATATTCTAACAGTCCTTTATTTCTTTGCTGTGAAGGGCAAATGTTCTATTTTCTATTTTGTAGTTAATTTTCAATGGCAATTTATTTAAATACTTTGATTATCTTTAAGTATTCATTTCCTTTACATTGTTGTAGTCATATATTTTTCTCTTGCATCATTTCATATATCTCTTCCTTTGTTTTGGGGAATCTCTCCTTTGTCTTTTCTAATTGAACTATAGGACTCCATTACATTCATGTACTATTGCTTTTTAAGTATTTCCTTGGGATTCTGCTTTGTTTCCAGTTCTTTATTTTAAGAATAGCATTTCGAGTAATATTTTTGTTTATTTTGAACCTTTATAATGGCCTTATTTCGTCAGGTTATGTAACCAGTAGTGTAGTTACTTGATCAAAGGCTAGAAATAGTTTGGTCACTTTTATTGCATAATTCTAAATAGGCATAGTTTGACTTCTTTATGGTGTTGCTAATGTTGTTTATATAATCTCTTTTTTTCCATGGCCCTTCCACACTGACTCTCATTTTTGGTCATTTTTTGCCAATTTTCATTGTATGACTTTAAGTTTATTTTTCTTGTTTATGATATGGACTTTGTTTTCATATAAGTCAAAATGGCCTATAATTCTTAATTTAAAAGTTGTTCCTGTTCTTTGACCATTGATCTATTTATCTTAGTTCTTGATATTAGATATTGTATTTAATTCCCTATATATTTTGGATATATTGTTGGTGATACTTGATGCAATTATTTCTTTTATCTTCTAAATCTTTTTATTTTGTTCTTGTAAAAGCTTTTTAATTGAATAAATTCAAATCTGTCTATAGTTGTAAAAGTTCTTGTTTGGTTTCTTTTAACTTTTTGAAGAATCAAAATGTGAAGGTGAATCAGTAAGTTAGAAATTTCTCTGATTTTGGAAGAGGGAGAGTTTTTGCAGGTGTCCAGATATCTTAAGTTCTCCTTATCTACTATATAAAACTTCTTTGAGTGGTTTATGTTCAGTATCATCAATTTTGTCTAGTTCCCAGTTCTCTCTTGTCTAATTGTTTTTGTGGCTTTTGTTTATATTTCCATATTGATCTTTTTTCCAAATGTTCTTTACTATTTTTCCCCTTGGTTCCTGGACTTTGTTAATGTCAGTTCATTTTATTATGAATGAATGAAAAAGTGTTTCTTGATGGTGTTTGAAGCACCATATAGTCTGTTAAGCCCTGGGGATACAAATAGAAAAGGAATAATGTACCTACTCTCAAGGGTCTCACTTTCTAATAGGGGAAATACACACACACACACACACACACACACACACACACACACACACATACACGAAAGAGGACTCAACTATTAGGTGAGTGGCACTTAAGGTGCAACAGAAATTATATGGCAATGGATCTTCTTTGTTTTTAATTTTTTTTAAGGCAGTGGGGGATAAGTGACTTACCCAAGCTCACACAGCTAGTACACCTCAAGTGTCCAAGGCCAAATTTTAATTTAGGATCTCCTGACTTCAGGGATGGTGCTCTGTCAACTGCACCACTTAACTGCTCCACAGTGGATCATCTTTAATATCATTTCTATTGATAATATCATATCAATTTCTGCTGTTCAAATATTTGGTGGTACTAAGAATTTGGTTGGTGAGAACTTTTTTAACTGGGTTTTTATTTACTGTGATTTAATTTGGGACTGCCTTACTCACTGAAGCTGCTGCCAGATCACATCTCTACAAGGGTTGCTTGCCCGATTGATTGATGGCTGTAGAAGCTGGGTTGTAAACATAACCAGTAGTCTTATGGACATTGTTATTTCTGGGTTTCTTGAGTTTACCTGTCCCTCTATGACAGTTGGTGGTGTTAGTGAAGCTGGATTCCTGGTCTGTTAAAGGAAGTTTTCTTAATGTTTATGGGAAGTGAAAGTGGAAATAGGGCTGGTGGACTAGAAGTGGAGTGGTAATGGGCACAGGGTCCTGGACTGTCTCTACTAGGATCTGAAAGGAATTGAAGTCAGCAGTGGTTTGACCTGTCCTGCAAGTGTTCTCTCTTGTATTTCCCTCAGGGTACCTTGTGACTCTTATCTACTCTAGCTTCTCTACCTCTATTGGAGGCAGGTGGTGGTAGTGGTTGTTGGTGATAATAGCTGTGGTAGAATTGCTTCTCTGGACAATGCCTGGGAGAGGGGGGATTGGGGGAAAGGGTGTGATATGAAGGTTCTAAAAGGGAACACTTCTATTTCTGAGGTTCTTAAATGTTACCAAATAGTATTATTATTCTTTCTCTTTTTCTTCCCTTTTCCTTTTGAATAAAGTTGTTGTTTGGTCATCTTCATTAATGTTCAACTCTGAATGATCCTTTGGGTTTTCTTGGGAAAAATACTTCAGTAGTTTGTCATTTCCTTCAGCTCATTTTACAGATGAGGAAACTGAGGCAAAGTGAGGTTGAATTTGAACTTAGCTCTTCCTGACTCCAGTCCCTGTGACTCTGTTATACTACCTAGCTATCTTTTTCAATAAAATGTACTTTTCCAAAGCTACATTCCTGTCCTAGGTCTTATGTCTTATTAGTATTATTAGGTAGATAAACTTGCATTCGAATGTATAATTTGCTCTTCTCTTCTACTTTCCCCAATCCCCCCCTTCCTTTTTATCCATGTATATGTTTCCTTTATTGTATTACTCAATATATCACACTGACTCGGATCATGTTTCCTTTCTGTTTTACTATATTATCAATGATAAAAGTAGACAGTAGAATGGCATCTCAATCATATCCTGATTGACCTTTCTGTAGTTGTTACTTGGAACATGATTAAAGTATTTGGTTTAAGCCTGTTCAGGTTGGAATTGATTACCTTACCTTATTGTGATAAGGGGATTTTATTTTATTCTCTAAATTATTCACATAACAATGAAGAAAAGAGAACCAATGAATAAGTAAGCAGTTATTAGTACCTACTAGTTGCTAATTCTTGACTTAGGCACCACAGAAACAAATGAAAGTCACTCTAAAGGAGGATATTCTCCCAATAAGGGGGGAAAATGTGTACCCATATAAGTTTGATACAAAATAATATGGGAGAATGGGCTATTAATTAGAAGGTAAGAATTAGAAAAGGTCTCCTGTCATTTAAATTGAACTTTAAGGGAAACTGGGAATTCTCTTAAGAGACTGAGATGAAGAGCAAATGCACTTTTAATATGGGGGAAATACCCACAGAATTTTAGAAATGGAAGGAACCTCAGTGTCATCCTAGTTCTAATCCATAACTGAAAAAAATTCCCACCGAAGCATACTTGACAAAGTTCAGATTGTATACCTACATTTCTATTTTAATTTATTTAAAAAAAACCAGATTTGTTTTTTTTCAATTACATGTAAAGATAGTTTTCAAAAATCATTTTTGTAAAGTTTTGAGTTCCACACTCTTCTCCCTCCCTACCCCCCCAGAGAGTAGTCTAATATAGATGTGTAACTCCGTTAAATATTTTTCCATATTAATCATATTGTGAAAGAAGAATCGAAACAAAAAGGAAAAAAAACATAAAGCATAAAACAAATTTTAAAAATTGAAAATAGTTTGCTTTGGTCTACATTAAAACTTAATAGTTCTTTCTCTGGATGTGGATGGTATTTTCCATTGCATGTCCTTTAGAATTGTCTTTGTTTATTGTACTGCTGAGAAGAGCAAATTCATCATAATTGATCCTCATACAATGTTGTTGTTAATGTGTATAATGTTCTCCTGGTTCTGCTCACTTCACTTGGCATCAGTTCATGCAAGTCCTTCTAAGCTTTTCTGAAGTCTTAACTCATGATTTCTTACAGAACCATGTACTCTTTTTGTTTTGTTTTGTTTTTGTAAGGCTGTGGGGTTAAGTGACTTGCCTAAGGTCATACAGCTAGGTAATTATTAAGTGTCTGAGGCTGGATTTGAACTCAGGTCCTCCTGACTCCAGGGTTGGTGCTCTATTCCCACTGCACCACCTAACTGCCCCAGAATAATGTACTCTTGCAGTGCAATATTACCTGCATCTTCTGACCATTTTAAGCAGACCTAATTGTTAATTTTCCTTATCATCAAGCCTCAATTTGCATCTTCCTAACTTCTGCCTATTGTTAATGGCTTTTTCCCATTCAAGGGTCCTACCTAACCATTCTGATTCCTTTTCCACTTGCTAATTCTTCTTATACTTGAAGATAGATACCTTATCTCCCCCTTTAATCTTCTCTTCTTCAGGTAAACATCTTTAGGGCCTTAGGCTCATTTGACAAAGGTCTGATGCTTTTTACCCTTATGGCTACCCTCTTTGGGACAATCTCCAACCTTCATTATCTTTCCAAATCTTTGTACTTAGAATGGGAGGCAATGCTGGTTGGTAAATGACATCTCTGTGTTTGAGCCATATTACCAACTGTGGCTGATCAGACTAAAATAATTCCTGTGATCACCTGGGGTAGGTACTCTAAATTTATGGATGTCGCATTTCCTTTGAGCTGCTTCAGTTTTGCCTTTCTTTAAGAGTGAAGCACCCTCACTGATGCCATACTGAATGATCCTGTACCAATGTGCCCCATCTTTGGGGTATTTTAGTATCACTTCTTTTGACCCCCCCCCCCCCCCCCCCCCCCCCCCGCCGTAAGTGTTTGCCCTGTGTGAGTTCTCAATTAAATAGCTTTTTTTTTGGCAAGTGTACATCAGGCATTCTAACAAAGTGTCCAGCTCATCATAGTTGCACTCCCTATAGTAATGTTGGAATGCTAGGCAGTTTAGCTCAAGAAAGGACCTCAGTGTCTGGTATCTTCTGCCAGGTGATCTTCAGAATCTTCCTAAGACAATTTAAATGGAAGTGATTCAGTTTCCTGGCATGAAGCTGGTAGATTGTCCAGGTTTCGCAGTCATAGCAATGAGGTCAACACAGCTCAGTAGATCTTCAGTTTAGTAGTCAGTCTAATACCTCTTCTCTCCCACACTTTCTTTTGGAGCCTCCCAAATATTGAGCTAGCTTTAGCAATGGAGTGTCATTCTCATTGTCAATGTATGTATACCTTCCTGGAAAGAAACTTGTCTACAATACTCAAAACTTCTCCATTTGCTCTAACCAATGTTTCCACATAAGGACGATATGGTGCTGACTGATGGAGTACCTATATTTTCTTGGTGTTAATCATTAGACCAAAATTAGGACAAGCAGCAGAGAAATATCCCTGTGATTGTCATAGGACAATCTATTCCCTCTACCTTTATAGAGATGGACAATGGAGGTATCCTAAAATTCTTGGGGGATAGTCTCTTCATGTCATATAACCTGCAAAATTTCAGTCAAATAGAGAGGTTTTGGATGAACAATGGACCCACACACACACACCTTGTAGGTCTCAGCTGGACTAGAATCAGCACCAGGTGCTTTGCCTACTGGAAAGGAGCCTAATAGCATTCAAAACCTCTTTTTTTACTTTCACCTTCAGCTAGGGACTGATTGACTTTAACTTGAAGTAAATAGTCAATGGCTTCTGCATTGATTGATGATAGTCTGTTAAGAACACTATGAAAGTGTTCAACTCATCTCTCTAGGATCGTGTCCCATCATAAAAGCATTTTGATTTGTTACTGTCTGCATAAAATTGAATTTCATTTGCCTTCTTACTGAGCCAAGAATCCTGTATCTCTCTAAGTTTTACTTGTACTCTTGATGGAATTAAATGCTGCTTTTCCTATGAATGGAAGAACTATCCTGCTGACAAATCCTGTGGAATCCTCATTTTTCATTTAGCAGCTTCTGTATTTCCCATCATTTTCATCAAACCAGTTTTGATGTTTGTGAGTGTTCTGGTCCAGATGAGCAAATGCAGTGCTGTACACCAGATCTCCAAAAGCTGCTCACTCCTTTTCTGTTCCACTGTTGCCAATTTGAGTGGGCTCAGTTTTCCCTCCAAATTAGTAACAAACTGTTCAGAGAGACACTGTAATCTCTGGACATTAATTCTTTTAGCATTCAATTTTCCTTGGGGCTGCTTTTTTTGAATGTGAATATTTAGCTTAGAGAGAATGAGTCTGTTATCAGTTCAGCATTCTGCACTACATGTTGCCTTTGTCACTCTCACATCCTGTCTGTCTCTTCTCCTTACAATAATCACATAATAGATGCCAATGTTTGTTACCAGAGTACATGCAGGAAATTTTGTATGTAGGTAAATGGAAGATATTGTTTGTGATGAGAAGGTTATGAGATGTACAAGTCTACAGTAGAAGGTGGCTATTGCTATTGCTCTTACCTCCATTCCTCCCAGTGACTTCCTCCCATGTCTGGTAATCTGAGCCTACTCTTTCATTAAAATCACTCAGAATTATAAGCTTGTCCACTTGTGGTACATTGATGATAAGGTCTCCAGATCTTCATAAAACTTTAACTCCATCAGGGTTTGTCATGGTAAGGAGCATAGGCACTGATGATGCTGGGATGGTGTTTTCCTGGAAATGGCAATCTCATTATCTTGAACCTGCCATTCGCTTCTTTTGGTGGGCATTCAAGAATGTTAACTAGTTTAGTTTTGATTGAAAAACTTACCCCAGCTTCACAAGTCCCCTTTTACCATTACCACTCCAGAAAAAGGTGTATACAGCTCTAAGTTAAGTAAGCTGGTCTTCATTTGGCAGTCTTGCAACAGGAGCTGTTGTTCAGGTCTATTGGATCTTGTTTTATCTATGAGTGTCCACTTGTTCCATTCACCAGTGCTGAATAGAATCTTTTTTGTGGATTATTTTTTGTCTCAACCGAATTGTGGGATTCCCCCACCTGCTGCAGGAATCAGGCCAGGGTTGGGCAAGCAGACAATTTTTAGGGCACCTTTTCTAGCCCCTTCCTTGCAGTGAGCAATGCCATCTTTAAACACTGCTCAGTCACCCAGGAGACTGCCAAATCCCACTGCTGCTTTCAGTGGAAAAACGATCCTATGGCTTAGGTCACCAGTGTGTGGGGTTTTGGCTACAGCATCTAGTGTATCTACATCTACTGCTTTGTCATTTGCCTGTTATCAGAGGACTTTGAGAAACAATGATGTTTTTTGTTATGTGCATAAATTCGATCTAAGTGAGGTAGAGGTGCAGGAAGTCATTGGCCTCATGCTCTCTTCCAAAGTCATCATGATCCAGTATAGCAAGAGTCAAAATAACTGGTGATGGCTCTAGATGCAATGGATGACCTTGGTGTCTTCCATGTCTAACCAAGCTCTAAATGCTCCATAGCAGTTGGCCTCATGGTCATTGTTCT
Source organism: Macrotis lagotis (assembly GCF_037893015.1). Lineage (NCBI taxonomy): Eukaryota > Metazoa > Chordata > Mammalia > Peramelemorphia > Peramelidae > Macrotis > Macrotis lagotis. The sequence continues at coordinate 501,858,790 of NC_133658.1, forward strand.
CCTCCACCCATTCCACCATTGGTAGACTTCACATACTTGGGGTAGACCCTCCCCCCACTCACCATTGTGTTTGAGACTCCCTTGGTTACCCTCAACCTGGTTTAGCCTGCCTGCCAAAAGCAGGTTTACCAGTGTAGCTGCATGCTATAGCTTCTTGGAGCCACAGATGAGAGTTAGATGGTTCAGGTAGACATCAAAGGTGGAAAGCAGCCCTGAAAAGGCTTCCTCAGCTCTCACACCAAGGTACTAGTCTTCCTTGAACACACCCTACACCCTTGGGAGGAAGCAGTGCTACAGGTGAAAAGGACAGAGTTTAGAAACTGCCTCTTTTAATACATTAAGAACATTTAGGCTTTTTTTGGCTATGATATTACATGAATGATTAATTGAGCTTGCAGTCTAATAAAGCTTTAGAATCTTTTTCAGACTAGCTCCCTCTTCTTGGCTTTCTGTAGTTGATTTTTTTAAAAAAGGTTTTTTATTTTGCCTAATGCATCTCCTCTTATTAGACAAAAGGTGTGGTACTGCTATAATCAAAGTCAATCAGTCAACATTTATTTATTTATTTGGTTTTTTTTGTTGTTTTTTTTGTTTTTTTAGGTTTTTGCAAGGCAAATGGGGTTAAGTGGCTTGCCCAAGGCCACACAGCTAGGTAATTATTAAGTGTCTGAGGCCAGATTTGAACTCAGGTACTCCTGACTCCAGGGCCGGTGCTCTATCCACTGTGCCACCTAGCCGCCCCTCAGTCAACATTTATTAAGCTCCTTCAGTAAAACCCCAAAACAGCAGAGGCAGCTGGGTGGCTACATGAATAGAGAGCAAGTCTAGGAGTCAAGAATCCCTGAGTTCAAATTCAGTCTCATATTCTTACAAGCTGTGTGACTCTCAGCAATTTATTTTACCCATGTACACCACCTTAATCACCTAGAAAAGGAAATGACAAATCACTTTAGTATCATCCCCTAAAAAAAACCCATTTTATAGATTAAAAAGCTAGGCACAACAGGTCAAGTCACTTATCCAGGGTCACACAGCTCCCAAGTATCTCATTTGAACTCAGGTCTTTCTACCAATTGCCCTGCCCATGAAGCATGAAAAAAATAATGATATATGGGTCACCCTTGGGGAAGCTACTATATTGGATGATAATGAAACATATTGTGTCAAAATTTCAACCTTAATAGATTCACAGTTTAAAAATTACTTGTACCCTAATTTTTGGAGGTAATTTAGCTGAATAAGCAGCAAGATTTCTTAGTATCAGACACTGTCATAAACTAATTGCCCCAGTTAGAGATATTTTTGATTTTCTGGATAAATATAATAAGCTATTAAATAGTAGCCCATCTCACATAATCAACAATCATAGGGACCAGAGAGAACATATGCAACTCTGCTTTGAAGAAACTTCTATTTCATCTAGAGTTACAGTGTGAAATCTCATCGTAGATGTAGAGCTGGAAAGGTCCTTGGGGTCTATTTAACCTGACCTCTTTTTCCCTGAAGAAGGAACTAAGGCTCAGAGACTTATATTTGTGCAAGGTCCCATAGTTAGTTTTAGAGACAGAAAGAACTAGTGTTTTTTTTCATTCAATCAATAAGCATTTATTAAATGATTATGATTTGCAAGATACTAGAGAGACAAATATAAAGATTGCCTGCTCTCAAGAAACATCTGCTAAAGGACAGAATAATATAGAGAATAAATATGTACAGATTAAATACAAGATAAGGTGAGAGATACTAGGAGTTAATTAGGAAAAACTTCTTGTAGAAGTCAAGAGTGTGGGGTGGCTAGGTGGCACAGTGGATAGAACACCAGCCTTGGAGTCAGGAGTACCTGAGTTCAAATCTGGCCTCAGATACTTAATAATTACTTAGCTGTGTGGCCTTGGGCAAGCCACTTAACCCCACTGCCTTGAAAAATCTAAAAAAAAAAAGTCAAGAATGAACTGCATCTTGAAAGAAAAGGAGAATTCTGTAAGACAGAGATGAGGGATGAATTTCATTCCAGTCATGTGGGAATTGCTATTGCAAATGGAAATGAGAAAAAATGGTGTGTTCTATGTGTGTGAGGAATGGGGAAGGCCATTTTGGCTGGATTGCACGATGCAGAAAGGGGAAAGAATGTATAATGATTAAGAAAATAAGGTTAGAGCTTTTCAGTGAAGTATTTTATGAGAAAAACAGAAGATGTTACATTTTATTGAGTAGCCCCTAGAAGTTTGAGTAGGGATGTAAGAAGTTTATGCCTCTACATTTTGAAATGGTAGCTATGTGGAAGGATGCATTAGAATGGGAGTTACAGTTAGAGGGCTGTTGCATTAGTCCAAGACAGGATGAGCTAAATTATTGGCTGTTTGAGTAGAGAGAAAGGAATACATGTAGTTCATATGGATTTTTTTTTTGCCCAATCTGGAATAGAGCTTTTTGAGATCAAATTGTTCTGTTCAGCCACAGTTGGACACAAACATGGTTTTATCTATCATTTTGGTCCTCTTTGAAAAAGGATAACAACCAAACAGCAGGCACTTAATAACTATAGGTTAGATGCAAGGGATACTGTGGAAGTAGAAGCAATCATTGGCAATTAATGTCAAGTGAAGGGAGACTGAGGAATTGAGGATAACAACTTGGTTGTAAAACTAAGATGCTGAAAGAATGGTGTAGCTTTTGACTGAAATTTGCCTTTGCCTTTGCCTTTTGATATATATTGGCTTTGTGATCCCCCAGCAAATCACTTAACTTCTCAAAGTTGTAGGTAGTTCTTTAAAGAATTTTAAGGTGTAATGAAGGAATTGATCTGCATTGGTTTCCACTTCTGGGATCTTTCCTCTCCATTGAAATCATAAGTCTAATGAATGAGGTTAGGGAGAAAGGCAATGATTTTTCTTTTGGACATAGTTTATGACATCATATTGAAATGTTTATTGATCAGTTGGTGATGTGAGATTGAAATTTAACAAAGTGATACTGATTATATAGATCTGAGAGTCACCTGTGTAGATGTTTATTAAGTTCTCATAGATGCAAATTGAGTCCGTGGGAACTGAATGGATTCCCAAAGGGTGATCTATAAAATAGAAAAGAAGAAGACAGGACAGCCTAGTAACTTGTATCAGGGATATGACATGGCTGACAAGCAAAGAAGACAGTGGTCAGACAGGGAGGAGAACTGTTAAATGCAATAAGAATGATTACCAAGAAAAGATCTCATCTGATTTAGCGTTTAAGATTGTTGATAACTTTTAGACACAGCAGTTTCAGGTATGTTGAATTCAGAAATTAGATTGCAAAAGACAAGAGAAGGGGAGAATAATCAGTATAAATAGCTTTTCTTCTAGGAATTTGAGAAAGGGAGGCGAGAACCAGAGCTCAAGCTATAGGATGATGGCTGAAGAGGATGGTAGTAGAAAGTAGGAAATGTGGGATTGTTTGAAGGTATTGGAGAAGGAAATAGTAGTTAAAGGGGAGGGTGAAGATTATAGAGATTGTGGGGATGATTAAGATTGTAATCTACTGGAAAGGATGGGACAGGTTAGTATCTAGGGCATAGATAAGAGGCTTTGGTAAGAAGGACTGCCCTGACAGATTGAAAGAAAGGAGGAAAATAAAAGATGATGTTAGGAATTTTTGAGTTGGAAAAAAAAGAGGAAAAGTGAGGGAATTAAAGTCTAATGGCCTCAATTTTCCCAGTAAAATGAAGAGATAAACTTATCTGCTGAGAAGGTGGAGTAGAAGATATGTGTGGGAGGCTTAGGAGAGAAGATAAGATTTGGAATAGTTTCTGTGGGAAGTGAGAATCATTTACTGAGTAGTAAAAGAATTTCCTTGCTGCCATTTATTTATTCTGGTATTAGATTGGTTAACTGTAGGCTTGAGATTAGAAAAGGGAGAAAGGTCAAATCAGAGCAGAAAAATAACCAAAAGAATATTGGCAAGGATCATTAACAAATTTAGTGTATTAGGTATATGACCTCATAAAGGAATTGGTAAACTTTGAGTTTGAGCCCTTGGTAAAGTCCAAGGCTTTAGGGAGAGCATTCCAAGCATAAGACAGTCATTGTGAAAAAATGGACATAAGGGAGAGAATATCATCTGGTCAATGCAATTAGTTTAGTTCTACTTGAAGAGAAAGAATTTGAGGGGTTGTAACACTGTGTAATCCTCATTGTGGGGAACTATTAAAAATAGTTATGATTTTATCTTAGAGGTAAAATGAATGAACAAAACTTCTTAAAAATATTTTCTCCAATTACCAAGCATTTATTTCTCTTCCCCAGCCCCCACAATTGAAGGGATGGGGGAAGAGAATAAGAAGAATAAACAAATATAGCATAATTAAGCAAAACAAATCCCTATATTGATCATGTCCAAAAAAAATTTCTCAAGTCACAGTAATGTCTTAAACTTATCAGCAATATGTTTCAATCTCCCCCTTGGGAATGTTGTTAATTTGTCATTTGTTTGGAAGAAGAATTACAGAGGGACAAGTGGAGAGGCCTAAGGAAGTTAAGTAGTCTAAATGAAATTTAAATAGGCTTTAGGAGATTATGACTTGAAGCAGGTTCTCCAATTTTCAAGCTGTAATTTAGCTTTATATAATGTAGTATTCTTTGTCTTAGTCACCTCCTGTTCTCCCAAAAGTACTTGAAATGATTTCAGTAGAAGATAAGTTTCTATTCCTTTTTTGTTCCTAAGAAATTTTAGGTACTAAGTATGGTGGTAATCCATAAATTGAAATTGGAATACTTCTAAGAGATATTAGTGAATTAGTTCTGAGGTCTAGCTGTTTGCCCAGCAATTCAAATACTTACACACAGATTTGTGATCTCCCCGTTGTAGGGATTCCTTCCAGTTCCATCCATGCCCATCTATCTGTTGTTACTTTAATACTATAGTTCTTCTATAAGTTTGCCTCAGGTTTTGAGGATTTTTTACAAGTGGAGTTTATGAGCTGTTCAGCAGTTATCTCTTTTCATCACAAAATTAGCCCATCTATTTTTGGTCATCCTTTTTTGATGATATTAACTTGCCCACTTCTTTGATGTAACATTAACACCTCCCAGTTGGTCCATCTTCATTTTCAGTTCTTCAGAGTGTTGCATTTATATACAATAGAATTAATAATATTGGCATTAAAAATATGTGTCTGTTTTAGGGAGATATTTGAATTTATACAAAGAAATTTACAATTTTCCAAAGGTAATCTAGTCTTTTTTCTCCATTTTGTTCAGTTCTGGATTAAAGTTACTGTTTGTTGTGCATTTTCTGATATGTTTAGATGGAAGAGCTCTTACAGTTCATTTAAATACACATTGTAATCTGGAAAATTAAAGTTAAAAAAAAGTAGGTCAGCTGGGTAGCACAGTGGCTAGAGTGGCAGATCTGGATCCAGGGAAACCCATCTTTCTGAGTTCAAATATGACCTCAGACACCAACTGACTATGTGACCCTGGACAAGTCATTTAACCCTATTTGCCTCACTTTCCTCATCTGTAAAATGAACTACCGAGAAATTCCACTTGGAATCGTGAAGAGTCAGACCCAACTGGACAACAACAGCAAATATGGAAAATAAACATTCATCTGTTTCTCTGTTTCTTAATGGACATTTACCTAAACTCTTAAAGGGTATTATTGATCTTACATATATGAGTCTTTATAATGTGCTGTTCCTTTAGAAAATCTACATGATGTCATTTGCCAGGTGCATGCAGTGGATAGAACACTGACCTTGGAGTCAGGAGGATGGGAGTTTGAATTCAGCCTCAGACACTTAATATTTACTAGCTGTATGACCTTGGGCAAGTCACTTAACCCTGATTGCTTCACTCCCAAGGTCATCTCCAGTCATCCCAATTCATATCTGGCTACTAAATCTAGAGGTGAAAGACAGACTAGTGACTTGACACAGATCCCACTCACTCAATCCTACTCAAATCTAATTAATTTGCTTGTGATGTCATTTTTCAAGAATGAGGACAAACATCATCCAGGTTGTTATTTCTCAGTTTGAGTTATTCTGGATTTTTTTCATGATAGTGGCAAAATCTTTGCCATTTCTCTCTGTTATGCTTTGTTGAGTGGGTCTCTGCCCACTAAATTAATTTCATATATGTGTTTTAAAGCAATCTTGGGAGGAAAAATTTGACACAATTTGTGGGGGGACAGTCTTGTTTAGAAGTGCCATTAAGGCAGTGTTATTTTATATTGTAGCAAATGCTTTTTTGTGATCAACAGTATTAAACATAAGGTTTTTTTTTTAGTTAATTTTGTGATGGCAGAGATGTATTCTACTTGTTAAAAGTTGCCTTTTCCCTTCTCATATGCTGTTCATAGATTCCTGTGATGCTATGTTAATCATTTTTGTAAAAATTTTATATAGATGCAAAAGTAGGCATATGGTTTGTTATTGATTCCATAAAACCCTCAAAATTGTGTATGATTGGTCTATACCTGTGATTTTTGTTTTCTTCAATGTGATTTCTACTTTGTAATGCATTTGAAGCTATGATCTTTCTGACCAAATGCAGTGTCTCCTTTGTCCTTAATGGTGAAGAATATTTGCTATTAAAAATCTTTGTATTTTCCCATCTTTCATCTGTTGTCTTCTTTTTAGTTTCATCCTTAAATGTCCTTGGGATGATTTTTTTTAGGGTTTTTTTTGGCAAGGCAAATGGGGTTAAATGGCTTACCCAGGGCCACACAGCTAGGCAATTATTAAGTGTCTGAGACTGGATTTGAACCCAGGTACTCCTGACTCCAAGGCCAGTGCTTTATCCACTACATCATCTAGCTGCCCCAGATGATTTTGTTTAGTATTGTGTCTCTGGCCAAGTTTTCTTTAAATTTTTTTTTCTTCTCACTTCATTTTATAAGATGTTACTATACTGTTCACAGTCTTCAACTATATTTCCTGTAAGAGTTTACAAATAGATTTACATTCTAGATTGATGTTGTTCTACTCTGCTATAGATCTCTATGTGGGGAAGTCAAGTGTTTGCAGACAAAAACAACTGGCAGTTGATTTATATTAGTTAAACTATTTGAAATTGTTGTTGATGAACATGCCTTCATTAATCTCCCCCACTTTAAAAATCAATTTAGCATAGGCTGAATTGTATTAATTGTACACCTTATCTTTTATTCTTTTAGATTGACATTAATTGTGATCTTAGTTCTCACAGGAGCACTGAAACTAGTAGTATACATTCCACTTTACTGTACTGAATCTATCGAATTCTGGACTTGAAAAACATGGACAACAATCTATTTTATATATTAAAACCACATTCTACAATCAGGACAATACCTAAAATAAAATAGTAACAAGAGAAAAAACAGCAGAAGCAAGATCTGAAAAAAAAAGCAGAAATATTCTATTAAAAGTAATGTATTATTTCAGTCCTATGGGGCTCAATTAGAACACTATAAAATGCTTTAATTTGTGGATAGGTCACATAAATTTTTTTCTCTTGATTTCTTAAATTGAAATTAATATGGGAATAAGGCTTGATATTTGTTAGGTTTTTTTAAATTTCATGAAACCTACATGTCTTAGGAGTGAAGTTGACCCGAAAGCAGATATTACCAGTTTATAATGTTTTCTTAAAAAACTTTCTAATCAAAAACTACAAATACATGTTAAAATTTTTGTATTGCTGTATTGTTTGGTTTATATTCACTTTATAAAAGCAACTTGTCTTGATAGCTTAAAAATTAACATATAATTCCCTATATGTCCTTCACCTTCCCACTCCTAGAAAGCTGTTTTGACAGATTTAAAAGAAGAGGAAGTGAAATGAGTAAACCTGCTCAAGATATTGTAAAAATCTGATATGCCCAGTGACTTACCTAGACTCCTAGTTCTGTAAAGTGGAGGAAGGGATCTTCTTTTCTTTTGGGTCAAGCTTTCATACCATTCAACTTTTTAAAAAATCTTTTCATTTACATTTTTAGATTCCTGTCCTTCTTTATTTCTTCATCAACTACTCAACATTTTATTTTCCCCTATCCATTTATATATTTATATGCTGTTCTATGCTGATCATATGACATTCTATTCCTTTTGTCCTATTTTTTTTCCTTTCGTGTCTTTTTGTGTCTTTGTACTCCTTATCTCTCCATTGTTCAACTTTTCTAGTTTTCTTCCAGACTAAGTAATTTTTATGATTATTGTCTAGTGTAAGTACTGGTACTTAGATCCCTTCCCTCTTCTTTCTGTATTTGAGAGTTTTAGGAAAACAACCCACCCCCATTTTGTTACTATATTTATCTTATTCTATGAAGTAAACTCACCAAATGGTAGGCTTTTTTGGGGGTGGGTTTGGGGGAAGGTGTTAGGAGAGATCAGGTCTTCCTATTTCACTGAAGCTGAAAGTGTGGCTGCTTATAGAACCTATCCCATTACAGATTGCATAGAAAGTTTGACCCACCCCGTTTTCAACCTGGGCTGCTTTACTCCTTCTTTTTTTTTTTTTGGCAATTTGGTGACTCACTTTATTGTTGCTAATCTTACTATGAATAACCAAGGTGGCTCACCTTATTGTTGCTAATCTAACTATGAATAGCCAAAGTAAAGAACCTCAAATGATCCACTGGTTTCAACCTCACCAGGAATAAAGGATTCTGGATGTATGCCACCATGCTTGAGTTTCTTCATGTAAATAGTCTGGATTTGTAATTTAATTTAGTTAATGTCATTTTTTCATTATACCAGCATGTCTCAATCAGGGGCATATTGAATTGTTTAAGTGTGTATTTCTGTTAAAGAATGTTTTTTAGTTATGTTCATATAATTGCTGAGTATTTCTTGGTAGGTGCACTCACAAGTATTTCATGTACTCTAGCTATTTTGAATAGAATTTCTCCATCTCTTCCTCCTGAGAGATGTCAACTTTGTTGATAATATATTTTAAAAATGTTACTTTTGTCTTCATTTATTTTAAATCTTGATAGTTTGCTAAAATTTTTTTGGTTAAATTTTTAGGGTGCTCTAAAACCATTATTTTCTACAGAAATAAAAAATTTATTTCCTTTTAAACTCATGTTTATTAACTTAGTTTATTTTTCTTGTCCTTTTCTTGTGTAAAAATAGTATTTTTAAAGTTGTAGTAGTAATACTGGTGGTGGTGGTGATACTAGTACTAGTTGTCATACTGGACATTCTTGCTATCTGTATTCCTGATTTTAATGGAAATGTCTTTTTTTATTCATTACAATTAATGTTGACTCTTGGTGTTAGGTAGATATTATTTACCATATTTAGGGTAGCTCCATTATTCTTGTATTTTTTTATATTTTTCTGGGAGGGGTACATCTATTGATATTATTGTATGGTTTTTATTGTTTTAATTTGATCTTTTATGTTTTCTTTTTGCCCAAATAGAATCAGCTCTTCATTCCTGTATAAATTGATCATGATCATAATATATAGTCTTTAAAAAAAATTGTTGTTTCTTTGCTACCATTTGATTTCATTTTCTTGATTATTGCTTTTATAATATATTTTTGAGATTAGTATGTAATAGACCTTTTTCATATCTTTTTAAGATATGATAGGATAAGATAATACCTTTTGTTCCCACACAGATTTGTTGTTAATTTCTGAATATATTACTCTTCATTCTTTACCCTCTAAGCCTTTTCTTACAACTAAGCTGAAAAATGATCCTGAAAATGTATGCTCCATACCCAGTGAGTTGATATGCTTGCTTTTTTTCTATCTTTTTGAGAATACGCTTGATTATTACGTCATTCATTTTCATTTTGTTCTATGATTTTATTTTTCATCGTCATATTATATGTATGTGGGTATGTTATATAGAATGTAATGGAGTATACACACATATGTTTATGAGACTTTTATGCCTTTCCATGTTATATATGGTGTAGTGGGATTGCTATAAGAAAGATTAGAAATGGCAGATTAATTTTATAGAGTTTGGCAAAACTGCCAATAACTAATTATCTGATTTTTTTTTAAATCACTTCTTTGGAATTAAATTTCTTCATATGTAAAAATGTCCTGTTAGTTCTTTTTAACTCTGAAATTTTATGACCTTCTATACCTGTCTTTTGGTTATAATGCATTCTTATAACCCATAGATCTTAATTTCTTCCTTTCTCCCTCCTTCTCCCCATTTCTGATTATGAACTTGGCATAGAATATCCAAAGATATTATCCAAAAAAGATATTATCCAAAAAAAATCCAAAGATCTTAAATTCTATTCCATTGTGTTATATTACACAAATGTATAAAAATACAGTTGCTATAGTTTAGATGTGTTCTATTTAAAAACTATATCAATTCCCCATCGCCATACCTGAGAATGATTGTTAAATGATGTGGATGTTACATTGTTGTAGAAGTGATTTAGAGAAATTTGGGGGAGAATCTTTGTCCCTTTAGTAAATTTCTTTGTACCAGTTGCAGATATTCAAAATCATTCTATTGACTTAAAGGCTAAACCCTTGTGGTTTGTTGGTACAAGAATTGATCTTTTAAAAAAAAGAAACTGATATTTCCAGTAGACTTTTAAAATTACTTTTAATAAGAAGGGTTTGGGGAAATGTTTTTAGAATTTAGTCATCTTGTTCTTTTTTACTTCTTGTTTTTTTCTGTTGCCCCAGTCTCAACAAACATCAGAAAGCTGGCTTTTAGAGAGGTATGGGAAAAGAAGCGGTTCATATAAACTCCCTGGTGTTAAGTGATTATATGTAGGCTGGTTATAAGTATAAAAATTATTTTAGCATCACATGGGAAGCTCCTTCTGTTCTTTTGTTGCATCCCTAAGGTAATGGAATATAGGAGTTTACTAGGTAGCATCTAATAAAGGACACTTGGGAGAATAGAAACTGCCTTTGCCATCCTGTCATTAGAAGATGCATAGCATGTCGGAGAAAAATTCTTTCTCTACTGGGATTAGAAGAAGCTGATGGCATCTTCCTCCCAAAGGAAGGGGTCTTCTATTGGTACTAAGAGTATAATTGCAATTCTCTGAAGCCTTGATTATATTCTCACTTAGGTAATTGAAAAGCTGCATCAGATATATCATACTAAGGGGATACAATGAATCCAATAATTTCACTCATGGAGAGAAAATTGGAATCCCTTTAAACTAAAAGCTTTTTATATCAGATGTATCTTCCGAGGTTTAAGTACTAATAGGACCTGGTCTTCATAATTATCATAACAAAATGAATCTTTTTTCTTAAACTTGACCAAAAAAAATATCATTAATTGTTTAAAAAGTAAGTTTAGCTGATATCTTCACTAAATTTTGTTTCTAGTCTGACCTTGTAACAAAAACAGTTAAGTAAGAATTAGGTAGGTCTTAACAATATATAACTACAATATTATATATGTATACGGGTGTGTGTGTGTATAATTCTGTTCATGTGATCCTCCATCTACCCTCCACCCCATCCCCCATTTTCATATCCTTAAGCGAGGAATGTTTATGATCTATTCTTTGGGACCATTATTGTTTTGTATTTCCTTTTAGTATTACTGATGATGATGATGATAATGATGATGATGATTGTGATTGTCTTTTGTTTTTGAAGAAGAAGCCCTCTTAGTTCCAGATTGCTCTCCAGAATGGTTGGATCAGTTAACAAAGCATAACAGTGCATTTGTATCCCCAGTTTCACATCCCCTCAAATATTCATCATTTTCCTTTTTTGTCATTTTAGCTAGTCTGTTAGTTGTGAGAGTGGTACCTCAGAGTTGTCTTAATTTGCCTCTCTAATCAGTAGTGCTTGAGAGCATTTTTTGTATGCCTGTAGATAGCTTTGATTTCTTTGTCTGAAAACTACCTGTTCAGATACTTTGACCTTTTATCAGGTGGGAAATTCTTGTCTTTTTATAAATTTGACTCAGTTCTTTAATATATTTGAGAAATGAGACCTCTATCAGGGATACTTGTTGCAATTTTTCACTTCAGTTTATGTGCTTTCTTTGTAATTTTGGTTACATTGATTTTGTTTGTACAATTTTTTAAAATATACACATAATGATCTATTTCGCATTTTGTAAATATATTTTCAGTGGTGCTAAATTCTTCCTATAGCCATATATCTGAGTTAAACTATTCCATGCACTCCTAATTTGCTTATGATTTCACTCTTTATGTGTAAATAATGTACCCATTTTGGCCTTATTTTGGTATATGGTATGAGACATTGGTCCATACCTAGTTTTTGCCATGCTTTTTTCCAGTTTTTCCACTAGTTTTTCTTCTAGATCATGAATTTTCATTCTGGAAGCTTAGACCTTTGAATTTATCATATGCTAGATTCAGGACTTTGCAACCTTACTTTTTTTTTTTTTGGTTTGTTTTTGCAAGGCAGATGGGGTTAAGTGGCTTGCCCAAGGCTACATACACAGCTAGGCAATTACCAAGTATCTGAGGTCTTACCTGAACTCAGGCACTCTTGACTCCATGGTCAGTGCTCCATCCACTGCGCTACCTAGCCACCCTGTCCAACCTTACTTTTAAAAGTGTTTATTGAAACAGTAAACAATATATTTTGATTTGCCATTTAATGAGACTCTAGCTGGTCTTTGTTTACTAAAACATTTAGTAAATCCACAGGTGGCAGTAAAAATCATCTGCAGGTTGCATATTGTATAGCTCTATGCTAGATTACTATGGTCATTTACTGTAATATAATTTTACCTAATCTGTTCCATTGAACACTACTCTTATTTCTTAGCTAGTATCAGATAGTTGCTGTTTCATAATACAACTTGAAATTTAGTTCAACTAGACCACTTTCCATCACATTTTTTCTCCATTAAGTCTCTTGATATCCATAACCTTTTGTTCTTTTAGATCAATTTTGTGGGTTTTTTATGTCTTTAAAATAATCTTTTGATAGTTTAATTAATAAGGTACTGAATAAATAGATTAATTAAAGTAGAATTTTCATTTTTATTATTTTGCCTTGACTTACTCATGGATAATTAATCTTGAGAAAGGGGATTCTAAAAGAGATTATTTTAGCTTTACAAGAAACTCCTCATCATTTAAATTAAAGAAATATTCTAGACAAAGAGAAATAATATATTTGAAAGAATAATATTAGTAGTGTCATAGTTGAAGCTTTTGGAGAAAAATACAAAAGATTTGTTTGTGGGGGAAGTCAAGGATCAAAGGAAGCATAAGATTGGTGGATGTTGGATGGATGAGCTGATGATAAGGTACAATGTGCAAAAAAAGGAAAATTAGTTATTCTTGATTTATTTTAGGCAATATTAATGGTTTTTGGATTAGAAGGAACTGAACAAAAATGGATAATGGGTGGTTGAAATTCAAAAAAAGTTAGAAAATTGCATCTAGCTTCTTTGAATGAATTCAGATCACTATGCTTAGATAACCTATTTCCTAGCTTTCTTAACTTGAAGTGTACAACACTGAACCAATCATTTTTAACCCCATCTGCTCATTACTTCATTTGGAAAAATGGGAATAATAACATTCACCTTTCAAGGTTGTTGTAGAGATAAAATTAGATGTATTTCACAATCTATCCAGCAACCATTACCTTTTCCCCCATTATTAATTTTAAGCTAGTCTGATTATATATATTGTGTGTGTGTGTGTATGTGTGTGTGTGTGTGTGTGTGTGTGTGTGTGTGTGTGTGTGTGTGTGTGTGTGTGTGGTCTCCCAGAATGTTTCTGTTTTTTTTTTTTGTTTGTTTTTAGCAATTCTATCCCTCCACTTCACATTTCTTTCTCGGGCCATCACTTTTTTTTGGGGGGGGGGGGCAAGGGCAGTGGGGTTAAGTGACTTGCCCAATGTCTGAGTGTCTGAGGCTGGATTTAAATTCAGATCTTCCTGATATTCACTGTGCCACCTAGCTAGCTACCCCTAGGTCATCACTCTTGAACCAGCTAGAACTCTTTTCCCATTTCACCATCTTGAGCTCTCAAAGAATCAGATCAACTCTACACTGTCTTCTTTTGAGTTCCCTGTTCCCTTATTTCTGTTTTTGATCTTGCCCTGCCAAGCCTCAAGTTTACTTGCTACCTTCACTTTTATATATTTCTGAAAAAAGTTGAAGAAAATCATGAAACCTGTTTTCATGATACTAATTGAATCCAAATTATGTCACACAATTTAATGTAGACCCTCATGTTACAAAGTAATTTTTGCAAATCTTTGCTAATCATTTTACTGTCTTTCCACAGCATCTTTTAAAAGCCTTTCAGCACTTTAAAAGCTTTTTCAAACTTCCCATCACTGCCCCTCTCTTCACTTTCTCTTCTGAGAAGCTTGCATTATATATAACTCATTGAAAAAATTGAAGATACTTGCTAAAAGCTTCCTCTTTTTCCCTTCCACTTCATCTTATATCACTCAGACAGATACCTTCATTTATTATTTCTTCTTTCATCTCTAGGTAGATTTTCTAGGTGGTGCATTGGATAGAGCACTGGACCTGGAGTCTTGAAGACCCAAGTTCAAATCCAGCCTCTTTTTGACTTAGTTTCCTTATCTGTAAAATGGGAGTAATAGTGAAGATGGGAGGAAATGGACTTCAGGGAAAGGGATTTAAAGATCAGCTTATGGGGGTTTGTTTTGGAGTAAAGAACTCACCGATCTCTAACTCAGGTTGGTAAGAAAAGAAGACAAACAAATTCACTGGTTGCTTGAAAATTTGCAAGTTCACTACATAAAGTTCACAGGTGACTACAGTTTCCAGGTTAAGTTCTTTGGAGAAGCAGCAGGATAGTGAGTTTCTTAAAGGACTGATTAGCAGAACTTGAAGTTAAAAATGGGGGAACAAAGAAAACAGCTTAGATCAACATAGTTCCAGCTGCAAGGAGTTGGGGTAGTTATTGGTATTGATAGTTATAAGCTGGAAAAGGAGTGGTCAGGGTAAATGGGAAAAGAAAAGATACCTAGAGAAGAAAGGAGAGGAGTGGAGAGGAGAGCTCCACTTTCTGTGAATGTTTGCTTAAATGTATTTTTGTGGTGGGTTGGGCAAGAGTGCTGCTTGAGGAGTAGTTTAATACCTGGCTTCAAGTATTCTCCAATGTGCATGCTATGGGATGAGGGTGGGGTCCCCAAGGAGTGGCTAAGACAGCTCTTACTCTGCCTGTCCATGCACTGTTTTCTCCTACCCCAAAGGGCATGACTAAAAAAAAATGGTGTTTGAAGTTCACCCAATAGTACAACTGTTTTCAGAGCTGCTATAGTAGTAGCAACCACCCAGGGTAGTTGTGTGGATCAAATGAGTTAGTAATTGTAAAATGCTTGGTATAGCACTTGCTACATGAAGTTAGTTGTTATTATTCTCCTTGCCAAAGAAAACCCCCTTATATGCATTAGTGATTCCATAGCATTCCATCTTCTTTTCCAACCCCACCCCCCAATTAGCTCTCTCTCACCATTCATCAATCTCTGTCTACTGGCTACTTTTCTACTGCCCACAAACATGTCCATTTCTCCCTCATTGTTAGAAAATACTGACTTCATCCATCTATTCCCCACAAGCAATCTCTTCCTCTCCTTAGATGGTTTCCAACCCCATTCAACTGAAACTTTTATCTCAAGTTACCAATCATCTCTTAATTGCCAAATTAATTAATCCCCTATTTTTCTTAGTCCTAAATCCTTTTTACTTTTCTCTAAGAATTTCACTTAGCTCTCTTAAATATTTTGGTGTTCTTTGCTGGTTATTCATTTAGTCATGCCTGATAACTATGGGTTATGGTTTGTTATAGGCCCTCTTCATCCATCTGTGGTATAAATTCTATATTATTGTACTTGGTGACCTCATCAGATCCTATGGATTTAATTAAAATTTTGGGAGCCACTGAATATTGATGTAGTTGCACTTAAATTTGAAAATTAAGAACAAGGTTCTGAGGACTATCATTTTATTAGGTTGACTAAGCAATAACCAATAAATTGGGTTAATGAACTCTTTCAATGTCCAAGGATCCTGAGTGAGGACTGATAGGGTATTTTATAAAAATTACAGGATGCCAGTAAAATCTAAAGTGTTGTAGGTATGTCTTTTTTCTGATTGATCTTACAACATGGTAGACTTTTTTAATGAAGGAGGAAGGTTAAGAGTCAATTCAGCTCTTTCCCATTAGCTTTCTCTTTGGGAGATAGGAATAATCCTCTGGTGATTTAATTAGTCTTCAGACTTGGATATAGTTTACAAGGCTTTTTGTTATTTTATTTTATTTTTTTCAATTGATGTTTTATTTTTCCAATTGCATGTTATAAAAGTTTTTTCAACATTCATCCACCTGGGTATGTGTGTTTTTTAAGTTACATGATTTTCTTCCTCCCACCCACCTCCCCTCCCCCTCACACCAGGAAGAGTCTAGTGAATATTGTACATACACATTTGCTTGCAAGACTTTTGTTGAATTCAGTTTGAATTTGGTTTCAGGTAGTGGATAGTGAAGTTATTAAAGTAGACGGTACTAGGTGGAGATTTAATTCAAAATAGAATTGAGTCCTGAGTGAAAGTAATTACCTGAAGATTAGAGTTACAAAAGGTAAGGAGTTTGAACTTACACTGCCTGGGAGAGTATTAAGCTTTTAGAAATAGAATTAAAATTAATTTTCAAGCCTCCTCAAGATTACATTCTTATCTGTGTGGAATTTAGAGAGGAGAGACTAAAAAGAGACAACATTTAGGATATTATTGAAGGTGATCTAGATGAATTGTTGAGGTTTGAACAAGGGTTTTGGCAATGCGACAATAAATGGACCCAATAAAGGAAATGTTCTATAACATTTATAAGTTCAAAGGCAATGTTGAATTTATAAACCTGGATAAATGTGAAGATGGTAGTATCCTAAAATGAAATAGGGAAGTTTGAAGGATGACTGGGTTTAAGGAATAAAGAAAAGTTCATTTTCAGACATGTTGAATTTGGCATGCTTGTGAGACAATTAGAAGATGGAGAGTATCATTCAGAAAGAGAATTCTCAAGTCTGTGAGCATAGATCTCATTCTTTTATGGGTAATGGTGATATATACAAAATGTTCACACTTGTGTGGAGTAACTGAAGAAGATTTAAGATACTGGGAATCGAAAAAGTTGATGAATGAGGAGGTCAAGAAGAGAGTATGTGTATCTGTGCACACAAATATGTCATCATCACTGGAGGAACATGGTAATGTGGGACTGAAATTTAATACAGATTATATGGCTAAGCAGAGATTTGGAGGATAGAAATAATACCTGAATTTTTAAAAATTAAAGAGATCACCACAAGAAAGGATGAAGGGAAAGGAGGAGGCAGCCCAGGAGAAAGATTGGGTAGCAGATTTCAAACTCCAGCAAAACATACTAAAAAAAAAAGGAACTGTCAGAGAGGAAGAGGACAACCAGCAGAACTGTCACAGAAGCCAAAAGGGGAGAGAATTTGTTTGAAAAGTTACTGACCGCAAATGCGAAGCCATATGCAGTGAGATCAAGAAGGAAGTAGAATAAGAAAAGACATTGTATTCTGCAGTTATTGCCAACTTTAAAGAATAGTTCTTGTTGTTTCATGGAGTCATTGGCTTTTATTTAATTAATTATAATGTTCAGAGATCTAGATGCTTGGGTAAGGTTTTGTAATTTCTTGTGCAAAGCAGTTAATTTCTTTTCCATTTTGTTCTTTTATGGCTGTTTACTTAACAAAATGTTTTCAAAACTTTAAAAAACTGTCCTGCTTCATCTCTTCGAAGCAATCTCTTCTAGAGATTCTATTTGAATTTGTTCTCAAGCTGTGTTTTTCTTTGAGGGTTTACTTTTAGATGTTTTGAAGCCATTTTCTTTTGGGTTTGTGTATTGAACTTCATTCCCACTAAAATTTTTAAGCTTATCTCTTTATAGTGGTAGTATAAATTGTGTTCACACATTCTTTTAGCTTTCTTTCTAACTTTTGAACTTGACAGTGGAGTACATTGCACACTTGAAAAGTAAGTCTGGGCTGGTCCTATTGTGTTGTTTGGGAATATTGACTGTTAGGTTATTCTTAGATACTCTGGCTAGGAACCTGATGAATTTCAGTACTCCCAAAGTGGTCTAACCTAGGACCAAATCTGATTGCTGCGTCCCTAGTTTTTCTTATGATTTTTTCTGATAATAGTGAATTTTTGTGGTATTTGACCCTTGATAGGAATTAAGGAAGTTCTACTGTTTCTGAGTGTTGGAATTACTGACTTCCCTTAGGTCTGTAATTACCATCTTGGTCATTCCTCTGCCAGCTTTATTTATAGAGTTGAGACATTTCTATCCTCCTGGAATTTGAACCAAAGCAGATGGATTGAATTTTTTAAGTGAAGTAAAATGTGAAGCCCTCTTTCACCTGAGAAGAAGGGTACTGTAAGAAATGATTTTAAGAGAAAGACCAAAGGGTGGAACAGCTTCTTTAGGTAGTTGGATAGGGAACCTATTAGGACATAGCAAAAGGACTGTCTTGCTGTTGTAAGTGCACCAGTTTTTTTCTGGATCTGCTGTAGTAGGTGGGAAATTGCTTTTAGCTTTTGGGAAGGGGTATTTATTGCAAAAAAGACATTAAAACTACTTTTTTCTCCCAATACCACGGGTAACATTCTCTTCTCTATTACCTTGATCCTTGTGAAAAGTGGGTTGATACCAAAGAATTTCTGAATTGTATTTTACTTGTCAATGTTACTAATAAATGTGGCATAGCTTCTAGATGAATGATTCAGTGTCTCAGCCACATCTGAACTGGGTCTTGATGGTCTTCTTCCAATCCTAGATGCTGAACTGCCTAACTAAAATCTAGTGTGGATTTTCCCCTTGAACCTACTACTGACTTGCTTCCTCAGTTTTTAAAGGTCACATTATTGTTTGCCTCGCTGCAGTGAGGATCCAAGTGAGGCTAGATACTGTAAATTTTTAATGGACCCTGTCAGAGTAGTTTAATGATTCCTCAGCAGTTCTGTTAAGCATCCATGTAAAAGAAAATTAAATAAATGGTTAGAGTAATCTAGGATTGGACTTAGGGAAGGTGTACATAAGTACTCTGTTTTTGAAAACCATTCATAATTTGGCTTACTCTTACCTATTCAGGCTTCTTACACTTTATTTACTTTTTGTAGTTTTGAACCATAGCACTTTCAATTTCTATAGGCTCTGTTTTTTTAATGGCTACACCCCATCCTAGAAGTATCTTCCTCCTTATCTCTGCTTCTTGGCTTCCTGAATTTCCTGGTTTCTTTCCTTTGGAATTATTTCCAGTTATCGTCTGTGTGTGTGTGTGTGTGTGTGTGTGTGTGTGTGTGTGTGTAATTCATAATTATTTGCATATTTTTTCTTTCCAGTAAACTTGAGATTAAGGACTGTCTTTTGTCTTTGTAGTCTCAGAGTATAGTGCAGTAATTGGTAAATTGTAAATGTTTGTTGACTTAACAAAAGTTAATATTTGGTGCTTTTAATTTTAGTGGAATAGAAGGAAGCATCTGTTTGATGAATTCATCTGTCTTCTATCTACTCTCTTGCTCCCTGTCTTGTAAATTTCATTTAAATATAGATGACTAGTTAAGGTTTATAAATTTTTTACTCAAGCCTGATTTGAGGTTGGATATCTCATAACTACCCAGTTTGTAGAAGAATCTACTGTTTGTTTTGTAGGAACAATTCTAATTATGGTAATCTAACATGATGTAAGATCAGTGGGCAGGTTAGATAGACTTTAGCTATAATAGTGTAAATAGTGTAATTCACAGTCAGAGAACTAAACAAAATCTTATCACTGTTACTAAAAATGTGGCATAGCTAGTAGATGAATGATTCATTGTCTCAGTTATGTCTGAACTAAGTCTTAATTGTCTTCCTCCAATCCTAGAAGCTGAACTGACTAATTTTAAAACCCAGTGTCGATTTTGTCCTTGAACCTCCTGGCGACCTGCTTCTTCACTTCTTAAAGGTCACATAAATAATTTGCCTTGGTGTTTCACCTTTCCTTTCTTCCTTTCCTGTAGAATTAAAGTAAAAACCTTTGTTTATTTGTAAAGATGGGGCAGCTTAAAACAAGCAAAATTAGTAGTTTTAATGCTTTTCCTTACCCCATTCCCTCTCAAGTGAAATTGTGGCTTTTTTTTGAGAAATTTTTAATTATATCCAGGTTATGGATACTAGTAAGCTTTTAGAAAGTCCTTGATAATAGAAATTTCTGAACTGGTCAACTTTAATTTTAAATCAATTGCTGAATTATATTTCACTCTCCTTGAGGATGGGTATATTGATATTGTCATAGGTCAGCTGGTTAGATTTAGAAACAGTATTAACAAAGTAAGTTTGGAAAACTTTAACAACTGAAATTAATTGATTACCTCCTTAAGATTAAGAAGTCAGTGTTGCAAGGTGCTCTGTTAGAACCTAAATTAAATCAGTGACATGGATCTTAATACTGAAAATGTTCAGGATTCCATTTTGTAGTGGTGGATAATAAGATCAATTATTAAGTAAGATTTTTGAAGCCAGGTACTGTGATGAGAATTGGGGAGATACAAAAGAAGTAAAAAGTTCATCACTGCTCTCAAGGAGCTTATGATTTTGTGTGTGTGTGTGTGTGTGTGTGTGTGTGTGTGTGTGTAGACAACATACAAACAAATATATACAAAGAAAGCTATATACAGGATAAATAATACATAATTACCAAAGAGAAAACTCCAGAATTAAGAGGGATTGGAGAAGGCTTCCAGTAAATGATGTAATTTTAGTTGAGACGTAAAGGAATCTAGGAAGATCAGTAAAGTGGAGTAGAGAAGGGAAAGTGTTATTTATATGGGGAACAGTTAAAGAAAATGCCTAGAATCAAGAGTTGGAATGTTTTAATCATGGAGTGAACAAGAGGCTAGCATCACTGCATTTAAGAATATATCTTGGCAGAGTAGAGGAAACACCACAACAAAATTCCCATCCAAACAGTTTTAAAATGACACCTCAGAAAGAATTTTGGAGTGCTGAAGCCAAGAAAAGGTCATTCTAAGCAAGATATTCCAAGCTAAAATAACTTAGGAAACTGGCAGGAGAGATCTGTGGCATGAGGCAGAAGATGGCCCAGAGCCCATGTGGATGGGACAGCAGTGATGGATTGTACACTAGTTTTGGGAGCTTTCAAGCCAAAGATTGATCAGTCAAATGATTGGAAAGAGATTAGTGGGTTAGCATGGGACATAGGAATGGACACTATTATGGAACTCTTTATCCACTTCCAGGTCATTGTTTAAGGGTGGAGAGGAGTGCCTTTTGGGTTATGAGAGAGCAGGGAAATTGAGACATATTTGTTTGATGCTGCTGTGAATCAGGGATTCTTCCTGCATAAAGACCAGAGCTAGACAAGGGGAGTAGTTATGACACAGCTCCCTGATCTTATCACCTTGGAAACATGAAAAATTTCTAAATCCCCAGAACAAGTAACTTCTCCTTTTAACATAAAGTTCAGTTCCAAGAAATAGGCTAGAAAAATGTACATGCAATAAATAAAGAACATGACCATAAGAAGGTTTTATAGCAGTAGGGAAGCTCATTAGTGAAAGTAGCTACACAAAGCCTCAAAGAAAAAAATTCCAATTCTCAGAAATAATTTTCTAAAACAAGAGTGGTAGAAGGAAATAAAAGGTAAAAAAAATATGAAAGGGAAGAAAATTATGAAAAGAGACTTAACAATTTGGTAAAAGAGGGGGGCCTAGGTTGGTGCAGTGGATAGAGCACCGAACTTGGAGTCAGGAGGACCTAAGTTCAAATGCATGCTCAGATACTTAATAATTGCCTGGCTATATGACCTTGGGCAAGTCATTTACCCCCCCCCCCCCAATTGCCTTGCCCCAATTTTTTTTTTTTGCAAAAGAGACTCAAACAACTCCTGAAGAAAATAATGATTTAAAAAGCAGAATTGTCCAAATGGTAAATGAAGTACAAAATTTAACTGATGAAAACAACTCCTTAAAAAAGTAGAATTAGCCAAATAGAAGAAAGACACAGAAGAAAAGAATTTCTTAAAAATTAGAAATGGGCAGGTGGAAGCTAGCAATTCCATGGGACATCAAGAAACAATAAAACAAAGTAAAAGAATGAAAAAATAAAAGGTAAATGTGACCTGGAAAACAGATTGAAGTGTGATAATTTAAGAATTATTTGGCCACCTAAGTTATAATATTTCAAGAAATTTTCAATGATAACTATTTCAATATTCTAGAACCAGATGATAAAATGGACATTGGAAGAATTCACTGATTGCTATCTGAAAGAGATCCCAAAATGAAAATTTGCAGTAATATTACAGCCAAATTTCAAATCTTCCAGGTCAAAGAGAAAATTACTTCAAGCAGCCAGAAAGGGACAATTCCAAGTATTATGCACCATACCAAGGATCACACAAGATTTAGCAAGTATGGTGTTAAAAAATCAGAGCCTGGAATATGATATTCTGAAGGCAAGATATTACCCAGTAAAATTTGACCATAACTCTTCAAGAAAAAAAAGGGGGGGGGATATTTAATGAAATTGAAGACTTTCAAATATTCTTGATTAAAAGACAGGGCTGTTTGGCATTCAAACACAAGACTCTAGAGAAGCATTCTAATTGGACTCCCAACTCAGAAATAAGAGAAGCCATTATTTGCATTTCTCTCTATATATCTGACATTTCTGACTGAATATTATTAAGGCAGTTAGATAAATTCTACATAGCTAGTTGGGGAGGGTAATTTAATTATTTTAGTATGATATTTTTAAAAATGCATGTACGAGAAAGAGTTATATCCTGGAAAATGTGGGAAGAGGAAGAATGAGGAAAAGTTATCTCCCAAAATAATATTGGGGGAGGGTACAGGTAATGCTTGAACCTTACTTTCCTTTAAATTATCTCAAAGGGGGGGAAAATATATACATTCATTTAGATATAGAAGCTATTCCTCTACAGGGAAGTAGAAGGGGATAAGAGAAAGGGAAGGGTGATAAAAGGGACAGAAAAGAAAAAAGATGGTCAGATATAAAGTGAACTTTAAAGAAAGGACAAGATAAAAAGAGAGAGATAAATAAGAAGAAAGGAAATGCACACTTGTAATAACTGTGAATTGAATGAGATGAATTCTCCCATAAAACAATCAGATAACAGGTTGAATTAAAAGCCTGAATTCAACAATATGTGATCTACAGGAAACATGAGTTAAACAAAGGGATGGAGCAAAATCTATCTTGCTTTAACTATTCAGTTAAGAGTAGCAATCATCTCAAAAAGCAGAATTGAAAAGTAAATCTAATTTAAAAAGTTAAACAAGGAGATAGTTTAGGTGGCACAATAAATAGAATATTGATTCAGGAAGACCTGAGTTTTTAAATACAGCCTCAAACATTTGACACTTACTAACTGTGTGACCCTGGGCATGTCATTTAACCCTGATTGCCTTGAAAAGAAAAACAAATTAAGCAGGGAAACCATATTTGCTAAAAGGTCCAATAGACTGGAGTGATAGCAGCATCAGACATGCATGCACAAAGTGGCATACCATCCAAATGTTTAAAGGAAAAGTTATACACATGGGGACCTTGACTTTCCTATGAGAGGTGGATAAATCTAATAAAATAAACAAGAAAGAAGTTAAGGAGATGAACAGAACCTTTAAAAAGTCAACTATGATAGATCTTTGGAGAAAATTAAATAGGAATTTAAATGATTATACTTTTTTCTAAGTCATACATGGTAAGTTCACAAAAAATTCTCGTGTATTATTAGGGCATGAAAATCTCATTGTCAAATGTAGAAAAGCAGAAATATTAAAAATATCTTTTTCAAACCATAATATAATATGCATTCAGTAATGAGCCATGGAAGCATTAAAGAAAATTATTTCAAAAGTAATATGATCCTAAAGCATGAGTGGATCAAAGAACAAATTGAAACAAAATTGTATTGAGTTGTAATAGCCATGAGACGTCACCATTTGTGCAAAGTAGTACTTAGTGAAAAAATTATAATCTCTTAACACGGTATATTTAAAAGAAAGAACAGGTGATTAAATTGGGCATGCAATAAAATAGCAAGAAAAAACAAATCAAGCATCCTCAATTAAACATAAAAATGGAAATCCTGAAAATCAAAGGAGAGATTAATAAAAATGAAAGTTAAGAAGTTGAACTTTTAAATAAAACTTGGTTTTATTAAGAAAATAAACTGATTGATTTAGAAAAAGAAATGAAAACCATTTTATCAGTATCAAAAATGAAGAGTAAATGCTTCACCAATTAAGATGAAATTAAAGCAATAATTAGAAATTATTTTCCCCTTTATATGGTGGTAAAATTGACATTGTGGGTGAAATGGATAAACATTTAGAAAAATATAAACTGCCCAGATCAGAAGAAGAGAAAGTAAAATATTCAAATAACCCTACCTCAGAAATTGAACAAACCACAAAGGAGTCCCACAAGAAAAAAATGAAAGGACCAGATAAATTTATCAAACTTTTATTAGTAAATTCTACCAAACATTTATGGAAAAATTAATACCAATGGTTTTATGAACTATTTTAAAAAAGTCCTAATAAATTCCTTCTCTGACAGAAATACGGCTTTGATACCTAAGGCAGAGAAAAAGAAAAAGAAAATTATAGACTAGTTTTCTTAATGATTATTGTTGTAAAAATTTTAAATAAAATTCTTGCAAGTTGATTGCAGCAATATATAACAAAGTTCATATATGATCAGTCAGAATTTATATCAGTAAAGTAGAGCTGGTTTAATATTAGGGAAACTAAGAAAAATCAGTAACAAAAATGGCAAATCACGTGATTATGCTGTTAGATGTAGATAAAATTTTTGAAAAAATGCTTCTATTTCTATTAGAAGCACTAAAAAGTTTAGGATTAAGTGGAACCTTGAGCATGTTTTTTATGTAATGAGGAGAAACTTGAAGTCTTCATACTGAGATCAGAGTGGAAGCAAGAGTATTTATTACCATCACTATTATTGTGTTATATTAGAAATGATAGCTATATCCATGACAAATATTGAAACAATAAAAATAGAACCAAAACTTACCACTCTTTGCATCCACAAATAATGCATCTTATCCTAGAGAATCAGCCAAGACCAATTGAAACAATTGACAACTTTTCCAAAGTTTCAGGATATAAAATAAATTTACATAACTTATTAACAGTTTTATATGGTTCTAACAAGACACAGAAGGAAGAGATTAAAAGTATTTCTATTTAAAAATTACTGTGGACAAAAATAAACTACTTGAGTCTACCAAGACAAACTGAGGGACTATATGAACTATAATTAAAAACACTTCACACAAATAAAGACAGATCAAATCAATTGGAATAATATTAATTGTTCTTGGATAGGTCAAGTCAATACAATAAAAATGATAATTTTGTCTTAGGTTAATTTACTTATTCAGAAATACCAAAGAATTATTTTGTAGGACTATAAAATATAAAATGCAAATTTATCTGGAAGAACAAAAGATCAAAAGTTTCTCTGGAAGAACAAGATCAAGGGGGTGGGGCCAAGATGGTGTCATGAGGACAGCATTTTCCAGGAGCTCTTTTCCAAAATATTTTAGAAACTAAAATTATGACTCTAAATTTCTGAGACAGGGCCCACAGAAAGGTCTAGTGAGGCAATTTTCTAGCCCAAGATCATGAGAAGGCTCTGTTCCATAGGGCTGGAGGGAGCTGCATTGCAGCCAGGGTTACCAAGCCAGAGCAAAGGAGGTCCAGCATTCTGGGAGCACCAGTTCTTGGCAGCAGAAGCCATTTTCTGACCTGCCAACCTTCCAGGGAACACCAAGCACAACTTGGAAGATCAGCAGGAAAACCTCTGCCAAGACAAGCATGGAGTCCCCATCATGGATCTCAGCGCAGCCCAGATCTCAGGACATGGAAGCAGGCCCACAGGGCAGCTGCTTCGAGAGCACTCATTCCATGGAAGGTAAGGGGGTAGGGGGGAAGATTGTTGAGGTCTCTCTTCTGTCCCAAGACTGGTCACAGTCTGGGCTCCCCATTGCCATGGAGCTAGGGACCCCCCCTCACAGCTCCAGTGCAGAGGGGCTTGTGGTCATCCACAGACTTTCAAAGCACAGGCCTGGAGAATAGTTAGGAAGGAACTGTGGTCCTTGCAGGGGTGTCCCAATAATACCCAAAAACTTGAGAAGCACCCCAAAACTAGAACACAGGCTGGGGAAATGAGTAAACAGGGAAAAAAGGAACCTGACCATAGACAATTATTTTGGTCCCATGGGTGATCATCATGCACACTCAGAAGATGACAAAATCCAAGCTTCTGTATCCAAAGCCTTCAAGAAAAACAGGACTTGGGCTCAGGCTATAGCAGAGCTCAAAAAAATTTTGAAAATCAAGGAAGTAGAGGAAAAATTGGGAAGAGAAATGAGAGAGATGCAGGAAAAGCATGAAAACCAAGTCAATAGCTTAGTCAAGGAGATTCAGAAAAATTGCTGAAAAAAAAATGTTAAAAACTGGTTTAGGTCAAATGGAAAAAGCAGTCCAAAAAGTTAATGAGGAGAAAATCTTAAAAAGCAGAATTTGACAGATGGAACAGGAGATGAAAAAGATCTCTGAAGAAAACAACCCCTTCAAATGTAGAATGGAGCTCAAGGAAGCTTATCACTTTGCAAAGAATCAAGAAATATAAAACAATACCAAAAGAATAAAAAACTAGAAGAAAATCTGAAATATCTTATTGAAAAAAACAACTGATCTGGAAAACTGACCCAGGAGATTGGACTATCTGAAAGTCATGATCACGAAAAGAGCCTTGACTTATTTTTTAAAGAATTTCTACAGGAAAATTGCCCTGATATCCTAGAAGCAGAGGGCAAATTGGAAATTGAGAGAATATACTGATTTCCTCTGAAGAGACCCCCCCCCTCAAATAACCCCTAGGAATATTATAGCCAAATTACAAGCAGCCAGAAAGAGACAATTCAAATATCATGATGCTACAGTCAGGATTGCACAGGATTATAGCAGCATCCACATTAATGGCTTGTAGGGCTTGGAATATATTTTGGAAGGCAAAAGAGCTTGGAATGCAACTGAGAATCATCCCCCCCAGCAAAACTGAACATTCTCTTCTAGAAAAAAAGATGGACATTCAATGAAATAGGAAAATTTCAAATGTTCCTACTGAAATGGCCAGAGCTGAACAGAAAGTTTGATCTTCAAGGACAGGACTCAGGTGAAGCTTAGAGAGGGTGGATGGGAAGAGCAAATTATAAGGGATTTAATGATGTTGAACTACATGTTTTCCTGCATGGGAATATGATAACTAATAATACTCATATGAACCTTCTCATTTATTAGGGCAGTTAGGAAGAACCATATATAGTCCAAAGCACAGGAGGGAACTGAATTTAAAGGTATGTAATATATTGTAAAAATGGAGCAACCAATGGGAGAAAGGGAAAGGATAGGTAGAATAGGCTAAGATATTTCATGTACAAGAGTCAGGGAAAAGCTTTTGCAATAGTGTGGAATGGGGGAAGGTGAGGGAAAATGAGTGAGCCTACATTCTCATTGGAAATGGCTCAAATCTAGAGGAAAAAGGAGAGAAAGGAGATGGGAGAAAGAGGACGGGGGAGGGGAAGAGAGAGATGTAGGTGATAGAGGAGAGGGTAGATGGGAGAGGATAGCCAGATACACTTTTTTTTTTAAACTTTTTGTTAGATAGTGGGATTGGGTGGCCTGTCCTGGACAATGGGGACTTACTTGCTAGTTGCTGGGTCTCTGGGGTGGGATGTAGGTTGTCTGCTGTTCCACTTGGCTGCCCCACAGCACACTTTTAAAGAGGGTTAGAATGAAAGGAGAGAGAAAATACAATAAATGGTAGTGGGGAGGAATGAAGAGAGGGAATTACAGTTAGCAACAGCAAAGTGTGGAAATATATGGAAGTAACTTCTCTGATGATTTTGTGATAAAGAATGTGATCAACCCCAGAGGCAGAGCTGATAATATCTGAACACAGACTGAAGTAAATTTTTTCTCTTTTATTCACTTTATTTCTTGAGGTTTTTTATTTTTGTGGAGGGGAGGGTAGAATTATGTTTACTCTCAGAACATGAATATTTTAGTAATGTATAAATAAGTAAAAATGTAAATTAAAATAAACAACATAAAAGAATATCAGGGCCGCTAGGTGCCATGCACTGGCCCTGGAGTCAGGAGTACTTGTTCAAATCCAGCCTCAGGCACTTAATAATTACCTAGTTGTGTGACCTTGGGCAAGCCACTTAACCCCATTGCTTTACAAAAACTAAAAAACAAAAAACAAACAAAAAAAAGAATTATCATTGGAATCTATGGAAAAAAATTATGAAGGCAGCCTAGCACTATCAGATTTCAAAATATACAATGTAGTAAACATGAAAACAATCTAATACTAGGAAATAGAGTAGTGGAATAGATTTGGTACACAATGTCCAGTAAAAATGACCACAGTATTCTGGTATTTGATAAATTCCTAGCTGGGAAAATTGGAAAGCACTTGACAGAAACTAGGTATAGACCATACCAAAATAAAATAAAAATAAATGATTTAGCCATAGTTACAGCATAAGTAAAGCAGGATGGGAACATGGAAAAATGGGCCTGTCACATCATTGTATAGGGGAAGAACTTGTATAGAAAGTACAGAGATGATCATGGGAAGTAAAATGGATAATTTTGATTACATGAAATTTAGAAAGGTTTTGCAGAAATAAAATCAATGCCACTAAACTTAGGAGTAAAAGAAAAAAGGAAAAATATGTTTTGCTGTTAGTCTTAGAAAGTCTTAATTTCTCTACTCCATAAGAAATGGAGCCACATTTATAAAAATAAGAGCCATTCTCTAATTGATAAATGGTCAAATGATATATGAACAGGCTGTTTTCAGAAGAAGAAATTAGACTGTCAATATTCATATGAAAAAATGTTCTAAATCACTTTTGAGTAGAGAAATTAAAATAACTCTTGAGTTATCACTTTACATCTATCCAATTAATTAACATGACAGAAAAGAAAAATTTCTGATAGTGGAGTGAATGTGGGAAAAAAATGGGGACACTAATGCTCTATTAGTGGAGCAGTGTTGAGAATAATTTGGAACTATGCCCAAAGAAATATAAAACTGCAGTACCCTTTGACCTAGCAAAAACTACCATTAAGTCTATTCTAAAGAAATAAAAAAATGAGGGAAAAGGACTTAAACATAAAAAACTATTTATAATAGCTGTTAGTAGTGGTAAAGAATTAGAAATTGAGATGCCCATTAATTGAGGTAGAGGACAAAAATGTGGCATATTGCTATGATGATGTACTATTTTCCTATAAGAAATAATGAGCAGAATGGTTTTTAAAAAATTTGGAAAATTTTTTATGAATTGATGCAAAGTGAAGTGAGCAAAACCAGGAGAGCATATGCTATCTAGCATAACAATGTTGTAATGTGATCAACTGAAAGACTTAGCTATACTAATGAAGACAATAATCCAAGACAGTTCCAAAGTATCTCTGATGAAAAATGCCATATACTTCCAGAAAAAGAATGGATAAACTCTGAGTGTATATTAAAGCATATTTTTTCTCTTAATGTTTCTTGTTTTGTGTATATGCATAGTGTATTTGTATTTGCAATATGAATAATATGGAAATATATTTTCCATGACTTCATACTTATATAGGGAAAGAGAAAATCTGAAACTCAGTTTTTAAAAATGAATATTAATTTTTAAAAATGTAATTTAGAAATATTTAGTAAAATTAAATATATGTTTAAAAACCTGGAATAATATCTTTTGCCTTGTAAGGTTTGTAAGAAATATGCAAGGGTATGAGAGGACTAAGATATAAAGAATTTTGAATGACTAACAACACATTTGTATTTGGTCCTGGGAGTGGTAGGGAGACACTGGAGTTTATTGAGTGGAGAGATTGACTTGATTGACTCTGCATTTTAGGAAAATTAATTTGGTGGCTGAATAGAGGATTTATTGGAATGAGAGACAGCTTGATCAAGGAAATCTGATAGCTGTTTCCTTTGCATAGTTGAGGCATGAGGTGATAAGAACCTGTTCTAGAGTGTCTAACTGGGTAAAAGTAGAGAAGGGGGCACAGAGAGAATTTCATAAATTAAATCAACAGACTTTTCAACATTTTGAATATGAAAATTGAGAGATAGTAAAGAGTTCAGGATAAGTAGAGAGGTTGTGAAGTCTGAAGGACTGGGAGAATGATGTTGCATTCTACAGTGCTAGGCAAATTAAGAATGGGAGAAGATATAGGAAGATAATGAATTCTGTTTTGGAAGTGAAGAGATCACTAAATGAAGTAAAATGGAGGGGGAGAAGAGGGGCCAGCCAAGAACCAAAAGCCTAGAAAAAAGTTTCAAGGAAGAATGAGTGGTCAGCAGTGTAAGAGGGTTGTTTTTTATTTGTCTTTCATTTTTGTTTCTATTATATAAATATGTTATTGGTTTCCAATTACATACAATGGTAATTTCTACCAATCATTTTTGTAAGGTTTTGAATTTTATAATTTTTTCCTCCCTCCCCCCAACAGAAGCCAATCTGATAAAGTCTTTACATTTGCTTCCATGATATGCATAGATCAAAATTGAATGTGTTGAGAGAAGAAATCTATCCAAAAGGAAGAAAGTAAACAAAAGAGATAGCAAAATTGCGTAGTCTATAAGACAATTTTTAAAAAATTGAAGATACTGAGTTTATGTATAACACATTGTTTTTCAAAAAAATTAGAGTCTAAAAACTGGGAGTGTCTTACCTTGTGGTTGTGGATTTTTTTATGTGCATCTTCCACTTTTTCTGCACTTCTTTTTGCGTTCATTGTTGTAGATTCTTTTACTTGCATTTTCTGCTTTTCATGCTTATTGTCTTGGTATTCATTGTTTCACATTTGTTACCGCATACTAGGTTATGTTTTGCCACGTTCTGCCAAGAATAGGCTCAGATTTTTGTACAATGCTGAATTCTAGTTCAAAGTGATCCAGTTTGCCAAAGTGAATGGAAATCATACTGCTGAATGTGTTTGGTCCTCCTCTAACTGAAAAAGCAATCTGAGATGGGCCATGGGAAGAGAAATCCCACTGAAAATGCTACTGCAGAAGACCATGAAAGACAAGTCAGCAAAATGGTCTGATTTAGAGAGGGAATTGAAGATATGAATTGAAGAACAAAGGGCCGGGGCTGTCAGGTGGCGCAGTTGATATAGCACCAGCCCTGGAGTCAGGAGTACCTGAGTTCAAATCCAACCTCAGACACTTAATAATTACCTAGTTGTGTGACCTTGGGCAAGCCACTTAACCCCATTTGCCTTGCAAAAAACCCCAAATAACTTTTTTTTTCAAAGTAGGACACAATTGGTGCTTCAGGTTGATGAAATGGAATGGACTAAGAATGTGTCCACATACCACACTTGTCTGAAAGGTGCTTGAAAACTATGAGCAGAAGATCCTTGAATTTCATGATGAATAAAACTTAGTTCAGTAACTTTATGGAATACTTTTTTTTTTTTCAAATTTCAGGCCCTGAAATTAAGTTGTATCTTATACATGGGGAAATGCAGTAATAATCTTTGATCTTCGTTTAAACTCCACAGCTCTTTCTCTGGATACAGATGGTAATCTCCATCATAGATTCCTCTAAACTTGTCCCTGATCATTGCACTGATGGAGTGAGTAAGTCCATTAAGGTTGATCATCATTCCATATTGTTGTTAAGGTTTATAATGTTCTTCTGGTTCTGCTCGTCTCACTAAGCATCAATTCATGTAAGGTATTCCATACTTTTCTGAAATCCCATCCATCATGATTTCTTTTGTTTAATTTTTCATTCATTCATTCATTCATTCATTCATTCATTCAATTTATTTATTTGGATTTTGGGAGGTGAATGGGGTTAAGTGGCTTGCCCAAGGCCACCCAGCTAGGTAATTATTAAGTGTCTGAAGCCTGATTTGAACTCAAGCACTCCTGACTCCAGGGCCATTGCTCTATCCACTGTGCCACCTAGCCACTCCATCATGATTTCTTATAGAGCAATAGTGTTCCATCATGTACATAATATAAGACGTTTGAAAGAAGTCAAGAAAGATGAAGATTGAGTAGATTTGGTGGCAGTAGACAAATTGAGATTAAAAATTAATGTAAGGGTGTGTGATAGAGGATGCCAGTCTGTTAGAGAAGATTGGATGAAATGCACTTGAGTGAGTAGAGAGCCTAACCCTTAGTAAGGCATAAGGCCACTTCATCAAGGATAAAGGAGGAAATAGTGACAGAAAGCATCTGAGTATTTTAGTAGATGAGAAAGAGAGAAGTTGCAAATGGTTTCTGTTAAATATGAGCTGAGATCCACAGCTGAGAGAATTGGGTGGGGAGGGTATGGGTATGGTTGAACCTTGAGACATTTGAGGGAAATGGAAAGGTGAGTTGGGGGTTGATATCTATACATAAAAATGTGTGGATACAGACTCTGCTCAGATCTTCTATTTCACCTGAAAAGAGACAATAATCATGGCACTTGACCTTGAAAAAAGATTGGAAACTTCTTTGTAGGAAAGTTGTTTGAAGGATATATCCTGTGAATTGTTATGAACTGGTTCAGTTTTCTGCTTCCTTGCTATTTCTCCCTGATGAAATTGTAAGGTAATTCAAAAATTTAAATTATGCTCAAGGTTTTCCCCCAATATATTATTATTATTATTGGAACAGGTTTACCTTTTCAAAATGTGTTATAACAGCACTCTTTGGAGAAAATAAGGCTTAGGAGAGGTGTTCCTTTTACTGCCTTTTGTGAATGAGATATCTATACAATAGCAGTTATGTCATCAGAGAAGTGATAATGAATCATAGGTGTCACTGGGATAGAATGAATATTACCAATAATTGAAACCATCTTCTCTATTTAACAGACAAAGAATCTGAAGCCCCAGTATAACAAGATTTAAAAGGAGAAAGGAATCTTAGAACTAATGTAGTCATAGCTCCCTCATGAGGAAACAAAAAGTTAAACAATTTGTCCAAGGTCACAGAGCTTAGCTAGATGGTGTTGGGAGAAAGCTTGGATACAGTTTTTTGATAAATAGGTTCCATGCTCTGTAGTGCTGAGGTACCTCACTGATAAGGGAGACTGAAGGGCCAGTGACGCCAGCGACGTTAGGATCGTCATCAGAATTCCTGTTAATCTATCAAATTAGGCCATATGGTGAAATGTTCTAGAAAAGGCAAGAAATAAGGATGTCTTTGCACAACATACCCCTCATTATAATAAGCATTATGTTGCATGGTCCTGTGTGAACTCAGACAACTATTATTATTTTGTTCTTTATACTTCATTATTTTTGAACTTCTACATATATTGCTACCCAATTTATACAGACTATTTTTGTCTTTCAGTTTTAAATCTTAATTTTAGTTGTGTTTTTTCTTCCCAAATTATTAAAGAAATTTCTGAAGAAAAAAAAGAAAGTAACAGTCTGAGGTTTTGTGTATAGTTGCTATTCTTTTGGGGAAAACAGATTGTAGACTTACATCATTTTCATTTGAAATTACATGACTGACTGAATTCTGCTTAGAGAGAAAAAAATATTATTGGCATAGTAGGGTTGAGTTAAAAAGCACAGGTAGAGAACTGTATCTTCTTGACTTGCTCCAAAGAATTTTCTGAATATGTAAAATTTAGGAAATTATTTTTAACTTGAAATGGATGGTCAAAAGAGAACTATATTTGTTAGTCTGTATTTAAAACCTTGAAATTATCTTATTTAAATTTATTTTTGATTTTATTTTTGTTTAGATTATATTTGTTTTTTCTCCAATCTTATTTGCTCTTATCAACTTAATTTATATTATGTCTGGAAATCATATATATCAGCTTTGCAACAAAGCTTGAGGATGTAATTTTGGGGGGAATGCAAGAGGGAGGTCAAATAAGTTTAACTGAACAACTGTTCACCTATGCTTTCTGTAGTTTTTCTTTTTCATTGGAGGTTAATCTTTTTTTTTTTAAAAAGGAAAGTTTCTTTTTTTTATCTAAGTGGATGTTTAAGTATTTGTGATGGAGGTTCCATAAATTGATGACCTTATATAAAAAAAAACCCCAAACTATGTATTTCCTGTTTAAAAGGTCAAAATAAAAGGCAGAATTATAATGCAAGGTATAATTGTAATAAAAAAAAATGTGTCCCTGGAGTTGCTCTTTTTTGGATGGAAAGGCAAACTATGATTCTATGATTTTTATATCTGCAGCTAACTTGAAAATGTGACAAAGCTCACTTTCATTTCTTGTTTATTGTTTTCCTATTGGACAATTCTTCCTTGGCAACTAAAGCCTGCTATTTGCATAGTCCATTTTGATTGGCCAGATCTCTGTCTAAAGTTTCCAATCATATGATACTGGTTTAGTGGTAGGCTATGCTAATTAGCTGCTGTTGCTGAGTTTTAGGATAGTTTTCTCTGTGCTGTTCTGCTGCATTGTGTTGTCAAGTGAAAGACACTGATATATGAATATTTAATGATCTCTAGCACTTTCCACTCACTGTGGGCAGGCAGATTTTAGAACCCACATGGAAATAAGAATTTAACCACTCTAATAAACAAAATGTGCAATACATTTAAGAATATTTCAGTATAAAATCCTATTCAATGAAATATTTTAGAATATAAAGGAAAAAAAATTTTAGGTCTCCTAAATATAACTCTAAATAATAGCTGTTTTATTAACCATTAGAAAATGACTTCTCTAAAAGCCTTAGTGAAATATAATTGTTGTCACTGACTGGGACAAGTACCATTTCAAGAGCTAGTAATATAAATGCACATATTCTTGGCATGAGACTTAGGGTTTTTATGAGTATTACATTTTTATTGCTTTTAATAAATAAGATTTAAATGACATGAGTCAAGATGTACCTTGCCCTGCCATTACTTCCAGGAACAGTATTAAATCAATAACTTTTCCATTTATGATACCATCTTAGTTTTAAAAATCATGTGGGTTCTTTCCTCTGTTGCTGTCTTAAACTTTATTTCTGGTTTCTTTAATCATTCTGCTAATTATAAGGAAGATTAGTTTTGACATTTTTATTCTAAAATACTAATCTTGATTTTTACTATTTTCAAACCCAACAATAAACATTTGATGATTTCTTGTGGATAATACAAAGAAGAAGAAAATTTCATTTGTCTTCAGGAAAAATACTGATCTATTTGGAAATTAAAGCCTAACTGTTGGAGAAATTAAATAACAATATAAAACCACAATACATGATAAATTAAAAGGAAGTTCAATATAATACTGAAACGGGTGCAAGAATTGGAAACCAAAATGATGCCTATTAATTGGAGAATGGCCAGACAAATTATGGAATATTACTGTAATAGAATATTTTTGCACCATAAGAATTCATAAAAAGGATAGATTCAGAAATCCTGGGAAGCTACATAGAGTGAAATAAGGAGAGTCAGGAGAACAATTTGTAAACAATAATTACAACAGTAGAAAGAAAACATGTTTTTAAAAAAGCCTCTGATCAAAGCAGTGATTATTTTACTCCAAACGTGGGATGATGAAGCATGTAATACACCCTGAGAGATAGAGGTGGTGGACTTTGAGGGGCAGGTTAAGAAAAAACATCCATTTCATATTTACAGTTATGATTACTAACTCTCCATTTCCCTCCATGCTATCTTCCCCCATTTCTACTTTTCTCTTTCCTTTCTCCTCATCCCTCTTCACTAGTGTTTTGCTCCTGATTGCTGCCTTTCAGTTGGCCCTTTCTATAGCCCTTTTCTTTTTCCTTTTCCCTTTCCTCTTTGACTTTTCTTTTTAGCTCTTCTTTAATTTTACATTTACTTTTACTTTTGTCCTTGCTTTTTTCAGACCTTCTTCCCCTTTCTTTCCTCTTTCTCCCCACTCTCCCCCTATTTCTCTGTAGGGTAGGATGTTTTAAATCCATTTACGAATCTTAGGGCCAAATCTGTTGGGAGTAAGGTTTACTCAGTGCTCACAGCCTTTCTTCCTCATCCCTCTACTTTAATAGGATTTTATATCTCTTCATGTGGTGTTATTTATCCTCTAATGGCTCACCTTCTCCAAGCATAAACCTTCTTTTCATGTCTTGACTGTTTTAAACCTGTCTTGCACATACAACCTCTGTAAAGATACACTCCTTTTATCTGTCCTGAAATAAGTATAATTTCTCAAGGGTTGAGTGATTGATTCATAAGCAATATTGCCTAATAGTTGCTTCATATCACAGCCTCTGTCCAAGTACACTCCCCATTATCTATCCCCTTAGAAATACAGTTCTTGGGGCAGTTAAGTGACACGGTAGATAAAGCACCAGCCCTGGTGTCAGGAGGATCTGAGTTGGAATTCGGCCTCAAACACTTAATAATTGCCTGGCTGTGTGACCTTGGGTAAGTCATTTAACTCCATTGCCTTAAATAAAAAAAATACAATTCTCAAGAGCCACTAACATCATTAAAAATTATAATCAATTTATACCATACCCTCTTTCTAGGACCCTCTATAGAAGTACAATCCTCATGAGTTAAGTATCATGGAAAGCAAAATCACTCAGGAGCTAAAAGTTTGATCACAGCACAGTCAACTTATATCCACACCCTTTGTCTAAATATGTTTATTCCTTTCCACTGTTCTAAGAGAAATAACTCTCCAGAGTTAACTAACATTTTCCCCTCTTTGTTTACCTTTTAACACATCTCTTGAGTCTTGTATTTGAAGATCAAATTTTTCTGGTCAGTTCTGATCTTTTTATCAGGTAAGTTTGAAAGTCCTCTTTTCCCCCTGAAAGAATATACTGAATTTTGCAGGGTAATTGATTCTTGGGTAATTCATGCTCCTTTGCCCCCTCGAATATTATATTCTAGACCCTCTGATCATTTATGTTGAAGTTGATAAGTCCTGTTTAAATTTTACTGTGGTTCCCTGGTATTTAAATTGCTTCTTTTTGACTGCTTGCAGTTTTTTCTCCTTTAGCTGAGAATTCTGATATGACTACAATCTTCCTTGGAGTTTTTTTTTTTTTGAGGTCTTCTTTTGATGGATTCTTTCATAGACTATTTTATCTTTTTGTTTTAAGAATTAGGGCAATTTTCCTGCATGCTGTTGTTTACCTCCCTTTCTGATTGTGGCTTTTAGTAGCCCAGTAATTCATAAATTATCTCTCCTGGATCTATTTTCCAGGTCAGTTTTTTTTTCCCAAGAGGTACTTTTATACTATTTTTTCAGCCTTTGGTTTTGTTTGATGGAATTCTGGTTCTCAAAGAGTCATTCATTTCCATTTATCCAATTCTAGTTTTTAAGGGTTTTATTTTATTCAGTTAATTTTTTTGTTTCCTTTTTCTAGTTGGTTAATTTTATTTTCTGGTTGGTCACTTTTACTTTTAAAATTATTATTTTCTTCATTTAATAATTCATAATTCTCCTGCATAACTCATTTCTTTTCTTCCTTTTTCTTCTTACTCTCTTCTTTGGTTTTCAAAATCCTTTTTGAGTTCTTCCAAGAACTTTTGGAATTGAGACCAGTTCATCAGTTCCTTAGAGGCTTCACTTGTAGGTGTTTTGTCTCTGTTTTCCCCTTCTTAGATGTTTTTACCATCCTGTCAGAATAGTAACTGTCGGTGGGTTGGCACTTTTTTGTTGTTGTTGTTGTTGGGGTTTGTTTTTTTTTTTTGGTCATTTTGTCATCTGAGCTCTGTTCCTGTGGTATATAGGGTATATACTTTCAAGCTTTTTTTTTTTTGCTGGGGGCCAGAGTTCTTATCCCTGACTTTACACTCTGGTCTGTCTGGTGTTCCCAGTTTACATCTTGCACTAGAACAGCCCAACATCACACCAGCTTACAAAGTCTCAAAACCTTTTTTTCTGAGCTGGGGTTGGTATCCTCATTGCTGGCAGATCTGGGCCGGGATCTTAGCTGAGTGGGGCTAAAAGCCTCTCACTCATTTCCCAACTCTTTCGCCTGTACTGGTCTATACTCCCTTTTAACCCATGCAACAGAACCTTTCCTGAAGTTCTTTCAAGATAATGCCTTGAAAAGTTGTTTCACATTTTTGGTAACTTCTGTTGCTTTAAGATTTGTTTAGAAGCTTCATTCAGAATTGTTTCAGGAAAAGCTCCTCAAACTTAGTATCACCTTCCTGGTTTTCTAGTTTCTGTTGCAACCATCTTGCCTCTATTCTGGAAGTTCCAAAATAGCATTTTTTAAAATGGTCAAAAAGAATAAAAGGAGTTGCAGAAATAGAAGCAAGCAGGATAAATTGGCTTTGAAACTAAGGTATAACATATCATATTAGTTTAAAAATACAAGCTGTACATAATAGAGATTCAAAGTTTTATGTGGTTTTCATTTTTATTTTTATTTACTTTCTGTACTGTTTATGTGGAAATACTGGTTATTAAAAAAGTATTGAATAAAAACCAACTTTTTAAACATAAAATAACAAAAAATAAAACAGAAAATAAAATATTTTAAGATTTTATAAGATGATATGAGAATATGAGCTGAAAGGGAATTTAAGTCTATATCATAAGAGTAATCGGGCCCCTAATTTTATGGATGAAGTGATTAAGGTTCCTAGTAAGTGACTTTACCAAGTCCCCACAGACAGCCAGTATTCTAATGTGTCAGAGTTGAAATCTGTCTTAGACACATATTAGCTGAGTGACCACGGGAAAATACCTTAACCTCTCTTATCCTTAGTTTCCTCTTCTCTAATAAGATGTTAATAGTAGAAGTGTCTATATTAATAGGGTTATTATTAATATCAAATTATATAATGTGTATTTTTTCAAATCACAATGCATCCTATATAGAAATGTTAGTTATTGTTCTTGTAGACCACATTTGTCAGGAAAAACTAAATTATTTTAAAGGAAGTTTTGAAGGATGATAGAATTTAGATACCTTGAGGGGACAATTTCTGAATGGGGTGAGAGAAACTAAACAAGGATATGGTGACAGGAAAATAGAAGTGGTATGCAAGAAATAAGACTCTTTTGACTGTACTGGAGGATGCATAGTTAAGTGGTGCAGTGGGCTATAGAGATTGAGGCTAATTGTTAGTGACTATGAATCTAAAAGCCAGATAAATGGATTTTTTAGTGATTTGTTTGTATATTTGAAGAAGTCATGATTACTATTCCTATTTTTAGTGCAAGTCTCTCTTGTCTTGGATTTTGTTTTAGAAAGAGTTGAAAACTGCTGGTATTTTCAGGTTAAAAATATATTAAAATTTTTTTATAGAAGATGAATCTAGAAGATGGCAGCATTTCCTGGGAACTCTTTTCCCCCAATACTCCAAAAGCCATCAAATTATGACTAGTCAAAATTTAGAGGTGCAGAATCCACAGAAAGACCGAGTGATACATTTTCCCAGTTCAAAATAACTTAGAAGCTCAGTGGGAAAGGTGTGTTTCACCAGGCCCTGGGGTTGGGAAGAAGCTCGGACCGCAGCCCAGCCCAGCCCGGGGATCACTGGGAACAGCTTGAAGGGGCAGTGAGAGAACTCTGCTACACCAGAATGATTGTGGAGTGAGGAGCACTGGCTGCAAAACCTGCAGCAAGAATCAGGGGAAACCAGCCTGCACCTCCAGAGCACAGCCCACAGACAGTAAGGGGGTCAGGGGAGACTGTAGAAATCTCTCTCTGCTCTCCCTAGGGCAGGACTCTGCTGTTTATCCACACTCAGATCCAGGTTGCAGTTTGGCCTTACTAAGATAACAGGTACCCTCCTCACAACTCCAGAGCAGAGGGAAGTGCCTGTGGTCATCTACATATCAAAGCACAGGCAAGACAGCATAAGACCTTCAAGGAATAAAGGTTCCAGTGGGGTGTCCCAGAAAAAACCCCCAAAGCCTTGGAAGTGTGGTAAATTAGTCTTGCACTGAGGAAATGAGTAAACAACAGAAAAAAGAAAAATTTGACCATAGAAAATTACTTTAGTCCCATGGAAGAACAAAACACATACTCAGATGACAACAAAAATCGAAGCTTCCATATCCAAAACCTCCACGAGAAATAGAAGATGGGTTCAGACTGTGGATGAGCTCAAAAAAAGACTTTGAAAAGCAATTAAGGGAGATGGAGGAGAAATGAGAGCATTGCAGAAAAATCATGAAAACCAAATCAGCAGCTTGGTGAAAGAAATACAAAAAATACTGAAGAAATTAATATGTTAAAAACCATTTTAGGCCAAATGGAAAAAAGTAAAGCAAAAGGCAAATGAGGAGAAGAATGCCTTAAAAAGCAGAATTGGCCAGCTGGAAAAGGAGATAAAAAAAGCTCTCTGAAGAAAATAACTCCTTCAAATGCAGAATGGAACTAAAGGAAGCTGATGATTTAGTGAGAAATCAGGATGAAATAAAACTCTTCCAAAAAAGCCAAAAAATTAAGAATGTGAAATATCTCATTGGAAAAACAACCGACCTCAAAAACAGATCCAGAAGAAATAATTTAAAAATTATTGGGCTACCGGAAAGTCATGACCAGGAAAAGAGCCTAGACTTAATTTTTCAAGAAATAATACAGCAAAACTGCCCTGAGATCCTAGAAGCAGAGGGTAAAATAGAAATTGAGGGAATTCACCAGTCACCTCCTGAAAGAGATCCCAAAAGAAAAACTTCCAGCAATATTTATAGCCAAATTTCCAAACTCCCAAGTCAAAGAGAAAATTCTAAAAGCTGCCAGAAAGAAACAATTCAACTACCAAGGCTCCATAGTCAGGATTATACAGGATCTGACGACATCTACATTAAGGGCTCGTAAGGATTGAAATATGATATTCCGGAAGGCAAAAAATCTTCCTTTACAACTGAGAATCAACTACCCAGCAAAATTGAACATCCTCTTTCACAGGAAAAGATGGACTTTCAGTGAAACAGGGGACTTTCAAACTTTACTATTGAAACAACCAGAGCTGAACAGAAAGTTTGATCTTCAAGTACGGGACTCTGGTGAACCGTAGAGGGGGTGGAAGAGAAGGACTGACTATGAGGAACTCAGTGATATTGAACTCTTTGTATTCCTTCAATGGAAAGAAGATGTTGATAACTCATATACAGCAAAACTGCCCTGAGATCCTAGAAGCAGAGGGTAAAATAGAAATTGAGGGAATTCACCAGTCACCTCCTGAAAGAGATCCCAAAAGAAAAACTTCCAGCAATATTTATAGCCAAATTTCCAAACTCCCAAGTCAAAGAGAAAATTCTAAAAGCTGCCAGAAAGAAACAATTCAACTACCAAGGCTCCATAGTCAGGATTATACAGGATCTGACGACATCTACATTAAGGGCTCGTAAGGATTGAAATATGATATTCCGGAAGGCAAAAAATCTTCCTTTACAACTGAGAATCAACTACCCAGCAAAATTGAACATCCTCTTTCACAGGAAAAGATGGACTTTCAGTGAAACAGGGGACTTTCAAACTTTACTATTGAAACAACCAGAGCTGAACAGAAAGTTTGATCTTCAAGTACGGGACTCTGGTGAATCGTAGAGGGGGTGGAAGAGAAGGACTGACTATGAGGAACTCAGTGATATTGAACTCTTTGTATTCCTTCAATGGAAAGAAGATGTTGATAACTCATATGAACTTTATCATTTATAAGAACTGGTAGAAGGAGCATATATAAACAGGGCACAGGAAGTAGCAGAATATAGTAATATAGTGAAAAGATTGAGTCAATGGATGATAAAGGGAAGTACTGGGAGGGAGAGAAAGGAGAGGAGGAAGGAGCTAAGAAGTTTCACAAATGTAAGGAAAAGCTTTTTCAATGGAGTGGAATGGGGGACGTCAAGGAGGAATGAATGAGCCTTCATTCTCATCAGGATTGGCTTAGAGAGGAAATAGCATACACACTTAGTAGAGTGAGGAACTCTATCTTACCCTAGAGAAAAATGAGAAGAAAGGAATGGGTTAAGGGGAAATGGGGGCAGGGAAGGTGGGAATAAGTGATAGAAGAGAGGGAAGATCATGGGAGAGGGTATTCAGATACATCACCCTTTTGAACAGGGACAAGGTGAAAGGAAAGATAGAATAGAATAAGTGAGAGTAAGGAGGAATAGAGTGGAGGGAAATAGTAATAGCTACTGTGGGAAAAATATGAAGCAATTTCTCTGGTGAACTTAAGATAAAAGAAGGCAGCTCATCCTAGAGACAGAACCATTGGAATCTGAACACAGACTGAAGTACATTTTCTGTCTGTCTGTCTGTCTGTCTGTCTGTCTCTCTCTCTCTCTCTCTCTCTCTCTCACTCACTATTCTTTAGGTTTCTCTTCTTCTTGGGTATGGGTGTTATGTTTACTCTTATGACAGAATTATTATAATATAAAATAAATAAACCAAAATCATACTTTTAAAAGGATGAATCTAATAGCAATAAGCATTAAATTTAAGTGGCAAAAGCTTCAAGCTTTTGAGTCTAGTTGTAGTTCAGGTCTGATAGAGGAAATACAAAGGGAGAGTTTTGAGAGTGATAAAAAAAACCACCAAACTTAGCAATTGAAGGCCAAGGAATCAAATCTGATTCTGTTATTTTGAGCCTGAAATACTGATCATACAATTTACAGAACTAAGGAAATATCTCAAAGAACCATAAATGTTATCTATCTGGAGAAACTTTTTTCTAGTTCCCTCATTTTAGATGTTAAGGAAAATTGAGTTTCCGAGAGCATGCAACCTAGCATACAACCCTGGTCTTTATATTCTATTTGTTATTTCTTTCTACAACATCAAGGGAGGGGGGACTGTTTATGTTTTCT
The DNA here is from genome assembly GCF_037893015.1 of Macrotis lagotis. Lineage (NCBI taxonomy): Eukaryota > Metazoa > Chordata > Mammalia > Peramelemorphia > Peramelidae > Macrotis > Macrotis lagotis. Next base: position 501,901,607 of record NC_133658.1, read on the forward strand.
TCCCTATCACTATTTGTGCTATAGGGTGGATATGAATTAGTGGGGATGACAGAAGTTGAGGTAATACATTATAACGATTAAGTATGAAGCAGCATTGAGCTTACTTCTCTTCTTTCCTTCCAACAAAGAACATGAATTTTAAACATATTGGGTTGTTACCAGATCTTTGAGATTCTGCATGGAGGAGGGTGACTTCAAGTATAGCAATTTAAAAAAAAAATTTTTTTCCCCGTGCAGACTCTTTTCCTCCATGTACCAACCTCCCTTTCCTCTGCAGAATAGTATAATGAAAACAACCCTGAATTTGATGCCATAAGACTTAAAGTTCAAGTAATAGCTTTGCAAATTGTGTTCCAAGAGCAAGTATTGTAGAGACTCGTTTTTTTAATCCATATAAATAGGTTTGACTAGATGATCTGAAACTCTTTTCAGCCATAAATTTAGATTTTCACATGAGATTTCGCATTAAGATGCCTGAAATGTATTTATTATTTATTTCTCATACAAGATCAAATCCTTGTCATTTGATATGTCAAATTTGCATGTTATCTTTTTTTGAACCCATTGTTTTAGATACTGTATTCCAGTGTAAGACTGGAGCAAGCTTTTAGTTTTGTTTTACAAGTGACTAGGATTAGCCTGGTGGCAGTCATCTGAGACTGAGTTTGACCAGGCATGACTGTCATAAAATATGAAAAAAATAGAGCATATTGTTGAATTAAAAGTTAAGATTGAAAAAAGGGGAAAATGAAGTAAGAACATTAAAAATAGCTATGTAAGTACTAAACATAAGTAATTGCAAGTCCAGGAAAAGATGGATAACAGATTAGGAGGGGTTAAGGGAATAATAACATGCTCAACTGTGCCTTAAGCAGATTTTGATAGTTTTGTGAAAGACCAATATGAAAGTAAAGACAATAGAATGAGATAAGCAATTTAGGTGATATTGTAATAATTGGATGAAATGTTTCATAATTCTGCAGTAGTGCTTTAAGTGCAAATATCTAGTTGATTGTCCAGTTTTGTCAGTTCTGTATTCACATCGCTTATGTCCTCTTTCTTCTGTTTATTCACACGGACTCAAATTCAGGTGCATGGCAGGATTATAGTACTTACAGTAGAAGTAGGAAAGTTTGGAGAAAAAAAGGTACTTTTAAGGGGATATAATAATGAAATTTATTTTGTTTAAGTTACCTATGAGCTTCCATGTAGAACTAATTCAATACAGTGGTGAGAACATAGGACTTTTTTAAAAATTACTTTTTGCTAGTTCATCTCTTTGCTTGATGATGCCATTGGGTTCTATGTGTTGAATTAATAGGTTATTTATAGTGTAGGGAGAAGGAACTGAACTTATAATTTCAATGTCCGGGGAACCCCCTTGATTGATGCAGGTTGATCAAAAACACTGAAAAATAAAGTAACTAGTCAATACAGCAGTAAGTATAACATGAAACCAGGTCTTCCTGATTTTGAAGCCAGCCTTTTATCTTCTCCTCAACTTCTCCCTCCCATATCCTTTTTATATATCTTCCCTTTATTCCCTGCCTTCCCTATTGTCATCTCTGTCACAATATTTCTCTGTCTATATATCTGTACCCATCCATATACATATTCATATACTTGTGTATACAACATTTTATCTACATAAAGATAAGTGATTCCATTGAATCAAATGAGATCACTATAGAAGTATATTGAGAAAGTAAAAAGAACAACATTTTTAGGGAGCACGAGATTGAAAAGGAATGACTAGATAGATGTAGGAGGAAGAGAGTACACAGTATAAAACTTTGGGAGAGTTTAGAGGGAATAGTTGAATGAGGAGAGCCAGAGGATCTTATTTTGAATTCCTGCTCTGTGTCTTGCTATTGAACATCAGGAGCATGACTGAGTACTAACTTAGTCATCTTATGTAACAAAGAATAAAGAAAGGTGGGGGGAAGCACTTTAGCAAAACTAACATATCAAGTACATGCACTTTTCTACAGTTGTAATTTCCCACTAGACATCCAGTGAAAGCAAACCCATCTTTCCTGAGTATAGTTTTGGCTTCAGACTAGCTATGTGACCCTGGGCAAGTTATTTAACTGTTTGCCTGTTTCTTCATTTTTAAAATGAGCTAGAACAGGAATTGGTAAACCACTCTGTTATCTTTGAGAATAATATTCCAGATGTGGTAATAAAGAAATTGTATATGACTGAAAAAAATGACTAAACAACAAGAAGTTTCCTATCTTTCCAACATTGATGATAATAAATTTGTATTTTACTGAATCATGCGCGTGGGGAAAGTAATTCCAGAGGATCACTAGAATTTTGATGAGTAAATACTACTTTGTAGTATTCTTGTGATATGAATTGTGAAGTCCTCTTCTTATTTTTTCTATTACCTTTGAAATTCTTAATCTTTTGTTCTTCTAGATGATTTTAGTTACTTTTTTATATAGAATAATTCTTCCTTAGTTTTATTTGTAGAACAATGAATAAGTAAGTTAATTTAGGTAGTCTTGTCATTGTTAACCAGAAGCAATTAATTTTTTTTTAAGTTTTTGCAAGGCATTGGGGGTTAAGTAGTTTGCCCAAGGCCACATAGCTAGGTAATCATTAAGTGTCTGAGACTGGATTTGAACTCAGGTACTCCTGACTCCAGGGCCAGTGCTCCATCCACTGTGCCACCTAGCCACCTGAAGCAATTAATTTCTAGTTATTTAGATCTGCTTTGTTTCACTAAAGATTATTTTGTAGTTGTATTTGTTTAGTTCCGTTATGTGACATTGACATGGTAGATGGACTCCTAGGTTTCATATATTCTCCAGGTATTTTGAATAGACTTTTTCCCTGTTTCTTCCTGTTGGGTTTTATTGGGAGGGTACATTAAAACTTGTAATTTGTAGGGGTTTATCTTTTTTTTAAAGTCTAATTTGTTTATTTGTTTGTTTTGAGTTTTACATTTTTCCCCCTAACCTTGCTTCCTTCCCCCCACCCCCACCAATCTGTTAGTCTTTACATTATTTCCATGCTATACATTGATCTAAGTTGAATGTGATGAGAGAAAAAAATCATATCCTTAAGGAAGAAAAATAAAGTATAAGAGATAGCAAAATTGCGTAATAAAATAATGGGTTTTTTTTAAATTAAAAGTCTTTGGTCTTTGTTCAAACTCCACAATTCTTTCTCTGGATATAGATGATATTCTCCATTGCAGATATACCAAAATTGTGCCCAATTGTTGCACTGATGGAATGAGCAAGTCCATTAACGTAGATCATCAAGGGGTTTAGCCTATTTTTTTCCCTGAAGATATTACTGTGAATAATGTAATGCTTTAGGGTTTTTTTTTTGTCAATGCTTATTTCTTCTACTTTTTCTTATTTTATTACTATAGCTACTGTTTGAACTGTATCAAATAGTGGTGATAATTGGCATTCTTGCTTTACTTGTCAACCTAAACAAAGCAGGAAAGTCCACTATTATTTTAAAAATTATATATATGTTGTTTTCTGGTTTTTGATCAACGTTGATCTCATATTGAAGAAGAATCTATTTCCGTATTTTTAATTTTTTGTAATTAATGTAATAACTTGTTTTTCTTGTTTTGTTATTAATGTGATCTATTGTGTTTGTAAGTGATAGTATATCATTATATTGAACAATCCTGCAGTTCTTGTGTAAATCTAACTTTTTTCGTAGTATATAATCTTTTTAAAAATTGTTTTAGCCTTTTCACAATTTAAAGATAATATTTCTGAAAGTATTTTCTTTAAGTAATTGTTAGAGATATTCGACTTTTTTTCCCCCACTGGTTTAAGTTCATGTAACATTAGAGGAATTAGATAGGATTCTTTCTTTTCCTCCCAGGGAAGAGTTTCATAATATTGAAATTTATAGTCTTTGAATAGTTTGATAGAATTTTTAAAAATCTATCCCTTTTAATCTCCACATTGCATATAAATTAATTTCATTCTGTTAAGATGGGCATTTCATATTTTTGTAACCATTCAATGTACTTATCAGTTTTTTTGATTCTAAAATTAGCAGAAAATTCATTTCTATTATTTACATTATTCTTCATTTCTTGTGTATTCTCTTCTTTCTATTTTTATATGGGCAGTTTGATTTTCCTCTCATTTTTTAAAATTTTTTATTGTTTTGATTTTTTTTTTTTGCAAGGCAATGGGGTTAAGTAACTTGCCCAAGGTCACAGAGCTAGGCAATTATTAAGTGTCTGAGGGCAGATTTGAACTCAGGTACTCCTGACTCCAGGGCCAGTGCTCTATCCATTGTGCCACCTAACCACCCCTTTCATCATTTTAAAAGACATTCTAACTAAATGATTTTCTCTTTTATTAGTTTCTTCCCCCAGAAAAAAAAAGTTTCTAGATTTATTTTTTCAATTCAGGGGTTTCATTATTTCAACTATTTTTTAGTCTATTTGATTTTTCAGAATTTCTATATTATTGTTTAATTTACCTTTTGTAGACATATATGTCAGTCAAGTAGTGTTGTTGAGTCAAGAATCTATATACAGTTTTTTTGGGGGGGATGGTGTTCCAGATTGACTGTCAATATAGAGTAGTATTTTTCCTTAACCTTTCCAGTAATTGTCATTTTCTTCTTTTTGTCACTTTTTTTTCAATCAGATGGATATAAAATAGAACTTCGAAGTTCTTTTAATTTATATTATTTCTTGAATTATTAATGACTTGGGACACTTTTTTCATATGAAAGACTTTTAGATTTCTCCATTTCATTTATTGTTGGCTCTTGGCTTTAGATAGATGTTTATTTTCATATTATTTAAAAAAAAGGAACCATTTATATCTGCTGTTTTTTTTCTTTGAATGTTATTTTATTTTTTCAAGTATATGCAAAGATAATTTTCAACATTTATTTTTGTAATCTTGAGTTCCACATTTTTGTACTTCTCTTCACCTTCCCATAACAGTGCATAATCTAACCTAGATAATTTATGTACAATCATGAATAACATTTCCATATTAATTATATTGTGAAAGAAGAATCAGAACTAAAGGAAAAAAACATTTGAAAGAAAGAAAAAACATAAAACAAGTTTTAAAAAGGTGAAAATAGTATGCTTTAGTCTGCATTCAGACTCCAAATTTTTTTTTCTCTTGATGCTGATGGCGTTTTCCATCACTGGTCTTTTAGAATTGTCTTGGGTAATTGAACTGCTGAAAGGAGCTAAGTCTGTATCTGTGCTACGTAATTTAAAAAAAATTATCAGAAAAGAATATTGGTTTTTTGTTAAGTTTTTTCTGCTTTTAGTTTTATTGATTTCATTATTATTATGGTTCATCATGTGTGCTGTTTTTTCATTACTGTTTTACTTGTGTCCTATTATAAAAGGAAAAAAGATGCATAGATAATATAAAGGAGAGTATAATCTAAGGTACACATATACTTTTGTCTCCAAGATTTGTTTTGCTCTCTTTGTTTTTGTTAAATTTGAATTTGTTAAATAGTCATGATTGAGCCCTTCATAACCTGGCATCTTACCTTTTCAATCTTTTTACATCTTATTTTCTCCAATACTTGCGGTTCCTTGAATAAGACAATCCCACTACTGAATGTTCTCATTGTCTGTCTACCTTCCCCAGAAAGCTTTCTTTCCTCATTTCAGTTTCTCTGACATTCTTTAAGTCCCACTTTTGCGAAAAAACTTTTCCATTCTAACTTAATTTTGTACCTTCCCTTTGAGACTGTAAATTTATCCTGTATACACCTTGTTTTTCTATAGTTTGTTTGCATGTTGTCTCTCCACCTTCTTGTCAGTTCCTTGAGGACCAGAATCTTGTCTTTAAATCTTTGTACTCAGCTCAGTACCTGACTCAGTAGGCTTTTAAGAGATGCTAGTTCACTGACTGTCACTGACAATGGGAAGTAGATTTCTGTGTTCTCTTGAATTGGTACTACTGTAATGAAGTGAAAGTGAATGCAAACCTTAGTCCACTGGCTCCATATGATATGGGCAGTCAGAGTCTGACTGGCAGAGTAGAGAGAGAAATAAAATGATTTTGAAATCATTAAAGAGCTGTATACATATGTTCTAAGTTATTCATGCAGGGTATAGCATACTAATTTATAGAATTCAGCGGCTCTATTCTTAGTGACTATTTTAATTTCTTTCCTGTCCAGATGGAATTACTAAAAATAAGTTATTGGCATTTTATTTCAACCATAAGACTCTGATTTGCCATTTAAAAAAAAACATTCCATTGCAAAGGGTTAAAGGACCTTTTGTGTAGAATGGTTCTCTAAGATTTTTTTTTTTTGCTTACCTACATACATTTTTAAATAATTGTATAGGGATAGGGGTTATCTTGTGATTTCATTAAAATCAGGAACTTCTTGATAAGGAGATTCCCTCTATTATTGTGAGTTGGTACTTCAAAATTTATACCTTTAGAGAATTGTTAAGAAACTTGTCCATGATTACACAGTCATTAATTATCAAAGGTGGAATCAAGCCATGTCTTTCTGATGCTAAGGCCAGCTCTCTTTCCATTATTCTGCATTGCTTCTTGTAATCATAGCTCATATTTAAATAGTGCTTTCACTACAAAAGTGTGTGAGAACTACTATCCCTTATCCTTAGGAGAGCTTACTAAATGATAGTTGAATTTCAGATAATGTATTTTAATTCTGCTTTCTTTCAAATCCCCTATTTTTTAGGCAAGAACTTTTTTTTTTCCCAAGGCAGTGGGGTTAAGTGGCTTGCCCAAGGCCACACAGCTAGATGATTAAGTGTCTGAGGCTGGATTTGAACTTAGGTACTTGTGACTCCAGGGCCATTGCTCTATCCGCTGCACCATCTAGCTGCCCAGGCAAGAACATTTTCAAAGAAATGAAACAACATTTGCTAAAGTCTCACAAGCTAGCAATATTCAGAGGTAATATATGAATCTAGACATCTTGATTCCAGGATATTATTTTTTACATGCTACCAAATTTAATCAGACAAGAATTTTTGTTTAAAAAAAAAGACTTTTATTGATATTTTTAAAATCCTAAATCTTATCTCTTCCCCTCCAAATGGTCGATCCCTAAAAGAATAGTGGTGCCCTTGACAATGACAGGGCAGTTAGGAAGTGGAGAAGATTGGGGGGGGGGTTAGTTTTGGATATATTAAATTTAAGGTTATGATATTATTGGTTGCTGTGACCAACCTATTGGTGACAAATATGTGCTTAGGCTAATCCTCAATTCTATATTTAGCTACTTTGAATTATTCTTGAAGGCTTGCCATCTTCATCAAACCTGTTAGAGATTAAGCTCTCCTGGAATATTCTTAGAATTCCTTTCCTTCATTTGCTTTGTGGATCATTCTGTTTCCTGAGGATGAAGATGATCAAAGGATCATGCTTTTAGAGCTGGAAATTTTGTGAAGGATATTTGAGTTCAGTCCTCTCATTTTAGATATGAGAAAACTGAGACAGAGATTGAGTGACTTCTGTTGGTAGGGTCACATTGTTAGTCGAGTCTGAGGTGAGTTTTTACTAAGTCTTCCTGACCTCACTTATCTGCTGTGCCATATCACTTTTGTTAGTTTTTTTTAAATTTCTCAGAACCTTTAAAACAGCCTAATGCAGTAAGGTGCACTAGACTGGAGTATGGGGATGTGATTTGAATCCCAGTTCTGTCATTTTAATTGCAGTTAACTTCTTTGGGCTTTAGTTTTTTCATCTGTACAATAATACTTGTTCCTTTCCAGTTCAAATTCTTCCCCTTTCTCTGCTGATGAGCCTAGGTATGATAGTGCAACATGTTTATTTCAAAGTATAACTTACATTTATTTTTATGCTTTTTAGATTCTGAATTTTAAGTATTTGAAATCAAGCAATTTGTGAATGATCATTAAGAAAGTAAATGTTGTAACTCAGGGAAAGGGGAAAAAAAGATTTTATTCTTGATGAAAACTGTACCAAAGATTTTTGAGTTGGTTGGTGTTTTGGGTCATTGATGCATATCAAAGAATTATAGATATAGAATTCAAATAGAATTAGCAATTCCCAGATCCTCAGTTTGTAGATCAACGGAGTCATCTGAAAGATTGAGTTTCAAGAGAATTGTCTGTCCAAAGTCTTATGACTGGTAAGGAACAACTGGGATTTGAAAGCATGTTCTCTGATTCCAAATTAGGTACTTAGGACTGTGACTTGTTGCTTTTTGATCGCCTTATAGGGGATCTCTGGCCTAGAGCTTTGTTATCCATTTTCTACAATCAGGAAATACAATATTGCTCATTCAAGCATTATCTATTTTAAGTACTTGAAGGATGCATAAGACTAAATAGTAAAATATTCTACATTTCTGTCCCCAGATATCTTGGATTAATCAGGAATTATTAATAATAATGTAATTAGGATTTTTTGAATCATAAAATCAGGCAAATCTGTATTGACAAGTTCTTTTTTTGATCTAGTTTTATTTACAACTTTTATCAGCAGTTTGGATAAAGGCATAAATGCTATGCTTGTCAGATTTGCAGATGCCAGGAACGTCAGAGGGATAAATAAAATGTTGGAAGAACCAATTGGAGTTCAAAAAAAAATTGATTAACTGAAATAAAGGGTCAAATTTAATAAGATGAAATATAATGGGTGAGAGGTCAGTTTAAAGTTGTATTGGTTCAGGGCGGCTAGGTGGCATAGTGGATAAAGCACAGGCCCTGGAGTCAGGAGTACCTGGGTTCAAATCCAGTCTCAGACACTTAATAATTACCTAGCTGTGTGGCCTTCGGCAAGCCACTTAACCCCATTTGCCTTGCAAAAACTAAAAAAAAAAAAAAAAAAAAGTTGTATTGGTTCAAAAATTTAGTTGCCTCAATTCTAGGTGAATTATAAATATAAGAACATTTATTAACCCCATACCTTTTATTTCCTGAACTGTGCTAAGCAAAGGATCTAACTATAAATACAAATATAAATGTATGCAAGACAATTCCTGTCCTTAAAAAGAGCCTACTTTGTAATGGGGAACAATGGCAAAAAGGGGAGCCAGAAGGGCTATCTATAGATCTGTATATTCATGTGTGTTAAGAGAATGGACTCCTGCTGGAAAATGGTGTGGAATCTGAGGCCTCATTCCTGTGAAAGCTCACTTATTAGAACGCAGGTATAAAAGGAATGTTAGGGACACGACTCAAAAATAGGGATAGTGGGATGGTTAAGAGTACATGTGAATAAGAACTAGAATTTTTGTGGCATACAAATATACTGACAAGAAGTAGTATATTATTAGTTCATTGGTCATTAATAGAAAAGTTGAATCGGGAGTGCAAGGAGTGGTGTTTATCATTCTGCTGTCCAAGGTTAGGCTGAATCTGGAATATTGTGTTCCATTGTATGTGTCAGATTATAGACAGAGAATGCATGTAGAAAAAATGATGAAGGGATTTGAGTTGTTCAAGGAAGTAAAGGTGTTTTAAGGCTGAAGAGGACAATGCTTTATGGAAATTAGGTAAAATAAGTAATATGATAGCTGACTTAGGATATTTGAAATTTATCATATGGAAAAGGTATGAATTTTCTTGTTCTTTGCTCTTTTTCAAGGTACTTTAATTCTACATTTGTATCTTAATACAGCTGAATGTTTTGATGTGATACCCTTATGAAGTGTATTTTGAGTGTTTCTTATTTGGATAAATGGAATATATGGTTACTTTAAAGCATTTGATATGGGTACTTATATTTCTGAATAACTATTGAGATTTGCAATTGGTCTTGGACTACTGCAATGGCCCTAATTGAGGTTTATTTTAGTTTGTTTTTCCAATAGAAAAAAGTGTTACAGTGGCTGCTGTTGACCACTAGAGGGTAGTAGAAGCATAGCCAGCTGGCTGAATTGTTAAACTATTCCTAAAGCAGATTGCTCAGAAATACATCTCTCTCTCCCTTCCTCTCTCTCTCCTCAGCTTACTATGCTGTGGTGATACTATTCCCTTTTCTTGTTTTAGGTGCCCTTATTTTGAAAATATTTTAACGACCTCTATTTCTTTTAGCTTCCCTTAAAATTTTCTTCCTTTGTTCCTTTACAGAGCCCAGTTTATATAGCCTCCATCTATAGCTAGATTCTTTGTGTAACTATTTCTAACAACTCTGTATCTTTGCCACTGACTTAGATGCAGTTTTTGAAAGTTGTCTTGAGGGGTGGCTAGGTGGTGTAGTGGATAAAGCACTGGCCTTGGAGTCAGAAGTACCTGGGTTTAAATCCAGTTTCAGACACTTAATAATTACCTAGCTGTGTGGCCTTGGGCAAAGCCACTTAACCCCATTTGCCTTGCAAACACCTAAAAAAAAAGTTGTCTTGATCAGTCACATGGTAGGTTAGCAGAGAAAAGAGACTTGAATAAGTCTTGCTGACTAAAAAAAAAGAATCAGTCTATTATTCACCATGCCACATAGCCTTCCCCCCCCTCTAACTTTATATGTATTTCCTTTTCTTTCTTTCCTACTGTGAATAACTCCAAAAAGTTTTGTTCTCTGTTATCTCTTTTGATGAGAGATCTTTAAAATGACATGGTAGAAAGGGTTAAAAAGAAAAGCTCTGCATTTAAATCTATGTGAACTGTGACAATTCATAGTCCTATAGGAGCATGATTTTGGAGCTCTAGGAACCTACATCTCAATTTCTTTTTAAAACAATAGGCTTAGATTGGATAAAATCACATTTTTTTAAGAGTTTGAAAACATGGTAGCAGGGGTCAGGTAATAGAATTTAGTTTCAAGGTTGCTAAGCTCAGATGATGCAAAAGATGAAATACATCACTGCTAATTTATAGGGATAGTTCATGTATACAAATAACACTGCTACAAAGTAGAAAAGTCCATACTAATTGTGATGGGAAGTTGGAAGATTAGGAAATCATCTTAATTTTAGAGAGATCAGGAATCAAAATGAGGAAAGACTTTGCGGAGCAGATAGCACTTGAGCTAGACTTCATAGAGAGAAATATTGGTGGTTCTGTGGTATAATACTGATGAATCTGGAGCAAGGAGATTTGTGGATTTAAATTGCATCTCTATCACTTAGTAGTTTATGACCTTGGCAAATCTCAAGTATTTTTTAAATACTTAAATATTTTTAAATACTTAGTCACTGCCTGAGACTACAGAGACAAAGTCCATGCCCTTAATAAGTTTATAGTTGGGGTGGGGGGGGTAATGGTACAACCTGCACTCAAAAAATGAAGTGTGTGTGTGTATACATATATATATATATATACATATATATATATATATATATGTATATATATATATATACATACATACATACATACATACACATATATTTTATACACAAAAGAAATTTGGAAGTGCTAGCAACTGGGTTGATCAACAGTGCTACATTATGTAGGAAGTGGGCTATAGAGAGGCATTTAGTACAGTGGACAGAGTCTGGGCCCAGGGTCAGTAAGAGCTGAGTTCAAATCAACCTCAGACACATATTTACTGTGTGACCCTGGGCAAGTCACTTATCTATTTGCCACAATTTCCTCCTCTCTAAAGTGGGGATAATAATCTAGGGTTGATGTGAGGTTCAAATGAGCTAATTTTAATATGCTGTGCTTAGTACCTTGCTTATTGTAAACACTATGCAAATGTTAGTTGTCAAGAAATGATAATGGGAATAAAGAAAAATTTAAGATCAGTGAGGCAGAAGAAAAAATGGAAATACAGAAATTTTTATGATCAGAGAGGAATGGAAAAGGTAACAGTGATTATGCTTGGTGAGATCTTAAATGCAATTTTGTACTAGGCTGTGAGGGAATTGGGACAACTAGGTGGCTCAGTGGACAAAGTATGAGGCTTAGAGTGAGGACGATTCACTTTCCTGAGTTCAAATCTGAACTCAGGCTCTTACTAACTTTGTGACCCTGGGAAAGTCATTTAACTCTGTTTGCCCCAGTTTACTCATCTATAAAATAAGATGGAAAAAAAGATGACAAACCACTTCAGTTTCTTTGCCAAGAAAATCCCAAATAGGGCCATGAAGAGTAGGTCATGGAAAGGTATATCTATATCTATATCTATATCTATATCTATATCTATATCTATACCTATACCTATATCTATATCTATCTATCTATATATTATATTTTATATATATATATAGAGAGAGAGACAGACAGACAGACAGACAGACAGACAGACAGACAGACACAGTGTGTGTGTTCCCTGGGTATCAAATGGGGGTGTGAGTTTCTTGATTCCCCAAGGCAGTGGACAACAGTCTGGACCAAGTGATATAGATGAAGGAGGAGAAATTCCTTAATGGTAGTATCAAAGTGTTAGTTTACAACAGGGATTCTTAACCTCCATGATTTTTTTGCTTGTTTTTGTTTTGGTAAGCTGTTTTTCAATATACTTTGTTCCTTTGTAACATAATGTTTTATTTTCTGCATTTAAAATATTATTATGATTCTTATTCACTGAAATGCCAAAAGGAAGGATGCATTATACAAAAAAAAAAGATTTAGAATTCCTGCTCTAAAAAAGTAGGATTTGAGGAGCAAGGAGTCCTCCTTGGGGGATGGGGCAAAAACTAGGGAGTAAGGCAGGAGGGCTTCAAGGGGCAGGGGAGGTTCTAATACTAAAAAAAGGGATATACTATGTTCCTATCAATCAACTAAGGAGCATATTAAAATGCCACCTAAGTGCCAGGAACTGTGCCAAATACTGGGAAGAGTGGAATTGAAGGCAAGTTCAAAGATAGAGCCAGAGGATATATGGAATGGAAAGGCATAGATAAGAGAATATGATGACTATGGCAGGAAGAAAGCATTTTTGCCTGAGTAGATGATGACTGTTAATCACAGGATTAAGGAGAGCTATGGCTGAATATTTGCCTTGATCAAGATAGAGAAACTAGTTCACCTAAATCTCAGTATCATGGAGTTAAAAAAAGTATATTCTCTATCTTTTCTATTTAGTTTTCACTATCAAATAAGGTTTTTCCCAACATTGATTTGAACCTGTAACATTTATCTTTTTGTTTGATTTAATATATTCCTTTGGGGGGGAGTATTGAAATTTCTCATGACTTCTGTCTCAATCTGCTAAGTTTTCCTTTCAAGATTTAATTGTAAATGATATGTTTTTATTTTCTAAGCCTTCTTTAAAACTGATAAAAATCCTGCTACCTCTATTGTAGGGGAAAGTTCATCAACAAATCAGCTATCTATATAATATTCTACCACCATAGTCACCTTTTTCTGCAGGAAAAGGAGGGATATGTCTTCTTCCTTTTGGTTCTTCAGGGCTAAACTTGTAATTGCAAGTCTTTGGTTTCTTTCCATTTACACTATGTAACTGTGTCACTGTAATAAATGAAGTAGATGTAATAAACAGAATGAAGAATTATCTGACTGTGTATTTCACTATGCATGATTTCATAGTTCTTTCTATTCTTATGTCTTTTTCACATTCAACATTTTTTAAACCGTGCAGTAATCATGCATTACATTTTTGTAACACAAAAATCATACAGAAAAAAGGATAAATTTTCCCCACTGGATGAATATTTCTAGTTCTTGACTGATTTTTTTTAAGTGTGCCTGTGTAAATATTGTGGCATATATGAGATGTTTCTATAATTGATTTCTTGTGGTATATTTCAAACAATTATAGTACATGATAATAATAATGACATACAGATACTTTCAAATGGTAATTTTTGTCAATATAATTATGGTTTTATAGAGTTGTCACATTGTGAAAGGTGATTACATTGAGAAAATATTGTGAAAGAAAAGGTATTATTTCAACAAATAAATTTTTGCATTTATCAGAGTTTCTCATTAGGATGTGAGTACTTTTCCTCTTAGTTGTGCAAGAAATTTGAGAATTAATGACAGTTTAATTCTTCAAAAGGCAAAAGGTAGAAGAAATGTCGAGATGAATTGTTATAGAGTACATGCTTGTAATTAACACAAAACTGGTTGCTCAGCTGGAAAGGACAGGAACCTTGTGGACTAATGACAACCACAAAATGGTTTTTGATAGTGAAGGCAAACCATGCCAGTTATTATCTGACATACTCTCCTAGATCTTGAGAAAGTTGAATTCACAAGATTCAGAGAAAGGATACTTAGGATCACGTGGAGTGATTTTTTTTTTCAGAGAAAGTTGATCCAAGAAGAATGAGAAGCTTTCAAGAATAAAATTCTGAAGATAGAAGCAGAAATGATTTTGATGAGAGAGAGAATCTAAGGGAGTGGACTTCTTAAAGAGTCTGATGTAACTTTAAAGGGAACTCATCAGCCAGCTCAGAGTTTTAATATATATTGAAGTTGTAAACAAGGGCAGGTAATTCAGAATGAATTCATAAATAGTCATTTTTACAGTAGTCAGTAAGCCTTTATTGTCTCTTGTGTCTCAAGCATTATTCTAATCTTTGGGGGCAGAAAGAAAGGCATTAGACATCCCCTGTCCTGTGAATTATTATTCATAGGCCCTATTGAATAAGGAAGGGGTAGTTACTGGGCTTCATTGCTGTGAGCTAGACATTGTACTAAACTCTGGGGATTCAATGAAAGATAAAAAAACAATCTTTACCCTGGAGGAACTACAATCTAATGGGAATTGTGGAAAAAACTGGAAAAACAGGAAATAATCAATAGAAAGAAGGCACTAGAATTTAGAAGGAACTTTAAAGGCTTTATGTAGAGAAGATGGAATTTTAATTGGAATTTGAAGAAACCTGTAAAAACCAGGAGAAAGACATGAGGATTGAGAGAGCAATTCATACATGGAAGGAAGAAGAGAAAAATGTCTAAAGCTAAAAGATATAGTGCCTTGTTGAGGTGTAGCAGGGAAACCAGTGTCATTGGATCGAAAAGTGAAATAGCATATATGGAGAAGAGAAGGGGGCGTTGCCTATGGAATACCTAGATTTGCAGAAGGATTTAGTGAGATATAAAAAGATTGCCTTTTATTTTTTTAACAAAAATTTGTAGTTGATAAAATTTTGTAATTTTTTTTTCCCTTCAGGTTCATGTAACAGCATATGAGTAAGAGTAAAGATAATGACTAATGGGAGTAATCCAGCATTGGAATTTGGGAAAACAAGATCAGATGATTTAATGTATGCATAAAACACTTCTGAAATTTATAAAACACTAGTGAAATAGGTGATGGGATCATATCTTTTTTAAAATTTTATAATATAAAATATTAAAAATTATGAAAATTATAAATTTAAAATTTTGTTACAGATATCAGGATAGCTAGAATTCATTCCATGTTTTTCTGAAGTGATTTGAACTAACTCCTACATTGTGGTTATTAGAAAAATTTGCCTTATACATTACTTAGTTCTTTCTTGGGGGAAGAGCCTCATGGTTAACTAACACTTAGGATAGTTTTATTACATGAAAATACATAGGTTAAACAATTTCTCTGGTTCAAGAGACACTAAGTAATAATTACTCAAATAAGCTTTTCCCCACAAATTATATCCCCTGAAAATGATTCACTTTATATTGGCCTAATATTTGTTTATTTTGTTCTTTTGGCTTGACTTCTTTCATGTCACTGTTTCCAGATCTTCTCGTAGTTTTCTGACTTTTCTGTAGTGATCCATTTGGTATAGTAAAATGACATTAAATTTATGTGCTGCTTGCTAATTCTTGAGTGCTAATCCATTCTTAGATTTTTGTTATCGCAAACAATATGATATGAAAATTTTTGTATTTGTTACTTAATTTCTTTCTGTCAATAATCTCTCCGTATGATATATTCCTAATTGGAAACTTTTAGATAAAGCTGTTAATTTTGGGGACATAATTTATACTTTTTTATAGAACAATAAGAAATCTTATCCAAGTTATACTTGGAAGTGAATTAAGAATGAGCTTTTTATATTTTCTTTTTAAGTTGCTGGATGTGAGATTGTATATTAGGACTATTTAAATGTGTGTTTTTCTGATTTTTAGTAACATTCTTCCTTTCTTTACACAAACATCCTTTTGTAATTGGGTTTTTAGGTTTTCTGGGTTTGGAAGCTAAATGTATCCTTTGTAGATTTTTAACTTAAATACTATTAAAGAAATATGAACAAATGATGCTGGAAAATGAAGGCTAAATAATTTTATTGTGAAGAATAGCTTGGCCATGACAAAGAAAAAATGAGGTAGTATTAAATTTTGTAAGAAATTTTGAATACTTGGTATTTATCTCCTTATAAACACTTATTCACAAAAAGGTACCAATTGCATGTGTATTTTAGGTATAACTTAGAAATCAAACCCATACACGGAAATATGGAATAACAAGGAATAATTAAGTGGGTGGATAATTCATTTTTTTATCAACATAAAAATTAGGAAGAAATTTTCAAGGTATGGAATAGTTAGGAGGAAAATTATCAGTTATGCTACTCAAAAAACATGAGATACTTAAATGAACAAAACAGGAAAAGAGAATCTAAATATCATCTGTAAGCCAAAAATGAATTCCCACAGAAGAAAAATATCCTATTCCATATGAAATTGCTTGTGAAATTCATCAAGGGGAAAAAATCAATAACATTTTCTCCTCTCTCTCCCTTTTCCTCTCCCTCTCTAGAATAAAGAAAAGAAATATAAATTAACACAAATAGTTCACTCCAGGGTAGAAATGGGGCCTCGAAGTTTGTGGAGATTGGGGAAAAAACTTTATGAAGAAGGTTATGTTACAGTAATAGCAACATTGTAAAGACAAGTTTCAAAGATTTAAAAATCCTTGTTCAATTCAGGGACAGATCACAATTCTAGAAAACTGGTAATGAAGCAACCTACCTACCTCTTGACAGAATCATGATGGATTCAAGGTGCCAAATATATATATATATATATATATATATATATATATATATATATATATATATATATATGAACATGGTGAATTAAAAATCTATTTTATATAACTGTTTCATTTATATCTTCCTTCTCCTTTTTTCAGTTGAGGGTGTTAACTAAACATTAGTTTAATAAAAGTTCAAAAAAATTAAATTTGCAGTTTGACAGTGGGGGAAAAACTTCAAGAACTACTAGTTCATCAGATAGAATTTCCATGAAGTTGCTAACTAGATTCTCCTTGAATATTTAATGATACTTTGATCTTTCTTATGAATTCTTACTCTGGCTCATATTAATGTTGCCTGAAATTCCTTTGTCTTATTAGATTATAAATGCATTATTGAGGGCAGTGACTTTGTCGGTATTTTCACAATGTTTATAATGAATTCTTAACAAATGAATGCTGAATTTCTTTGTGGAATAGCAAATATTCAAGTAAATTAATAGCCAGATGGATATATAAAACAATCATTCATTCATTCATTCATTCATTCTTCTGTTTCTTTTGCAAGGTAATGGGGTTAAATTACTTGCCCAAGTCATACAGCTAAGTAATTATAAATGTCTGAGATTAAATTTGAACTCAGATCCTTCTGATTTCAGGGTTGGTGCTCTATCCACTGGGTCACCTAGCTGCCCTGATAAACAATTTATTAAGAACTTATTACATGCCAGGCAGTGTAGAAATCATTGAAAATACAAATAAAGGGCAAACCCACCAAAATCTGGGGGTTTGTATTCTAATAAGGGAAGAACACACATGAAAGACAACTAGACCAGTGGTATCCCCTTGGGGGTAAAGTGAAAAAAAAATTACTAAAAAACTTACTTTTTTCCTTTGCCTTTGGTCTATGATGTACATGGTTGACCTAAGTTTCAAAACTTAGGGTTAATTTAATTTACTACACTGCCTGCCTGGGTTGCACTTGCTTTTTATCTCTGGCTTTTGGGATCCTTAGTTTCCTTTCAGGCTAATTTCAAGCACACCTTCTCTCTGATGCCTTTCTTGATTTTTTCCCCCAGGTGTTAGTGCACCCTTACCCCATTCCCCTTTCTCTTTGCCCTTCAAGGCAAGTACTGTTTCCTTTATATTTTATTTCTAGATAAAACTGTTATTGTTGTCATTTCTAATACCATGTTACTCAGTAACAATGGAATTATAGTCTCACTAACCTCAACAAGTCCATTTAGTGTTAATGGAGCAGATCTCAACCCATCTTGTCTTATATAACCAATGTAGTTTGTTGTTGTCATGAAGCATTTCTTTCAAACTAGATTTATTTTTTAACAGGTAGAATTTATTATAGTAGTGTTGTAGAACTAATGGTCACAGTATTGTGGCAGGGCTTGAAATATATAAGGTGGGCTTCATTATAGTTGCAGTGAGCACATAGAATACCCTTGTGTTGAAGCAAATGTTGGGAAGGAAAGTAGAAAAAATTAAACTATTGTTACTCTCAAAAATTTATCCAGAATACATTTTTGCCCTGAAAATAGATAATGCATAGAAATATTCTTCCTTGTTCTGCATATAACTTTTATTAAAAGTCTCATTTTTAGTTTCTCTAATAATTTTAAAAAATAATAATTTTTGCTAAAAACCCTTTATAGACTCCTAGAATAAAAGTATTTTGGAAAGGTAGATTATAGGTGAAAGACAAAAAGATCTTTCTTAGGAAATAGATTAAGTGTAATTATTAAACTCTGTCGTGTTAATTTTATTTTTTTCCATTCACTTAAAGTGACTGGTGCTAGTGTCATTTTTCTCTACTGCTGGATTAAAATATGGATGGAAAAGGAAAGAGTTCCTTTATTTACTTCTAGAATGAAGGGGAATGGTCCAGAAGAGAAAGAGATAGTTCCATGATTAGTCATATTTTTCTTTTTTCTTTTTATACATTGTGATGTTTTATGTAAAACTTTTAAAATTAAAAATTCTTTTTTATTTTTGTGGTACAGATAGGGATCTTTGCCATCTTTGATATCTCTCCAAGCAAGTAATAGTTTAGAGATATATTCATAGTGAATTAAATTGTTTCTTGCAGATTTACTTGAAATCAAAGCATAGTATTGGCATGCTATTTTTCTCCTTCAAAATTCAGAATGTAGATTAAAGATATTGCTATTCCATTGCTATCACAAGTACTTCTTTTGTAACCTCCTTCCTGTAATTATGAGTTCTTCATAAAGAAAAGGAATCCTGGTTTTGTTGTAAATAATAAAAATATATTTGCAAAAAATGAAAAGTCCACAAGAACTCCATACAGACTGAATATTTTTAAGTAAAATCCATTCTCATAGTATTGTTTCAATTATCTACCCTTAGACACTTAAAAGTTATATGACCCTGATAACTCTTGTCAGCTTCAGTTTACTGAACTGTAAAATAAGGATAATGTTTTCACCCTTTCTCATCTAATTAGCCCTTTTTTAGCAGCTGTTTTGCTTCATTTCAGCTCTGTCATACCTCCAAGGTTGAGTACCCTCTGCCCTTGTCTTCCCAAGTTACACTGTAAGATCCTTGAGGGCAATGACTATCTTTCGTATTATGTAGGTGCTTAATAAATGTTTATTTCCTTCCTTTTTGAGAGCTTCATTTGGATGAATGAACTAAATAGTCATTTGGGGTGGTGTAAAATATTGTCTAAGCATTTTACAAATATGATTTCACCTGATTCTCATGGCAACTTTGGGAAATAGGTGGTATTATTATCCTCATTTGACACTTGAAAAAACTAAGATAATTAAAGTGATTTGACTTAATTGATTAAGTGATTAAGGGTCACACATACAGAAGGTGAATTAGGCTAGATTTAAACTCAGGTGACCTTGACTTGAGGTCCAGTGCTCCATCTACTGCACTACCTAGATTGTCAAAATGAAAGCTAGGAGAATCCTTTAAAGTATGCCAAGACAAAATGCATTCCACTTGGAAGAAATGAAATTTGTATGTTTCCATCCCTTTTTCCATTATATTGTGCCTATATCAGTTTCCCTACTGCTGAGATGCTGACCCAGAGACACTCTGAGTCAGGATTACATCTAGGGTCCAAAATGCCCAGTTGAGGGTGAATAGCAGTGGGGGCCAAGTTAAGTTGTCAGGAAAATGTCTGACACAGACAACTCCTGCCCTCTAATTCTACGCTCAATACCAGTGAATTTTTAAATTTCAATCAACAAGCACTTTGGTGGGTACTGGGATAGCCATTGTGATTCTAATGGCAAAGAATGGAATAAATATTCCAAAGTAGGCACTATTAAGTGCCTACTTTGTGACATGTAAAGTTCTAAGTGCTTTTTACAAATTATCACATTTGAACCTAGTAACTATCCTGGAAAGCATTTTGCTGAGGAAACTAAGACAGACAGCTTAAGGAAGTTGTCCAGAGTCACACAAGCTAGTGCATATGAGACCAAAGTTGAATTCAGTTCTTGTCGATTCCAAGCCCAGAGCTCTTATCCAAAGAGCTGCCTAGTACAAGGGGGGAGTAATATGCAACTAGGCTAAAACTATGGGTTGGTTTCCTATGATGGGTTTTCAATGCCAATCAGTAATTTGTATAAAATTTTATCTTGGAAGTATAGGGAACCACTTGCATTTCAATAGGCTACCACTGTCCTTAAGGAAATCATGTTTGTTTGTATGATACAATACATTGTATGCAATGTATTGAAATATTGCAATATGCTAGAGGAGAGTTCTGTCATTTGAAATAAGTTTGATCTATGAAAATTACATTTTTCAACCATAGCAACTCGCACATAATACTTAACAATTTACAGATAAGATTTGAATATTTTAGTTTTTCAATTGCAGGAAAAGATAATTTTCAACATTCATCTTTTTGTAGGCTTTTGAGTTCCACATTTTCCTACCACCCTCCCTTCTCTTCCCCTTTCTATGACAGTGAGGTTATACATGGATAGTCATATTTAATCTATTTTCATATTAGTCGTGTTGTGGAAGCAGAATCAGAAGAGGGAAAATCATGAGAAAGAAAAATATAACACATGGTTTAATAAATGAAAATAATATGCTTTGCTCTGCATCCAAACTTCATAAGTTTTTTGCAGGATGTGGATAGCATTTTCCATCACAAGTTAACTGCAGGTTTTTTGAAGTGTTTCTCTAAAGCTCAGTCACCTTAGTACCTTTAAAGTACAATGATTAACTTAAAATAATTTTTAAATAGAGTTCTTTCAGAACATTTATTGTCTACATAATATTTATATATTGTTTTGAAAGATCCTGAATGAAATTAAAAACCTAAATAAACCTAAATAAACAAAGTGATTCACAAGTTAGGACACTATGGAATGTTTCCTTATAATCGTCTTTTCTTTTCATAGGAGAGACTTCAGCATGCAAACCTTCATCTGTTCGCCTTGCACCATCATTTTCATTCCATGCCGCTGGTCTTCAGATGGCTGGACAAATGCCCCATTCACATCAGCAGTACAGTGACCGCCGTCAGCCAAACATAAGTGACCAACAGGTTTCTGCCTTATCTTATACTGACCAGATTCAACAGCCTCTAACTAATCAGGTATGTTTGTATTATATTAGCTTAATTTCTGGTTGAAGTTTATCAATGCCTTAAAAATTTGAGAAAATAATAAATATGAATTTTTTAGTTGATTTATTTTGCAGGATTCCAAATCATTATTCTGTTTAATTTAAAGATAAACTATTTTTAGTAAAATCAGTTATGTTTTTACTTGAAACAATATACATTCTCAAGTCAGAATTTAGTCTCAAAAATGTTTTTTTATATAAAATTACATCATTTGAAGTAATAACTTGGTTTTTTAGATGGTAAAAGAAGGTCATGATTTGTAATAGCAGAACATCCAGTTATCCTGTTGATCTGAATTTAGGTTACCCCCATTTAATCTACTTCTACTTCTAAAGTGAAAAGTCATTAAGGGGGGGGGGTCTATAGTCTTACTATGACAATATAGCTACTATTGCTTTATAATTATTTTTTATATTTATTTAAGCTTTTTTTAAAAAACACTTTATATCACCAATGACTTCCTTTTCACTCACACAAACTAATGGAACCGTCCTTCATTACAGATTAAGTATAATTAAAACATTCACCATATCTGAAAAGATATGCCTCATTCCAAACCTCAGATTATTTTCGTTCTGCTCTCAGGCAGGAGACATGCTTCACTGTCAGAGAAAGCTTTTTATCAGTGAAATCTAATGTAATAAACTTAATGGTGATGAGGGTGTTATATGCTTTAGGCTATTACTCTAGGTCTTGTGGCAAATTTTAGCAATGTTTCTATTTCATTTTGGGAAGAGATAATTTCGTGTTATGTTTCAAGACCTGGAACTGAAAAATGGAGCAGATATTACATTATAAGTAATAGATTTCCATAGAGTAATTAAGTGTTTCATAGTACTGCAATATTAGACTTGGAAGGAACCTCCACAGATAAAACTAAAGGGGGGGCGGCTAGGTGGCGCAGTAGATAAAGCACTGGCTTTGGAGTCAGGAGTACCTGGGTTCAAATCTGGTCTCAGACACTCAATAATTACCTAGCTGTGTGGCCTTGGGCAAGCCACTTAGGCCCATTTGCCTTGCAAAAACCTAAAAAAAATAAAATAAAATCTTTTTGGGTCCCACGACCAGTTCTGCTTCTCTTATCCTACTATTCCCAAGATTTACTATTTGAATGGGTATTTGACAAGGAAGCTTTATTCAAGTAGCCTATTTTGTCAAATCAATATTCTTTAGCTAAAGTGCATTAGAAATGCCCTTTTTCCCCCTCCCTCCCTCAATCCTTTTCCTTCTCTTCCCATCTCCCCTGGGATCTTATTTTCAGTACCTGGAGATAAGATCATTCTCATTTGTTCTCCACAGTTTAGCAGCAAATTCTACTTTCTAAATCAAGTGATTTTTGTAATAATCCAATGGCCTTCTCAGAAAAAATTATTATTGTTATTATTTTCAAACTCCATTGTCTTTGGAAAAATATTTTTGATGATTATCTTATTCATAATCTAAAAATCCACACAACCCAGGTATGCAGAACTACAGTCTGTCTAACACATTGAAAGCAGACTGATTAGTGAGGATGCCATTGGTATATTCTCTATTAGAAGTAGCTAAGAGCTCTAGACTTAAAAATCAGCAAGACCTTGCTTCAAATACTGCATTAGATATCCAGCAGCCTTCTAGATTCTACCCCAGGTTCTTCCCTTGTCTATAAAATGAATGAGTGGACTCAGTGACTTCTGATGTATTTTCTGGATCTAAATTTGCAATTTATCTTAATACCTTATTGTAACATGATATTTTAATATGACATGAGGTTTGAATGAGGGCATTTTAGTAAAGTTTTTTAGTTTTTAAAAAAAATCACCAAGAATATTTTTTCTTTTGTCCTTTTGTTATAAAATCTTCCTCTGTATTGATGAAAGATAAAACTTGTCTTTTTGCTCTAACTTATTTCATTATGATTTCAATATTTTATTTATTTTTCCAACTACAGGCAAAGGTTATTTTCAACAATCATTTTTCTGCAAAGTTTTGAGTTTTATGTTCTTCCCGCTCTCTCCCAAAAGAAAAAATCTAATATAATAATATAGCTATACATGTACAAACAGGCTAAACATAGATCCATATTAATTATGTCTGACTTATTTTATGATGTGACTTTATGCTTAGGTCATTTGTTTATGAAACCTGAATTTCTATTTATCCTATTCACTGGAAAAACAAAAACCTAATTTCAAAAGTGTCCTGCTTGTTTGTCTATATTCTCTTCTGAACTTCTTCCTCTTTCTTTTGTGTACTCCTTAAAACTTACAGCTGAGTTTTTTCTTCTTAATCCCACTTTCACTAATACAGATATAGAAGAAATAAAATACTTGTCATAAGTTAGCATTAGTCAAGCAAGACAAATGTGTTCAACAATGACTATCTCTTTCCATGCATTTCTCTGTCATCAAAAAGGTTCTTTGATCAGGGTTTCTAAGGTCTTTCAAAGTTTTTCTTCTTTGAATGTTATCATTGTATAAATTCTTTTGTGTTCTGCTCACTTGATTTTGTATCTGTTCCTACTTTCTGTGATTCTTTGAAATTTTTTTTGGTAATTTCTTCTTGTTGCAATCACATTCCCTTACAGTTTGTTCAACCCCCCACTCCCAATTCATGGGTAGACTTTAATTTCTAGTTTTTTATTTTTCTCTTAAACATCTTCTGTACCCTCATTTAATCTCCCCATTTCCTCTCTTATCCCTTTCTCCCTTTTATTTCTTTTTCTCCTTCCCCTGTACCCTTCCTCACCCCCTACCCCCATTTTTTTTTCTTTTGAGAATGTGTTTTTGTGACTAGGTCTTTCTAATTCAGACTACAAGTGTAGCGGCCATTCATAAACTGGATGGCACTATTGATCAGCACAGAACTTTGACATGTTCCATTTTTCTTACCTGAGCCAGTTTGCATTTTTTAAACATCTTGATGGCCTCATTTATTGGTGCTGGACTCAGCATGGACACCTCTCAGGAGACAAATCAGGTTAAGTTCAGAACTCTCAGACTTCTAGAGGACAAAGGTTGTTTCTTAGGCTGACCCACTAATCTCAATCTCCTTGGTAGCAGAGATTACTTGTCAAGTTATAATATCCAGTTTATTTTCTCTTTTAATCATTGTTTCTCTTATTTCTTCACCATACTCTTTGTATCCTCTTTCATGACACACATGTTTTGTGTCAGAAGTACAAGTTCAGTTAAAAGTGACTTTCATCTTTTTCTTGACACTCGTAACTTTTCTCATTTTTGTATTCTATTCTCTCATATCCATTATAAGTCATAGCTAATGTCACTCATATCTCTTTTCTACATTCTCCCTTTTCTTTACCTTTTAAAATCCTCAGAAAAGAACTAGTCCCTTCTAGTTCCCTCTTTATTTGTTGAAAATATTAACATTTTGAAGAGATATTTGTTTCTTCTCTTATCAAATGTTAGCTCATCCATAGTCATATGAAAAACTTTTCTAAATCATTACTGATTAGAGAAATGCAAATTAAAGCATCTCTGAGGTACCACCTCTCAGACTGGCCAATATGACCAGAACGAACAATGATCAATGTTGGAAGGGATGTGGGAAATCTGGGACACTATTACATTGTTGGTGGAGCTGTGAATTCATCCAACCTTTCTGGAGAGCAATTTATTGCCCAAAGGGCAATAAAAATGTGCATGCTCTGTTATCCAGCTATACCACTACTAGGTCTAGACCTGAAGAAATCATGAAAAGGGGTAAAAACATCACTTGTACAAAAGTATTCATAGGAGCTCTGTTTGTGGTGGCAAAGAACTGGAAATTGAGAGGATGTCTATCAATTAGGGAATAGCTGAACAAATTGTGGTATATGTATGTTATGAAACACTATTGTACTTTATTAGAAACAAAGAGGGATGCGATTTCAGAGAAGCCTGGAAAGAGTTGCATGAACTGATGCTGAGCAAGATGAGCAGCACCAGAAGAACATTGTATATCGTATCAGCAATATGAGGATGACGATCAACCTAAATGGACTTGCTCATTCCACCAGTGCAATAATCAGGGACAGTTTTAGGGTATCTGCGATAGAGAATACTATCTGTTTGCAGAGAAAGAACTGTGGAGTTTAAATAAAGACCCAAGACTAAGTTTTCTTATGTACGTAATTTTGCTATTTCTAATATTTTATTTTTGCCTCAAGAATATGATTTTTCTCTCAACACATTCAATTTTGATTAATATATATCATGGAAACAATGTTGATTATCAGTCTGCCTTCTTGGGGGGGTGGGGGGAATGTGTAAAATTCAAAACCTGACCAAAAAATGATAGGTAGAAACTACTATTGTATATAATTGGAAAATAAATAAAATATGTAATAAAAAATGCCAAGTATAAGAACTTTAATTAGATCTGATAAAAAGATCTTGCTAGTTGTGTGACTGAGATCTCTTTGAAGCCTCAGTTTTCTCACCTCTAAAATGGTGATAATATTTGAGCTACCTATTTCATAGGGTGGTTGTGAGGAAAGCATTTTATAAACCTCAAATGTTATGTAAGTATGAATGCTGTACCTATTTTGCTGATGGATATTAGTATTTTAGGCTTATAAAGGAATATGACCATAAAAGAAAATAAAACACTGGTATAAAATGTTAGCTCATCACCAGCCACTTCTGGTTCTTATGATTGCTCATATATTTCTTTCTAGATCTTTTGCTTGCATTTCCATACCCAGAATGCTTGGTAGACCACTCACTATTTCACAAAAGTTCTCAAAAAAAAAAATTTTTTTTTTTTTTTGCAAGGCAAATGGGGTTAAGCGGCTTGCCCAAGGCCACACAGCTAGGTAATTATTAAGTGTCTGAGGCTGGATTTGAACTCAGGTACTCCTGACTCCAGGGCTGGTGCTCTATCCACTACGCCACCTAGCCGCCCCAAAACAATTCTTTTTAACCTTGCAGGATGAAACTTTGCTGGGCAAATGATTCTCAGTTGCAAGTTTATCACTTATCTTTTGTAATATTGTATTCCCAGATGTCTTCTCATTTATAGTAGATGTTGCTAAGTCTTCTATGATCTTGAAGTTATTCTAATTTGTTACTTGAGTACTCTTTTTTCTTTTTCCAGGAGGTGATTGGGTTCTTTCAATCTTCACTTTGCCTTTCAGTTATGTAATAGCTTTTAGCAATTTTTATAATTACCTTTATATTTACTAAAACATAATTTTTTTAAAATCATGGTTTTCAGGCAATTCAATGATTTTAAAATTACCTTTGACCTATTTTCATTTTGTTCTTTTTCTTGCTGTTTTATGGAATCATTCATTGTCTTTTGTTTGATAATCTTACTTTGGTAAGATTTTATCACTTTTGGTTCTGTTTTCCAAAATCTCTCCTAAGACTTTTATTTCATTTTTTTAAATCACCTGCTTCATTTCTTCTTCATATTCATGTCATCTTTGTGGGGGAAAAAATTTTTTTCCTCTTGAGTTAGTGTTTTTTTCTTTGTCTTTTTTTTTTTTTGCAAGGCAAATGGGGTTAAGTGGCTTGCCCAAGGCCACACAGCTAGGTAATTAAGTGTGTGAGACCGGATTTGAACCCAGGTACTCCTGACTCCAAGGTCAGTGCTTTATCCACTACGCCACCTAGCTGCCCCTGAGTTAGTGTTTTAAGTATTTATGATGCTACTCTTTTATCCAGGCTAAAGTTTTTGACGTCTTTGAATCAATAGTAATTCTTCATAGAATTGTGCTTTCAGTTTACTTATCTCTTTTTCCTTAGAGACTGAAGGACTTTGGGAACTTTGCAGTTTTGCTCTAGGACCAAACTCTGCTCTCTTCTCCACCTTTGGTTTGGGGTGGTTGCCATACCCTTGTTTTTGCATTGACTTCCAACTCCAGAAGTAGGTTTTTCTGTGTCTTTCAAGGTTCAGAGCACTGAGTATTCATGACTTTCTATGAAATGGTGATGGGGTATCCTAGTTGGGAAAGTTGGCATTGCCACTTCCATTATTGTCCCAAATTAATGGAATAGGTTCTCTTCTACCTGGGGCTTTCTTCAATGAACTTTCTACACTTAATGAATTCAGAGACTTAGTATATAGGTGTCTTTTTCTCATCTCTGTTTTTTCGGGGAGTCCTTATACCTGTTTACTAGTACCGGCACTAGCTTTTCTGGCAGCTTTCTTTCATATTGCCTTTGAGTATTTGATATGGCTTCTTGTTGGATTTTTGGATCATTATTCAGGCTGGTATAATTTTTAGATGTTTGGACTAATTATCTCTTATCTATACAACTGTCTTAGCTTCTTATTCAAGATCTACATAAATATAATCATACTATTGCCTTGACAAATCTAAAGACTTAATTTTTTTTTTTATCAAAATACCCTGAGACCTAGCCCTTTCCCTATAGAAGATCATAGATTCAAAACCTAACATCGAATCAAGTCAGGAAGTGAACTAGAAGGTTGAACTGACAACAAAATTTCCACAATAAAAGCAATTGTAGTGATTTGGATGCTCAGGACAAAATTTCAGAAGGAGGGAATAAACTCCAAAGTATTTACAATCTACCCATTAAAGAAAAATACATCTTTGGCACAATTTCAACAAGAATTCCTAGAGAAGATGAAGGAAGATGGTTGAGAGAGGGAGGAGCAGTAAAAAAGTGATTTACTAATGAAATGAGAATCCTAGAAGGAGGACCTGGAAAAGAATGACATCTATGAAAGAAATAACTAGAAAGAGATTAACAGATACAAAAAGATGTGAAACTTTTCCCAAGTAACTAACCCCCTGAACCAGTTAGAATGTGTTGGAGAGAAGCCAATTATTCCATGAGCTAGGGAAAAAATATTGAGCTGCTAGGTGGTGCAGTAAACAGAGCACCAGCCCTGGAGTCAGGAGGACCCAAGTTTAAATCTGGCCTCCAACACTTAATAATTACCTAGCAATTGGGCAAGTCACTTAACTTCATTGCCTTACCAAAAGAAAAAAGAGAAAGAAAAGATTAAAACAAAGTTAAAAGACAAAAAAAATGAAGAAAATAAGTAGTATTTAATAACATTAATAAAACAGATTAAGGAGAAAAAAATTAAGATGTATTGGATTATGTGAAACCCACAGCCAAAACAAGAGTCCAGTTATCATATTAAAATAAATTTTAAAAGAAGATTGCCTAAATCTTTTATAATAAGAAAGCAAAATGGAAATAGAACACATTTGTCTGTCACCTCCTGGAAGAAACCTGAAAATGAAAGCTTCTGGGAACAGTATAACCAAAGTCCAAAGCTTCTGGGTCAAAGAAAAGAATACTGCAAATAGTCAGAAAGAAAGAATTCAAGTACCAGGGCACCATTATCAGAATCACACATGATTTAGTAGATATGTGATAATAAAGCAGAGCTCAGAAAGCATTGCAGAATTTATTTACCCACCAGCAAAGTTGAATATAATTCTGCAAGGAGGCAAAATGAATCTTTAATGAATAAACTTAAAAGCATATTTGGTAAAAATACTCAAGCTATGAAGAAACTTTTGAGGTTCAAATACAGGATTTGAGAAAAACATAAAAATGTAAATATGAACAAGAAATGATAAAGGATGAAATTATTTTTCATCCTAATATGAGATGATGTATGCCCCCCCCTTAATCCTGTTAAGGGCATCTAATTAGACAGAAGGCACTGCAAAGTTTCTGGTAAGTCTTAATGTTTTTTCCAATAAAAAAAGGAGAAGCAGAATAGAATGGAGGAAAAGGTGAAAGAAGATAGGGAAAATTATTTCACATAATCAGGGTCTGGAAAGTAGCCATCTTATACAAATGAAGAGCAGGGTAAGGGCAAGTGGTTGATACTCATTTCTTCATGTTATTTGAATTGGTCAAAAGAGGGAAGACTATATACTAACAGAAATACATCTCATTCAGCAGAAAAATAGAAGAGAAAGGAGAAGGGAGAGAGAAGAATAAAGAAAGTATTAGTACTAAGAAAAGAAACCCTAAGGATGTAGTACTAAGAAAACATATTTAGGTTTTTAGTTTGTTTTTTGGTAGCAATGCATGGAATTCTGAGGGACAGTCCATAGATGGAGGAATAGCTGAGCAAGTTGTATTATACAAATATGATAGAATAATTTATTTAAAGGCAACTATCATAAAAACAAATAATTTTGAAAGAGTTAGGCAGTCTGATCAGTATAAAGACCAACAATTATTTTAGGGAACTGACTATGTTACACAACTCCTAAAGAAAGTGAAGTACTCATAATTCAGAATGAGGTCACCTCTTCATTTTTATTCCTGGCCAATGAGAAAATTTGTTTTGCTTAAATGCTTGATACTTATTTGTATCAAGGGTTTTGTTTTTCCTTTTGTTCTCCAGGTGGGGTTGCAATTAACACCGATTTTTGCTGATTGAAATAAAATAAAAAATTTAAAGTTAAGAAGATGTTTTAAAAACATTAAAAATATAGAGAAACAAAATTTGATAAAATTGGAATAATCTACTGTTACTTAGATACCATAAATCAGTAATTTTAAAAGTTATAATAGCATTAATTTGAAAAATACAAAGGTGTAGGGGTGGCTAGGTGGCGCAGTAGATAGAGCACTGGCCCTAGAGTCAGGAGTACTTGAGTTCAAATCTGGCCTCAAGACACTTAATTGCCTAGCTATGTGACTTTGACTAAGCCACTTAACCCCATTTGCCTTTCAAAAACTAAAAAAAAGAAAAAGAAAAGAAAACTATAAAGGTGGATCAGTGGAGTAGAGTAGAAGAAATGCAAGTATTGAGAACTAATTGTAAGAACTCAATGTAACATGTAAATAACTATATTGCTTTTGGGTTTCCTTGCCATGAACATATATGTCAGTTTTAATCACTGGGAGCATATTATAAAAATACAAATAAAGCAAGCAGTAGTTTCTTTACTTTTCTTTAAGGAAATATTAATGTCAAGACTTTATACTACTGTGTACATCACTAAAGTACTTTGAGGAAGTTTTCCTGTGCTTCCCTATTAGAAATGTGTATTAACTCTTGAGTACTGTATTGTTATGATGGTATGTTGGCCTTTATTAAATGCCATATTAAGGCACCAATGAAGGGGTAAATGAAATTTTAAATTTCTAACTGTTCATTTAGCACATTGCATTAGAAAGGATATAGATTGTAATGACTAAAATTAAGATAAACTGAAGAGCACAAAGCTCTAACCATGATCATTTTGTCAGTAGTCTTACTTCCTTAGCAAACTAAAACTAAGACCCTGGCCCTGAATTTAAGCAAAATAAAATTATTTTTATGAACAATAACTGAAGACTGAAAGGCAACATTATAGATGGAGAAAACAATGCAATTTGTTACAAAATCAGAAGTAGCATAATTTAGAGGTTCAGTATGATTGAATGGAAATAGGGCTAGCAATAAAACTCTCCTCCTATCTTGTTGTATGGGAAAGCTTATTGGTGTTATTCACCTCCCTGGCTAGTTAGTGTCACAGCAACAACAGATCACACTTTGTTGAAGGACAACCAAGTATTGCAGAGATAACAGAGCAGACTCCCTGCATCCACCTACATGCCAGATTTCCACACCCAAGGGCAATAAGACTTGCATACTCTTTCATCCAGAAACACACTACTAGGTCTGAATCCCACTGAGCTCACAAAAAAAGATTTAAAAAAAACCCTTATGTACAAAAGAATTTATAGTAGCTCTTTTCATAATGGTAAAGAATTAAGGGGGTGCCCATCAATTGAGTAATGGCTGAACAAATTATGATATATGAATGTGATGGAGCACTATTGTTCTATAAAAAATCATGAAGGGCAGGACTTGAGAAAGACTTGCATGAACAGAGATGCTGAATGAAGTGAATAGAACAACATTGAACACACTAACACTGACATTGGGTTGATGATCAACTACGATGAACTTGTTCATTTCAGCAGTACTGTAATCAAAGACAATTTTAAAAGACTTGTAATGGAAAATGCCATACATATCCAGTGAAGGAACTGTGGAGTTTAAATGCAAACCAAAACTTAGTCTTTTTAGGTATTTTTTCCTTTTTCCCCCCCCTCTTTGATTTGATTCTTTTTTCACAATGTGATTAATATGCAGTTAAGTTTAACATAAGTTGTACAAGTATAATCTCTCTTAGTTTGTTTTCTGTCAGGGGAGGGAGGGAGAAAAATGAGAAACTCAAAACCTTGCCCAAAAATGATTGTTGAAAACCATCTTTGCATGCAGTTGAGAAAAATAAATAAAATATTAAAAAAAGAATAAGATTTCCTTGACATGAGATTAAAATAGTGATTAACCAGCAAACTGAATTTCTTTATTTAATTCTGAGACAATAAACAACTTACAGGCCTCAACTTCCAAACTTAAATGAAATGTGACTTAGGTATACAGAATGTTGGTGTGATACAGAATAGAATCAATTATAAAAACAGACTTATCAATTTGATTTTCTCAGCATATTGTAGTAATATTAAACAGCTATTCACTTTTCTATATCTGCCTTTTCTGAATGGGCATCAGTGATTGCTGCCCAGTCTTCATTTTTATATACAAAATTATATATTTGCTATAACCATTCTGTAGAATTTTTTTAAAGTAATGTTTGTGTGTGTGTGTGTGTGTGTGTGTGTGTGTGTGTGTGTGTATAAATTGCTACAAGTTGAATAGTAATTATGAAGTTTAAATAATGATAGTGGTGTTTGTGGGTCAGGTCAGGAATTCTCAACCTTTTCTGTTGTTAATGTCCTTTTTAAACATTACTGCCTCATCCTTTACTTGGGAGCCAACCACTAAGAATCTTAAGACTTTTTCATTATACTTATTTCATTCAGTGGATCCAAACTATCATTTCAACAAGGATACATGACATTTCTATTCACACGTCTAGTTTCTTCCTTTTTGGAGTTTCATATCACTTTATTCAATTCTAGGTATTCACTGGTTCTTCTTTTCTTCCTTTCTACTTTTGCTTGACACTCTTCTCACCTTTCAATTGCCGCTCTTCCCTTTCTTTTGTTTATCTTTAAAATAAACTTCATTTTTGCTTAGAACCTAAGCATAGCCAAGTGTCTTTTGAGCTCTTTTGTGGAGATTAGCCTAAAATAGTGTTTTGTTTTGTTTTTTAAAAACTTACATAGAAACATTTTACTTCAATGTCAGATACTTTCAATTTTTAGGCATAGGCACTCTCACCCTAAGTTGTAGGGTGTTTTGCTTTCACAAAAAGACAAGCTGTGTAGAGCTGTTTAAATGTAAACATAACAATATGAACATTTCTTATTAGATGATAACAATTTAGTTATTTCAAATACTGAGCAAGTATTTATATAAGACTGTGAATATAATATTTTTAAAAAAAGAAATGTATCAATTTCAAAAACAAAAAGTTTGAGGACACTTTGGAAGGGGAAAATCAGTTGCACAATTACAACCTAAAAAAAATTGCCAAATTTTCTCTTTGCATCTTGTAGACTAGAGTATCAAGAATCAAAAGTCCTGGGGAGAGAATCTTTCTAGGAGTATCTACCAATATGGGTCCAGTTTTATTCCAGACAA
Organism: Macrotis lagotis; assembly: GCF_037893015.1. Classification (NCBI taxonomy): domain Eukaryota; kingdom Metazoa; phylum Chordata; class Mammalia; order Peramelemorphia; family Peramelidae; genus Macrotis; species Macrotis lagotis. The sequence continues at coordinate 501,934,577 of NC_133658.1, forward strand.
AGTCTCATTTACTAAATATAATATCATGACCCCTAGGGCTTACAGAATTCTCCAGTTACCTTTAAGATGGATTGGGAGTATCTAGACACTCTGCAAATGGTTCTAGCACTCCTCTAACCACTACCAGATAACAGTAATGTTTTTTTAAAAAAGGAATATTTACTTCAGATGGTATAATCTTATTCCTTTAGTATATGGGAGGCATAATCACCCCCCCCCAAATTCCCTCCTATTTATCACTTCAGTCCAGGGGAAAGTGATTGGGATTAGGTCCACAATTTAGATTACAGTCTCAGTTCCAAGTCCCAGGCACTTGAAAACTATTAGCTTCTTAAGGCTTCCATGATGAGCTGGCCAGCTGCACAGTCTACCTGTAAATCTGCCTCCAAAGTGATAATGGCTCAAATAACTGGGTCCATAGGGAAAACTCTTGGTACCTGAAACTGAGAATACAGAGCAGTAATAACAGACACCATAGCTCCATTTCCAGAAGCTTGAGTAAAAGATAAGAGAACTAGAAGAATGAAGTCTTTCTACCTTTACCATTTCATTTTATTACACCCACACTGTGGTTGAAATGGCATCTTCATTCTCTGTAGAAAAACTGGTTGAAATAGTTGAAATAGTGTTGATAAAATGGAAACTTGACCCATTTTCATGGATAACAAGAATATTTTAGAACTTCAGTAACAGGAGAGAATTTTAGACTGGAATCATCTGAATATAAAGTTTTATACCTTTTTCAGGTCTCTTGCAGTTTTTTTCTGATTGATGACTCTTGAAATTTCTGTAGAAATCCTTGGAATCAGCTACTATTTAGAAATGTCTTACATCATTGTATTAAAATAATATATTTATAGTGTTAATTAAAATACTTGGTTGGAGGCCAATACCTACCTATTTGGAGACCAGATGCATTATATTTTGACAATTTTTTTGTTATTTACACTTCATATTTTCATGATTTATAACATGTCCCTTTTCTTTCCAAAGAGCCATTCTCTGTAACAAATATAACAAGAAAAAAATTGTTCCACAAAACTAATCGCTTATTCATTGTAATTAACCAGCATTTAGTTTCTTTTTGGTTGTTCTTTCCTTGAATATCACTGAAATTATTGTGTATATTCCTCTTTTTTGCAAGTCAATGAATTGCCCAAGGCCACAACAGCTAGGTAATTATTAAGTGTCTGAGATCAGATTTGAATTCAGGTCCTCCAGACTCCAGGGCCAGATGCCCCTCCTCTCCCAATTCTACTTACTTTTATATTCATATAATTTTTTATTGTTGGTCTTTATTTTTCATAGCCATTGTGTGAAATAGCTTTCTATTACATGAATATATGTACAGTGTTTAGCCATTCCTAAATCACTGAATGTATAATCTGTTTCCATTTCCTTTATTTCTTCAAAATATGTAGTTTTGAATATATTTTATTTTTGTTTTAATTGGAGTATCTGCCTGAGATCTTTTGAGTCAAAGGGTATAGACCTTTTAGTCATCTCCTTATAATTCCAAATTTGCTCCTTAGAATGATCATAACTCTTTACTTGTTAGAATATATATATTGCATTCTTGTCTTTTTATAACCCTCATAATAATTGGCTATTCCCATTTTTATTTGATTTTAATTTCTATGATTCTCATTTATTTGTTCATTTATTTAGAATTATAAAGATTTTATTTATTTTGAGTTTTACAATTTTACAATTTTTCTCCTAATCTTACTTCCCTCCCCCCCACAGAGGGCAATTTGCCAGGATTTACATTGTTTCCATGGTATACATTAATCCAAATTGAATGTGATGAGAGAAATCAAATCCTTAAGGAAGAAACATAAAGTATAAGAGATAGCAAGTACAATGTTTTTCTGGTTCTGCTCATCTCACTCAGCATCAGTTCATGCACATCACTCCAGGCTTCCCTGAATTCCCGTCCCCCCTGGTTTCTAATAGAACAGTAGTTCCATGACATACATATACCAGTTTGCCAAGCCATTCCCCATTTGATGGACATTGACTCAGTTTCTAATTCTTTGCCACCACAAACAGGGCTGCTATGAATATTTTTGTACAAGTGATCTTTTTACCCGTTTTCATCATCACTTTCACACCAAACATAAGCAGGGTTAGGATTAGCATCTTTCTTGTGAATTAGGGATATCTCATCAATCAGTCATGTCCTTCAGAAACTGACTGACCTAGAGGGGCCAGACCCTAAATGAGGAAATAAAGGAGAAAAAGCTTAATTCTAATTTAATAATTGGATATTAATATAATAGCAAAATAATTCCTCTCATTCATATACATGATCATACATATTCATTTATTTCCCTTATACTGGAATTTAATTTTTGATTGTAGATATAGTTAATGTAGTTTAGTTAAAAGTAGTAGTCTTTTCTGTCTATTTAAGGTGATACCTGATATTGTCATGTTACAGAGACGGATGCCCCAAACCTTCCGTGATCCAGCAACTGCTCCTCTGAGGAAACTTTCTGTTGATTTGATCAAAACATACAAACATATTAATGAGGTATGTAAACCAATTGTTTATTTTAAACCAACATGCTTTTGATAAAAAGGCTGAATGCTATGTGGAAAACCATTTTGTAATGGAGGCTGTAAATTTTTCCTAATTGTCATATTGATAATGAATTTGAAGGTCTTAGTGATAGTTATTCCGTGGGTTTAAAGAATTATATAAGTTATAGAAAGCAATATATTATAAGGGAGAAAAAGGTTTAGGATTTAAATGCTTTTTGACAATTTATTCCTTAGACACATCATAATATGCTCTCTGGGTTTCACCTTGCTTATCCTTAATGAGTAGGTTTCATCTACACTGGTTTTGAGGTCCATTTCAGCTCCAAATCTACTATCCTATCAAATTTTTTTTACTCTGTATTTTGACACTTCAGATACTATTCTCTCAGAGATATCTATGGAACATAATGTGACCTTGCTCCCTACTTTAGTTCTGACTTGGCAATTTGTTGTTGAAGGAATGTTCCTTTAAGAAAATGGATGTATGTGTTTCTTTTTTACACTCAGAATTTATTCCTAGAATTCATTTGTATTAAAGGCCAACCATCTCATGAGCTTTGGAGTAGAGGAATGAGGAAAGGTATGCATTATTGTGGCTAGACAGGTGGTACTAATGTATTTATACATTTTGTTATTGGATGATGTTAACTGTTGGCAGTAGAGTTTGATCTGCTTCTAAATTATAAATGGTCTTGAAATTTATTATTGTCATCTGTAAAAATTGTCATTTGTTAATTTAAAAAATTTTTGGATGCAGAAACAGTTTTATATATTTTCTCATAATAATTTATTTTATATTTGAAAGTATTGAACATAAGCTGTAGTACCTCCAGAATTGACTTTGAAGGCGCTTTTTTGCAATTTTTTCTTTGTAACTTTAAAGAAAAATAGATGTTAGTATTGATTGCATCTGTTTTGAATAGAAATAGGCTCAGTGAGCACAGAAATCATCTTATTTAAACTTTAGTTCCCTCAGTATAGGAATAGAATAAGCATTTCAGTGATTTTGAAGGAATGAAGATGCAGTACATCAATCCATTAGTGTGTGCAGTTGTACTCACCTCAACAAATACTTTATAAATGATTTAAATTATTTGCATACATAGTCATGTAAAATTATATGACTATACATAAAACTACATGTGTAACTGTGTATCTTGAATTTCAGGTTTACTATGCAAAAAAGAAGCGAAGACATCAACAAGGCCAAGGAGATGATTCTAGTCATAAAAAGGAACGGAAAGTTTACAATGACGGCTATGATGATGATAACTATGATTATATTGTAAAAAATGGGGAAAAGTGGATGGATCGTTATGAAATTGACTCTTTAATAGGAAAGGGTTCCTTTGGACAGGTAATTCAATGAAAATTTATTAAATTATTTGAATTGTAAGAGCCTATAATTTTAAAATAGAGACTAAAAAAAATCGCAAGTTACATTTTTCTCTTTGTAGTCTGTGCTTTCAGTAGAACTATAAAAGATAATAATATTTCTTTAGCAAAGAATTTATTCTATATAATATTATTATATTTTTAGACTTTATGATACATACACCAAAGACATGTATCTACTAGTAGGATTCTTGTATAGTCAGGTTCATCCATATAGGTAGGTTAGCAAGCCACTAGTAAAAAGAGTGCCAGCATCTGGATTCAAGACCCACCTTTGACTCAAAGTTGATGTGACCCTTAGTAATTCACTTAAATTCTGATTGAACCAGACAACTCTCTAAGATTAGAAGTTGCACAGAAGTTTGTCATGTGTATTGAAGAAGAAATTTATTACCTACATAGAAGAAATCAATCTGAAGTCTGGCAAATAATTTAAATTATATGAATGAATTTTTAACTATCTCCTGGAAAGTCAATATAAAGTTAAAAAATTTTTCTTGTCAGAGAAAAACTGGAGAAATAATACAATTTCAGTCTGTAGCTTCCATGTGGTTTTAATTTTTTTTCTTTTTCTGTTGTTTACACTTTGCTGTGCTTTCAAGTTTGATGTCTTACCTCCTAACTTATTAAGAATGGAGTAATTATATGTAAAAAATATAATTCAGGTACTTTAATTTGGGCAGAATTTGTCATTCAGACAATGCTGCAATACTGAATGTCACGATGCTTATTTAATTATATGTGTAAGTCAACTTTTCTCATTTTAATGTTCGGCTGTGGAAAATTAATAGAAACATAGATTAGAGAATAACTGAATGTTGATTATCTATTGAAAAAATTTGAAAATTGGATTATATTTTCTTTCATATTTTATTTCTAGTATTCCTACATTCCCAGGAATGAGATCTTACCTAATTAATTTTTCTTAACTTTTCCTTGTCCTCCAAAAACCTATATTAGCATCAGAATCTTGAGCAGTGAATAAGTTAATAGCACTACAACAAACATTCACTATATTCCTTGATTCTTTGAGTTGTTTTTCTGATGAAAACAACATTAATTCAGTTTTACATTAATTTAAATTTAGCAGTTTAAGGACAAAAGGGAATGGGAAATATTTATCTTTTTTGTACACAAAGTATGTTATAAGAGAATAGAACTGATATTTTTCTTTGTATCCAATACTTCCCTAAAAAATCAAATTTGCAGTATATTTGCATCCTATTGAAATGACTTACAAATTGAAAAGTATTAGTGTGATCTTTAAAAGAATTTTTATTTACTGCTTTTCATAATCAACTATTTTTGTTTGACTCTGGCCATAATTAAGCTTCCATCATTACACTGTCAATTTTTAAAATGTCATTTCACTGGAATTAGACTAAACTTGGACCAGCGAAATATAAGATTTTAATAATTTTTTGAAAAAAATTGTTAAAAATTAAATTTTATTTCCTTTTATTTTCCTTGAGTTTGGTGACTTTTTATAAGTGGTTTAATTTCATGACCTATATTGAATATATGAATAAAATAGGTTATTTGAAATTTCATGACCTAGAAATACAGTTGAAGGTTGCCAGTCTTACCATTTCATTTCTATCTGTATCTAAATTAGTCTGCACCTCAAGGGGTAAAAAAAAAAAATTGAAAGATGGTGGCATAATTTGGTCAAAAGAGAACTGCATGCTATGTCTCCTATTGAATGCGAAAACATCTTCCACTCCATGGCTGACATACTCCTTCAAGAAGAAGATCTCAAATTTGCCTCCATAATGGTTTACACCCTCAACACTATCTTGCTGACCTCCACAGAGCTCTTCTAGCTGAGAAATCAGCTCAAAGATCTGAAGACTCTGGTACTTAGTCCTCAGGCACTCCACAAAGTGAAGAATGTAGTCTTGCAAATAAGAACAGACACTGGCCACTCCTCATAGCCCCCATGCCCTTAGAAACCCTCAGACCACCAGGACAAAAGAGAATTTCTTTTCAGAGTTTCTTTACTAACTTAGCATCAAATTTAACTCACCTTGAGTAAAAAACCAAATGCTCCAAGGCACCCTTTGATTTCCATCCTTAACCTTTCCCAAGATACTGCTCACAAGAGACTTCCAAATCTTCACCAACCCTTCACAGCTTCCCATGTCCCTCTCTCCTTCCTCATTCCATCCCTCAGTTAAAAAAAAAGCCCCTTTATAGTTTCCCCCATAGGCCAGGTTGATAAAGAATCTAGATGACACTGCCCAAAAAAAAGAGAGAGAGAACTGCATTTGAAGTTGAGGTCTGAATTCAAAAAAGCTTTGGTAGTAGGTTAGAATTGATTCCTGCTGCAGCAATTTTACAGTTACAGAATCACAGAAACTCAAGAATTGTTAGGCATGTTTGAACCTGATTTATCCTAGAAGAACATTCTCTAATGTAACAGAAAAATGATCATCCATTTTTTTTATTAGAGGTCAGTCCTTTTAAAATAGGCCAATCTGACAGGTTCAGGGTTTAAGATACAATAATCTGAAAGCACTTTACTACTTAAGAATTAAAATAAAGGAATATACAAATATAAACTGGGTCTCCTTTTCTTAGATTTGCTGGCATTGAAGCTCTGGAAATTGCTTCAACAATTTCCCCCTACCTCTTGTGAGCTTTGTTTTTGTTGTTATTTTGATCATCAACCCTGTTTCCTGTAACTCAGTGGGTCTGGAGTGAAGGAGAAAAACATTTCATCAGTAACAACGTCCTTTCAGTCCTCCAGGCTTTAAGGCTAAGTAGCCTTCTTGACTCTTCACTATCTGGCAGAAGACACTCTATTTCTTAATTCTAGGCATTGTCCCCAAATGCTATTTTTTCCTCATTTCTGTTTCCTTGCTATCATGACTTTCTTAAAATAAAATTCCATTTTCTACAAACTTTTCCAGATCCCTCTTAATTCCAATGTCTTTATTCTGTTGACCCCCTCCCCATTTATTCTGAATGTACACACCTTATTTGTCTGTAGTTATTTTCCTGTTTTTCTCTCCCATTAGATTGTGAGTTCCTTGAGGGCAGGATCTGTCTTTTACCTTTCTATGCATCCCCAGTATTTAGTATATAATTCCTGGCACATGGTAGACCACCTCTTAATAAGACTGATTGATTCATGATAAGGCCTGTTACAGCTTCTTTCCAGGCAATAGAATCTTTGCTCAACTGAAGAGTTGAGCAAAACTCTTCACAACCCTCTTATGTGGCATTATCCATTCATTATACAACTTAGCCCATTGGGATGAGTTACAATGACTCCTGACCCTGTAATTGTCCTTTGCAGTTGGATTTCTGACTGCCAAGGTCTGACAGAACCAGTCAAAATCTAGTTCTTCAGTACCTAGTTCTGTGGACCATTGGGCAAATAAAGACTTGCAATAGGGACTAGAAGTCTTGTGTGTCTGTAGGAGATATGTCATCTCCTATGAGAACTTATCCTGCAATTCTCAACTTATTCATAATGGGCACCTCTGGATGAAGTATAATAATAGTATTGACTACATCAACTATTCAGTTAATCCAGGACCTAATAGCAGGGATGCAGTTATTTTTCAAATGTAATATAGTGACCGTTTCAGTAGTTTGTTTCCCAAGCCTTAATAGTATTTTGGTGTCCACAAAATAAAACAAAAACCTCCACTTGACCTCCTCTTTATAATCCGAGGCCTATAAGGCAATAGACACCACAAAATCACAAGGAAAGACCCTGATAGTCTACTTGCAATCTTATAAGTCTGTTGTCTGTTTACCTACAGAGATAGACTTGTAAGTAATTAGGTAAGTGAGTTTATCCATAGAAGTTGTCCAAAACCTTAAGTGTCATTAATGAATGATCCAGATCCTGAAATTTTGGGAGACTTATCTTGACCACATGTTTCTTGAGCTACCTGCCATCTCTTTAATTGCCCTCTGCCACCATGGCTTCACATGTTATTCCATATTGCATCTTTAATGTAATTGTGGAAGTCTGCTCTCAAGAAGAGTGTTTTTTCAGATTTCTACCCAGTAAGCCAGAAAAATTTCAAATAACCTGGAAGTATAATGGTGAAAGTATACTGAATATTTTCCAACATAAGAGAAAACAAATGCTCTTGACTTTACATAGTCATGATACTGTTGAAGACATTGGTGAAATCATTAACTCCAACCCACTCCACTGGTAACTGGGCTACCTGATTCATCATGTTAACAAGTTCAGGAAAAGCTGGTTGATGCTATATCTACTGCACTACCTAGCTGCACCTAAAGGTGTATTTTTTTTTTTTAGGATTTTGCAAGGCAAATGGGGTTAAGTGACTTGCCCAAGACCAGGCAGCTAGGTACTCCTGACTCCAGGGCCAGTGCTCTATCTACTGCACCACCTAGCCACCCCCTAAAGGTGTATTTTTAAGAGATACTGGTAACACCTGTACTTTTTTTAAAATTTTATTATAAATATATTACACCTGTACTTTTGGTCCCCCAAATTGATCTCTTGTGTTTGTCTTCACAAAAGTTTAATGGTGCTATATCTAAGGTATCTGGTGACTGGAAAGAACTATGGGTCACAATGAAATTTGCCATCCAGAACAGATAGAACCAGATTGAGATTGTGATTTCTAAATCAATCTTGATAATCAAAGGCCTGAAAGATCTCTCCAGAGAATCAGAAAAATACTAGGCAGAGTAGAAATGTCAATCTCAATGAAATTATTAATCTTGCTTGAAAAGATAAAGCACTTAGCTCTGGCATTATATCTATCTGTAGCAATTGAAAAGTTTCTTGGGCCAGTCCAAACTATTGGCTTCAGATTGAATATATATATATATATATATATATATATATATATATATATATATATAATCTCCTCATGATGGTCATTGATGCCAACCATACTAGGATTCTAAAACATCCAGTGAATTAAGAGCCACAGAATAAACTAATAAATTAAAATTCAACAACCAAAAATAAATTACTTCGCGAGCTTTCAATGGGTTAAAGAAAAAGCCAGCTCTTGTTTTTAGAAAGGTCATGAAACTTAAGCTTGTCTGAGTATCAGTTTTCTTATATAAAATGAAAAACTTAAACTTCAGTTTGTAGTTCAATGATCTTATTGTATGTAATAGTCAATGTTATTAGTCCAAACTGCTTTTGGGTATACAAATGCCTAAATGTTTTCTTATAGAATAAGTCATAATTCTTTATTCCTTTTTTTTTTAAAGAGAATTAAATGTTTACTCTGTAGCAATCACTGTGCTTGATTTAGGGGATAGGAAGACAAAAAAAGTTCATTTTCTCTGGAGTGTATGTTCTATTGACAGACAACATGCACTTTTAAAAATGCACATAGAGTAAATAGCAAATATATAGAAGGAGGTTAAAAAAAGATAGTGAATTAGGGCACTTAAAAGTTGAGATCAGGAAAGGCATCATTTGGAAGGTGGTGCTTGAACTATATTTTTAAGTTTTATATATATATATATATATATTTTTTTTTTTTCTCTTATATAATGAGGAAGGGAGTATATTCCAGATACGGGGTGTGGTTAATGCATAAGCATAGAATTGGGATAATGAAATGTCATTTGTAAGGACCATCACCATGACCAAGTATTTAATTATCATTTACCTACTATTCATTAAGAACTGAGGATACAAATAAAGCCAAAAACAAGTTGCAGGGTGGGGCTAACATAACAACTATGTACATATAATATAAAAAAGGTCATTTCATAAAGAGTTGGAGTGGGAAGTAAAACCTGGAAGGACCCTCCTGCAGAAGGAAGGATTTGAGTTGAGCCTCAAAGGAAGCCATGAATTAAAAACAAATAGAATAGGGAGGAGTGTCATGTGAATGGAACATCAAGGAGTCTAGTGTAATTTGATTGCAGAGTAGATGAAGGGATATAAGGAAGAACATAGGAAACATAGGAAGAGGCCAGGTTGTGAAAAGTTTTAGAAGTTAAACAGGATTTTCTGTTTTATCTTGGAGGTACTTGGGAAAGATTTGAGTTAATTGAGCAGAAGGGTAACACAGTCAGGTATGTGCTTTCTGAATATCACTTTTAACAATTTGGTCAGGTGAGATAGTGAGATCATTCAAAAGCCTATTGAGGATAGTCCAAATTTGAGGTGATAAAGGCCTCCACTGGAGTGAAGTTTGTGTCAGTGGAGAGAAAAGAATGTATTCATGAAATACTGGCAAGATTTGGTAATGGAGTTGTGTGGGGTGATCATGACTGAGGAATCAGGAATATCACTGAGAATTTTAAGATGGTGATAACATCAAAAATATCAGGTTTGGGGTAGGAGTTTTGAGGGAACAAGAGTAAGGAGTTTTGAGGGAAGGTTAAGGGAAAGACATTGAGTTCTATTTTAGATATGCCATATTTCAAATGCCTATGGGCTCTCCAGTTTGAGATGACCAAAAGGAAATGAGGGACTAAAAGTCAGGAAAAAGATAAGTACTGGAAATTTAAATTGGAGAATAGACCATATGAAAATGATTAATTCATGTGACTTGATGAGATTGCTAAGCAGATAACCAAAGACAGAGGCTTGTGGGACCACCTATGGTTGTTAGGTATGACCTGGATGAAGTCCAAGTAAAGGAAACTGAAGAGTGATTAGACAAATGGGAGAAAAAGCAGAAAAGGGTAGTGTCAGAGACTCTAAGGTCACTAAGAATGAGAATTGAAGAGGCTATTATATATAATGCATGAGAGGAGTCCAATTCGACTGAATTGGGGTGAGAAACAGGAAGAGGATAATGTGTATGAGGAATATATAACAGACAGTAGCATGGGGCCAGATTGTGAATGATTTTCAAGTTAAACGAGTTTATATTTGACCCTTAAGTCAATAGGGAGTCACTGCAGTTTATTGAATAGAAGAATGATAATGGTCACGTCTACATTTAAGGAAATTCACTTTGACAGGTATATGGAAGATGGTCCATATACCTAGTCCAAAAAAACGAGTGAAAGATGATGAGCAGCTGAACTGTGGTTGCTGTTTGAGTAAAGAGAAGGGATAAGATAGATGTGAGAATTGTTGTTTATGTAAAAACAGCCTGATAGTTCAACTAATTTGGTATGTAGGATGAGTGAGAGTGAGGAGTAATGAATAACGAAGGTTAATAACTTTGGAGACTTCAAAATTGATGTTTTAAGAAACAAGTAATTTTGGTAGAGGGGAAGATTTAATTGGGAAAAAGGATGAGTTCAGTGTCATGAAAATCTTGAAATAGTATATACAAGGAAAAATTGATTAAAAAGTAGTCAAAACAAAAAAAATAGTCAAAGCAAAGATATCAAAAAGGAGAACTGAGAATTTATCATATGTGAATATTTGGTATGAATGGGAGGAGACTTGGTTCCTTGTGCAATAATATATTATGATTATAAAATGTAATAATCATTAAGATAATGCATAATCTTCATGAATTAATATATTCATAAGTTTTGGCTATGTAAGAGCTTGCAAGTTCCAGATTGAATCAGTAAAAGTTTTTTTCCTATACTGAAGGGTTTGAGAATAGATGAGAAATTGCTGTTTATTAAAGAATGAAAGATTTGAAATATTTTTATTGGAAAATCATAGCCTTGGATATAATTCTACTGCTGATTTTAATTTAATATTGAGTTTGAAAAATGATTATCCTTTATTTCTATCCTGGATTCCCCCTTTAACTGAAAGGCCACAGTGAACAGTTTTCAACTTGTACTGAAATTATGTATTCAAATGGAAGGGAAATAACTATCCTTTTTTTCAATGTTTAGAACTAGAGAAGAGGAAATGGAAAAAAGTACCATTATACTAATGTAAAGAGTAGTAAAAATAATTTTTATAGTGTAATAAAAAGTATTTTACATCATCTCTCAGAAATTGAATTTGGAAAAAAAGTCCTTCTTCGATGATTCAGTACTCAAAGTTGGTCCGATAAAGATGTCTTAGTTTTTAATTATAGGTGAAGATAAGTAATACTTTTTGTAAAAATTTTTTATCTTTGAATATTCATTGCATCAAAAATGCATTTTCAGGATTTTAATTTTTGTTCTGATCTTTACAGATGAACATTTTCTTATGCAATTATTATGCAGACTTTTCTTCTATTCATATTCTTATACAAATATTTCATATTAAACCACAGATCTTTTAAAAATATTTATACATTAATTCCGAAGTTGAGGTTATATTACAAGTATGTATTTTTTTTTAATCTGTTAATCTCTGGGATTAATTTCCTTGATTACAGGGAAAATGCTGAATGACAGATTATGTAAAAGTTCAACATTTTAGGCTTTTAGCTCAGTCACTGAATTTTAGAACATAATTTTTCAATAGGTACATGTACCAGAGAGAATTAATAGACTAAGATACTTAGTTGAAAAGAACTTCCAAAAATTTAAGTAAACCTGGACTTGACTGAAAATTCTCTACCATTCATAGGAAATGATCATCTTCATTTAAAGATCTCAAATGAGGGAGAAAACTTATTACTTGAGGCAGCAGGTTCTAATTTTTGATGACTTTAATTGTTAGGAAGCTTTTCCTTTCTATTAAATCTAAATCAGTTTTTTGGTAAGTCCTACCTACTACTGCTAGTTCTATCTTTTTCGTTCATGAAGAACAAATGTAATCCTTCTGTATGTGTTTAAAGTATTTTTGATTGCTGAAGCATTTTCATTTATTTAGTTTTAACAATTGTACTTGGGTTAAAATGATCCACAGGTTAAAAGTTCTTTAAGGACTTTGAAAGTCATACCAAATGTCATTTATGTGAAACAAAGATCATGAAATGTTGAGATAAAACTGACACTTTTCTTCAAACAAGAGGAGAAAAACATGGAAAAATTGGAAAACGTGGAGTTAATAATAAAAACAATGTTAAAATACTGGAAGTTAAAGGTAACGGGTATAGAAAGATCATAACTAGGAATGAGAACCTGAATTTTAGATTTATCTCCACTTGCAATTAGCTATGTGGCCACTTAATTTCTGGGCTTTGTCTTCCATATTTTTACAATGAGGGAGGTAGACTAGATGTGGCCTCTCCTAGCACTGATAATATATTTCATTGACTATGAATTATGTTGCTGTATGTTTTCAATTAGAATTGTGGAGCCTTTTTTTCATGAATACAGTATAGATATAGCTGTATAACAATTCTTTTTGCTTTTATAGGTTGTAAAGGCATATGATCGTGTGGAGCAGGAGTGGGTTGCCATTAAAATTATTAAGAACAAGAAGGCTTTTTTAAATCAAGCCCAGATTGAAGTGCGACTTCTTGAGCTTATGAACAAACATGACACTGAAATGAAATATTACATAGGTAAATAAAGATTCAATGTTTGCTTTTGTTTTACCTTCCAGTCTTTGAATAAAATTATTTATTTTAGATGCTTGATTAAAAACAGACAGCTAGATTGCATTTGGAGACTGATAAATTTGCATATATGAGACTCAGTTCTTCCCAGTCTCATTTAATTTTTAGAATTTATTCATATAAAAATCTTCTGAGTTTCCACTCCAAGAGAACATCAGTATATGAAGCAATTCATATTTAAATACTTAATAGGATCCATGATCTCCTCAATTTGGAGTCTTACATCAGTGGTACAGATCACATTTCATTGTACTATCTTATCTGGTGTATATTTCCCCCAACTCTTCCATGGGGAGATTATCAAGTGCTCTTGAGCCCTACCTCTATAAATTCTATGGTTACTAATATGTTTAGTCTGTCCACCTTTTCCCCATTCTCTCCTTACATAACCAGTAACATAACCTGTTAAAATCATACATTTTCTTGGATGCAACTTCTCTGTCATTCTACTGGTAAGATGATAGAACTTCATAGCCATCATACATTTCATTGTTTTTGTATTACCTGTAGTTGTGATAATTTTGAAGTTGTGATGTTCTCATGATTTGTAGCAGCACTAGAAGTTTATTAGCATTTTAATAAAGACAGAACTTTGAGTCAGTAGGGAGCAACTTGTGATCATTGAAAATTTGACATAGCTTAACTAATTTTCAGTTTTCATTTCTTCTAGTCTCTTCTGGTTCCATTTAATTGAGATTGCATTATCCATCTAACTGCATGCTCTGGTCTGAATTTCCACTTTTAAGTGGCTGTATATCTGTTTGTAGGCCCTATAAATAGGACTTCTTAATGTAAAATCTAAGAATTTTGTTGTTATTTTTTAAAAAATATTTTGGCAAATATTTTTTGGTTTAATTGATCTTCTTTGTAATTCTATTTTATTTTGTGTGTTTAAAACACTATTCTCCCACAGGCTCCACCAGACTTCTAAGGGGACACAAAAAAAAATGTTAAGAACCCTTGCCCTGTAGTATTCTGGGATTTGATGAAATCAGCATAATGTCACCCACAAACAGCATTTATTAAGCACCTACTATGTACATTGCATGCTCCTTACAGAAAGACAAAAGTGGTTCTGTTTGCTTTTTGTCTTCAAGGATACTTTTTTAAGTTTGGTTTTTGGTTTTGTTTTGTTTTGGGGGTTTTTTTGTTTGTTTTTTTGTTTTTGGTTTTTTAATGGGGTTAAGTGGCTTGCCCAAGGCCACACAGCTAGGTAATTATTAAGTGTCTGAAGTTGGATTTGAACCCAGGTACTCCTGACTCCATGGTTGCTTTATCCACTGCGCTACCTAGCTGCCCCTTCAAGGATACTCTATTCTACTAAGAGATTCAGGTTAATAGAAAAGTATGCATATGATCAGTAGATACAAATGTTTTCTTTGTCTTTTAGGGTAAAGTAATCGTGTTATGTGACTTCCCCTCCCCCCAGTCATATGGAGTCTTCTTTACTTCAGATATCTTGAAAATTGATTCCTTTGATAAAAATTATATTGCATCTAGAACAGGTTTCTCAGAGTACTTTAATCTGCTTTTTCCATCTCTAGTGCCATTTTTACTCCTTCAGTAGTAAGTATGTCAAAAAAGTAATTCTACTTTCATGATTAAAGTAGATCAGAGAATATATATTAGCTGATCTGTTGTTTTTCTTCTTTTTATTCCCTTTCCATTTGCAAGTTTACATGCTCTTAGAAAGATTTATCCTAGTTGTCTTTCTTGCCAAGCTTTCTTGCAGACTCATTTTCTCTGGATTATTTTTCTTTGTCCTTCCTTCTTTCCTCCCGCCTTTTATCTTTCTTTCATTCCTAATAACCAGAAATTGGAGAATTTATATAGATAAACTAGAAAAATATGCAAGAGTTAAACAAGCTGAAATTATGTAACCAAAAAGGACTAGACATTTTCTCAGCTTCTCATAAACTCTTTTTTTAAAAATTTTTTTTATTAAAGATATTATTTGAGTTTTACAATTTTCCCCCATCTTACTTCCCTACCCCCACCCCCACGAAAAGCAATCTGTCAGTCTTTACTTTGATAAACTTTTTTTAAAAAATAGTGAATCAAAACAAATTTTCACTTTAATCTCGTCCAGAAAATTTTTTGTCTCTGCTTTCTGTGTTTTTCATCTCTATTAAGAGTTGGGTATATGTTTCATTAATAATCTTAGAATCTTGTTTGGTCATTGTATTTATAACAATTCAGCATAGTACTATTCCCTTAGTAGCTATTTCCCAATTTATGGTTATCCCCTCAGATTCCCCACTGCAGCAAGAGCCATAATTATTTTTGAACAGCCTTGAGAGTCTGTTTTCTTTATGACTCATTCTTCACTCTCCTCCTCCTCCACCCCCTGCCCTCTCATGATTGGAAATGTATTTTTTCCTGTTTTCCTATTGACTGAAATGTATTTTTCTTTCCAACTCTCTATGTGAGAGAGAGAGAGAGAGAGAGAGAGAGAGAGAGAGTGTGTGTATTCTGACTTTTGTACTGATTTTTATATCTGCAGATGAGAGTGAGGAATCAAATACTCTTCCCCACTTGTTCCTCCCTTGTTTGTATAGATGCTTGTATACCATTATTATGTGAGATAATTTCCCTGACCTTCCTTTTCCTTCCTCCCTAGTGATTTCTTCTTCCTTCCTTTCTATTCTTTTCTTCAGATTATCAAGTCATAACAAGGTAATACCAAGGTCTTTGGATTCCCTCTATGAGTCTTGATGATGATGAGGGGACCCAAATTTGGGGATGTTTCCCCATATTTAAATGTAAACTATCCTTGTGTCATCTTTTATCATTGTTCATTCATATTTACCTTTTTTATTTCCCATACTTCTCTGTATTCTTATGTTTGAGTAAGACAGAAACTTTCAAATCTGATATTTTTCTCAAAAATGCTTTAAGTCATGTATCATTAAGGATTCATTTCCCCCCCTTAATATTATATTCAATTTTCCTAAGTTATTCTTGGTTATAAATCACATCCCTTTGGAATATTTTATTCCAATTTTTCCATTCATTTGGTGCTACTAAATCTTATGTGCAACATCCCTGTGGTGCCCCCCCCCCCCCCGCTATCTTAGTACTTCATTTTTTTCTTTTTTGTCCACTAAGTATATTTTATTTTACCTGGAAGCTAAGGATATTGGTTTTAATGTTCCTGGGAGTTCCCATTTTGCTCTTTCTTTTAGAAAGTGACTAATGAATTCTTTATTCTTCTAAATAGTCCTCTGGTTCTAAGAGACCCTGGATGGTTTTTTTAAGATTTCTTGAAATGGAATGTGTAAGTTCTTTTTTGGTTATGGTATTCAGACAATCTTTAATCTTTAATTTTTTTCTCCTTGGTCTGTTTTCTTAGGTCAATTGTTCTTACTATGACTTTTAAGTCTTTTGACCTGTTTTATATTTCTTGTTGAAATTTTCTGGAATTTTTGTTGCTTGGCTTGGGTTTTTTTTTTTAATCTCTTTGATTCTCCCATATTCTCTTTAAATTTTATACTCCTACCAAACTCCTTTATAGGTCTTTACAGGCAGGTCTGTATTTTGAGTTATTGTTGCTACTGACATCTCTGTGTCTCTGCCTTTCCCATCCCATTGTCTTTTTCTAGAGGTAAAAAAAAAATAGGAATGGAATAGTCCTTTCATTCAATGAATGTACATTCATAGATAGGGAAATGATGTGTATGTATGTAGATATATACAAAATAATTAAAAGATAATGAGAAGTGGTGGCACTAGTAGTGAACAAGGATGGGGATTTGGGCTTCAATAAAGATCTAATCACAAAAACTTGAATTCAGTTAAGGGATTCTGAGAGGTGATGATGAGGAGGGGAATGCATGCCAGAAATAAGGACCCAACCTGAGCAAAGGTACAGATGAGAGATGGACTGTTATGTGTAAAAAAAAAAAAAAAAAAAAAAAAAAAAAAAAGAGTAAGAAGCCTGATTTGGCTGGACCACAGAGTGTGTGAAGTGAGCATTATATGAGAAGGTTCAAAAGGTATGTTAGGGATAGAGTATGAAAGATTTTAAATGCCAGACAGAATTTTTGTATTTAATTCTAGAGGTAATTGGGAGCTATTGCCTTATTTGTACAGGGGAATGACATAAGCAGATAAGCAGATTTTAACAGCAATTTGGACAGGGTTTTGGATGGGAATATAAACAGTTAATTATGAGTTGTAATAAGGGAAAAGTGCTGGGGCTATGAACTAATCTTTAAGTTTGAGAAATGTTCTGGAGACTTGACAACTGATTGAAGAGCAGAGAAATTCTTGATGATATTAAGATTTTGTGAACTGGATGACTGGTCTGATGACCTCAGGAGAAACTAAATCTATACAGAGCTTATCATTAAACCCATGAGACCTAATTAAAAACCTCTGAGAATGGACAGTTATTCAGTCAACAAGCATTTAACATCTGACTCTGGTGGAGATGAGTAGTAGGGAGAGAAAAAGAGAGAACCAGATAAGAAAAGAGAGATCATAATTCCCTGATCACAGTGACAAAGAAGATTGAGGAGTTCTCAGATGCATAAAAGGAGAAAGCAGTGGCACACAACCTCAGAGAAGGTAGAATACCTAGGAGGAAAAGGTAGCCAACAATGTTAGATTTCTTCAGGACACAGTGGTATGCTCTGAGCCCCAATTTCCTTATCTTAAAAATGAGAATAAAAATAATTTTAGTACTTACCTGGCAGGATTGTTATAGTGAAATAATTGTTCCAAATCTCAAAGCTCTATGGAAGTGTCAGTTATATTATTATTTTGTTGTTATTATTCACATCTTTTATGATATAATGCTGACAAGATACTATTGTTCTGTAATACTTAATGTTCACTAAGGGGTAGCTAGGTGGCGCAATGGATACAGAACCTGCCCAGGAGTCAGGAGTACCTGAGTTCAAATGGCCTCACACACTTAATAATTACCTAGCTATGTGACCTTGGGCAAGTCACATTGCCTTGCTAAATAAAAAAAAACCCTAAAAAAATAATTAATGTTCACTGGAATATTAAACAAGTCTATATGTGTTTTTTTTAATTTAATAAAAGTATTATGAGGTGCATTTTATTTTTCTTTCTGTTCATTGAAAGCATCTTAGTTTCAGTACTTTGGGGGTATGTTATACTTCCTTCTATTCCCACATAGTTTTGTTTTTTCTTTTATATCTCTGCATTGGATATTTTTTGAAATAGTTCTACCATCTTCTCCCTTCCTTAGTATAATCCCTTTTTCTTTCCTATCTACTGTGCAACCTAGCTGCCTTTATCATTTAATTTTTAATAAACCTTTTATTACATTAGGTTTATGTGGGCCCTTGTTTCTTCCCATACTGCTGGAATATAAATACTTCATCATATAGTCAAATATTTTGATCTTTTTTTTTGTCTCGACTCCTATATTTGCATCTCAGTTTATTTGTTCTCTTCCAATTTCTTTATCAGGAATACTTATAAGTCCAAGTGAACAGTTCATTACTTCTCTTGTAGAATTATATCCAGTTGTTCCAGGTAAACTATTCTTGGTTCTAAAGAAATACCTTTTAAACCCTTTAGAATGTAAATGTTTTTTGTTTTCCTTTCCTTTTGAATGATAGCTGCCAAATCTTGTGTGAACTTAACTAAAGACTTTTCTTTTGGGGTTGTACAATATTTTTCTTTTCATTGAAGTTCTAGATTTTAGGCTTTTACATGTCTGGGTATTTTTGTTTTACTTTGTTTTTAAAAGGAGGTAAAGTGTGGATTTTTTTCTGTTGTCATTTTGACCTCTCTTTCTAAATAGATCAATCTAATTTTCCACCATAATGTATTAAAATGTATCTAGGCTTTTATGGGATTTTTTTTTTTGGTTGAGGATTTTAAGTAGTCCCATGATAGTTAGATGATCACTTCTTGACTTTTTTTCCTAGACCAGCTTTTTGGGGATTTTTTTTTTTGCGGCGTGGGGGAGGGGAGAGATGAGATACTATTTTTGTCTTTTAGATATGCCTAACCTATTTTCCAAGGATTAAGTATTCTAGATCTGTATAGGGGGCACATTCCAAAAAAAGACTTGCTACCTGTTTATTATTTCAGCCATAGCAATCCATAGAACAAAAAAAAATACCTTTTAAAAAGCCTTAATCCTGTGTCCCTTCTGCTTCTTCACTGATGTCAGTCAACTGGCAAGAAAGGGGGTATAGGATGCTAAGAGTCACACATTTTTAAAAGACCATCAATAAAATTTAATTGACTTAAAATTCTAAATATGAGATTCTTATTCATTGAACAAATACAAATACTGTTGGCATTTCATATATCAGTGTTGACCTCTTGCTATGAGCAAAAAAAGAAATTACAATGGAATGGAAAGCTGGCTCATAGATACTGCTAGCAGAGATAAAGAAATGTTCTGGCAGAGTGGGTTTTATCTTATGCCTAAAAGTGACAAAAAATATTTTACATAATAGACCTTTCTTGTAGTGCTACACTCATGATACAAAATGACCACTATAAAAATAATTGCTATAACCTATACTGCTGACAAGTGATAAAGAAATTTTACAAAG
The DNA here is from genome assembly GCF_037893015.1 of Macrotis lagotis. Lineage (NCBI taxonomy): Eukaryota > Metazoa > Chordata > Mammalia > Peramelemorphia > Peramelidae > Macrotis > Macrotis lagotis. Next base: position 501,954,453 of record NC_133658.1, read on the forward strand.
AACTTGATAAGACCCTCCACATTAAATCAACAGATACAAAGTTCAAATATTAATTTAATAACTTTAGTGTAAATTTGGCAAAATATAAGGATGTAAAAAATAGATGGGGAAAGCATAGTTGGAGGAAGGTATGAGATTATTTGTATTCCTCCTCCCCAAAAAATACAGAAACAAGTATAAACAATAAAGGATTATGGTTGTGTGTTTGTGTGTTTATATAACTTGGGAATAAAAGTTTGTTATCTCTGAAGTCAGATCACAATAAAAAGACAAATTAGTTTTTTAAAAAGAAAAAATAATTAAAATATGATACAATTTAAACAGTTTAATCTTGAAATTTTTACACAAATAGTTTAAAATTAAAATGTGGGAAATGACCAATAGAAATGACATTGCACCAAATATAAGAATTTTATCCAGAAATTTAACCTTTGCAAATTAATTGCCTCAATAAGTAGATGAGAGAAACCAGAAAGCAACAGTCTGCAAATATCTGATTTATTTGACAAAAAGAGATGACTGCCAGAATATAAATTTTATCTTAGAAAGATGATTTTGAGAAATATTCTCTTTAAAAAGCAGAGTTGTAATGAAAAATAAAAACCAGTATAAAAAAGCTTAGCAAGATATCCAAAGGTATAGTAAGGTCATCCCAGGCATGAAAATAGGAGCACTTTAAACATAAAAGATCCTATACAGAGTTCAGATTGGAAGTTAATTCCCTGTGGATAGTGACATGCTCCAAATCATCTTGTTTTTGGATATCATTGTATTTATTTCATTAAGCTCTAGAACCTATTCCTGCTAGAGATTGTCGTTATTCAAAAGATTTGGCCGAACTAGCCAGACAGAAAGATCAAATCTATTGTTCATAGATCCTAAGCTAGTAAGTAATGTTCTTATCATGAGGCATAGAATAAACTTTTCCTCAGAATAATTAAAAGAGCAGTGTATAGAGCAGGGCTATCCAAAATGCAGCATGTGGCCTGCCCTTGGGTTTACTAAACACTTTAGTAAATGAAGCTGAGCTACCACAGAGCTCACTAAAATGACAAAAATATGTTGTCTATTGTTTCAATTAAAACTTTTAAAAGTAAGGTTGGACAGCCCTGGCAGAGCACAGTGGAGAGCAATATGGTGAATATGATCAGGTTGTAACACACCACATGCAAGGAAATTCCACCCCCCCCAAAAAAAAGTAAAAGATGTAGTACTGTTTTAAAAAAGTAACCTTGGCTTTGGAATTCTGATTTCAAATCCTGCCTCTCTCCCATCTTGTCCTTGTGTTTTTAGGCAAATCTAATGTCTCTGATCCTTGCTTTTCTCATCTGTAAATTGAAAGAGGTAGACTCCAAGTTTCCTTTGTGCTCTAAATCTATAATCAAGAAATTATATAAGAAGAAGAAAAGATGGGCAAGAATAAGAGATGAACTAGAGACAAGCTAGATTATTCCATTATTATACTTACCATGTCAGGAAAAAAAATAAAGGTCTCCAACACAGATGAGTGGACCTTTTGTGGTGAACTGGGCTACTGACATTTGCTATCCAGGATTGACCTACTTGAATGGATTGTGGTATTCATTGTTGAAGAGAACCCCCTGAAATGCTTGCATTCATTTGAGTATAGAGGGAAGTTAGTGGAATGTATAATTCTAATTATACTAGTTCTAAAAGTTACTTATAGAAACAAAGACTGACCATTGTAATATAATAAAATATTTAGGGATTCTGAACCAGATCTGTGTAGACACAGGAGAGCTCATTAGCATTACAAGCTATGTTTACATAACTTTGGGCAAGTTTCCTAATCTCTGGCTCAGTTTCCTTCCTGGTAATTTGAGAAGATTCTAAGTTTCTCTCCCTTGGACTAATTTTGTGAATTGACACTATTAGGAAAGACATCATATTTAAAAACCTTGTATAAACAGATCATCATTTCCCTCTTTTAATTATCATTAACAATCTTTAGCTAGTTTTATTTTAAAAACATGATTTAAGTCATGTATTTAATATAAATATGAGCTTTAGTATCAAAAAAGAGGATATTTTAAATTTAAGCAATAGTTCTCCACCTTCTCTAATAATCTGCATGATTTCTAACAATAATTTTGATGGCGAATGAACTCTTTCCTCTTAATTTTTATAAAAGTCTCTAAATTGTCCTTGTCTCCCAGTTTCTTTTTTCCTTTTTTTAAGTCCTAAAATAATGTTCCAAAAAGATACACTTGACTAGATCAGGTTGTTTTCAATGCTCAAAATCTTTAAGGTTCTCCCTTTACCCTACTTCTATTTTTTTTTATAGAATGTGAAAATGCACTCCTTTCAGAACTCTTACCTTTTGAATCTCTTCCTTACCTTCCTTTTAATTCTAGCTTAGGTCTTTCTGATTAAACCTCTAAAACTTTTTGTCCTCCAAAACTTCATCCCCCCCCCCCCCCCCAGCAAAAGTGAATCTTCCGCTTCAGATTTTCTCAAATAACCTACTCTGTTTTGTCTTGTGTAAGGCTTATATGTGTAGATGCATCTGCTGCCTCAGTCCTATTAAATGTATTTTCTTCACCATCCCACGTTTCTCCAGGACCTAAAACAGTGCTTTAATGCCAATGGAGTCTTAATAAATGTTTTCTGAAATACAATGAAATATTAATGTTTAAGTTAAACACTTTTCTGATTTTACATCAACAGATTGTTGCTTCTAATAGGAATGATTATACCTGTTTATATCTTTGTTTTTGAGTACAAATAAAAAAATCTGTTGTAGTGATCAAAAATTATCCTTGTTTATTGAATATAATGGCAGTAATTAAGCCAACAGTAGGAGTTGCCTGTTAAACATTTAATTTACCATTTTCTCAAGAGTAAATATCCTTAACCCGACCAGATCATTAGAACACAATTGATTGGGAGGTAGAGGTTTTTTTTTATCAGGCATAGTATTTGCATTTATGTATCTTTTCCATCTCTGATGTTAAATATTATTTCCTGGAATGAGAAAGCTATGCTTATAAACTTGTTTTGACAGCTAATCCTGCTCAGGAATTCACACATACTAGTGTAAAAATTAGATTCTTTTATAAGTCTGAAAATATTACCAGAAAAAAAGCATAATCTTGATTTTGTATATTTTTCTTGGGATTAAAAAATATCACTTGTTCCATTGTGGTTTTATTTTCATATATATTTTGACATTCTTACACACCTTCAGTGACTAATTGTTGTGGATGTTCCTTTTAGCAGTACTAAATTACAATCCATTTGATCTTGTCTATGTCCTTCTACAAGTTCTCCCATAAAAGAGATCTAATAATTGATGAGTTTTTCTGGGTTTTTGACATTACATGAATATCAGTTGAACATTCAGGTTACTTGTTAGTTATCCCTCATTCTTGCAATGTTGCTAAATTAATTCTCTTTCTAGTTAAGTGTTAATGAATGATATATTTTATTTATTTTTAATTTAATATTTTTCGATCAATGAAACCACCTTCTTTTGCTCCTGTCTCTCTTCATACCTGGAGAGTTATACCTTATCTAAATATATAATGTGAAAAATTAGTCATATACCAAACTGCCTTCCCATTTGGGAACATTAGACTCCTAGGTTCATTTATTTCTCTTTATTGTATATCTAATGTTTTTCCAGTGACCAACCTCTGTTTCTTAATCACTATTAAATTTTGATGAGAACTACTTTGAGATCTGGCATTCTAGACTTTGTTTTTTTTTTTTAATTTCTCTCAAGATTCTTGACCTTTTTTTCCTTTGAATAAGTTTTTAATTATATTTTTCTACCTCTAAAAAGCAGTCTTGGTAGTTAAACTGGCACATAGTTGGATATGTAAATTTATGTGTAAATTAAATACACTATTTACTAATATAGTACTTTTACTATGTTGACTTGGCATATACATACATGAACAATTAACATTTCTCCAATTATTTAAATTTATCCTTTTTTTGGTATACTGTTTTGTACTTTCTGCAGTTTTAAAAATAAAAAAAATAATTTCCCTTTCTCTTCCTGGTGGATTTTGTTGGTAATCTTTTAGAAAGGCTTATTTTATATTTTGCCATTTGACCACAGTTGATTATTTCAGCTAATTTTTTTTTTTTGCAAGGCAATGTGGTTAATTGTCATACAGCTAGGTAATTACTGTCTGAGGTCGTATTTGAATTCAGGTCCTCCTGACTCCAGGGCTGGTGCTGTCACTGCACCATCTAGATGCCCTTCCACTAATTTTTTTAGTTGACTTTTTAGGGTTCTCCTGATTTTGACTCCTTTTTCCTTATTGCTTATTTCCTTGATTTCTTTTTCTCATATGGTTAGCATTTCTAGCACTTTTTAAAATAATAATGATGACAATGGATATCTTTGCTTTATTCTTGGTCTTATTAGAAAAACTTCTGGTTTTCCCATAATATATAATACTGGCTTTTGTTTTAGATAGATATTATTAATCAAAATAAAGAAAGGTACATTTATTCCTGCTTTCTAGTATTTTTTAACAGGAATATATCTCTATTTTTCTTCATCTATTTTTAAGAATTTTGTGCCCTAACAAGTGGTTAATTTTTATAAGTGTGCCATGTGTATTTAGCAAATATGAATCTCCCCCTTTTATTCTCATTCAGTAATCTACAGGGTCTTATTATCTCTTAATATTTTATAAATTCTTTTCAGATGGTTCTTAATTATTTTTTGGTAAGTTTTATCTAGGGCTTTAAAAAAGTACTTTGAGGTCTCCCATTGTTACAGTTTTACTCCTTGATTCTCCCTTTAATTTTGCTAACTTGGTCTATGTCATGCATTGCTGTTTGGTGTTGCTATTAATTCATGGTTTATGCTGCCTTTTGGCAAAATATAATTTCTCTGTTTCTTTTTTAGTCAAACATTTTTGCTGTTGCCTTGTCTGAGATTGTGATTGCATTCCTAACTTTAACTTCAGCATCAACTTAATAGATTTTATTCTTACCCTTTATGTTTAACTCTGTGTGGATCTTTGTTTTCAAGAGTGTTTTATTGTAAAGAATATGTTATTGGATTCTGGTTTCTGATCCATTTTATACTATCCTTTTTCATTTTCTGAATGAGTTCATCCTATTCATGTTCACAGTTGTTTTTATTAAATAATTGTATCTTTCCTTCTATTCTTTTATACATTTCAGGCTTTTTGTTTCCAGCTTCCTTTTTATAAAGATAAAGATGGTGAAAAAGTATGTTCAACATCATTACTCTTGGTTAAGTGCAATCTACTTCTGTTCTCCTGGCCTTCTCTTTCCCTAGCCTAGATTCCAGGTTCTTATCTTTTCTTTCTAAATCTCCTTTTGTATAGAGTTTGTTTTGCATTTGATTAATTCTTCTGTTAGCCAACTTTCTCTCCACTCCCACTTTCCTTTCCTCTGTTTCCTAGTTACTTGTATTTTTCCCTCCTTAAACCAGATGAAATGCTTGTGAGGTTCAAAGGTCTTCCCCTAGCTTCCTCACTTCTTCCTCCCTATGTCTTTTTACTTGTGCATCCCACTTAAAATAATTTTTCTTATCCTTCTAACTTTTGCCTTTTTCTCCCTTCCCCACATATTCCTTCCCCCCCTTTCTTTTTATCTTCTAGGATCATTAAAGCATTTTAAAAAATATGTCTCAATTCCTCTATCTTCTTATATTCCTTCTGTGATAATTATCTAATATATGAGGATATTAGAATTTTCAATGGACATCACTTCTGGTCTTTTTGTTGGTAATGAAAAGAAGTCCTCTGTGTTTTTGAGATCCATTTTCTCCTCTTTAGGATTATAATTAGCATTGACCTACAGTCTTTTTTTCTTCTGTATCATTGTATTCTAGGCTTTCTGTTCTTTTTCTGCAGTGATCACTAAGTCTTGTGTAATCCTCACTCTGGTTCATTTGTAGTTGAAGTCTTTCTGACTGTTTTACTTTGGAATTGGATTGTAGTGTCCTTATGGACATTTTGTAGTCAATTTTTTTATTTTTCCTTTTCTTTCTATTTCTAAGTGATCTGGCTAGATTTCCTTTTATTATTTCTTCAAATATTATTTTTAGTTCCTTTTATTCTGGTCCTGTCTTTTAGAAATTCTATTGATTCTTAAGATATCTTTCTTCAGTCAGGTTTCCAGATAAATTATTTTTGCTGTGATGCATGCACCTCTTATTTTCTTTTCTTTTTTCAATATTTTAACTTTGTTTAAATGGTTCTTGTTATCTCATGGAGTTATTAATTTCTATTTGGCCCATTCTAATTTTCAATGAGTATGTTGTTTGGATAAAGTTTTGTATCTCTTTGGCAAGTTGTTAATTCTCCAGTTTTTTTTTCCAGAGCTCTAATTTTTCCCCTACATTTTAATTTCATTTTTAAAATCTTTTTAACCCCCCCAGGGGGGCAGGCTTCTTCATCTCTTCCAGGAATTCTAATTTAATTTATGCCCTGTATTCTTTGAGATTTTGCTTGTAAATGTTCTCCTGGATTTGTGTTGAGCTCATGAGCATCCTTGTCACCATCATAATTATTTAGATGGGTTGTTGTTGTTTTTTTGATTCTTACAATCTATTTTGTGATTGAACATTTTGTTAGGACCATGCTCTGTATACTTTAGGAGGGAATGGCTAAGTCACGTTTATCTCCTTTTAGATTTTTCTTCTTCTTTCTTTTAGAATTTGAGTATTTTATTATTCCATGTTCTTGGGGACAGTTTAGCTCAGGCTGAGGTCAAGTTTGAAGCAATTTGATCTAGGTCTTCAGTCTTGAGTGCTCCTTCCAGATCTGACTAATGATTTGTTTTGGATCTGAATGAGATATTGCCCTTGCTTAGAGTGCTGATACTCCACTCACCCACTTTTAAGGATCCAGGAATTTTTGATCTCAAAGGCAGAACCAAAAACATTACTCTTTGCTCAGTATAGATGAGGACCTTTGACCACCATGCTTAGGACATAGATCTTCTCCTCCCTCAGTTTATGTATTAGTACTCATTTATTCTTGTAATAGTATCAGATCTCTGGTGCCCAGACACAGGCAGTTCCCCCCTCCCCATTCAGTCAGTCCCTGTTTTTGGGGGACCATGTGACATTTCTAATGTCCTTAGACTTCATTGCCTCAAGAAGCTGATCTAGGTTATGAAAGTGTTGTAAGGTGATAAGTGAGTTTTTTCCCCTTGGACTTCACTAATCAGTGTGGCATGTTTTTTTTGAATCCTTTTGGTATAGTTATAAATAAGAATTTGGCTCCAGTTCTTCCTGTTCTACCATCTTTGCTGTTCTCCTGAGGTCATTTAATTTCTTTTTTTGTATATCATATGAATGATGTAATGAGTAATAAGCTTTAGTCTACTTAAATTATCCTTTGATATAATATCTTTTTGTCATTACAATTTTTGGATTCTTTGGAGACTAGTATTTCATGAATTGTGGCTCCAATAGAGACTGTTTTTTATTTTAAATCAGTTTTTAAACAACTTTTGTGTCAGGAAATTGTTTGGAATCGTTGTTTAGTCATTTCATTCATATCCAATTCTTCATGATCTCCTTTGGAGTTTTTTCCTTAGTAAAGTTACTGGAATGGTGTATCTTTTCCCTCTCCAACTAATTTTATAGATGAGAAAACCTAGACAAAGTTAAGTGATTCTCCAAGGTCACATACCTAGAAAGTGTCTAAGTCCAGTTTTAGTTTAGATCTTCCTAACTCGCAAGTTGGATGTTTTATCTACTGTGCAATCTAGCCACCCCCTTATAACATTATATGATTTCCCAAATGCAATCTAGCCCATTGTCTTCTAGGCCTCAGTCATTGTCTGTTAGTAGTTTTGTCTAAGATACATGCACTGACTCATTAAATTTTTCCTGCTATTTTTATTCCTTTATTCCTTTTCTTATTTGAGTTGATTGCTGAATTGCTGAATGTTACTTTTTAAATTATGAGATTTTATAAAATGTAGCATTTCCATATAGGAATATGACTATAGAATTTCACTATGTAAATGTACAAAAAATGATGTGTTTAAATATAGAGATCCAGGTAATTATTACCAGGAAGTTGAAATATGTTTTACTTAATATTCACTTACACAATTATTAGTATTTCTTCCATAGAACACTTTAAAGGTACTTGTTTTGAATTTAATTTCTAGAAATATAGAAGTAGAATATAGTTAGAAATTCCTAAGTTGTTGAAAGAAATATCTTAGTGCCCTAAATACTGGGTTCTTAAATCTGGTCATTTCAAGTTTTATATGTAAAACTTAATGGTTTAATAATTTGGGAATATGTAGATGTCTAATATGAATTTCTCTTTTCTTTCAGTGCATCTGAAACGCCACTTTATGTTCCGAAACCATCTCTGCTTAGTTTTTGAAATGTTGTCTTATAATCTTTATGACTTGTTAAGGAACACAAATTTTCGAGGTGTCTCTTTGAACCTGACACGAAAATTTGCACAACAGATGTGCACTGCACTGCTTTTTCTTGCAACTCCAGAACTTAGTATCATTCACTGTGACCTCAAACCTGAGAACATTCTTCTCTGTAACCCCAAACGCAGCGCAATCAAGATTGTTGACTTTGGAAGTTCTTGTCAACTGGGACAAAGGGTATGTATTATTCAAAAATAGTGTAAATAAATAAATTAAATAGGATTTGGACTTTAGGTAATTTAACTTCTTTAGGAATCAAGATGTGTGTGTGTGTGTGTGTGTGTGTGTGTGTGTGTGTGTTAAAGGATTGATTGCTTTGAAAACATCAGGTCTATTTTTTTAAAGTATGTCATTTAATTTCATAAAGGTCAATAGTCTTTAAATGAAAACCATTTTAGAGATGATAGAAATCCTATACTTTATTTGTACTTAGAACTATTTTCAAATCCCTAATTTTGCACAAAAAAATGCCTTTCTGAAATTAAAAGATGGCATTATTGATAAATGTTCTAAGTTTGGTTGAAAAGACTTAGCAATTCTTTCTACCCAAATAAACTGACATTGTTTGAAATTTGTTTATACACCCTAAATACTAATGAAATAATCTATTCTTTGTGTTCCCTTATAAAAACAAAAATGATTTTTTCACATAAGAAAAGCAAAAATGTCAGAACAAAGATCATTACTATAACCATATTTTGAGATTCCTTAGGATCAATAATTATGACCTGAGGCATCCTACATAACTATAAGGGCTCTAAAAGGGAATTTTGAAAAAGCGAAATGAGTGAATTTATAAGAAATAACTGAAATGGAGTTACCATAGAAAGTATATTGAAAGGTCATGTGAAATTGAATTAAATCATATTTAAAAGATCCAATCATTAAATTATCTCATCCTGGCTAAAGGGTGTTTTGTTTTAATACCAGAGTACTAAGCAGAAGTGGTACTTAGGAGTCCTGGTAGGGAAGAGGTGAAAAGCTGAGACCTGTGGTCACCTTACTAGAGGATGGCCCCTGACTCTAGCCTAACAGCCACCCCCACCCTCCTCCCAGTAGTCATTCAGGCACTATACATTTCTGAAGTACCTCTTAATGTGCTTCAAGCTGGGGGTACAAAAAGAATCGGACCCAACAAGTCTTTTGATTCCTGGTCTCCAAGGAACTTATGTTGGTGGAGAAGCTAGAACAAGCACATAAAGAAGTTCAAACTGTACAGACAGGAAAAAAAAAAAAAAAGATGGTAGGCACCGGAATTAAGAAGGGATAGGAATGATTTCCTGTTAATGATGGGGTTTTAGTTTAGACCTAAAGAAAGCTAGGAAAGCCAGTAGATAGAGATGAGAAGGGAAAAACATTCCAAGTATGCGGGATAACCAGAAAGAATGCCTGTAGTGAAGTAAGGAGGCTACACTGGATTGAAGAGTCAATGAAAGAGAATAAGGACTAGAAAGGTAGGAGCAGGGCTAAGTTATGAAGAATTGAATGTCACACAGGTCACAGGGAGCCACTGAAGTTTGAGTGGGATGGAGAATGACATAGTCAGATGAACACTTAGAAGTTTCCAAGAAACTGAAGGCAAGCAGACTTAACCAGCTAGCATCCTGGTAACAGAAATATCAGAAGAAAGAAGAGGGCATATTTGAGAGATGTTCCAAAAGAGAAATTGCAACTTTGGCAGCAGATTAGGGGCAGGAGGGATGGAAGTGAGATAGTGAGATGAGGATATACCTAGGTTTTGAACCTGGGGAGAATGGGATGGTTCCTTTAGCAGTAATAATGAAATTTGAAGGAGAGCACAGGGGAAATGATAATGAGTTCAGTTTTGGACATGTTGAATTTTAAATATCAACTAGCTAGACAATCTGAAATGCCTGAAAGGCATTTGGAACTACAAGACTGAAGGGGCAGACTGGGTAGATATGAGAATCATCAACATAGAGATGATAAGAGGGAGAAAAGAAGAGTATCCAGGACATACCCTCAAGGGATCTCTTATTAGTATTAGAGAGAATTACTTGGATGAGGGTCTAATAAGGGAGAATGAAGAAAAGCAGACTACAGGAGAATTGGGACAGAGTAATGACCTGGAAATATAGAAAGAAGAAAATATCAAAAAGGAGAGGATGGTAAAAGTGTCGAAGGCTACAATGAGGTTTAAGAAAAAAAGGCTATTGGATTTGCAAGATATAAGATTACTGATAATTGTAAAGAAAGCATAAATTAGCCTCGATTATAAGGGAGAATGAGGGGAACGTCAAGCCTCTTATTATAGACAACCTTTTTCCTTTTCAAGGAGTTTAGCCACAAAGAGCAAAAGAGTTATATGACAGCAAAAATGGAAAGATCAAATGAAGATGAGGGACACATCCACTAGACAAGGAGAGATTGAATATATTGATAGAGTTTAGATGAAAGAAGAGGCAATCTGTTAGTGGAAATGGGACAAAGTAGGATCATTTCTGTAGATAAAGATTTACCTTAGAGGTATAAGAACACTTTTTTTCATGAAAGTGTTAAGGACAATGTAGTAATAGTGCATCTGAGTGATATGAGATGAGAAAGAAGGGAGAAGAGAAAGCTCCTGGAGAATGGATTGTGCCAAGCTTCTCGGATGAGAGGGTTGGGATAGAGGGGAACCCTGGGGAGGTTTAAGATAGATGTAAAGGTCTAAAAGAGCCTCTGTGGGGAGTGGAATAAGTGGTAAGGTATAGTGGGATTAGAGATATAGTAAAGATAGAATTTGGCAAGGGAAGTCAAACAGAGATAGGATTAGAATTTTAATAGAATATTATCAAAGAAAAGGATTTGGGAATTTTTAAATTTGGAGGTGGTACATTTATGAGTGGTGGCAGGAACAAGAGTATGATCATCTTTCTCCCTAAGGTAAGTGGATGAATAGGGACATGCCAAGTGAATAGGTTGAGGAACTAACTGGTTACAGTTTTTGAGGAAGAATCATTATATATGTTTATAACCTTAAGTATGAAGACAGAAATTGAAAAGGAAAGAAAACTTGATCCAGGTTCTAAATTCATTAAGAAAAGAACACAATGATCTGAAGACATCTGATACCAAGATATTGATTGAGTGATAGATATGAAAGGCACGAACCTCAAAAAAGAAGGGCAAGGTTGAACCTGAAAGTAGGAATAGGGAACGTAGTATATTCTTCTCTGACCACTGAACCAAAGAGAATGAGTGAAAATGCAGCTTGTGCTAGAAAAAGTGGCCAGGGAGGCTTTGTAATTATAGGGCATCAGGTCTAAATGATAACCAAAATTCACTTATTTCTAATTCTGATTTAAGTGTATCAGAATCCTTAATCTAACTCTCATTTACCCTAATAAATCCCTCCAGAGTAAAGCACCATATTCTCCCTCTGGCTTCTAGGAGTATCCTTGCATCTGCTTTGAAGGTCCCTTCCCACCTCTGTAACTATAATCCTATTCAATAAAGCTTGTTGCTCAACTGGAAAGAGCATGTCAGTCATCTCTTCTTCTTCTAATCCCCATCCTGTCTTTATGTTGCAGAGGTTGACTTAGGTTTTTAATACCAGCAGCTTGAGCTACAATTCGCAATTTATTCTCCCTAATGGGAATTACCAGTTTTTAGTATTCCAATGTCACTTAACCCATTTATGTTAATTAAATTAGATTTTACAGAGGGGATATTTCTTGAGAAGGTACAATAAAACAAGAACAGATATTTCCTTTCCCATCACCTAAAGGCAAACTCTGTTCCTTGGGGAAAGTGGGCTCAAACTTATATCAGTTTCTAAAGTATTTGCCCCATCGTCACTTCTGACTGTGGCATAGGAAATGGAGTTCCTCTCTTTATTCCCAATCTGGCATCTTTGCTGTAATAATATTCTACTTCTTGACTGGCTTTCATTTAGTTCTATCCTGAACTCTTACTCAATGGCTTCAAACTTATTTTGTTGACCTTTTGAAACACCTCAGCATCACATTCTAGTTCTAAACTCCTTTATTTAAAAGCAGAAAAGAATTGACCCAATAGAGACTGAAATAATTGCAGGACTCTGCTGTTATGAGCTACATGGCCACAGTCTGGTTCATAGATAAGGCCTCTTTCCCTTGGGAGACAGAATAGTCTTTTACTGTCACCTTGTTGCCACCCTGCAGGAAAGTGTATTAGAATGGATTTTCAAAGCCTTGAGGAACAAGATTGTTCTCTTTTGGAATGAATGAAATAAGCACCTGGTGTATAAATACACAAGTGAGACCATCCCTTCAGGAACTTAATTCTGATGGGGACGACGGCACAGAAGACCACAGTGTTTTGGTCTGGGAAAAGATTAGAACGGGAGTTGAACCAGAAGTGTGTGGGGGTGGTAAATGGCATATTCTTTTCAGTATTATAACTATACTGATCTTATTGTAGTTCCATAAGTGGGAAGGGACCATCAAAGCAGATGGTAACATCCAGAGACTTGGAAGTCATGGAGAGGGAGATGGGATGAACATGACCTAGGTGGACTATGAAGCATGCCTGAAGTCACCTCAAGTCTATTTTACCACAAGACACTTACCAATTTGGACAACAGAGATCTCAGGTCGAGAGCTCCAGAACTAAAAGGGAATCTAGATATTTGGAGGTGCAGGGCAAGAAAATGTGATTTAAAAAGTAGGAAACAGGAAGGAACAAAACATGGATGTCTAAAAAGTAATTCATACTAAAGGGATTCACCACTAGTTCTTACATATGAAACCAGCTTTAAAGTGAGGCAGGAATATGAATCTAGATATCATTTTAATTTGAGGGACTATGAATTTCAGGAAACTTATGAAAAGTCAGGATTCTGTTAAATCCATTTCTGATCTCTAATTCCATTTTTTCTTACAATACCAAGTATTTATTAAATATCTGCTACATAAAGCTGGGGATACAAATACAAACAGTGCCTCCTCACAAATAGCTTATGTTCTAATGGAGGTGTCATTCATATTTACATATACTCAGCATAGAAATAAAATGAATTAATAAAAGTATATACAAAATACATATTGTCCTACTGCACTCATGCATACTTCTCTCTCTCTCTCTCTCTCTCTCTCTCTCTCTCTCTCTCTCTCTCTCTCTCTCTCTCTCTATCTGTCTCTCAATCTCTAACTCTCTTAACTCTCTAAACATCTATACTATACCTGAACTGAAAGCAGCAGTGGGTTGGGGGGTGGGGTGGAATACCTCATAGAGATTCTGATGCTAAAATGATTCTGTATAGTTTTTTAGAAGGAAAGGAAAAACAGTTACATACTTTCCTGTGGTTCCATCTAATGATTAATGAAGTCCTAAAAAATGGGGTCTGTGGTTGCTTTGTTGTAGTCTAAGGTAAAGCACAAAAATTCATACCTCTTTTGGAAGCTGAATGAAGGATTATTTAGTTAGGATATTTTATTTTTTCAAAAATAGCTTTTTTTTAAGGGTCAGGATTTGATTAATCAAAAAAATGTATTTTAATTTGAGGCTTTACCTGTTCTACTGGTATGAAGTGAACTTTAGCCATAAAAATCTAGCTTTCTATATTTTATTATGTAAGGTAAATAAAGATTTAAGTATTCAAAGTTGTTGTTAAAGCACTTTTGTTTTTAAAAAACAACAAATGATGGTAATGTTTTTTGTTTTTGTTTTTTGATTAAGAATTCAACTTTATAAAGACTGACAGTTTGCTTCCCATGGGGGGGGAAGTAAGATTGGGGGGAAAATTGTAAAACTCAAATAATCTTTAATAGGAAAAAAAAGAATTCAACTTTAAAAGAGAAGATTTTATTGAACCTTACTAAAGTTAATTCAGAGTAGAATTCATTAGATTTCTTTTTTTAATTATCATTATTTTTTATTTATTTAAGGCAATGGGATTAAGTGATTTGCCCAAGGTCACAGAGCTAGGCAATTATTAAGTATCTGAGACTGGATTTGAACTCAGGTCCTCCTGATTCCAAGGCCAGTGTTCTAAACACTACACCACCTAACTGCCCCAATTCATTAGATTTCAATTACATTTTATAGCTATTTGACACTGTATCCTAAAACATTCAAGTAATTATTGTATATCTATCAGGTTAACCAAGCAATTCCCACAGCAAATAATTCAATTCATAAGTAGTTGGGCTTTCTTTGCAAGGTTAATTTATTTTACAATATTTTATTTAAGAAGCATAATATGAATTTAATAAAATATGCTTTATTTCTAATTCTGTGCTGTACTATCTCTTGTAGTCATGTATAACATTTTAACAATTATCTTTCAACACTTTCCTCTATCGAAGATGTAAGAAACTGTTGGTTTGGAATACTGCAAATAATGTTTCCCATTTTTCCAGTATTTTAATTTTCTAAACTGTGCTTACATTTTCCTTTTTAATTTGTTATATGAAATGGTATTTCCGGGAAGGAAAGACTATATTGAGAAATGTAGTTTATATACAAACATGATACAATTACACATCAAAAATAATTCTTCAAAACATAAATATAAACAGAACCTAGTAGAGGAATTTGCCAATTATACTTCCCTTTAACAATTGTTCTTAGAAATTTATTTATTAGAATTATACAAGTCAAGAAACTAAAAATTCCATGAAACTTTTTTAAAATTATATTTCAGATATACCAGTATATCCAGAGTCGCTTTTATCGCTCTCCAGAGGTACTACTGGGAATGCCTTATGATCTTGCTATTGACATGTGGTCCCTTGGGTGTATTTTAGTTGAAATGCACACTGGAGAACCTCTTTTCAGTGGAGCCAATGAGGTGTGTAATGATTTTTTTTTCTTATTATCATTAGGCTACCCCCCCCAAAGTAGTAGGCACTAAATTAATTATCAGATTGTTTAAATTAAATAATTGTTTAAATAGATCATTTTATGTTCTTTATTTAATTTTATGTGTTATTGTCACACAACAGTGAGTTCAGAATTATTAAATGTGAATATGGACATTTAAATTGGTTGGCATAATAAATAACTGAAGCATTCAATTTAATTTGAAATGTTTAAGAAGTCTTGCTTTATGAATTTTAGATATCTTAGGCATCATGAAAGTGAACTTGAGTGAAGATAACAAGAGAGGAGTGTGAATTTTGAGTGATATTTAAGAATGGATAAGTACTTTAGATTACTTTCTGGAACTCTGCCCAAATAATTAAATTTATTAATACCATATAAATATTAATAATTTAATAATGACAAATACTATCAATATTAACATTCTTGTATAAGGAAATTACATCTGAATAGAAAGATAGCATATGGGTTTTCTTACAGAGTTAAATAAAGGAGTTGATAGATTTGGACACTGGGTCATTTTACCTTGCAGTATTCATGATGTACATAAAAAAATCATCATAAAATAACTTTTTATGGGATTACAGATTATGAGTTTAACAGAGAAATTTTGTAAAGAATTTGATGAGATTCTTTAAACTTAATTATCAAGACAAGACAATTGGCATTAAAGCACTGAAACTACACAGTGCAGTAGGGAGGCAAAATGCAAGCAATTTTGTTCAATATATATATATATATATATATATATATATATATATAGAGAGAGAGAGAGAGAGAGAGAGAGAGAGAGAGAGAGAGAGAGAGAGAGAGAGAATAATAGGAAATAATAAGCACATGAAGGCACTCAGTTTTAGTGAATTTGGAAACATTTCCTATAAATGCGGCATTTTAGCTGGGACTTCCATCTAAACCAGGAAGCAGGAACGAGAAGGTATCCTTCAACACCTTCTCCTGGGCAGAAGTAGGGAACTATGGGTTTGGAATACTACAAATAATGTTTCACTTTTTCAATATGTTAATTTTCTGAACTGTACTTTCTCTTTTTTAAATTTGTTAATATGAAATGGTTTTTTTTCTGGGAAAGAAAAAGGCTGTATTGAGAAATGTCCTTAAGGACAGCAAGTAGAAATTCCAGGAGTCAGATTAAATGTCATGTTTAAGGAATATCAAGATAAAATATCAATTGAGAAAAAAGAAATATCAAGGAGACAAACCATCAACCCTGAATCACAGATTTGGGAGAGGGAGTATAAAGGTGTAAGAAGGCTGAAAAGGTGGGGTTGGGGCTGGGTTTGAGACCTTGTTTAAATGATAAACAGGTTTTTGTATTTGATATTGGAAGTTGATAGGGAATACTGAAGTTTGTTGAGTGGGTAGGTGACACGGTTTACTAAAGCTCTGCATCAGTGGATGGTGAAGAGACTTGTGACAAGGACACCAACCAGCTGGACAGGAGTGAAGCGATAAGGACTTGCACCAGGGTGGCACAGTATCAGAAAAGGAGGAATGAGGTTGAATTTGAGAGGTATTATGAAGGTAAAATCTATACACTTCTGCAACAGATTGAATTTGAGAGAAATGGTGTCAGAGTGATGCCTTGAAGATGACACCTAGGTAGCCTGTAGTACTGGATGGTAGAGTTCACAACAATAGCAGGGAAGTTTGGAAGAGGAAAAGAATTTTGAGTTCAGTCCTGGACATGTTGAATTTGCTACTTTGATATGTTTA
Organism: Macrotis lagotis; assembly: GCF_037893015.1. Lineage (NCBI taxonomy): Eukaryota > Metazoa > Chordata > Mammalia > Peramelemorphia > Peramelidae > Macrotis > Macrotis lagotis. Next base: position 501,971,415 of record NC_133658.1, read on the forward strand.
ATAGATAGTTAAAGAAAACTGAAGGTCAGCAGAGGAGTAAAGGGCTGGAGAAAGTAGATTTGAAAATCATCAGGCTCAAGATGATAACCGAATCCATGAATGATGATGCGATCACTATTGAAAGAGTATAAATAAGAAGAGAAGCCTTGAGGGACAAGTTGCCCTTTTGCACCTGTTAAATTATTAATTTAACTTCAGTTGTAACTTTTTCATTAATTATCTGATTGGCAACATTAGTCAAATAGGCATATGTGCTTATCAAAAATATTCACCATTATGGAACACTTTCAACACAGTAAAAATGGAATAAAGATTTACTATATATGTCTGCTAGTATTCTTTTTGTATGTTATCTAATTCTACAGACTCTGTAAAGCCTCAGGATATAATACCAAATCTTTTCACTGATGTCTTTGACCACTCAAAAAAACTGAACTAACTTTCCACAAAAGAACCAAATAGATGAAATATGCTTATTGTTCAGTCTAAGATATGGTGGTTGATATTCAGTACTTCTGTTTGAAACAGGTAATACAAGGAGGGTAGTAAGCTAGGTCCGTAGATAAATAGGAGAAAGGGATTTTACTAGATTGTATTTTGGTAATTGTTTGGCATTTTCAAAAATCCCAAACTGCTCCCTGTGCCACCATTATCATACTTCATCATCATCATCATCATTTCAATTTTGACATTTTTCAGTGTGGTTCAGATAAAAAAGATCCTGAGACAAATCAGTATCCCGATATATCATTTATATTTAGCATTTATCCCATATACTGTTGTGCAGATGAATAAAATAACTACTTTTTAAGTTGAAAAAAGTATTAGAGTGAAAATTCATTCTTTGTAGGTTTCAAAAAGCATTTTGGTGCAAGTTGTAATAATAAGTATTACCAGTGATGTTATCATCTCATTTTCACCTTTTTTGATGGTTCAGATAGATTTGAAACTATATCTTGTTACTATTGATACTATTTAGTATTACTGTTGTTCTCCTGACCACATTGACTGCGAATCACAATAACATCATATTTTCTGAAGAATTAAAAAAAATCACAGTTTACTCATATACTGATCAAAAAACTCATGGCAAAAAAGAGTAGACTATGGTATATTATAATGCTTTTTTTCACAAATCTTAAGTAAAATAGATTCCAAAAATATTGGGTCCAAAATGGAGATATGGGCCTGTCAAGTAACAGTAATGAGTACTAAGTTACCAATAATATTAACTCTCTGCTATGTGTTGGGCACGCATAGTAATGTGGTAATGCACTGGGATACATGAATTGTTAAATTTCCTAGTAATCCTCCTGGGAGAATACATATTAGAACTTTATAGGGATAAATAGTGACAGAAAGAATACTTAAATTCTAGTATTTAGAACCAATAGGAATTATGGCATAACAATTTGAATTATTTAGAGTTAACTTGACTGAAGGAAAGGAATCTTTAAGTCAATATTCTTATTTTACACTTGGAGGAAACTAATGACTTTAAAGTTTTGATCATTTGAGAAAAGAGCATTGCTAGGTAGTTGGAAAATACTGCTTTCAAATGCTGGTCTCCTGTTTTTCATTATCTTTTTCTTTTTACATTTACATTAAATTCATTTCTTTTATCCCTTTTGCCCTCTTCTACCTAAGTTATAAAATGTCTTTTTTTATCTTCTACAATCCATGTTTAAAGTCTCTTTGTGGGTATTACTTCTTCAAAGAATTCTGTCATTTTATAAATGATATCAGAGAAAGGATTAGATGATGATGATGATGATGATGGTGATCATGATCATGATGATCATGATCTCTTATCAGAGAAAGGATTAGATTCTGGTTCTGACTCAAAACCTCTCCAGTCACTACATTATACAGTCTTACTCTAGACAATTGTTTATGCAAATAAATTTTTCAAAAAATTTTTGCATGTAAAGACTGTGGACTTAATTACTCATTCTTATAATGAATCTCTGCAACATGGCTGATAAATCATTACCCATACTTAAAAGACCTTTATCGATTGAAAAAGTTTTCATAAAAAAATTTTAGTAGTAATAATGAACAGAACTGATGATATAACATACAGTAGAGTTTCTAACTCGATTATTGCCATTTTATGCAGGTGGATCAGATGAATAAAATAGTGGAAGTTCTGGGAATAGCACCTGCACATATTCTTGACCAAGCACCCAAAGCAAGAAAGTTCTTTGAGAAGTTGCCGGATGGCACTTGGAACTTAAAGAAGACCAAAGATGGAAAAAGGGTAAAAAGATCATGTGATAGGATCACTTTTCACTTGCATGTCTTTCAAAATAATTGTTTACATTCATGTTATCTTTTAGTGTTTCACCATTTATAAGCATTGCTTTGTCTGTTAATACTTCGTTATGCATTTATATTATTAAAAAAATAAAATATTTCTTTCACCAACATTCTATACAGTAAAAATTATTTCATTAATTAGAATTGACTTATGACTAAAATTTTAGTACTTTTTCCTTATCACCATCATATTAAAACTCTTACTGCTATTATCCAAGCCACTGTGCAGCAGAAGGATCACTGTTTCTGAATTTTGTTTTTTTGGTTTTCTGAACAATAGGGAAGTTGTGTTTATACAAATCTAGGAGTGATTTGTGATATTATATTAAAAAATGCTTTTCTCCAGTTTTTTCATTATTGTAGAGATAGCAAAGGCATTCAGTGTTCCATAAATTCTTTGGTTATATTCCACCTTTAAAGACCAGTAGTTGTAAATAAAATAAAAATATTTTTAATTAAGTTTTTAAAGCATTTACTTTTTTCTGTAACTTTTATATATAAACTTTAGTTATTTCCTTGGTAAAGAAGGATTGTATCTTAGTGTAGTCTATTTTACTATAGGGAAATAGTTAATTATTCAGGTCTTTAGAGATATCTTCTAGACTTTTAAAGTAGCCTCTGAACTCATCTTTGTCTCCTAGCTCTTCCTTTTCACAGCTGCCAAAATGTTATTCTTTATGTATTATTCTGCCTAAATCACTTCCCTTTTGTTCCCTTTTCCCTGTAATCCAAAGAACAGACTCCTTGGTCTGATAATTATATCTCTGGCTAGATCTTGACTCTAGCTAACTTTCCCAGCCTTACTTTATACTGTTAAACATGGTTCCTTTTTAAAGCTCGGTCGGTTCAGGTGCATGAAACTTTTCTTAATATTCCATCTAAAAGTGAAATTCTTGTGCTTTAATTTTTCTTTTCACACTTTTAAATATCTTTTCTTTGATTTTTATCATATTTTGTCTTGTACAATACTTCTCTTATTTGTTTAGGTTTTCTTTTCCTTTCCTCCAATAAATTGTAAGTTCTTTGATAATTGGAATTATCAGTTTTCCTCTTTTTATCTTCAATTTTTACCTGTGTCCTTTCACTTAAAATGTATGTTGAGATGAAATGAGATATTCATAATTTTTCTTGATTTATCTGCTTCTTATGTGCATTTTAATGTCACAAAACTGTCACCAATAACCTTTTGGGGAAGATGTAACAAGGAACTTTAAACTTTTAGGGTGGGTTTCTTTTTGCCTCCTAGTTACTTGCTGCCCCTTGCATTCTGGGCAGTGGTGTGTAAGACGCATAATTTTATCAAAGGTTGTGTGGAATAAATATTTGTATCTTTTTAATAGTTTTTTAGCATTTTCAGCTTTGATAACTAAAGTCCATATTATCTTCTCTTCCAGACATAAAAATAACTTTCTTTTGTGGATTTTTGAAAATCTGATTTCTGAGTCAGGTTTTCTCTTTTCTTCAGTTGAGTTTTGTTTTAGTCTTTTCCTCATCCTATCTCCTACTCTTTCACTTTATAAGAAGAGAAAGTCCTATCAGAAATTTAATGTGCATATAAAACTTATATTCTAAGTCAGTGAATTTGCTCTAGAACAAGGTTCCATTAGCCCTTGGCTAGTTTAGTAATTTAGAGAGTCTAGAGTACTGTAACTCTTAAAATGGATCCAAAATGGTTTGGTATTTTTTAAAAGATATACCAAAAATACACAGGGTTCAACTTCAGCAATAAGTGACAAACTATCTGATCACCTTTTACTGTCTTTGTTTGAATATAATTCATTTACTCTTTTAACATTTTTCCTCCATTGTTTTATGTGAGAATGATTGGTTTTCCTACCTCTTGACCTTTAAATAAACTATTCTCTCCAAAGTTAGCAGTGATCTTAGCAGTGATCTTTTTGCTAAATACAGAGATCTTTTCTAGATACATTATATTCTTCTTGACTTCTGCAGCTTTCAACATTTTTTTTTTAAATTCCTGCCTTTTAGACACTCTTTTCTGGATTTTCTTGACTGATCTCTCTCGTTCTTTTCAAACATGTTGGACTGTTCCTTCTCAACTCTCTTCTCATCCACAGTTTATCCCTTTTGCTTGAATTTAATACAGGGTCCTGTCCTAGACTCTCTTTTTACCCTTTTTCTTTGTAATCTCATATGCTCCTGGGTGTTCCTTGATCTCTATGCAGTTTATTCCCAAATCCATTTTAATATAGCCCTCATCTGTCTCCTAAATTCTGGTTTCTCATAACCAACTGAGTGCTGGATTCTCCAATTCGATAGTCTAGAGGTATTTCAAATTTAACATGTTCAAAATGGAATTCATATCCCACCCCCAAACCCACTCTACCCTACCCCCTAATTGACCTCTTTTTGTCAAAGGTACCACTATCTTTTATTTTGCAGGGTCTGATCATCAGAGGCATCCTTAGTTTTTCACTCTCACTCTTCCCCTGTATAAAGCCAGTTGTAGAGTTTCATTGATTCTTCCTTGGCTGTATCTCCCACATTTCCTTTCTCTTCCCTCCTTACCCAACTCCCCTTTAACATCACATTATAATCATTTGAGTTCAAGCTTTGATCATCTCTCATCTCTGGTTTCTTCTGTTTTGTTATTCATACAACAGCTAGATTGTACAAAGGAAAGAACACTAACTCTAACATTACAGAATCTGAGTTGAAATCTTCTTGATACATTTTCTGTGTGACCTTGGATTGATCATTTAACCTTCCTCAGTCTCATTTTTTCATCTGTAAAATAAGGAGGTTGGATTGAAGTACCTCTGTGTTCCCAATTCTATATCTATGATCCCAAGTGTATCTAAGTTACAAGACTCTAATTGTGTCACTCCCTTACTCAGAAAACTTGAGTGGTGTTTTATTGCCACAAGATATATATCTCTGTTGTAAATTTAGTGTTGTACACGATTTGGCTTAATCTTATCTTTATATACTTCCATGTGTTACAAGTTCCAGTTAAATTACTATTCCTTACAGCATTCTGTCTCTCACCTTCCAGATTTTTGACCCTTAGTCTCCTTAAGAACGAGAATTTTTTTGTCTTTTTTTTTTTAATTCCCCCATGCCTAATGACTGGCACATAGTGGAACTTAGTCTAAATGCATTTTGACTGACTGACCTCACATGCTTCTCTGCCCAGAATCTCAAGGTCCACCCTAAATTCATCTCAAGAACAATATTCTTCAAGAGGCCCTTCTATTTTTCTCTGTTCCAATAGCCCTATTCCAGCAAAATTACTATATATATATATATATATCCATATGTACACATTGTTCCCTTTCTCCCTTCTTAACCCCAAGACAATATAAACTTGAGGGCAGGATCTTTTACATTTTTTTAAAAAAAAAAAATATATATATATATATATATATTTTATATATATCCAGTAATTAGCACAATGCTTATTGAAGTAAATTGAATTTCATATGCCTAGAAATGGAACTATTATTCATAGCACTGTCTTTGGAACTTAGGCTGTAAATAATTTCTGTTTAAGGTAATGCCATTAATAAATGTGAGTAAAAAGTATTTAAAATATTTGATTTCCTCATTTGCAAAATTAGTAAGTCACAAGGCTAGTTGACCTTTTTGAGACTAAGGCAATTTCAATGTTAAGCTTACTCTTGTGCTTTGAGTATGATGTCATCAGAAGATGGCAGTGTGCCACAAGCAAAATTCTATTAAATTTTTATTTAGTTATAATACTAATAAAAATACATGTCATAACATATAAAAATAATATATAAAAAGTTTCATCATAAAAATTGATTTTGTATTTGACTATTTTTTTTCAAATTTGAAGAAATCCTTTTTTTTTTTAATCTCCCCCCACCCCCAATAGGAGTACAAACCACCAGGAACCCGCAAACTTCATAATATTCTTGGAGTAGAAACAGGAGGACCTGGGGGACGTCGTGCTGGGGAATCTGGACATACTGTAGCGGACTACTTGAAGTTCAAAGACCTCATCTTAAGGATGCTTGATTATGACCCTAAGACTAGAATTCAACCATATTATGCCCTGCAGCATAGCTTTTTTAAGAAAACAGCAGATGAAGGTACAAATACAAGTAACAGTGTCTCCACAAGTCCTGCTATGGAGCAGTCACAGTCTTCAGGAACCACCTCTAGTACATCTTCAAGCTCAGGTATATTCTTGGTTTAGAGTCTTGAAAGTTTTAGTATCTTTTTAACATTACTACTTACCACATTTTTAAAATGACAAAACTCCATCATATTTTAAAATTTTGGACAAAATTACTCATGTATTTTAGCTAGGCCATCCCAAAGTGAGTCATATAACTTGTTTTCCAATTTAATGTTTAAGTTTTAGAAATATGACTTCTATAGAAGAATTTTATTCTGTTTTGGTTCTTTTAAGGTGGATCTTCAGGGACAAGCAACAGTGGAAGGGCCCGGTCAGATCCAACACATCAGCATCGGCATAGTGGTGGTCACTTTACAGCTGCTGTCCAAGCAATGGACTGTGAGACACACAGTCCTCAGGTATACTTTAAAATTGCTAAAGAATGAAGGGCTTACTTCAGTAGCTCTTCTCATATTGATAATATTAGGTGATTGTGATGGCTTCCAATTTTTTTTAACTGAGTCTTTCTCTTTACTGAAATGTTTGCATATTTAATAGGGACGTTATTTGGCTTCATTACCATATATTTTATGTTCTGGGAGAACGTATGACAAACTAGAGGCAAAATATTTAGGTTCATGCTCTACTATTTCTAGTGTAACCTTGAGAACTTTTCCTTTTATTTGTTTTTTCCATTTAAAAATTGAAAGTTAGATTAAATGATCTTTAGTATTTCTTTTAGCTCTTAACACCTCAGTGAGATTTATAGTGAATTTCTGGTTTATTTGGCAAATGAAGTATATCTTTAGTAATTATAATTAAATACATAAATTTAATTATCACCAATAATTAGTATTTCACAGTTTAAATCTGCCTAAACAATTAAAAAAGCAATTAGTCCCCTATTTTCATGTATGACTATTGTAATTTAGTCAAAAAGGCAGTGCCTTTATTGAAGTAGAAGATTACTTGGATCATGTTGGTGTGAATTTTTTATATTTATATATGTTATATATTTTTCTATTTATAGACTTCAAATTTGTTTGATAAAACTGCTAAATTCCTTCAGTCCCCCCCCCAATTTTCTTAAATATCAGTATTGTTTTGAATTTGAGATAAAAATATGGACCTCTGTATTAATTTTCATAGGTGCGCCAGCAATTTCCAGCTCCTCTTGGTTGGTCAGGCACTGAAGCACCTACACAAGTCACTGTTGAAACTCATCCAGTTCAAGAAACAGCGTTCCATGTAGCCCCCCAACAGAATGCATTACATCATCATCATGGAAACAGCTCCCATCATCACCACCACCACCACCATCACCACCATCACCATGGACAACAAGCCTTGGGTAACCGGACCAGGCCAAGGGTCTACAATTCTCCAACAAACAGCTCCTCTACCCAAGATTCTATGGAAGTTGGCCATAGTCACCACTCCATGACATCCCTGTCTTCCTCAACTACTTCTTCCTCTACATCTTCCTCCTCTACTGGTAACCAAGGTAATCAAGCCTACCAGAATCGCCCAGTGGTTGCTAATACCTTGGACTTTGGACAGAATGGAGCCATGGATGTTAATTTAACAGTCTACTCCAATCCCCGCCAGGAGACTGGCATAACTGGACATCCAGCATACCAATTTTCTGCCAATACAGGTCCTACACATTACATGACTGAAGGACATCTGGCTATGAGGCAAGGAATTGATAGAGAAGAATCTCCTATGACAGGAGTTTGTGTTCAACAAAGTCCTGTGGCTAGCTCGTGACTAAATTGAAACTTGTTTGTTTCTTGTGTGTTTTTATAGAAGTGGTGTTTTTTTTCCAAAAACAAGTGCAAAGCTGCTTGAATCAGAAGGAGTTTAACACACTGAACCGCTACAAGAGGGCAAAGCTGACTATTTTTTTAAACTTGAAAAGATTGCAAAGGGACAGTGAAGTGTTTTTTTTTTTTTAAGAGCCATGTTTAAACCCACCTTAATGGATATCTCAGAGGTGTTACCTCATCTTTTGCCTCCCCCATTTTATCTTGCCACATCTCAATCATAGTGTTTTTGTCTTTCTATTCTACAAAAGTTAATGTTCAGATGTTGGTCTTAGTCATTTGCCAACTAATTTTAAAATAAAAAGTCACTGCATATAATTTACAAAAAGGGCCCCATGAGGGTTTTTTTGGGTGGGGGGTGGGGTTATTTGGGTTTTTTAAACCTCCAAACACACATGGGCACAGATATGCAGTACTGTAAGGAAGAGGGACCTTCAGATTACACAAAAATATATTCAGCTGTACAAAGGGACAGTTGTATTGGAGTTTTTTAGGCACATTAAGCATGCTAAGTGGCGGTGATCAGAATTCTCCTTTTCTGAACCTACTGAGGATCAAAGCAGCAATTATATTGGGATTCTGTGTCTCATTTTACAGACCAGAGTCAGATAGTATTTGGAACATGGCTGGCCTCATAACTAAGGTGCACTGAGAAGCAATCAACGGGTCAGTTTTGGCCAGTCCTGGGGAGGTCTAATTGGTGGTCTTTGGGATAACCTTTGGCCTTATGGATTTGGACTCTAAGTTAAAAGAGCCTACCATTTCAAATGCAATCACTATTGGACATGCTTTTGCAGACAGTCCTTAATGCTGAAAACACAGAGAATGGGTAATTCAAGAGGCCTTTCTTTTAAAATAGACTTTTGTGACCCACTAATTGTAAGGTATTGCAAGGTCACTTTTGCGTGTGTCATAAAGTTGACTTCCTTATTGGTTGAAGGTCACAGAAGTAGTGGTTTGCGTTTGATGGAAATAGCTACAGCTGTGTCCCTTCCTGCTTTTTACTTTTGCTTTTGCTTTTTCTCGGCACGTGGTATCTCCACCATTACTTCTGCACAAAGATGTCTTCTGTTCATCCTGAACATTTTAAAAAAATGCAGAATTTTATGTGACTGCTTTTTTTGCCTCACAATTATGCTGTGAATTTTACAAAAATTTATTTTCTTTTTTGATAATTTATTGTACCAAAGCTGTTTTTATAGCACATAGATGTCTGTAACCAATAATGTAGCAGTTCTGCACTTTGACACAAGGTGTAACTAGACCATTTTTAAATGTCAGTTGAAAATTATGGCTGTACTATTGCTTAAACAAAACTGGAACTGTTGTTGAATTCATAGCCAATACATTTATAACGATCTGTGTACTGAACATAATAGATTGACATCTAATTCAAGACTATAACATCTGTTAACATTATAAATGTCTTCAGGCTTCTGAAGGGAAAAGGGACACAAGATCTAGAAGCTATGAAACCAGCAGTAGTTTCTTGTATTCCTGATTAACATTCTTGTAAACTTGAAAGTAAGACCTTGATTGCACCAACAGGTCCCAAAGTGTTACCATGAGTGAAGCAAAAAGCTCATGTATGTCCTGAAGTTAACAGGCTGTATTTAACAGGTGCCTAGTTTGAGGTTATGCTGCCTTAATGTAACACAGTCTGGCAGTTGCTAAATTTGTGTTCCCACTTAAAATTGACCAATGTTTCTGAGTGGTCGAGTTGGGAGAATGAAGATAGATTATTTATTTGTTGAGGATTAAAAAAAAAAGCCTAGAAAAGAAGCAGTAATCTACCTCTGCCAATAAACCCTGTTAAAAATAACTTAGCAGAACAGCATATACTTTTTATCAGTCGTTTCCATGTGGCTGACATGGTCAATTTTTTTTTCTGAACAAAACAGGTTTTTATATACAAGACCTTGAAAAGAGAGGCCCAATATGTGTAAATGTGAATGGATACTTGGAAATATCAGTTTTATAAAACTTTTTTTTTAATCGAAGGATCCTTATTTATTTTGTATTAAAATAACAAGCCTGTGGGTGACAATTTTTGAACTCAACAGTTCAGAGAAGTTTACAATGAATGAAAGGTTGTCATCTTGAGTATAGCAATATTTAAAAAAGAATCCAATAGTTACTGCTGTCTCGGTATATAAAGTTAAGATATTTTATGGGTCAGGTCATTTTTTTTTTCTGTGCTGGTTGCCACATCTTAGGAAGCACCAAAAATTTAAAGCAGTTTTGAAACCAATATTTACATAAAAAAACCATAAAATCCAATGCTTCTGCATACTGTGTTATGTTACAGTCCAGTTTTGTGTGCTTTACTACACAGTTTGGTTACAGGACTAATGTGCATTGTAAACATAAACAGCATGGAAAAGGTTAAATACCTGTGTTCAGATTGTAAGATCTAGTCCAGACTTGCTGTGTATATTGTAACGTTAAATGAAAAAAGAAACGCCCTTTGTATTATAGTCATGCAGTCTTATGTATGATAAACAGTTGAATAATTTGTCCTCAGACTCTTTACTATACTTTTTTTTAATTTAAAAAATGTAAATATAGTAAAAATCTTCCTATGCAATTACCCTGGTCCAGGTAATGGTCTGGTAGGTATACTGGGTATAACTTTAGTCAAATATGTAAAAATATTAGTTACATTGACATAGGTTTCAAAAAATTCTGAAAGTAAAAGTTGGAGGTTTAACAGATCATTTTGAGTTCTTTTTTTTAAACTTAATACATCAGTCTTCTGTTCTTAATTTAATTTCTAAGTTTTTGTACAGGTGTGAAGATTAGATGATTATTTGGGTACTTTGAACTATTTTGAAGAAAGTATTATTTAAACATTCTGGTTACTTTCCCAAATAGTAGACTGAAATTTTGGGCGGTTTCTTTTGTGTTTCAAAGTTATCCAAGCACATTACTTTTAAGGTAACCAGAAAATGTTTCCTTTTAACTATTCATTTTTCATTTTTTAGACATTAGCTTAGTAATATTTTTGATCATGTGGAAAGAGAATAAATAGTTGATGATTTTTTTTCTGATAAAGACAAATTGATAAGGTAATATTAATCTTATGTAAGACATGTAGGTAATTCCCTGAAATATTTGTTTGTAATGAAAGATTTTTATGTAGGCAGTAGCATTTTTTTTTTTAAAAACTGAATACTAAAACTCTGGATTGAAGTTTATGTTTACTTAATGAACATTGGAAAATGTTCTTAAATTTACTGAACTGTAAAAGTTCTCTGACCTACAAAATTAATATTGGGTTTATCCATGCCATTGTATCTTTTCTTTCCCTCATCCTTATGTCACTAAGGGGAAAACAAATAATTTTTATCTTGGATGTAATCAACTTTAGGCGTGGGGGTTGTTGGAAGAGTTTTAAAATTTTTGTTGTTTTTGAGTAAACAGCTCTTTAGAACATCAAAAAAAATAAGAAAAAGTTCTCAAGTGTAGATGCTAAATTTCTTCTATTTCCTTTCCTTTTAACTGACCTCTACTTAAAAAATTTTTAAGATCCTCAGACCGTGGAATTAAAAGCATTTCATCACTGCTAGTTTTATTGGTGGAAACTATAAATTGCAGACTGACTCTTTACTAGGACACCATTCACACTTATTTCAAAGAAATTATCTTTTACTGAGATAAGACTGCACACACAGATTATGGGCATATTAAAACTTTTAACTAAAAATTTTTTCGGAACTCCCTTAGGATATGAGATTCTGTTTCCTTTTAGCTTTAACAATGGGATTGATACTTTACATTTATTGAAATGAAAAAATCTTATAAAAATATTTTCCAATAAAATTGCCCTTTCTACTATTTAAGTTATATATGTAATGTAGTATTGCTGTATATTTGTGTATTATAGGTATACATATATATATATACAATATGACATAAAATCTTTAGATCAAACCTATGATATTATTAGCATAGGGAATCTCTTGGTGAGTAAATTCCTTTTCCCAATAAAATCAACATCTACTTTTCAGGCATTTTTTTAAAGAGTAGATCACACAATCCCAGGATTCTCTGAGTTTGAAGCCAGTTTTCATAGGAATCAAAATGGTAATATAAGTAAGTCTAAGTAAAATAGAAATGCAACCACAGATATTATATTCTATGTTGCATTCTTTCAATGATAGAGCAGTTCAATTTATAGGTCCACTAAAAGGTGTCTTATGACTGAAAATAAGCCCCTTTATTTTATTTGAGGCCTGGTTTTTATTTAAAGTATTAATGTAATTGTTTTCTCAGAGTAATCCTTAAGGTAAGTATGTCTTCTACTGTCTCTATTGTCAGTATCTAGTAATTTCTCTCATATCCAGTATGATGACATTTTATTGAGCTTTTCCTTATCATTAGCATATTTATGCTAATCGGTAATTTTCTTGGTCCATTTTTGTCTTTGAAATTGATTGTTATGAAATAATTCTTTAAAGATCTTATCAAAATATCTTCTTTATCCCAAAGCATTGTATTTTCTCCCATTTTTATATTTGGGGGAAATATTTTCACACCAGAACAAATGGGTTATGCTGAAAACTCAATTTTTTCTTCACAGAAGCTTTGAAAAAACTTAAGAGGAGCTTCTGTATCATGTAAAATGACTCCTTTATTTCTATTAGTTTTCAATTGCTGGTATAGATCTAGAGGAACTTCTGTGCCACAAACCATCAGGATGGAAATTTTATGGCAAAAACAACACATTACATAATATTGTTAGAAAATACTGAGATAGGATGGGAGGAGCAATATCTACAAATATAAATAGAATTCATTCTTAACATGTGAAGATTATGCCAAAGTTTACAACTGTCTGATATGCCTGTCATTGATAGGATTTTTCAGACTGACACAAGTTAAAAAAAAAATCAAATATATTCATATTTTGCACGTGTCCAAAACACTGCAGGACTATTTGGCTATTTTCAGTTCAGTTTTTATTATTGCTGGCTACCCTTGGGTTATTTGATTTTCCTTTCATTTATTCTCGATCACTTTATAATCCAAGGTTCTCTCACCAGAAATGTTCTGCAGAGGTGGGAGATAAAACAGCCAAAGAAATTTAAAAAAATGATATATAGTGAGAATCACCAAAGTCTTGCCCAGTAATGAAAAGTGGAAAGCCTAATAAACATCTTATATTGATGATTCCCTGGCTTAAAGGTAAGTATACTGAGTTTAAGTGGGATATGCATCTTCCAAATAAAAACTGAAGCATAAGAAACATTATATTTTTTGGTTATGCAAAGGGGACCTCATTGTAGAATGCAATTGAGAAAGTTATAACTCACTAAAGGAGGAAAGGGGGGGAAATACTTTAAGTCTAATAAACTGAATCTTAGGTGACTTAAAAATATATTTTTGACTTGGGAATATATTTTAAAAGCTTTGTGTTTACCTGTAATTGGAAAGAAATGTTAATATGTTAAAAGGCATGCACAGATTTTGTTATATTGGAATAATATCCTAATTCTTTGAAATAGTCTGGAACTGATATTGGGAATGATTTGTTGAAACAAAGGATAGATAACATTCTACTACTTTTTGACTTGAACCAGAAATACTTTTTAAAACTATTTTGGATATTTTGACAAATATGGTGCCTAAAAGGGAACAGGGTGATGATTGAGAATTTCCTAAGTGCTTTAAATTTTTTCGTATGTTAGTGTTTTACAAACCTTGTTTTCTTGATTGACTTTTATTATTGTCCCCATCAAATAGCTATCAGAAAGGATTGCTTTGATAAGCCATTAAATGGTCTTGAGTTAGTTTTAGATTATGACATGTTATTTTGTTTATTTATTACTCTGTTGCATGACGTAAATACTTGATATTTGTTATACTGAATTCATTCTAATGGGGTGTGACATCATCCAAGTGTTGACATCATCCAAGTATTCTGGACATTCTTTGAGGTCTTAGAATACTTAGAGAATATAGCTAAAGATATCATTGTGTTCATCATATGACAATTGGTAGTGTATAAAATATTAGCTGGCATATTATTATCAGACAGTTGATTTTTATCCCCATCACTACCAATGGGGTTGGTGATGGGAAGGAAGGAGGCATTTAATGTTAGAAGAAAAAAAGTTTGAAGGTATATCTTAAAATGTAAATGCTCATGAAGGTATAAATGTAGACAAAAAGTTTGTAAGCTAGAGGAGTCAAGTTCTTTTAGAATCTTAAAATATTGAAAGAAAGATTTTGGAAAGAGGTAGATTTGGGGACTAAGTGCCTCTACAAAATCATGTAAATATTATCTTGAAGGTGCTCCACATTTAGCCCTGTCAGTTTTATTCATCTGTATGATTCTCATACACATATAATGTGGAGGCTTGGTTTGGGATTTCTTTCTAAGGTATTAGGCAATGGGGTAGAAGCTATTCACCAGCTCTGAACTAGAATGTGATCAATGAAGCTGTAGACTTATAAAGGTTGGGGCAGATATAAGTAGTTCTTGAGAGCCAAAGAGATGATGTTATTGAAATTGAAGTCAAGTTATTGGTAAACCTCTTTATCTGAGTATGTGTTGATCTTCACCTATCATTTATCACTTCTCATCCATAAAGTATATAATGCTTCAGTTGGAGAAAACAGTCTTGCTAAATGGATATGAAAATGCAATTATTCTATTCTGCCTTACTTCATTACTCCAATTTTTGACTTAACAATTTATTTTGACCAGCAGAGTAAAAATAGGTACAGTGACATTCAAAATAACTTAAAACATATAGAGCACCATTTCCAATGAAAGGCAAGGTTTAACACAGGTAACTAATTAATTATGAACTTGGTTTTAACCATTTTCTTCCTTGTCAACATTTCCACCTTCACTGACTTTTGAAATTGTTTTCTTTGATTCTACTCTGTTTCACTCATTATTCTTCCAAAGTTTAATGACTGGGATATGGAGTACAGCTAGCAAATGGATGGTAAATATTTCTTTGGAGCCTTGACTATCTAAATAAAGATTTTAATTGAAAAGCAAAGAGGAAAGTAGAAAAGTGCTTATAGGTAATTGTATTTACAATACAAGATTAAATGTATTAGAGAGGCTCAGAAATTCAGAGAGATTAACTTTCAGGATAGAACTAGCTGTAAACTCCCTAGCTTCATATATCTTTATGTACATATGCACCAAGTATGTATGGGTAAGAGGGCAGATGAATTAGATTGGTTTTGAGAGGGCATATTTGAAAGCAAAGGTATCTCTCTCTTAACTTGATGGAATAGAATCAATGTCTAGATACGGTTCCAGAAGGGTATACTATATTTAGAAAGGAGAATGATTAGTAAAAGGGTAGAGGCGGGGAAAAGTTGCATAGTATATTAAGATATGTGTGAAAAAAATCTAAATTGGACACACTGTATCTCCTTTCATTCTTTATTTTTCAGAGACTGTCGAGTTCCAGGATTCAGCCATCCAATAATGACATTAAATAATACTAAAAAATGAACCTTAGTTTCTAGGAGAAGTCAGGAATTTCCCAAAAGTAATCTGAAAAATGCCCCTGCTATTTAATTTTAGGTCTTGATGACCATTTGCAATCTGTCCAAGGTAATATAATGAAGAGTGAGTTCTGCAGGTTCTTAATTTACTTAATTTATAATTTACTGGAAAATAGGCATTCCTTCTCCACTTAGTTGTTCATATATACATTCAAACTCCTAAATGGTTAACAGTTCTTTTTAAGGAGATTTTACAGTGCTCCAGAGCATGATGCAGCCAGCAGTGTTATCCATTATACTCTGTGTATACCTCCCTCAAGACAATGCCAAAATACCTTTATTGGGTATACATCTGTTTTAAGCCATTCCTGATATTTATGATCAGAGTAGTCAAATCAAATATATATATATATATATATATCTGTTATATCTATCAAAAATCTTAAATAATTTTTTATCAACAAGCTAACAACATGTGTTCTAAACATATAACTATAAAGAATGAATTCCCTTCTCATGGAGACAATAATTGTTGGAAGACAGCCATGATAATGTTATTTTGCTGTATAAATTAGTTACAGTGGAGAGAATTCTAGACTTGAAGTCAGGAAAACATCTTCCTAAATTTTAATCTGGCCTCAGTCACTTAGGAGTTGTGTGACCCGGGGCAAGTTACATAATTTAATCCTGTTTACCTCAGTTCCTCATCTATAAAATGAGTCTTAGAAGGAAATGGCAAACCACTCCACTACCTTTGCCAAGAAAACCCTAAATGGGGTAAACAGAGTTGGACAAAACTGAAAAACAAATGAACAAACAATGGAATCTTGTATTCTTTGCCTTTTAGTCAGATGTGTAATGTTAAATGTAGCCTTTTGTATAATGTTACTTGATAATTGCTTGTTCCATACAGTACCTGTTCAGAATCCTCAAAGTATCTGAGGGTTATTAAGATTAGAAAGTCAGTTGGTAGGCTTGTAGTTGTTTTCTTAATTACTTTTTCCAATATTTGCAAGATTTGAGGGTTTTTCCTTTCCCGCCATGCCTTTGGCATTTTTAACTGTCTTTAGATACCTTGTAAAACTGTCCCTCAATGCACTAGTACTTGTGTTCTCTCCAATACTGATTTCTTTCTATACTTTGTCTAATCCAACTCTTTTCCCTTCATCTTTGATTTAGTTTCATTCTTGGTTTTTGTATAAATACATTCAGGACTGTCATGTTGTAGTCCCAAGTACAGTAGTTGCTTTGTTTTTTATAATAGTTTGATTTAAAAACACTTCTTCAGGGACATCTAGGTAGTGCAGTGGCTAGAGCACCGGCCCTGGAGTCAGGAGGACCTGGTTCAAATCCAACCTCAGACACTTAATAATTACCTAGCTTGTGATCTTGGGCAAGTCACTTAATCCTTTTGCCTTAAATAAAAAAAAAATTTTAATTTCTTCATCTATTCCATCTTTTGTTATCTCCCCTTTTCATTACTAAATGACTTAGCTTAATTTAACTTCCAACTATACAAAAAAATTGAACAATGACTTTCATATCAATAATGAGCCATTTTCTCTCTCTCTCTCTCTCTCTCTCTATATATATATATATATATATATATATATATATATTAGACATACCTGTTTAACTTTTTCTCATACCTTTTGGTGCTTGCCTTAACTAACACCTTAGATTCATTTCTTGAAGTTTTAATGATGCTTGAAAATGAGGCTTCCATGGAACCTTCAAAAACTTTGATCTTCTTGATTTCTTATTCCTGATTGATACTTTCCCATATTTTCCTCATTGATCTCATCCATTCCCACCTTTGAATTGAAGTCATTCATTATCAGAGTAGGTGTTGATTTGATTTGTAAATTTATAAAAAAAAATTTACTTCTTCATCCTTTGCACAATTATTGGTGCAAACAAATGTTGGTTGTTGGTGAAGATGGGAGTGATAATTCTTTTTGCAAAAAGCACTACAATATGTGATAACCAAATATAAGAAATGTTTCTTACTTATACCTTTATTTGCCTAAACACTGACATTACCTTCAGCTGATTCTCAAATGATATGGACTAATTAATGATCTTTCACTATTTTAATTGCTATTCTCTGGATGCTCTTAATTTATCATTGTCCTTTCAACTTTGTCATCCTTGACTTTTCATTCTATATATCCAGCCATTTGTTAGACCTTGTCTTAACTACCTTCACAAGATATTTATATGTTCCCTTCTCTCCAAATATACAACCATATTATAGATCTTCATCACTTGCCAGGGTTGCTTTACTAAGCCTCCTAATTGATTTTCCTGACTTTAGTCTCTCCACTCAGCTACCAAAGTTATTTTTTTAAAAGGGCAGGTCTCATCTTTTTTACACCTCAATAAATCCCAATAGTGCCTTATAATCATTTTTTTTTTGGAAGGCAAACAGGGTTAAGTGGCTTGCCCAAGGCCACACAGCTAGGTAATTATTAAGTGTCTGAGAACAGATTTGAATCCAGGTACTCCTGACTCCAGGGCCGGTGCTTTATCCACTACGCTACCTAGCCGCCTCCCTTATAATCATTTATAACCAAATGTCAAGTTTTCTATTTGGCATTTAAAGACTTTCACCAACAGGCCCTTTTTTTTCTTCCAGTTTTACATTTTCCTCCCCACACTCTGTAATCCACCCATACTAGTCTCCTTTGCTGTTCACAACAGCACTTTCATCTTTTCACTCTGTACCTTTTCAGTGGCTGTCATCTCCACCCAACTCCCATCCCAGCCACTAAATGCCTAGCATTTATTTTCTCTCTCCTCATCCTTGTCTTTCTATCCACTTCCCTGCCTTCCTTCAAACCTCCATTAAAATATTTTTTGCAGGAGATTTTCCTCATTTTCCCCTTATTCCCAAAGCATTTATTTGCCTCATCAAAATTCTATCTTAAGGTAGTTTCATTCTTTGCATAGAGCATAGGCCAGTGTGGATACCTGATAAATGCTTGTTGATCAGAATTATTCAAGGTTCTACTGTTGGGTGTGTTCTCTATGAAATTATATTCCATTTACTATCAATATATTTTATATAGATATAGTCCTTTAAATAGTCTCTCCCCATTAGAATATGAGGTTTTAGGCTCTCACAAAAGGCAATATAGATTTAGATATATTCAAAAAAACTACTAGTCTAGTAGAGAATGTATAAAAGTTTTGAAAAGTTAGGAAGATGTAACTCAACCATTATTAGAAAAATAAGGTGGATTCAGGTTGTTCAGAGAGAGCCAAGATCTTTTGGCTTTGAAGTATACAGAAAAAGGAAAACTAATAGTCCCACTCTGATCAGAACACATCTGCTTGGTGCTTCACTTTGAGAAGGATATTAATATATAATAGATTGTCTGGAGAGCAGGGTGACAGGTTAAAGGGTCTTGGGATTATATAAGAATCAGTTGAAGGAAATGGGATATTTGGGAGGGAAAAATTGTGGGAGGGGTATAACAGCTGACTTAAATGATCTGAAGAGCTGTCAACATGGAAGAAGGGTTTGATTTGTTACGCTTTGGTCCAAGTGGAAGTATTCGGAGAAAAACGAATGTTGTAAAGAGATCAATGTAGAACAGATATAAAGGAAAATCAAATAACAATCAGAACTACCCAAAAATGAAATGGGTTACCATGGAAGATAGTGTCCCCTCCCTAAGTGACTGAATAACAGTAGATTAATTACTTGTTGGATCTTGTTGTAGAGGGAGTTCTTATCCCCTTACAGTAAAGACTAAAGATAGCCCCTGAAGTTTAAGATTCTAAAATGTTTTATAGTCATTACCATTTTAACCAGATCTCTCAGATATTAAACACTCAAATCTTATCTCCATTTTCCTTCAACTTCCAACTATTCACTATGATGATGAATCTATATCTCACTTCCTTCACTTTTGCTTTTTACTAATACCTAAAGCTAACCCCAGACTCTGAGGACTCTGTACTCAATACAAGTGAATCAATGCCTTTATATGCATGGCAGTATCCTAGTTGTTGGCCAAGTTACAGTTTCTCTCTGCTTTCATGGGCTTATCAGCTAAGAGGATACTACTGTACTTGATATATTTAAAGGTGTTGCACCAGCCATTACCATTCAGAACACATATCAACCACTCTATGAATTTACTGAACTAACTTATCAAATGCAAAATGATTTAGAATTTTAATTGGCTCAATTTTAAATTACAGTAAACATTTCCAATCACTTATCCACATCTATGTGAATATAAAAATTTCTGGAATCAAGCTTAGAAATCATGAAAAAACAAAAGCCAATTTCTTGAGAAATAAACAAGCATTTGTCCAAAGGAAATTTACAATTTTGCAGATGTCTTATGTCAATGAGATCTAAAACTTTTTAAAATACTAAATCCAAGGCTTTGCTTTTGTCTCATGCTATATAAGTTCATTGCTAGAAATGTGAGAACTTTATATTGTCTCAGCTTGAGAGAAAACCAACAATTCTTTATATCTGTTCTAAGGGAATAAAAATTAAGTGGCATTTAAAAAAAACTTATACTTCTAAGAGCATTTTATATCCTCGGACCTATGCTGTGTACACAATCTCCAAATGATCTCCAACTTCCTTTAATTTTCCCTTTTATTTCCAATGCTGATCAAAGTCTTGTAAATCAGTCAATAAATGTTAAGCACCTACTGTATGTCAAACACTGCCAGGAACAAGACATACACTACCCTGAGGAGCAGAGATTCCCTATTGAGGAAGACAAGACCTAAGAGGGCAAGCACTAAGAGTTGGAGAAGCTTTCTCTTGATTCTAGAAGATAGGATTTTATTTGATGCTTGAAACCAGGGAAACTTGAAAGAAAAGATTAGAGAGAGCATTTCAGGCAGGGAGGATAGCCAGAGAAAATGCTTGAAGCCAAGAGGTGGGAGTGTCTTACTCATAAGTAGCAAGGAGGCCAGAGCACAAGGTGAGAAGACATGAGTGCTGGGTTGGTAGTGGTATGCTTTCCAAGAGGACAAAATGATATCATGTTGGGATCAAGATCTAATATATCCAACTGGCTGGTCAGATCAAATATGAGCTCAGAAGACTACTTCAGATCTGGCATAAATAGATCACATGAATATCTGAAGTGGTGATATCATTAAATTTGCACATCTCATTTCTTTTGAGCTATTGAAATTTCGCTTTGTTAAAAAAAAACCCACCTTTTTTGATGGGGGCATAGCATGCTAGGGCAACTCTTTAGTGTCTCCCATGTATTGCAGTTGACCCTAGAGACTTTGAGAGTGTTCCTGTATTGCTTCTGATCTCTATATGTGAGTACATGCCTTGTGTATGTTCTCTGTAAAACAGAGGCAAACATACATTTGACATTCAAACAATGTGGGCCAGCCCATTAGAGCTAGACAGTTCAAATGGAACTAATTAGTTTTCCTGCCATGGGGCTGGTCTTCACAGGCATACACAATGGGGTCAGCTCAATGGGTCTGAAGTAGACCTTCAGTTGGGTGGGCAGTCTAATACTTTTTCTCTCCCATACTTTCCTTCAGAGCCTCCCAAACACTGAACTAACGGGCAATGTATGCATCAATCTTTGTGTACATGCCTGAAAATAATACTGCCGAGGTAAGTGAACTGATCTGCAGTATTCAGTATTTCTCCATTTGTGATAACTGATGGTTCTATGTGTGGATGAGGTCATACTGTCTCGTGGAGAACCTGTTTTCTTGGTGTTAATTGTCAGAACAAAATTAGCACAAGTAACAGAATGATCTATACTTTGTTGCAGCTCAGCCTCAGAAGGTGCATTGAAATACAATCATCTGTAAATAGAAAGGCATGCATTGTCCTTCCTTTGTACTCTTGGCTTGTAGCCAAATAAGATTGGAAAGATATGATGGGACTAGATTATGAAGGGCTCCAAACAGAGGATTTTGGTTTTGATCCTAGAGGTGATACGGAGTTAAGAGAGAGAGCAATGAAAGGGCATGACATGATCAGACTTGGATTTAGGGAAATAACTGGCTGGATGGTAAGATGATAGTGGGGAAAGACTTGATGCAGCAAATCCACCAGGATGCTATTACAACAGTACAAGCATGAGGTAACAAAGGCCAGTACCAGGTTAGAAAGTGTCAGGAGTTTAGGCAGATGTGGGTAAAAAGATAGTGAAGAGTCTAAGATGAAACTTAGCTTGAACCTGAAAGACTGAGAGGATGTTGGTATCTGTGGAAGTAATAGGGAAGGGAAGAGGGTTTTGGGGGGGAGAGAGAAAGAGTTCTGTTTTAGACATGTTGAATTTAAAATATCTACTGGAGTTCTGTTTGAAAGGCAGTTGAAGAGGCAAGTCTGGAATTCTGCAAAGAATGGAGGGCAAGATATGTAAATTTGGGAGTTAAGAGCAATGAAATAATTAAAGCTATGGAGTTAATGAGATTAACAAATGAAGTAGGATGGAGGGAAGAAGAGGGCCCAGGACAGAGTCCTATGAGACACCTACAGTTAATGGGTATGACCTGAAAGAGAGCAAAGGAGACTGAACAGTAAAGGGCTAATAGAGAAGAGATAGAAAAACCTGGAGAGAAGATTTATCAAGGAGAGTCATAATGGTCTCAAAGATTGCAAAGAAAAATGAGAACTGAAAAAAGGCTGTTGAATTTGGCAATGAAAAGATCATTGGAGAAAGCGGTTTCCCTGGAATGATGAGGTCTAAAACTGGATGTAAAAAAGAGTGAAAGTAGAGGTATGTATCAGAAAAAATATAGGACAATTGATAGAATGGAATGATCAAGTGAGAGATTTTTGATGATGGTGGAGACATGGGCATGTTTGTGGTAGGGAAGAAGTCAATTGAAGATAATAGTGGAGTAGGGAAATTGAAGGGAGTAATCTGCTGGAATGAGATAGAGCACTGGCCTTGGAGTCAGGAGGATGGGAGTTTGAATCTGGCCTCAGACACTTAATATTAAATTACTTAGCTATGTAACCCCGGGCAAGTCACTTAACCTTGATTACCTCACATCCAGGGCCATCTCTGGTCATCCTGATTCATTTCTGGCCACTGGACCCAGATGGCTCTGGAGGAGAAAGTGAGGCGGGTGACTTAGCACAGGGCCTCCTCACTCACATTCAATTCATATGCTTGTCATGGCATCACCTCCCTGAAGTCATGATCTTTGAAAATGAAGACAAAAAAAAATTTGTTCAGGGTAAGGAATTGAGGTGCCTTAATGACACCTCTTCCTATGTGATAGGAGGGGAGGAGACAGTGGCTGAAGCCATTTGAGTAATCTAAGATGAAGACAGGAGAGGAGGGAACTTAGGTAAATGGCCTTAATTTTTTTCTGTGATCTATAACCAAGGTTCTCAATGGAGGGGTGTGGGGTAGGAGGAGGAGGAGTCCTAAGAGGTTTTAGGAAGGATAAAAAAGTTTGGAAGAACTACTGTGGAGGTGACGTTGAATAAATGTAAATAAGGAAAGATTACCTTCCAGTAAGGGGAGTCCAGCTGGCATAAATTTGTAGTAGATCACTCAGAACAGCTGTTTTTAGAAGCACACATGTAGAAGTATGTAGGAGAAAAGTTAGAAGATAATGGAGTGATCCAAGGCAGAAGACTGGAAGGGCACATATCAGCAATATGATAAAAGAAATGCACATTTCTACCATTGATTTGATGTTTTCTTGGCAAAGATACTAGAGTGGTTTGCCATTTTCTTCTCCAGCTCATTTTATAGATGAGGTAACTGAAGGTTTAGTGACTTGTCCAGGGACACACAGCTAGTGTCTGAGGCTACAGTTGAACTCAGGAAAATGAGTTTTCCTGACTGCAGATCAGACACTTTGTACTGGACCTCCCAGCTGCCACTACACAGATTTTATTTTTCTCTTATTTGATTTGAAATTTTCAGTTTTACAGTTACCTCATTTTGCCAAGTACATTTCTTCCATTTAAGTTTCTTAATAACTTGCAAATGCATCATCTGTTAGTTTCTTTTGGGTTACTGCTATTCTAACTTATTTAGGCAATAAAGTTCTGCCAAATCATTCACATGAATGACAGGTCTCCACTTTTAAATATTTTGTGTTTTTCCAAATTAATTCCTAATTTTAGTCTCATGAGTTTCTTTTTTTCCAAGCTGGAAACAAGACTTAATACCTGACCTAGGCAGGCTCTGAAACTTCACCCTGCAAGACTACTTGCTTTAAAACTTTTAAACTGGCTTTGGTTCCATTTAGAACTGAGCCTTTTCTAGTATTATAAAGTCACCTTTTCCTTTTACACTAAAGTAATACAAATTTTCACTCTCAAGGGAAGGGAGAGAGTAATAGAGAAGCTTAGGTAGTGTTTGTTTATAAGTCTCTTTTAATAGTCCTAAGGAGCTCTAGGGGCAGCTAGATGGTACTGTGATAGGTCAGGAACACCTGAGTTCAAATGTGTTCTCAGACATATAATCACCTAGCTGTGTGACCTTGGGCAAGTCACTTAACCCCATTGCTTTACCAAAAAAAAAAAAATACTACTGGTAACTAAGTTCTCTTTAAAAAAAAAATTTAAGACATTATTACTTAAAGTATTGAGTTCCATATCCTCTTCCTCCTTTACTTTAACCTTTTCTCCCTGAGATAGTAAGCAATCAGGTATAGGATATATGTATACAATTATATAAAACATTTCCATATTAGTCATTCTGTACAAGACTTGAATAAAAGAAAAAAAATGAAAGAAAGTGAAATACATCATGCTTCAATCTATTCAATCAATATCAGTTCTTTCCTTGCAGACACTATCATTAGTCCTTTGATTTTGTTTTTGAGCAATTATTCACAGTTCTTCATCAAATAGTATTGCTCTTATTGTGTACAACATTGCATCAGTTCATATAAATATTACCAGGTTTTTCTGAAATCATCCTGCTTATTGTTTCTTATAGCCCAATAATAATCCATTACAATCATATATCACAGCTTGTTTAGCCATTCCCCAATTGATAGGCATTCCTTTGATTTCCAATTCTTAGCCACCTATAAAAGAGAGGGAGGGAGGGAGGGGGAGAGAGGGAGAGAGAGAGAGAGAGAAGAAGAAGAAGAAGAAGGAGGAGGAGGAGGAGGAGGAGGAGGAAGAGAAGTAGTAGTAGTAGTGGTGGTGGTGGTAGTAGTAGTAGTAGTAGTAGTAGTAGTAGTAGTAGTAGTATTGCTGAATCAAAAGTTATGTTCAGTTCTAATGTGCCCTTTAGGCATAATTCCAAATTGCTGAATGAGAATATTTCTGCTGAAAGTTTCAAATAACACCTGTTATTCTTAATGAAGATTTTGAGATCTATAGGGTTGAAAAGTCCACAGTAGGAAAAGTGACGTTTCTGAGCTACAGGTAGAGCAGGGGACAAAGAGATCCTTAATATTTTGGTTGTTTCATGCCTGGTCTTAATCTTTTAAGCTAGCAATAATGCTTTTGCTCCCTCTTCAGTTCCTTCGTCCCAATGATACTAAGTCTTAACTAGGAATAAGTTCTTCCATAAAACCCTTTCTTTGTCAGAATTGAAACCCCTTTCATATGATTATTGCCAACTAGATTCTTAGTACATCCATTCTAGATGTGACATAAGGATAGACCTTAGGGCTGTTTTTCACATTGAGAGTAAATTTTGACCATATAGACCAGAGGAAACTCAAAATGTAGTTTACTTTATCAGCCCATGATTCAGTGGACAATCCTTATTTTTAGGGATTGCCCCTGCTTCTGCTGCTGCTATTTTTGTTATTGTTTTGATCTTTACCAGTCAAAGGGTCTCCCCTCAAAGGCATTTTATCCCTCATAAATAAGTACTATCAAAGCAAGAGAGAGAGAGACAGTTTTTGCTTCTTGAAGAGTCTAACTTAAATTCTTCTTTGCATCTCAGAACCAGATAACACACAAAACTCCAAGTAAAATTGTAGGAAAAACCAGAATGGACATATTTCTTGCTTCTTAGTCTTGTGATAGGAGGTGGCAGGGGCACACGATTTTGATTTCTCTTAGTTATAGTTGGGATACACACTTGGAAACAAAAGGAGACCCTCTACCAAAGCATAGAATTCTGTTCTGTTACTGTAAGCTGCTTGTTAAAGAAGTGATGCTACTATTCAAATCATGATTCCCAACTCTGCAATAGTTTATGTCTGAGATTTTCAGGTGCATGAGACACATGTTAGGGAAAGTAGGACACAGAAAATAAACTGATATGCTGATTAAAGAGGCAATTCTGCCAGTACTTCTGTACAAAAAAAAATACCAAAGTTTTCCCTCCGTTATCCCTCAGTTCCCTCAGAAATATCAGTTTAATTGTCTAATTTCTTAAAATCTCTTCAAATTATCTTCTAGGAGATCTTAAATAGTATAAAAATGTGAGAAAAATGACTCATCACCCACCTAAGATAACCGGATCCAAGGAAGCTGAGGTAAGAAATCTTATCTAGTAGGCATTTCATCAATCCTAGAGTTCAAGTCCTCCCCTGTTCTGCCCAGTAGTTTTTCTATTGGAGTTATTCCAATTTGTGGAAGAATTTCTTAACCTAGAGGTTTTAATACCTTCTAGAGAATAATTCCTATCTCCTCAGTGCATTTGACTTAGAAGTCAAGAGGCGAGGCAAAAAAATAAGCTCAGTTAGCATCAGTTGATGGGCAAGTGCCAAGTGGACAGCAAGTGCACAGAATAAAGGAAGATACAGACATATCTACAGGGTTTTTGCATAACTTCATTATTATTCAATCCTGTTCAACTCTTTGTGACCTCTCGGACCATGCTACATGGGTGTTTTCTTGGTAGGGATACTGGACGGATCCATTTCCTTCTCCAATTGTTTAAGGCAAACAGGGTGAAGAGACTTGTTTACTAGCTGGGTCCACATTTGAACCCAGGTCTTCCTGACTCCACTCCAAATACTCTATTGACTGAGCCATCTAGCTGCCCTTTTACACAGCTTTAGAATGACATTATTTGCTGTAGAAAGAACCAAAATTAAGGGGCTTCCCAGCCACTTTTCCTTATTTAGGAAAGTGAGTACTAGGAACAGAATGTCAGGTGAATTGTGGAAATGAGGTAACTCACTGATGGGCAGCTGACTTTGCAAGGGAGAGAATGTGTTAACCATGGGGACTCCTGATTTGCTGAGATCAGGTTTGTTCCAGTGAGCTGATACATTTTTCTGAGGAAGGTCTCATCAGTCTTATCCTAACAGGAAATCTCTAAGACACTGGAGGCCTCCTTCAAGATAGAAATCTAGAAGGTTTATCCTGTTCTGGCTAGCCTTAGGATCTTTCTCTATTTACACAATACAACAACTCTGTTTCTTTGACTTCAGAGGTTGCTTTTTCCAAGAAGATTCTTCCCCCAAATTCATTCATTGTCTTCTTATTCCACAACACAAATCATGCCACTGATAAAAACATTAAACAGGACAGAGTCAAACATCACTATGACATTCCACCAGAAACTTCATTTCAAAAATAATACTGGGTTTAACCTTCCTACCAGGTCTGAATCCATTTTTGTTCCATATCATTGTTTCCAAATGTAAGGTAGCTCAAAGATAGAAGTTCCATTTGAAACTTTTTTCTTCCCAACCTTTCATTTATGTGGATTCAAAGGATCATATATTAAAATTGCAAGGGAATTTGTAGAGGTCATTTTGTCCAGTCCCTTTATTTGACAAATGAGAATACTGAGGTCCCAAAAGTTTAAGTGATTTTTCCCATAAGAAGTGGTAGAACTAGAGACTCCAGTTAATCTGATCCCAGATACAGCAAAAGAACCTGAAGGTGGAAAAAAGCTAGAGAGTAAGGGCCTTAAACCTAGAAAGCCTGTGATGGTTTCCTTAAAGGCAGATCCTAAAAATGATTTTGAAGTTGGGCAATCAAGAATGTGCCAGAGTTAAAGGAAACTTTCTTAACTCTAAGTTAAGTAGAGGATTGGGAAAGAGATGTTTCTCCTAAAAAGCAGAAGGATGTGGATTTTAAGATTAAATGCCTTTGAATTCTTCTTAGATGTTTGGCTGTTTTGTGCTCCAAATGAACTTAAATTCTGGAGGTAACATACTCCATCCAGTAGGAAAAGCTACACTATATTCTGGGACTAAGTGGCAAGAATCAGGGATATCCCTTCCCCCTTCCCCTTAGATGATTACTAGTTGTTGAAGGGCCCTCTCCCTTGTCTCCCCCACAAATGCAAGCCTTCCCTTCACCAGCCCATTCTCATTTAATCCCCCTTGGTTCTAAGATAAAAGAGGCGTGACAGAGCCTACTTATCCTTTTCTGGGGAAGAAATAACATCTCCATTGAAGAGATATATAAAAGTTATTTGTTGGTGAAAGAGTATGTCGTAAGTTTGTGAGTAAAGGCTCTGTTATTGCTACTTTCTTATACTTTTATCAATAAATGCCTTTGCTTTTAACCAAGTGTGTCCCCTGCATGACTCATGTATCTCTTGACCCAGTTTTTTAGAATGGATTTGGATATAGCTGTACAAGAGTGCCACCACCACCTCCTTACCTGGTACTGAGCTAAGCACTTTAATAAGTAATTCATTCAGTCTTCCCAACAGCCTTTGAAGTAGGTCCTATTATTATCCTCATTTTATACTTTAGGAAACTGAGCTAAACAAAAGTTAAGTGACTTACATAAGATCACATAGCTTAAGAAGTGTGAAGTCAAATTTGAAATTGGATCTTCCCGACTCTAGGCTCAACACTCCTAAATATACTGTACCATCTAGCTGCCTTCTTGACTTTAAGGTAGCTTTTCTGAGAGTATCTCATGCAAAAGAAGGCACTATCCAAAGTACTATGTAGCTTGAAAGAGATCTGGATCTACCATATTTGTAGCACAGTGGAATTTCATGATAATTATATTTAATGTTTATCCATCAACTTACTTCATCTACATATATATATTATATATTTGCACATAGTAAATACTTAACTACATTTAAATATCTACATGTATATGTGTACCTTTGCATACATGCACACACTTTGAATTATAAGCTTAAATACATGTGTGCTCGGATATACATACAAAGTGTAAATGAGCATATACATTCAGATAGACAAAGGACATTAATAAATTGGAGAATGTGGGAGAATCAGATCAAATGAGTTTTTGTGGAAGGAAATCTAGGTGTTTATCCTGGAGAAAAGATTTGGAAGTGATGTAGTGACACAATAGTTATCTTTAAATACATAGGAATGGGATTAAATCTATTCCTTTTGACTTCAGAGGACAGAACTAGGTGCAATGCTTAGTAGTTACAAAGTGTCAAGTTTAGAGTTTATATTTCATGGATATCTATATGAAATCTTTATAAGAATAATGTATATACAGTGAGGACACCTGTGATGAAGGTATTACTAAAGGATCAAAAGGTTTTGCAAGTGATAGTCCATAGTAGACTATTGTTATGTCTCCAACATCTGACCAATACATAGAGAGAATATAAAACTTCACTGAGCTTATTGTTTGCTGATTGCAAAACTCAGCAAAGCAAAATAACAATAGCTAATATTTACATAAAGGCAACTAGATGGTGCAGTAGATAGAGCATGATCTTGGAGTCAAGAGGACAGGCTCTAACCAGCTGTGTGACCTTGAGCAAGTCACTTAACCCTGACTGACTCATATCCAGGGCCATCTCCAGTCATCTTGATTTGTATCTGGACAGTGGACCCAAATGACTCTGGAAGAGAAAGTGAAGCTGATGACTTAGCATAACACCCCCTCACTCAAATCTAATTCATGACATCACAAGTCCCTTTCAAGTTTAAATCTATGATCCTTGAGAGAAACAAGAGATCATTTTATTCAATTTCCCCTCTAATCACAACTATTATATGAGAGAAAAAAGGAGATGTTTCTTTGCCAAAGGTGGTCATTTTGATGGAAGAATAGAGAATGGAAGAGATAGATTAGAGAGTCTAGATGATTCTATTTGTAGATACCATTATGAAGGCTGCATAAAATCATGTAATATTGCAGAACCTCTTGTAAAAAGAGGTCTATAATCACTCAAGACTGGTCTGACAAACTTTATATGAAAAGCAAAGTAGGTAAAGAATGCATAGTCTTGAGTTATGAAATACAGTTATATAGATGACCTATCACTCATCTATCAGTCAATATCTAATGAGTGCTGGGGCAGCTAGGTGGCGTAGTGGATAAAGCACCGGCCTTGGAGTCAGGAATACCTGGGTTCAAATCCAGTTTCAGACACTTAATAATTACCTACCTGTGTGGCCTTCGGCAAGCCACGTAATTCCATTTGCCTTGCAAAAAAAAAAACCTAAAAAAATATCTAATGATTGGTAACTAAGCCACACCTCAATTTATAGAATTGATCTTCCATAAAAAAAGTTTACACCAGGTTTAACCACAGCTCATAGATTCCCCTACCAATGTGTTTATAGAGAATGC
The DNA here is from genome assembly GCF_037893015.1 of Macrotis lagotis. NCBI lineage: Eukaryota > Metazoa > Chordata > Mammalia > Peramelemorphia > Peramelidae > Macrotis > Macrotis lagotis. Next base: position 502,001,578 of record NC_133658.1, read on the forward strand.
AACATTCATAGCAACAGTATTTGATAACATAAAAAAGTAACAAAAAATTTTACTTTTGACTATTAACTTCAAACATATGCCCACAAGTATACATAGCATCCATGGCAATTGTGGATTCTAACTGGGAATCCATATAGAGAGCCTCACATGAGGATCATGGAGCCAAAAGGCACTTCCAAAGAAGCAAATCATGGCAATAAAATTGCTGTGATATCACACTACTTAATTTTTGACATGGAACTGGTCTCCAAAGGACAATGATCCATGGTTGTGGAGTTTGTTGTAACTTCACTTTTAATCTAAGTTCTGAGGCTTTCTGCACCTATTTCTTCTTTAAGAAGTATTGTGGGGGGGGGGCGGCGGCTAGGTGGCGCAGTGGATAAAGCACCAGCCTTGGAGTCAGGAGTACCTGGGTTCAAATCCGATCTCAGACACTTAATAATTACCTAGCTGTGTGGCCTTGGGCAAGCCACTGAACCCCGTTTGCCTTGCAAAAAAAAAAGAAGTATTGTGGGGACGGCTAACCTGGGTTCAAATCTTAATTACCTAGCCGTGTGGCCCTGGGCAAGCCACTTAACCCCATTGCCTTGAAAAAAAAAGTTATGTAAATTGGGTATTGGTGCTTTTTATGAGTCTTGACTAAAAAAGAAACTTCCTTTGCCCTAGTCACCAAGCTTTACCTAATTAGGTCACTCACGCTAGTCTATCTTTGAAACACAGCTTCCAGGTTGCAAAAACTTGGCACTATCCATTAGACACTTCCTCCTTAGTATGGGTATTCCTTATATGTTATTGTTGTTATTTGTTAAAAAAAAAAAAAACTACTCTGAAAGAACCTCCTCTACACAGGGGCTGCTTTCTCAAGTATCTGCCAGGGCTCTTGAGTCCCCAAGTTTCTCAATTATCAAACCCCTTCCATCTTTTTTGTATTAACGAATGGTCTAGAGAAAAACGTGACAAAATGAAATCCTGAATGAATTGTAGCCATCATCTTTATGTTACTGCATTTCACCCTTGTCTAACCTTGCACTCTAGATTCCACTCTGGGGGCTTGTACTACAACTGATAAGAGTTCATCATATCTAGATGCCCCCCCAAATCTAATACAATATACTTTGACCATCCATATCCTTGCCATACTTTCCCTGTTTACCCTCACATCCATGCTTTCTGTCTCATATCTGTGTCCCATATCAAATCAATGTGTCTTATCTTGGAAAGGATCTATCAATAATTCTATGACCACACTCACCATCCCTGTGACTCCTTCCTGCCACCACTTCAGTGTGTTCTCCTTTATGTAGACGTCTCTTATTAGAATGTAAGTAGACATTTTGTTTTGCTTTTGGTAGTTGAATCCACATTTACTTGGCACAAAATGGTGCTTAATAAGTCCTTTTTCATTCTGAAAGGAGACTGTCTTCTCCACTCCTAGCCTCACACTCTCTCCTTTATTATACATTTGTGACCAGCAAAAACTAAAAGATTTTTTTGGAATGTATCTGAAATTGACACCTGCAAAAGATGATTCAGGACCAGAACTAAATAGGAGAAAAGTAAAGAGGGCAGCCTTTGGGAAACACAAAATTTAATCCAAATTTCTTCCTGAAAAAAAAAATTACCAGTGGAATGTCTCTGAGCCATGAAATAAAACAGGTTCTAAAAAAAAAATAAAAATGAATATTTCTCAAAGGGCAATGGAAAAAAAAGAACAGTAGTCAAGAGTAGTCTATAAATGTAATATGGAAATATAAAGAGCTGCAATAAGGTATGTTATCAAGTTAATGTGTAATTTTAAAAAAATATGTAGTGAAATGGAAAGATCAAGGGATAACTGATGAGCAGCTCATGTGCTCCACTGATATTCTCAACATAGCAACAAAAAGTGAAGTGTTCCCATGGGAGACATATAAGAGGATGTAGCAAGGAGTACACAGGATGGGCAGGCATGAATAGGTTACCATCTATATTATTTCAGGAAATATCCAACTCGAGATCATAGGTATATCCTAGTGATAATAAAATACTTTCTAATATAAAACTATTTAAAAGTTAAAGGTGGTAGGGTCTCTTCAGTGGAGGTGTTTATGCAAAAAATAAATCTTGCTTCCAGTTTGTGCCAGCCTTTACTGTCCCTTGGTGATCTTGCCAATTCCCATAGTATATTATCCTCATCCTGCATATAATTCTTAAATCTATAATCCAACTTTAATTAATTCCTGGCAAGACAGGTGACACAGTGAATAGAGTGTCAGGCCTCAAATAAGGAAGACTCATCTTCTTGAGTTCAAACTTGGCCTCAGATACTTACTATATGACCTTGGGTAAGTCACTTAACTCTGCTTGCCTTGGTGTCTTCATCTGTAAAAATGATCTGGAGAAAGAAATGGCAAACTACTCCAGTATCTTTGCTAAGAAAACCCGAACTGGAGGCATGAAGAGTCAGTCATGACTGAAAAATTACTGGACAACAACAACAATTTCTGTCCTAAAAGATATGTGGTTCAGGGGATCAGAGCTCTGGCTGTGAAATCAGGAAGACCTGAATTTAAATTCACCCACAATTTCTTACTAGTTGTATAACCCTGGGCAAAGTCAATCACTTAATCACTGTTTGCCTTACTCCACTGGAGAAGGAAATGGCAAACCACTCTAGTATCTTTGCCAAGAAAACTATGGACAGTATCAAAGAACTGGATGTCACTAGATGACTGAACAACGACAAATCTCTCTCTCAAATGATGTTCTAGCATTAACAACTGCCAGATGGACATTTGTGCATTACTACTCTATAGGCATCTCAAATTTAACAAGTCCAAAATGAAACTTTTTAAAAATTCTAAATTCATCCCTCCTCCAACCTCTGTTGAGAACACCATCATCCTTTTAATCACTTATGCTCATATCTTTAGTTTAATTTCTGACTTCCCTCTCTTACTCCCTATATATCCAATCAATTGTCAAGTATTTTCATTTCTTCCATTACATATGTCCTTGTCTCTATCCACAGTTTCTATCCTAGTTCAGGGCTCATTGCCTCTGACATGTTCCATTGAAATCTCCTGATTGCCTCCAGGTTATCTTCTAGCCTATACAAGCTGCTTTTGTCTGGAATGTAGCTCTTCCTTGATCCTCCTCTTACAATCAATAGCTTCCCTTACAGTTCAGTCTTTCCTAATACTCTCAACTAGTAAATATTCTCCTTGAAATTTCTTTGTATAGTTTTGCACATGTTTCGAACTTGTTAGGGAACAAATTCTATTTTAATTAATCAACAAATGCATATTAATGGCCTACTAAGTACCAGGACAGAATTAAAATCCAGCCTCAGACACTTATTAGCTGTATGACCCTGGCCAACCTTTGTTTGCCTTAATCCACTGAAACAACTTCCCAGTATCTTTGCCCAGAAAACCCCAGGGCTAACACTGGCATTCAGTGGTCCACAGGGTCACAAAGATTCAGATAGAACTGAACAATAGCAATGTGCCAAGCACTTGCTAAGCACTGAAGATAAAAAAAGACAAAACATAGTCTCTGTCCTCAAGGAGCTTACAATCTAATTACTTACATACAACTATAGACAAAGCAAGATACAGACAGAAGGGAAACACAGGAATTAAGAAGGGTTGGAGAAGGCTCCAGTAAAAGACAGGATTTTAGCTGGGACTTAACAGGTCTTGGAGGTTGGTAAGTAGAGTGGAGGCTAGAGACCATTACTGGCATGAGAAAATACCCCCAAATTGAGAGTCAGAGAGCCTTGTTCATGCAGTAGCCAAGAGGCCCATCTCACTGGACTAAAGGGTGCATGAAGACTGGAAAGGAAAGGGGATAGGTTATAAAGGGATTTGAATGTCAAGATAGAACATTTTGTATTTGATTGTGAAGGCAATAGGGAACCACAAGAGTTTATTGGGTGACCTTGAGGAAAGAGACTTATTTTGTTTTTTCTTTGTATCCTCACATAGCATAGTGCTTTGAAGGTGGTAGACTGTAAACATGGGTGACTGAAAAGATTATATGTTAGCTTTGTCAATGATAATGAAGTTGGGAAGAATAATGATTTGGGTGGAACTGTTGTGGATAAAACTGGGGTCACCAAAAAGAGATTGAGAATTAGTGAAAAGTGACTGAATTCATGTAATCCCTGGGATTAAAAACTGCTCAGGATTTATTATAGAAGCTTACAAAGTATACAGATTAAAACCTCCTAGAAAAAAAACAACAAGCACTTTGAGGACAGGCTATTAGAGTAGAGAGAGAGAGAGAGTTCAGAGAGTCATAAGGGCATGGCTTAGTTCAGCCACATGGCAGAAGGGACCATGGTACTCCAGCAGAAGTTAAGCCAGAAGTATGTAGCCTAAAAAAGAGAGACAGCCATCCCTGCAAGGCTAGGAGTAGAGTTCAAAAGAAAAACCAAGCCTAAGGAGGGCCAAGTCCTTCTCTTAAATGCTTTTCTATAGTGGGCTGGACAAAGGGAAGCACTTGGGGAGTGGCCAAGCACTGGGCTCAAGTATTCTCTAATAGGCAAGCTACATATTGGGTCTCAAGATCTGTGACTTACAAGTCCAACATGTCATTTCCTGTCATGCCAGCATCAATGGGCAGGGTCAAGTAGCTGGCAACCAGAAGCTGGGGGAAGTTGTAAGAAAGGTAAACAATCCAAGGCCACTCCCATCCTTTAATGGAGTCACTTTGAACAACAGAATTCTCCAGATAGGTACAACATCTTCCCTGCATCAGAAAGATAATGAATTAAAAATTCAGAACATCTAGTTTGAAAGGTCCAACAGACTTGAAGGAAAAGGAGGAAGAGAAGGAAAATCACTATCACAAAAGATGGAGAATATTTAAGCATGGAGAGAGAGATGGGGAGAATGAGCACTCCTTGAAAGCTCATGGAATTTTTAATGTTCAATAATAAAGGAAGATTGAATACTATTAAATCTTTCTCCACACCACTCCTATCCCCTCCATAAACAGATTTCAATACAAAATACGTTAAACTAGAAAAGGAAATAGGAAGAGTAAGGACAATGGACAAGTTTAAGAGAAAGGGTAGAATAGATAAATTAATGGTCATAAACAAAATAAATTCAGATACTGGAGTGCTGAAGAAAAAGAGGAAATTATAAGGAAAAGAAAGAATGAAAAAAAACCTGGGATAGCAAAAAAAGGGAAAAAATAAGAAACAAGTCATTTCATTTATAGATCATAAGTGTCAGATAAACTCTCTTTCTACTTTATTTTTCTGTCATATTCCCAGCAAACTTTTGGAGTACTCTGCTGCTTCCCATCTTTGACTAAATTGCAACCTGGAGCCTGAAGCTCCACAGCACTGGAAAGAGAGCAGTCATCTAGCACCTGTGTGAGGCTGGATTTTATCACAAGCTTATATGTACAGTCCTGTGTCTGGACCACAATCTCGGGCCATGTGGTGGGCTTCAGTGTAGTGGGTTAGAGAGTGCTTAGTGAACTCTAGGGAAGCATTCATGGTTTTGGGTTTTTTTTAAATTTTCTTTTGGATTTCAAAAGTCTTTGACCATGAAAACACCTGAAGTTGCTTTATCTCTGGAGACTAATTTCTGTTTGGAAGAAGTTTGAAAGGTAGTAGGGAATCCTAGAATGTCTAGTCATCCATCTTGTTATCACCTGACTTGGAAGTCTTAGTGGCACTTTCTCCTGAGATAAATAAGTTTAGATGAGGGGAAGGGATTTAGGTAAATATAATGAATTCTATTTTTAAAATTCTGAGGTTTAGATATCACTAGAATATACAGTTTTAAATGATCTACTGGTAGTTGGGAGATATGGATTTGATCTCAGGAAAGACTGGGACTGGATATCTAGATCTAATCTCTGAACCATGTAGAGAGATAGTAATTAAACCCATTGAAGTTGAAATTTTTAAAGGAGAATATATAGTAAGAGAAAACTAGAAGACTAATGTCAGTGTTCTGAAAAACACTTAAAATGGATGTACATGTATGTGTGTTTGTGTATGTTATTAATGATCAGCTAGCAAAGGAAACAATGAAGCAATGGTTAGATAGAAGATCCAAGAGAGAATGGTATCATAAGAACCAAGAGAATATTCGGGAGGAGAGAGTGGTCAACAGTGTCAAATAGAGAAGTCAAATATGATGAGGACAAAGAAAAGGCTAGGAAAAAAATCATAATTTGGGGAAGAGCAGTTTCTTTTGAGATATATTACAAAAGGAATAAATAATAAAATAATAATAATAAATAATAAAAATATTAAAATAATAAATAAATAATAAAAGGAAGCATGCCCAGAGACAGTAGGGAAGGGACAGAAGTAATCATTCAGGAAATAATTTGCTATATAATGTGAGAAGGGAATAGGATCAAGGGCTCCACTGTAGATATCATAGATGTAGATGATATTAAAAGGATTTTGAGAAGAGATAGGGGAAAAGAGACAACTTATGGGTGAATAGCTTAAATTATCTCAGTAAAGAAAAGGGCACGGTCCTCAGCTGAGAGAGCTGGCAAGAGAAAAGTGGGGAAAACTTGAAAGAAGAAGAATTAAGGAGAAAAAGGAGGTCTGTTCTGATGTGATAAAAGCTCATTTAGTATAAAGGTTACTTAGCATTTGACTTCCTCAAATTCCATTCAGTGGCTAGTTGAATAGTTTTGGAGAAGGCAGATAGTGGGAATAACTAAAATTTGGTACAAGGTGAGCCAAGATAGGACAGGAGAGAAAAGGATTATTTGAAAGTATAGAAGAGTATGGAATTGAATCTGTTAACATTAGGGCAAAGGGAGATAAATGAAATCAAAGCAAAGGTGATTGAGGCGATACAGAAATTGGAAGATGCCATAAAAGTAAAGGATAGGTTTAGGAGTGATACATAGAGAAAGATAGAAAAATAGAAGGCTAAAGTCAAATGGAATGTCAGAATTTTTGATCAAGGAAGTGGAACACTTTTGGGAAATGGAGAACTCCAAAGTGTGATTGTCTTTGTGGATACTTGAGATGGAGTAAAGGAGTAAGTCATGAGATATGAAGAAAAAGAGAAACTGGGAGATTAAGACATTTGAGGGTGCTTCAAGATGATTGTTGGAGTCCCTTTGTATAAATAGTCAGCAGCTGTGGAGGAGAGAACAACAATGAACTAGGTACTGATCTCCATTAAGAAATCAAAGAATGTTAGTGCAGGCTGCTATTTCCTGAGGAAGTTTAGCTGGTAAGGAGACTGAGATTTTAAGACATTCTTTGGTCAGCAAGTGCATGATCTTTTCAGGAAAGAGATGGAAGTCATGCATTCATTTGTTGTTCTTTTCTTTCTGCAGAAAAAGAGAGTGGAGGCTTGTGAGCAGTGTATGAAGAGTAGCATCAGGTATCAAGAAATACTGGAAATACTGTACTGGGAAAGGCAAGTTTATAAGAAACTTGAGAGATCCAATTAAGTAAGAAAGATCATCTAAAGATCATCTCCAGGGCATTTGAGGATCAAACTGGAAGGTGAACAAGAAGATGGAAAATGGAAAAGACTATAAAGAAGTGTTATGACAAACTCTTTTCCCTTCAGTGATAGTACAGCATTATATTTGGATTATAGTACCACAGTCCACTATATATAGCTTAGGGAAGTAGAGATAGTATTAGGACAGAGTGACACAGGAGCAGGGTGTAAGAGGATATTTGGAGGAAGTCTTTCTTAGAAGGACCATAGTTTTGGGGAACCAAGAGTATCTGAAGGTGTGAGAGGATATCAAAGACTCAAAGTAAACCTTGGACGTTATCAATATTTAAAAAAAATACTGAGAAAGAATGATCACTGAACCATGTCTACTTTTAACACCCATAAAAATAGTTTATTAAAATAATGCATATACATATTAAAAGTATCCTTAAGATATTTAATTGGGAAGAGCAAAATGTTACAGGGACAACCCTCTAGAGGGGTAGCAGAATCTGTTTCCCCTATAGTGACTTGGACCTGCACAGACTTCTGGGAATTTGAGTTTTCACTTCTCACCTCAGGTAAGGAAATATTTCATGATTTTGGAATGGGCTGGGTACTTAATGCAAGGAGAAAAAATAACAAATTCAGAAAGAAAGAGAGATGCAGGAAGGTGGTTACCTTCCCAAGTGGTGGCAGTTGCACTTATGATCACCTGCTCCTGTCCTGGAGTTTTGGTAAGAGCAGCTGTTTTTGCCATTTAAACAAACTGACAGTATTATTCCCATTTTCTTACCCTAGTTTAATTGGGCTCAGTTAGCTCCCATTTCTGAGCTTGTTCATTTGCTCTGCTCAAAGCTGACTCTTGTAAACACCTTTGGTAGAACTGGTAATTTGGTATTTCCCTTTTTGCTTTTGTTTATGGCCTGAGTGTGTGGTGGCATAAACAGTTTTTCTTTCTGAAATTGTTATTTTTTTCCCTTGCACTAAGTACCTACCCCATTCCAAAATCATGAAATATTTCCTCATCTCAGAAGAGAAGTGAAAATTCAAAATCCCAGAAGCCTGCTGGTTCAATTTTGTTCTCCCTCTGTGAAGATTGTCATTGTAACATTTTGTTCTACCCAATTAAAAGTTTTACATTCTGGTTTTAGGCTGGGACACTCTTCAATTGAAGCCAACCATTTTGTGGCATTTATCTGGCATTTTCACTAGTTTGCTCTCAAATTTAAAAGAGGACTTGAGACCTATCACTCCCTAAGGACTAGCAGGTTTGTTGGAGGAATGGGGGGAGGGGAATGACAACACGAGATTAATTTCAGTTTCACTTTGACCTCCCTAAACCTTGCTTTACAGTGACTCCTAGTGTTACATAACATAGAAGAGTATGGAATTGAACTAGGATCATCTTTAAAGTTATTTTAAAAAAATTTCTCTGCATTGACTTTGAAAATACTTAATACAAATCATATTAAATATGCATAATGAAGCAAAACAAATTCCTGCTTTGAACAAAAGATTATTAAACTGTTCATACTCTTTGACCTCACATTACTAGTAGTCTTATGCTTCAAAAATTTCAAAGAAGAAAATGACCTACATATATTAAAATATAGCAGCTTTTTTGTGGTGTCAAAGAATTTGAAAATAAGGATAGCATTCATATGAATGTAATAGAATATGATTATAAGAAAAGAGACATTTTCAAAGAAATCTAAGAAGATTTCTGTGAACTGGTTAAAAATGAAGTGAACACAATCAGTAGAACAACATTTTTACAATAGCAGCTATATTGTAAAGACAAATAACTGGTCAATTATTGTGTTGCATTTTGATGAGTAGTTCAATATTAGTATTTTGGAGCAATCTTATAATCCTCTGTTACTGTTACTAGTGAAATAATGTAAATACTTTAAATATTGTAAATAAAAAATACTGCAAATAGTGATATGGATAAAGGTTTGCAAATCTTTAGAGCTAAGGGATAGTAGGATAGTCCAGAGAGGATTGACTTTTGAACAATAAAACTCAAATTTGTTGTGTGAATTACCAGCATTATTTGACCATTCCAGCATACCAGAAAAACATTATATAAGAAACAGTTACATTTGTCCATGATCTCCATCTGAACTGGAGATCTTTAATAAAATAATGACAGTAAAGGGGAGAACACAGCAGGGTACTCCAGGATTAAATTTTTAAAACAGATTCAATTTTCACATATGCCAACAGAAACAAGCTAGCTATTCTTCTGTGAGTGATGTTTCCTGGGTGAGCTATATGTTTCCTTCAGTCAAAAATGTTGCCTTTACTTATCCCAAGCTATCAAGAGTAGGAGGATATTTTCACTTAAGTTAAACAGTAGTATGCTATCTGAGAGGCAATCCAAAGCTGGGTCCATTAGGTCAGTGGGAGACTGAATAATGCTTTTTCATAGAAAAAGACCTGGATCAGTCCTGAGTCAAACTTGAATATAAGGACAATCAATGAAAAAGCATTTATTAAGTATTTCCTTTGTGCTCACAAGACAGCCAGATGGCTCAGTGGATAATTCTGGGCCTGGAATCAGGGAGGCCTGAATTCAAATCCAGAGTCAGATACTTACTAGCTGTGATACCCTGGGCAAGTCACTTAACCCTTTGCCTTAATCTACTGGAGAAAGAAATAGCAAACCAGTATAGTATTTTTGCCAGGAAAATCGTATGGACAATTTTGGAATGCTATGGTCCACAGGGTCATAAAGAGTGGAACATAACTGAATGAATGAACAACAAATGTGTTTACACTATGCAAAGATCAATAAATCCCTTCTTTCCAGGAACTCATATTCCAAAGGGGGAGATAGCATTAAAATAACAAGACACATACAAAATATATAAAAGTAGAGGAGAGGTAATATAAGAAGGGAAAGCCCTAGAAGATGGGAAGGGACAGAGAGGGCTGGGAAAATCTTCCCATAGAAGAAGATATTTGAGCTGTGATTTGAAGAAAACTACTATTTACTATTTGAAGAAAAACTAAAAGACAGAAATGAGACAGAAAAACATTCCTGTCATTGGGAAGTCTAGTACATAGGTATGAAGTCTGGAGATGGTATATTGAATTTGCCTGTTATCAGAGTTGCAAATTCAGAAGAGATTTCAGAAGACATTTATTCCTTTCCACCAGAAAAAGAATCCCATTTTACAACATACCTGAAAACTGGTCATCCAACTTTTACTTGAAGACCTCTAGTGAGGGGAATTCACTACCTGCTTAAGTCACCTATTCCACCTTTGGATGATAGTTCAGAGTGGTTGAATTGTGGAGGATAGGTAAGGGAATAAAGGAGACTAGAAAGGTATAAAGGTATAAAGATCTACAAAAGAAAAAAATGACTATATTTTATCCTAGAGATAATAGGGAATCATTGGAGATTATTGAGAAAGAGGTGAGGTCAGGGTGACATTGTTAGACATACACTTCACCAAAATCACCTTTGCAGATGAATGTAGGATGAATGAGAGTAGGGAGACATTTGAGGGAAAGAGACTAATTAATAAAGCAATTCTAGGATCCTGGGGACAGACCATAAGGATGGTGGCCATGTGAGTAGAAAGACAATGATGGAAATAAGAGTAGCTGTTTCATTTTTCCCAGAGGATTAGCATGATGCCAAGTAAATGTTCATTGAATGTAAGTGCTTTTATCATCTAACACTGGGATATTTTACAGTTCTATTCAGCTAAAAAATAATTGTAACATAGGTACTATCATATATAGTGCTTAGAATAATATATTACTATGAAAGCCTAGGTGGGGAGGTAGGGTGGTGGGCAGAGATAAAATGATGGCGTTAAGGCAAGAACTCAGGATAACTCTCCCAAATTTACCTCTAAACAACTATTAAATAATGTCTCAAAACAAATTCTAGAGTGACAGAACCAACAAAAGGATGGGATGAAGCAATTTTCCAGTCCAAGACAACTTAAAAGTGGCCCCCAGCAATACAGGAACAGGCTGAAGCAGTTCCTGCAGCAGCAGCTGTGTTGATTTCCAGAATTCTCAACCTACATAGGAATGGCAAAAGAAAAAAAAAAAACTTAAGGTATACAGGAAAGGTCTGTTATACTAGGATGAGCATTGGAACCCTGTCTAACATATAGGCTGACACAGACCCAGCTGCAACTAACTGGAAGCAGGCCTTGGAAGCTACTGAATCAGCATGGCAGTGGCTTTGCTTTGCATCTTGGCAGCCCATTAGTCTTTTAAAAAGGTGACCTTCTTCCCATAACAGGAGTCAAATCCAGCTTGCCTGGAGGAAAACCAGTAATCCTAACCACTAGACCATATGGGAGGAATCGATTACAACAAATGGAGAAGTTTTGTGGATTTACGTTGGCAGTGTTCTTTCCAGGAAGGTACATACTGACAATGAGGTTGACACTCATATTGCCAGAGCTAGCTCTGTATTTGGGAGACTCCAAAAGAACATATGGGAGGGGTGAGGTATTAGAATGACTACCAAACTGAAGGTCTACAGAGCTGCTATGCCTTGTCAGGAAACTGAATCGCTTCCATTGAAACTGTCTTAGAAAGATTCTTAGGATCACCTGACAGAAGATATCAGACACTAAGGTTCTTTCTCAAGTTAAACTGCCTAGCATTCCAACATTACTACAGAGAGTGCAACTATGATGGGCTGGTCATGTTGCTTACCAAAAAAACTATTCTATGGAGAGCTCACTCAGAGCAAGTGCTCACAAGGGAGTCAGAAGAAGCAATACCAGGACACCCTGAAGCTCTCATTGAAGAACTTTAGAACTGATTGTACAACTTGGGAGACACTGACACAGGACTGCCCAAGCATGGTGTGCCCTCCATCAGTGAGGGTGCTGCCCTTTATGAGGAAGGCAGAACTGAAGCAGCTCAAAGGAAACATGACATACCTAAATTTAGAGTACTCATCCCAGGTGTTCACATGGACTATTTGTGCCCAACTCATAGTAGGGCATTTCAAGTTCATATTGGTCTGATTAGCCACAGTCGGACATACTTAATTTGTCTCAAACATAGTGATGTCATTTTGGTCTTCCTCAATAATGAAGGATAAGACCCAGTGGCAGTGGCTGCTTCCAGAGGTCCAAGATGACAAACAGGAAGGAGATTACAGGAGTCTTTTTTGCTAGCACTGAGGTAGGACTCTGTTGCTTTGCTTATATTCGGATCTGGGTCACAAAGTTTGCTGCTACAGGGGAGCAGGGAACCTCTTCACAGTTCCAGGGTGAAAAAGAATGCTTGTGGTCACTCTCAGAGCAGAGCACAGGCCAGAAGAGTAGGAAACACCTCTCTTTAGATCATACCATCTTGGAAGAACTGAAAACTTGTAGATCTCTAGATGCAGCTCTAAAAACAGCTGCACAAAACCCCAGAAGCATGGACAGTGCCCTTCACTCTGGAAGTAGAGCCCTACTTTAACAAAGAGTTAAAAATCAAATTATAGGCTGGAAAAACGAGGAAAACAACAGGAAAAAATCTGATCAAATGGGGCGGCTAGGTGGCGTAGTGGATAAAGCACCAGCCTCGGAGGGAGTACCTGGGTTCAAATCCTGTCTCAGACACTTAATAATTATCTAGCTGTGTGGCCTTGGGCAAGCCACTTAACCCCATTTGCCTTGCAAAAACCTAAAAACAAACAAACAAACAAACAAACAAAATCTGATCAAAGAAAGTTACTATGGTGACAATGAAGCTCAAAACACAAACTCAGAAGATAGCAGAGAAAGTTCTGACATCTAAAGGCTCCAAGAAAAATATGAATTGGTCTCAGAGGTCATGGGGGAACCTCAAAAAGAATTTTGAAAATCAAATAAGAGAGATAGAGGGGAAAAATGGAAAGAGGAATGAGAGTGAAACCAGAAAATCATGAAAAACACGCTAGCAGCTTGGTAAAGGAAATACAAAAAAAAAAAATACTGAAGAACATAATGCCTTAAAAACTAGTCTAAGCCAAAAGAAGGACAAAATGCAATGAGGAAAAGAATGCCTTAAAAAGCAGAATTGGCCAAATGGAAAAAGAGGCACAAAAATTCACTGAAGAAAAAATATGAAGGAATAATATCTTTAAAAAATTAAAATAAGGGGTGGGAGAAAGGGAAAAGGGAAAGTAGAATAGGGTAAGTTTTCCCCACATAAAAGGAAAAAAAAAGCTTTTTACAGTGGAGTGGAAGAGGGGAGAGGTGAGGGGGAGTGAGCGAACCTTACTCTCACCAGAACTGGCTCAAAGAGGGAATAATATACACATCCAGCCAGTTAAAGAAAGAAGGGAGGGGATTCTGGAGGAGAGGGCAGATTGGAGGAGGAGCTAGTAAGAAACAAAACACTTGAGGAGGGGCAGGGTGAGAAGAGAATAAATGATGTTGGGGGAATAAGATGGAGGGAAATACAGTTAGGAATTGTAAATGTGAAAAAGCATTTTTTTGAAGCAAGTTTCTCCAAAATACACAAATATGTCAAATTTATAAAACTAAGAGCCATTCCCCAATTGATAAATGATCAAAAGATATGAAGTTTTCAGATGTTATCAATGTTATCTATAGACATATTTTTAAAAAGTTCCAAATCACGACAAATTGGAAAAATTCTGAAATACTATCTTATAACTATTAGATTAGCTAAGATAATAGAAAATGCCAAATGCTGGAGGGGATATAGAGAAAATGAGACATTAATGCATTGTCGGTGGAGTTGTGAACTTAATTCAGTAATTCTGTAGAGCAAAAATTATGCTCAAAGGATTATAAAACCATGCCTAACCTTTGACCTAGTAATGCCACTACTAGGTTGGCATTTCAAAAGAAATGAAAACAAAAAGGAAAAGAATCTATATGTACAAGGATATTGATAGTAGTTCTTTTTCTGGTGCCAAAAAATTGGAAATTGAGGGGATACTCACCAGTGGGGGGAATGACTGAACAAATTCTGATATGTAATTATGATGGAATGCTATTCTGCTTATGTGAACTGATGTAAAGTGAAATGTATTGTGTACAAAGTAACAGAAATATTGTAGGATGATCAACTTCGAATGACTTAGCTTTTCAGAAATACTGTGACCTAAAACAACTCTGAAGACTTATGATAAATAATGCTATCCATCCCCAAGGAAAGAATTGATAGTATTTGAATACAGACTGAAGCATCCTTTTAAATTTTATTTTTATTCAGGATGCTTTTATTTTGGGGGGTCTGTCTGTTTTTGTTCATAACATAACCATTATGGAAATATTTTGCATGACTACACATTTATAACCTATATCAAATGACTTGCCTTCTCAAGGGGAAGGGGGGACATGGACGGATGGGCCAAGAGGACGTGAAAGAATTTGGAACTCAAAGTTTTAAAAACAAATGTTAAAAATTGTTTTTACATGTAACTGGGAAAAAAATAAAATACTAAATAAACAAATTTTTTAAAAACTGAATGAGAATAAAAAGGATATACCATTTTCCTTAGCTGTACATAACACCCACACAAAAACTGACGATGTTTCAGAGTATAAACACCTCACAAACATGCAGAAAAGCAGAAATGATAAATATATCCTTTTCAAATTATGATGCAAAAGAATTTACATACATTCGACAAAGGACCATGGCAAGATAGATGAAAATTATATCTAAATAAACTATATAATCCTAAACAATGAGTGGGTCAAAGTACAAATCACAAAAATAATTTCATTAAAGGGAATTAACAAAATAAGATAACATACCAAAATGTTTGGGATGCAGCCAAAGGATGAAAATTTATATTTCTAAATGCTTACATTAATAAAATAGAGAAAAAACAGATTAATGGTTCAGGCATGCAATTTAAAAAATATATGAATAGAACAATTAAAAACACCAAATTAATCACCAAGTTTCAGATCCTGAAAAACTGAAGGAGAGAATAATAAAATTGAAATAAAAATTACTAAACTAATAAATAAAACTAAGATCTAGCTTTATGGAAAAAAAACCCAATAAAACAGATAAAACCATTGGTCAATTTGATTTTTTTTAAAAATAGGAAAATTAAATTACAGGATTAAAAATGAAAAGGGCAAATTCATCAGCAATGAAGAGGAAATTAAAGCAATTATTAGGTGCTATTTTGTTTAATTATAAATCTGACAATGTAAACAAAATAGATGAGTATTTCAAAAAATATAAATTGCCCAAATTAACAGAAGAAGGAAAAGAATACTTAACCCAGGGCGGCTAGGTGGCGCAGTGAATAGAGCACCGACCCTGGAGTCAGGAGTACCTGAGTTCAAATCCGACCTCAGACACTTAATTACCTAGCTGTGTGGCCTTGGGTAAGCCACTTGACCCCATTGCCTTGCAAAAAGAAAAAAAAATATTAACCCATCCCAGAAAATGAAAAGTGAACAAATCATCAATGAATTCCATAAGAAAAAATATCCAGGACCAGGTCAATCCACAAATGAATTCTACCAAACATTTAAAGAATAATTAATTCTAATACCATATAAACTATTTAGAAAAATAGGTGAGGAAGGAGTTTTGCTAAATTCCTTTTATGATACAAATATGGTACTAATATCTAAATGTCACAAGGATCATACACAAAGATCAGATGAGCTTTATACCAGAAGTGCTTGGCTCATTCAATATTAGCAAAACTATCAGCATAATTGACCGTATCAGTAACAAAAGCACAGAAATTATATAATTATCTCAATATATGCAGAAAATGTTTCTGACAGAATATAGGACCCATTACTATTAAAAACACTAGAAAGCATAAGAATAAATGGAACTTTCTTTAAAATGATAAATAATATCTATCAAAGCAAAGGACCAACATTATCTGTAATGAGGATGAACTAAAAGTCCAGTAAGATCAAGGATAAAACAAGGATGTCCATTATCACACTATTATTCAATGTTGTACTAGAGGGGGCAGCTAGGTGGTGCAGTGGATAGAGCACCAATCCTGGAGTCAGGAGGACCTGAGTTCAAATTCGACCTCAGTCACTTAATAATTGCCTAGCTGTATAACCTTGGGCAAGTCACTTAACCCCATTGCCTTAAATAAAAATTCAAGATATATTGTATTAGAAATGTTTGCTATAGCAATAAGAGAAGAAAAAGAAATTGTGACATTTAGAATAGGCAATGAGGTAACAAAATTATCAATCTTTGTAGATAGTATGAAAATATACTTAGAGAATCCTAGAAAATGAACTAAACATATGGTTAAAATAATAAACCACTTTAGCAAAGTTGCAGAATATAAAATATATCTAGAAAATCCATCAATTTTTCTATATTTTTCCAACAAATTCCAATAGCAAGACAGAAATATGATTTAAAATAACGATAGACAATATAAAATATTTGGAAGTCTATGTCAAGATAAATCCAGAAACTATATGAACACAATTACAAAACTTTTCACAAAAATAAAATAAAATCTAAACAACTGAAAAATCAATTGTTCATGGGGAGGTTAAGCCAATATAATAAAAATAACCATTCTAACTAAATTCATTTGCTCATTCAGTGCCATACCAAATGAACTAGCAAAAAGTTATTTTTATAGAGCTAGAAAAAATAATGACAATTCATGTGGAAAAACAAAAGATCTAAGTAAGATAAGATCTAAGTAATTAATGAAAAAAATATGAAGGAAAATGCATACCATTTCACAAACTGAATTATAAAGCAGTAATCAACAAAACTATCTAGGACTGGCTAAGAAATAGAGTGATAGAATAGTGGAATAGATTAAATACATAAGACAACAGGAAAGGAAAATAGTAGTCTAGTGTTTGATAAACCCAAAGACCTCAGCTTTTGGGGGGAAGAACTCACTGACAAAACTGCTGGAAAACTGTCAACACTGTGGCAGAAAGCAGGTATAGAACAATATTTTACATCCCAAGAGAAGGTCAAATGGAGAGTGATAACCAAGTCAGTCAGGCTTTACCTGTCATATCTATGATTAAGGGAAGAATTTATGCCCCCAAAAGAATCATTATGAGATATAAAATAGATCATTTTGAGTATATTAAACTTAAAAGTTTTTGCATAAACAAAACAAACACAACCAAGATTAGAAAATTTTATTGCAAGTTTCTTTTAAAAAAGGCCTCATTTCTCAAACATATAAAGAACAGTCAAAAAACAGTCAAACTGGGTAACAGTCATTCCCCAATTGATAGTTAAAGGATATGAACATGCAGTTTTCAGACAGAGAAATCAAAGCTATGTATAGTTATATGAAAACATGTTCTAAATCACCTCTGTGTATGTATGTATGTATGTATGTATGTATGTATGTATGTAAGGCAATTGGGGTTAAGTGATTTGCCCAGAGTCACATAGCTAGTAAGAGTCAAGTGACTAAGGCCAGATTTAAACTCAGATCCTCCAGACTCTAGGACCATTCCATTTTCCACTGTGCCATCTAGCTGTACCCCAAACCTACTAAATCACTACAGACTAGAGAAATGAAAATTAAAATATGATAGAGGATATGTGAGAAAACTGGGGCAATAATGCAGTTAGTGTAGTTGTGTGTGTGATCCAACCATTCTGGAGAGTAGTTTGGAATCTATCCAAAGGGCTATAAAACTACATATCCTTTGTTCCAGAAATATCACTCCTAAGTCTGTATCTCAAAGAAACAAAAAGAAAAAGACCTACATGTACAAAAATATTTAGAGCATTTCTTTCTGTTGTGACAAATAATTAGAAATTGAAAGAAATGCCTTTCATCTAGAGAATGCCTGTTGTGTTTTATGATTGTAATGGAATACTTTTGTGTTATAAGAAGTGACAAGTATACTAATTTCAGAAATGCTTGAAGAGACATAAACTGGTGCAAAGTGAAGTGATCAGTACTAGAAGAATATTATAGATAGAAACAATAATATTCTAAGATGATCAACTATGAATGATTTAGCTATTCTAGGTAATATAATGATCCAAGACAGTCCCAAAGGATTCATGATAGAATTACTACTCACATCCAGAAAAAAAAAACTGATAAAGTCTAAAAGTCTTCTATTTTTCAGTTTTTTTTTAATGTTGTGTTTTTTTGGTCTGTTTTCTTTCTTTTGTAAAAATAGTTTCCCCCTATTACATGTTAAAATAAAAATTTTAAGGTTTTTTTTGGTGAAAGAAGAATCAGAACAAAATGATAAAACTGAGAAAAAAAAACCCAAAAATAAAAAGTGAAAATAGCAGGCTTAGAGCTGCATTCAGATTCCTTATTTTTGTCTGAATGTTGATGACATTTTCCATCATAAGTCTGTGAGAATTGCCTTTGATCACGTATTGCTGAGAAGAGATAAAACTAATAAAACTGATAAATCACTAGCCAAAAGAAGAGAACAGGGGCACCTAGGTGGCGCAGTGGATAGAGCACTAGCCTTGGAGTCAGGAGTACCTGAGTTCAAATACTGGCCTCAGACACTTAATAACTACCTAGCCGAGTGGCCTTGGGCAAGACACTTAACCCCATTGCCTTGAAAAATCTAAAAAAAAAAAGAAAAAAAGAAGAGAACAGAAAAACCAATCCAAAAAAAATGAGTAAAGTGAAATTATATCACTTTGTCTAAAATAAATAAAAATAATAAATAAACAAAATAAGAGTAAGCAAATAAAATATAAAGTAAAAAGAATGAATAAATAAAAAAGAATAATTAGAACATTTTGCCCAGCTACATGCTAACACTGAGAACACAAAATGGAGGAATACATTCAAAAATATAAAATAAACTATCAAAAGACCAGATAAAGATCTTAAATAATTCAATTTTAGAAAAGGAAATAGATTTAGCTGTAACAGTACTTCCAAAGAAGAAAAACCTCTGAATCTGCTGAATTCACAGAGTAATTATATCAAACTTAATGAGTTAGGAATCATAATACCCATATTATTCTGAAAAACTGGGAAAGAAAGACCCCTAATAGAATCCTTTAAGAGACAAATATAATCTTAATACCTAAGCCAAGGGAAAGAGAAAACATAACTCAATTCATTAATAAACTAAAAAATGATAAACAAAAACCTATCCAACAGATATGGTGATTTATTCTAGATAACATCTATTATGATCAAAATGAGATTTATACCAGGGATGTAAGGATGGTTCAACATTAGGAAAAGAATCAACAAAATTATATTAAATCACAAAACATTCCAAACCATATATTCATCTCAGTAGATGAAGAAAAAGGTTTTGACAAAATAGAACAATATTTTATGCTAAAAATCCTACAAGGTATAGACATAGAGGGACCTTTTAAAAATGTTATAAAAAAACATCTAAAATTAAAAGCAAACCTCAGATGCAATGAGGACACACTAGAACGTTTTCAATAAATACTGGAGTGAAGCAAGAATGTCCATTTTCTTCACTATGATTTGATACAATTCTGATTGATATGAAACTGCTGTAATAGCAAGAAAAAAGAAAAAAAGGAATTTAAGGATTTAAAATAGGTAAAGAGGGGAAACAAACTATCTTCTGGCTGATGATATGATGGCTTACTTGGAAAACCCCAGGGAATCAGCAAAGACATTAACTGAAATGATTAATAGCTTCAGCAAAGTTGTAAATATAAAATAATTCCTCAAAAGCCAGAAGCATTTTTTAAATTAACAATAAAAGTAAAATACAAGAAGTAATAATTGAAAGGAAAATTCCATTCCAAATAACTACAAAATGCATAAAAATTTCTGGATGTCTCCCTTTCAAAGCACACAAAAAAACTTTTATAATTAAATTACAAAACACTCCATAGAGAGAATTAAAGAACAACAGAACTGGAGAAATATTCAGTACCTATGCCATGTCAGTGTAGTAAAAATGACAATACCTCTTGCTATCTCTTTAGCTTTATGTTTCTTCCTTAAGTTTATGATTTCTCTCTCATCACATTCAATTTGGATCAATGTATACCATGGAAACAATGTAAAGATTGGCAAATTGCCTTCTGTGGGGGGTGGGGGGAGGGAAGTAAGATTAGGGGGAAAGTGTAAAACTCAAAATAAATAAAATCTTTAAAAAAATCAAAAAATAAAAATGACAATACCAAAATTAATTTGTACTTTATGATAAAATAATGACAAATTCATTTAAAAAAACAAAAGATTTAGAATATCAAAGGAAAATGATGAAAAGAATTAAGGATTAAGGGAAATAGCACTTCTAGACCTCAAACTATATTAGAAAACAATAGTTATCAAAAACTACTTGATATTAGTTTTAAAAGAGTTATAGATCAATGGAACAGATTAGACAAAAGAAATTCAGAAACAATAGAACTCAATAACCCAATGTTGGATACAGTGGAAAACATAATTCACCTGGGAGATAACTTTTTTTTTTTAAACAAATACTAATTGGAAACTGGAAAGCAACCTGGTAGAAAGTGGGCTTAGACCAACACTTCACACCATAGTCCACAATACATTTTAAATGGATATGTGCCCTTAACACCTCACACCAATTCTCCATAATGCATACTAAATGGACATGTGCCCTTAATATTAAATTATATTATGTCATTAAATTATTATATTAAATCATATTATAAAGAAATTAGAAGAGAAATAGATCCTACACCTCTCACAGCTCTGGGTAAGAAATGCATTCTTAACCAAATAAGTAAATTTTAAAAGATAAATTATAAAATTTTGATTATCTGAAACTGAAAAGCAACTGTACAGACACCATTAAAGCATCGAGGATAAGAAGAAATTTTCTATCATTTCTCTGAATAGATATATAAACAATAATAAATGTAATGTAATATTAATAAAAATAGTAATAAAAATATATGTATGTGGGTATGTATTTATAACCAAAAGCCATTCCCCAGTAGATAAATAGAAAAAGGAAGAATCAAAGATTTCTCAAAAGAATTGTAAAGTCACATTCTTCATAGTCACAAGAAAAATACCCCAAATCACTAATAATAAGAAATACAAGTGAAAACAACTCTGAGGTTTCACCTCACCCCCTGCACTTTGGCAAAAATGATCCTAGATGGCAACAGTCGATACTGGAAAGATGGGCGCGCTAATACATTGTTGGTGGCACAACTATTTTGGAAAACAGTTTGGAATGATGCAAATAAAATAATGAAAACGTCCATACCCGGCCGGTGAGGAGGAAGCGGTGGCGACTGTGGCCGCGGTGTGGGGTGGGGGGTGGAGAAGCGGAGGGGGAAGGGCAGGGGGAAGGGCGGAGAAGGGGGCGGGGCGAGCTGGGAGGAAGCGGAAGTGGAGGGGGAGGGGAGTGGGGGAGGGGAGCCATAGGAGGCTGAGGGGAAGAAGATGGAGAGCGGGAGGGGGGCAGCAGGTCATGGGAGCAAGAGGTGTGGGATGAAGAGGAGCAGGAGGAGGGGACAAGCCCCCCTTCCCTGGGCTCCTCACCTGACCCCCCTGTGGGGTCCCACCTCAGCATCCCTAACCTCTCAGTGGGGGTGGAGGGTTCCCCGGATTTGGTAGCCCTGGACCAGAGTTCGAATCCAGCCCAAGCACAGGAACAAGTCCCTTCTCTAGGAGCTTATTTTCTTTCTGGGTAAAAATAAAAGGATTAGGGGCGGCTGGGTGGTGAAGTTCAAATCCAGCCTCAGACACTTAATAGTTACCTAGCTGTGTGGCCTTGGGCAAGCCACTTAACCCCATTGCCTAGCAAAAACCTAAAACAAACAAACAAACAAATAAATAAATAAATGGATGAATGAATGAATAAATTAATTAATTAATTAATAGATGAATAAATAGATAAATAAATGGATGGATGGATGAATAAAAAGTAAATAAACAAATAGATAAATAAATAAAATAAAAGGATTGGACTACACCGAGGATTATGAACTTGGGATCCCAGAAAGAACTTTCAATATGTCTGTCCTTAATGATGTCAATATAAGGAGTTTCCATAGTATCCTTCGGGTTCCCTAAGCTAGGAGCTCCCTTCCTACCCCAACATCCTGTGATTCATTAAACATGACCCAGGCTTGCTGCAGTATTACACATGCTCGGGGATAAGAAGTAGACCCTGTCCTGGGAGAGCTTATGGGGGGAGGTTTGAGGGGCTCAGAGAGCAAACAGGTAAACAAAACAACCAGGGGACCAAGGAAGGAGAGGTGTCTCCCAAGAGCTCCAGGGAAACACTCAGGAGATTCTGACTCCTCTGAAGAGGGGTGCCTTGCCACCTGCACAAGCTGGATCTAGATAAAACTAAGGAAAAGAGAGCTGACATCAATTTTAGAGGTAGCCCCTTGAATCTTCCCCTCCTCACAATTGCTTCTTGTAATTTATAGAGATAACTGTTCATTGAACAACAAAATGCTAAGAGGTAGGACTAAGTTATTATCTAGTTCAGTCGCCGTCTTAATAAATTAGGTCTGGCGATGGTAAATAACTTGCCCAGCACTACAACACAAAACTCATATTGGAACCCAGTTCTATTGTCACTACAAATTCAATTTTCTTCCCATAGGATGAATGAATGCTTTCTTAGTAGAATCTGACAATGGAAACCTAGCCATGAATTGGCCTCAATGCCTTGGACAGAGAACTAATAGTCAACTTTTTTCCAGTTTTCTCTACTTAAGAACAACCTTATTCCCATGTTAGAATAGGGGGTTGGCAGAGTGGGAAGAGCAGGAAAAGTGTCTGAGAATTCTACCATGGATAGTATTCCACCATAGGAGTATAAAAAGGATAAGAGCATCATGGTATTAAAGGAGAAAGATTAGAGGAATTTTTGTCTAGCCTTTCCTGCAAAGTTTAAGGAACTATCTGTGTTTGACATTTTCTGTGAGCCTCTGACTCACTCTACAATGTTCAGTTTAATCCTCTTCTCAAATGTAAATTCATTAAGATAATAGAGAATAACTTCAACTCCCCCCATCCCTCCTCTACCTGTTTAGCTCTTAACCTTTCAAGATGTTCATCTGATTCCAGTTACATCCAAGTGAGTCACACCTTGACCCCATCCACCTGAATCTTCCTTATATAAGAGATAGGCTAGGAAGGTTTGGCCAACCCTCTTTACCACGCTGGATCCACTTTGATCTAAGACCAGTCATCATCTTGTGGCTACTTCCTTTCCTTTTTCTTCCTTTTTCAGCTGTCCTTGATATTCTTACCAATCCAGCTTGAAGCCATTTCTTCTTTATTTAAAGCTACTATTTTCTTAAAAATTCACTTTCTTTACCTTGTTAAAGAACCTGACCTGTGAACTTTATGTAGTGAACGTGAACTTTTTGAAGTAACCCATGAACTTTTGCTGTGAATTAAAATCTATATCTTTTCTTACCTTCATGAGTCAAAGAGCCTGGTGATTTCATCACCCAAAACAAACCTACATCCTTTAGTCCCACTGCCCATCCTTCCACCGACCCCTATTTTCCTATTGGAAAGTAACTTAACCCTAATCCTCACATTCAGGGCCATCTCTAGTTGCCCTGACTCATATCTGGCCACTGGGCCCAGATGGCTCTGGAGAAGAAAGTGAGGCTGGTTGACTTAGCACAGTACTCCTTAACTTAAATGTAATTCATGTGCTTGTCAAGACATCACCTCCCTGTTATCATGGTCTTCTTCAAGAGCGAACGGCAAACATCATATTCCCAATGTCCCAGATGAATCTACTAAGACTAGAAATGATCATCTGCAGAGATGACTCAGGAAATCAACAGGGCTGATCCAGAAAATCCGAAATCAAATGCACTGTACTTAGCAATGGGTGACATATATTGGCAAAAACAAATATTTGTCAATCTGATGCAATTTTTCTCCCAGAGACGCTCTTCTGCAACAAAACAGATAATAGGAAAGGAGAAGCAAAAATTGTTGGAAACATTTCAATATAAGAATGAAAATAGTTTACATTCATAACTATCTATATTGATAAGTAAATACTTATTAACATTATAAATAATAGATTACCATTTTCCAAGGCAAATACATCAAATCAATCCAATCACTTGAAAATAAGTGTTGCTGGGGCGGCTAGGTGGCGCAGTGGATAGAGCACTGGTCTTGGAGTCAGGAGTGCCTGAGTTCAAATCTAACCTCAGACACTTAATAATTACCTAGCTGTGTGGCCTTGGGCAAGTCACTTAACCCCATTGCCCTGAAAAATCTAAAAAAAAAATAAGTGTTTCTGAAAATGCTTAAAAAGTCAATTTTTAAGAAAACCATGTTTTCCATTTAAATATTTACAAAGTACTATTTTTACTATCAAATATTGTAAAAAGAAACACAAAAAACTGAACAAAAAATTGTCTATACCCTTTGAACCAGAGACTCATCATGACTGGGCTTGTATCCCAAGAAGCCATCAATTTAAAAAAAAAGATCTTCATATATTCCAAAATATCTATAGCAACATTTTTTTGTGATCAATAAGAATTAGACGGGAGAAGATATTCAGCAGTTAGGGAATTACTAAACAAATGGTGGTTCATGAAAGTACTGGAAAATTGCTGCACTGTAAAATAATGACTGTGATGAATACAGAGAAGTATGGAAAGATCTATATGACCTGATACAGAGTGAAGTAGTAGAACAACATATGTGGCAATGGTTCTTGGTTCTTGTCCTTGAAGAACACCAAAATGACATCACCGTATTTGAGACAAATTACAGTGGGTCCAACTGTGACTGAGCATCCCAATATGAGCTTGGAATGCTCTACCACAGGTTGGGCACAAATAATCCTGGGGTGTCATGTTCCTTTGAGTTGCTTCAATTCTGCCTTCCTCATAAAGTGCAGTACCCTCACTTATGAGGGTACCCCATGCTGGGCAATCCTGTGCCAGTGTCTCCCAAGCTGTACAATCAATTCTAAAATTCTTCAATGAGACCTTCAGGGTGTCTCATTATCACTTCTTCTGACCACCTTGTGAGCACTTGCCCTGAGTGAGTTCTCCATAGAATGTACAGAACAACACTTCAAAAAATCAAAAGTAAAAATAATAAAATTATAAAGATCAAGTAGGACTTGAATGAAAGATAAGAGGAGACATCACTAATCTGCTTCATGTAGGTGAGAGGCCCATGGGTATTATACATTGAACATGTTTTTGGACTTTCTCGATGTTTCAATCAGTTTTGCTGATTTTTTTTTCTTCTGTTGAAAATATTATTTTCCATAAAATGTGGTAAGGGAAGGAGGAAGAATACATTGAGGTACTATGGAGATGTAAGAAACAAAACATCAGTAAAAAATTTTTAAAAATCATTTGACTCCATTTTGTTTTAGAAACTACTCAAACTTTTGAATTATAACAAAAATTTCCCATGCAGATGGGTTGGGAGAACTAAACCTTTCAGGCTGTACATATCTCAGTACATGTAAAGTCTTGAATTTTTTTTTAACTTTTTGATAATGACTGATCCTCTCCAAATCCCTCTGAAAGTCTACATTTATCTTACAGACCACCAAAGACAAAGCTTCTGTGAGAAAATCTAAATTGTAGGATGAAAATAACAAGGAAATATTTGTAAGTAGATGGAAATATTTGCAGGTGGACTATTTCTTCATTGTCAACAAAATCTTTCATCTAGAAAAAATAGGCTTAATCTCATCATATTTTCATGATTTTGTTGTAGGATGACTAAATTCAGTGTTCTCTTAGTTCAGGTTCAATGTTGGGATGAAGTGAAGCACTTGTAAAGCAATGAGTATTTAATCAAGGAGGAAGTTTGCTTTTCTGACACATAGCAAGGATGTACAACAAGAAATCAGCAACTCTGAGGATTCTCTGGATGGTTTTCCACCTGGAAACATATCTGGTCAGTCATACATTACAGGTATAGTTACTCCCATGGTTTCAGACATCCACCAAATCTGAAAAGCCCAGAGTCCATATGGGTTGATTTTTTACTGGTCCTGGGTTTCATGAGGAGAGGAAATTTCACCCAGAAAACTACTAGGAAAACTGATGCCAAAGGAACTTGTGTGGAAAGAAAACTTTTTAAGATAAGAGGAACTATACCAGGAAACTATTGTCTACCACAGATTTAAAATGGGAATTCCAGTGCTGTATCCCAACTCAAATTTTATATTAAAGTGTTCAGAAAAGATACACTATTCCCAGGCTCAAAGTGAACTGTTAAAAGAAAGTCTTCCATGGATATTATATTGTTTTGGAAACTACTTAGGCAGAATAGAAATATGCTTGATATGAACCTTGAATGTCCCAGAAGAACTCAGAAGTATATTTTAATGTATTTTTTCATTTTTAATATGATTAATTATTGAAACATTTTTAATGGTTCCTTAGGGATTTATCATTTTATGTTTATAAAAACATGGTAGAGTTAGTAGTGTCTAGAGCATCAGCCCTGGAATTAGGACAACGAGACACTTAATAATTGCCTAGCTTGTGATCTTAGGTAATTCACTTTACCTCTGTCCCAAAACTTATGGGTTGGGATTCTTTCCTTTTTGATGAAGATAAAGGCCCTGTATGAGGGAAGGGGTAGAGTTGGTAAGGGTAAATCTTTAGTTTTTAGTCAATCCCTTTAGAATCTCTCCACACAAGTCTTCTTCAAGCCCCTTTTATGGACACTTCAAATGAGGTGTCTCCTTTCAGGATCCTTTTGAATCAGTCCCCTTTGGGATTCTCGGGGTACCAATCTTCTTCAGAATTCTTCAAGTGAATCATTTTGGATTCCTGGCTTCCAGATTTAAAAGAAAATATAGAAGAGACCAAATCCACTTCGGGTTAATGGAGGAAAACTCTGGGAAGACAGGAGAGAAGTGGGAAATCTTTACCAAGCCTCTATATCCAGTTTGCTATTCTAGAGTCTGGCAAGTTCCCTTTTGGGTGAGATCCAGGATACTTTCTTGGTTGAATTGAACTGTCTTGCTCCCTATGGGAGCATTGTATTATCTGATATATACTCTCCTGTGTATAACTTCTTTGATATCTGTTTTGCCATGATTTGGATAGACAGACTTTTTGTATTTGTTATGGAACTGGTATTAGATAGGGAAAGGATAAACTTTAGTTTTAGAATTTAGGATCCTCCTCCCTCAAATGACAAAGCAATCACAATTTAGATGGACCCTGATTCCCTAGATGAACAATATTTAAGGAAACAGATAGCCATATATCTAGTGTGGTATCCCTTCTCCATCTGAGGAGAGCATGGTGGTAGCCTACAGTTCAAATCTTCTGCTTCCCCTCCTGGCAGGAATGAAAATCATACTTACAGAAGTGTTGGGGGAGAAGAGGCTAGAGATGTCTGTTCTTCCTCTCTATAAGTCACACAAGGACAGCATCCTCAGAAGACATTGGGGATCACTCTATCTCTCACTCATAAGAAAAATGATTATTTAGCTGATTAAGAAAATAGTAATTTCTTCTGGTACTCAGAAAACAGGAAAATACAGAAGTTGGATGAGGTTATACATAATCATTGTCTTTATAACTCACTGTAATACAATTATGTACATTTGGCTTTGGGATTTTTTAAAAAATTTTGTTTATTTAAGGCAATGGGGTTAAATGACTTGCCCAAGGTCACACAGCTAGGCAATTATTAAGTGACTGAGGCCAGATTTGAACTCATCATTTTGACTCCAGGGCTGGTGTTCTAGCCACTACTAAGCCACCTAGCTACCCTCCCTCCCCCTCCCCCAGCTTTGGGATTTTAAAAGAAATGAAGATAAAAGTAATAGGAGAAAAAATAATTTGTAAGAAGAGTCTTATAAGGAAGGAACCCCATCCTTCCTGTTGACTTTCTTAGTGGCAGTGGTTGCAAGAATTTGGATATAGCTGGGCTCCAGAGGAATGGAGTTAGGGCCATGTTGTTATAATTTTTTCCACAAAAGGTCTCTCCATCTGGGGCCCAGAGAGCATTTGGATCATTGAGGGAGATAGAACATATCATCATAGGTTTATAGTTGCAAGTGACCTTAAAAATCATCAGTCTATAATATAGAAATATGTTAGATATAATTGTACATTCACAATCTATTTCAGATTGCTTGCTGCCATGGGGAGAGAGGAGGGAAGGGAGGATGGAAGAAAAATGTGGAACTCAAAAACTTACAAAAGGATGAATGTTGAAAACTATCCTTGCATTGTAATTGAAAAAATTAAAAATATATTTTTAAAAAGTCTTTTAAAATGTGTATTTTAACCTCTATTACATAATTTGCTTTCTCAATGAGGGGGAGTGGGGTTGAAGGAAGGGATTTGAAACTCAAGGTTTTAAAAATGAATGTTGAAATTTGTTTCTGCATATAAGAAGGAATTGGGAGGGGGAAGGAAAGTGTTTTACTCTATACCCTCATTTTACAGATGAGAAAACTGAGACCCAGAAATGAAGTGACTTTCCCAAAATCATATAGGTAGTTCAAATCCAGGTTCTTTGAGTACAAATCCAGTACTCTTTTCTTTTCTTCACAATCTGTCTTGCAACCAGGGCCCAGGTATTATTTGTCCTTAGTATATCATAGATAATAGCAACACAATAATTTTTATTTGAAGGTCTTACATTTCTATTTTATATACTCAATATTATTTGAAGACTTCCAGAGCATTTTTATTTAGAATGTTTTTCTTTACTGAACTCTTGGAGCATTATTTTTTGTATAATTATTTGACAATAAATCAATGTGTGAAGGACTTTGAAAATAGATGTTTAAATAAAGTAGATTTTTATTACTGTTTTGAGATGGTTCATTATTTTTTTTTGAATTACGAATCAACTTTGCCAATCAAGAGTTTTTTTTAAAAACTTTTTATTTTTCACAACCAGAGTGTATTTTATTTGAGGGTATTATATCTTTGTTATTATTGATTGGGAAGCATCATTGAGCTATGGAAAGAGCACCATACCTGGGTTCAAATTCTGTCTTTGTTGTTTGCTACTTGTGTTAGGCAAGCCATTGGCCTTAGTTCCTTCTCCTGTGAAATGAAGGGTTTGGACTAGAGGATTCTCAAGTATTTTCCAGATCCATATAGATGGTCTTATGATCCTTATATCTCTGGCAGCATCTAACATAATAATAGACAGATAATATAAAAGGAACTTATAGCTATTTGTCAAATAAATGAATCTAAATGGACTTTAGCTTCTCAATAGCATGTTACCCAGTGAAGTAGGTACAAACAGATGATATGTCTCTAAACTTTAAATCTGTCCTATGGAGTCAGAGTCAGGGAATTGCCCTATTAAGTTTTTGACTATATTTCCAGCAGCTGATAATTTTTCAGGAATTGAAATCTTGGAACTTCTTTTTCTGGTTTCCAGAGATGTAGAGAATAGGGACCAGTGTAATGATCCCCTGTAGAAACTGAGTAGGTTCTAATACAGTAGCTCCTACTGTGCTCTGAAACTAGATACTAAATTTGAACTAACTTTTTTAGGGGTTGTGACTTGCCAAGGTCACACAACTTGTAAATGTCTGAGGTCAAATTTGAATTCAAGTCCTTCTGACTCCAAGATCAGTTTTCTATTCACTGTGTCAACCATCTGCTCCTAACATTTTTTTTTAGGTTTTTTTTTCTTTTGTAAGGCAAACGGGGTTAAGTAGCTTGCCCAAGGCCACACAGCTAGGTAATTATTAAGTGTCTGAGACCGGATTTGAACCCAGGTACTCCTGACTCCAGGGCCAGTGCTTTATCCACTGTGCCATCTAGCTGCCCCCCCCCTTTTTTTAAAAAGAGATAGTCTATTCTTTTTTCCCCTGTTAACTAACCTTTTTTGCTAACTGGCTTCTTTGCACCTTCCACCTGGTTTTGACCTCTGCAGCCAAAGAGAAGTCTAACCAATTTCAGCCATGAGAGCACTTCAAATATTTAAGCACAGCTATCATATTCTCTTCTAAATCTTCTCTTTTCCTAGCTAAATATGCTCCCTTCAAAACTAATCCTTATGTGATGATGGATTCAATATTCTCTTTTTTTTTTCAAGGCAATGGGGTTAAGTGGCTTGCCCAAGGTCACACAGCTAGGTAATTATTAAGTGTCTGAGACCGGATTTGAACCCAGGTACTCCTGACTCCAGGGCTGGTGCTTTATCCACTGCACCACCTAGCTGCCCCTTGGATTCAATATTCTTCACCAATCTGGTTGCCCTCCTTGGAACAATTCAACTTATCAATGTTCTTAAACAAAACAAAAAAAAATCCAAGTCTCAGTACAATACCCCAAAAGAGAACAGATCAAGGCAGAGTACAGTGGAACTATCTCCTCCCTATCCTGAGAATCTTCTCTCAATGATGAACAAATTTAGCTTTTTGGCTGCTATATCACACTGAGGACACATATTGAGCTTAGAGCCCATCAAAATCCCCAGATATTTTTCAGAACTGTTGCCTAGACATGTCTCCATGTCTCCTTCACTTTGTACTGGCTAGAATGAAGTGTGTGTGTGTGTGTGTGTGTGTGTGTGTGCCCAAGTGTAAGAGTCACATTTATCTCTATTGATTTTCATTTATTTAGGTTTGGACCAATTGACCATTTTATTTTTGATGATTTCTTCCAGGCCTTGTTCCAATATGAACTTTTCTCTTTTCTTCTTCTTTTTCTTTTTCTTTTTCTTTTGCAAGGCAATGGGGTTAAGTGGCTTGCCCAAGGCCACATAGCTAGGTAATTATTAAGTGTCTGAGGCTGGATTTGAACTCAGGTACTTCTGACTCCAGGGCCGATGCTCTATCCACTGGACCACCTAGCCGCCCCTACTTTTCTCTTTTCTGAAAGATTATTTTTTTTCTTATTTATTTGTAACTTGTTGGTCTAGAATTAATTTCTTCCAAACAGTTATCCAAATTTCTCAGAATTTTTTTAAGTAAATGATGAGTCCTTACCCTAGTAGTTAGGATTTGGGGGTTTATCAAACATTAAATTACTAAGTTCCTTTGCTTCTATATATTGTGTACCTAACCTGTTCCACTTATTCACATTTCTATTTTTTAACAGTACTAAATTAATCTAAGAATTAAGGATTTGTAGAATAGTTTGAGCTATGGCTCTGCTAGGCCCTCTTCATTTGCTTCCCACCCCCTAACCCCCACTGTTTTTCCTTGAAATTCTTGACCTCTTTTGCCTTCTGAAGAATTTTTTTCTCTAGTTCTATAAAGTAGTTCTATAATAGTTTGGTTGGGATAGCACTGAATGACTGAATAAATAAATAAATAAAGTAAGATAGTATTGCCATTTTTATTACATTGGTAATCTATACTTGAACAATTAATATTTCTCTAAACATTTAAAGTTATCTTTAAGTTAGTGTTTTGTAGTGGTTTTTATGTTATTATATGAATATTATTATGTAGACTTTCAAATATTTAGTACTTTTTTGGGCTATTTTAAATGGGATTTTTCTTTCTATTTCTTCCTGTTGGATTTTGTTGGTATTAAGCAGAAACTGATGATTTGTGTGAATTTATATTATAATCCTATATTTCTGCTGAAGTTGTTTCTTTGTTTTCAATTCAACAAAAATTCATTAAAGCAATAAACAAAAGATTCAATGCATTTTATCAATATGAATCACAGCATTTTCTGAACTTTTCTACATAGTATCTGAAGTATATGGTCTTTTTATATCCATAATACACTGAGTTTCTCCTACTACTTTTCTTTTCCACTGTACCAATATTCCTTCAAGGAATTAGTCTTATAAAAGAAGACCAAAAGGCAATATCCCAAAACTTCAATTATTGTGGATAACTCTCATCTGTCCTGTAATAATAATGATGATGATGATAATAATTGTTAAAATTTTCAATTATATTAAGGCATTGTTTATTTTAAAAAATAGTTATATTTTAACATTTAAAACATTTTGAGTTTCTCAATTGTCTCCTTCCTTTCAGCCACTCCCACTGAGAAGGAAAGCAATCTGTTTTCAATTGTACAATAAAATTATGCAAAACATATTTCATATTAGTCTTGTTGCAAAAAAAAAGCAAGAAAATTTAGTGAAAAATGTGCTTCAATTTGTACTCAGGAATTCATCTGTTCTTTCTCTGGATGTAGGTAGCTCCCCCCCCCCCCCCAAGACCTTTGGAATTGCTTTGAATCATTGTATTAAGCAGAGTAGTTAAATCTTTTACAGATGATCATTGCTAAAATATTGATGTTCATGTATACATTGTTTTCCTGGTTCTTTCTCAGGTTTTTTCTGAAATCATACTCTTCATTATTTTTAATAGCGTAATAGTATTTATTATAATACTATGCCATGACTTGCTCAGCCATTCCCCAATTGAGAGGCATCTCTTCAATTTCTGATTATTTGCCTTCAAAAAAGAACTGTTATAAATACTTTTGTACATATATTTCCTTTTCCTTTTTATCTGATATTTTTGTGGTACATTATCTAGTGGTATTTCTGGGTTCAAGTTGTATCCACAATTTTATAGCTTTTGGACATGTTACAAACTGTTCTCCTGAATGTTTGGACCATTTCCCAAATCCACAGGCAGTTCATTTGTGTATCACTTTCTCATTTTTCATTGCCTTGCTAAACAATCTGATAGGTATGAGATGATACCTCAGAGTTGTTTAATTTGCATTTCTTTATTCAGTAATGATTTAGAGTATTTTTCAAATATAATAATAATAATTTGCTTTGATTTCTTCTGAAAATTATTCACATCCTTTGACCATTTATCAATTGGGGAATGGTTCTTTTTTTGTTTTGGTGGTATAAAAATTTTTTCCCCAGTTTTCTTCTTTTCTAATTTTGGTTGCATTGGCTTTATTATTGTAAAAACAATTTTAAATGAAATTATTGAATGTAATTGTATCACTATGATTTTTGAAACATGCCATCATATCTAACATAAAAATGATAATTTTACCTCTTATTTACTTGTGCTTATTCCTAATTTATCTTTCCTCTTATATTGATGTAACTAGGTCAAATAAGAATTATGATAATGGAAATCCTTACTTTTGAACATCCTTTCTTCACCCCTGATCTTATTAGAAAATATTCTAGTTTATTCTAATTACAAAATTATATATAACAATTCATGTTAAAGTAAGATTCATTTATTCCCATATTAGCAGATATGGTTTTGCAGATATGTGTACCAAAAGCTTTTTCTGCATCTATTAATAGCACAAAATGCTTGTTGTTCACTTTATTAATATTCCTAATTAAAAGTTTGTAGTTATGCTAAGATTAAACTAACCCTGGATTGTTATTACATATCCAGTCTGATTATAATTGTAGGCTTTGTCAAATATTGTCATAACCTCTTTACTAACATTTTATTTTATTTTTAAAAATGTTTTAATTTTAAAGAATTTAAAATTTATTTTTAAAATTTTATTTTAAAAACTTCAAATTTGAAATGTTCTTTAAGGATATTGATCTTTGGCTTTCATTTTCTATTTGATTCTTTCTATTCTAATAGGGCAGCTAGGAGGTGGAGTAGTACTACTGAAGCTGTAGTCAGGAAGACCTGAGTTTAAATGAAATCTCAGACACTTATTGCGTGACACTGGGCAAGTCATTTAACTCTGTTTGCCTCATTTATTTCATCTGTAAAATAAGCTGGAAATTACAAACCACTTCAGTATCTTTGCCAAAAACAATCTCAAATGGGGTCATGGACTGTTAGACATGACTTAAACAACTGAATAACAAGAGTCTAATGATAGCCTCTCTCTGTTATGCTACTAGCATCATACTGATCATGTTACCATAGTTATAGTATTAATCTCTTCCTAATGTATAAAACAGTAACAGTTTCTCACATATAATTTTACTTTTTGACTTCTCTCTGTAACTCTGTAAACTATTTATTTAAGTATTTAGGTGCTATGTCATGTGGTACCTAAATGTTTATATATGAAGACAATATTTGTGTCAAAGGAAGAATATAGTAGG
The DNA here is from genome assembly GCF_037893015.1 of Macrotis lagotis. Taxonomy (NCBI): domain Eukaryota; kingdom Metazoa; phylum Chordata; class Mammalia; order Peramelemorphia; family Peramelidae; genus Macrotis; species Macrotis lagotis. The sequence continues at coordinate 502,035,898 of NC_133658.1, forward strand.
ATCCCCAATTTATTATTTTTAAATAGTTTGGACATTATTGGAATTATATTTCCTTTTCATTTTGGAATTAATCAGTCAATTAGTATTAATATACCAAAAAAGGGTAATTAGGCAGAAGAGTGGATAGAATATTGGACTTGGAGTCTGGAACACCTGAGAGCAAATCTGGTCTTAGATACCTTGGCATTGCTTGCATCAGTTTCTTCAATTATAAAATGAGCTAGAGAAGTTAATGGTAAACCATTCTAGTATCTTTGCCAAGAAAACTCCAAATGGGATCAGATGCTACTGAAATGACTGAACAACAAAAATAAATATGCCAACCTCTGTGTTAAGTGTAGAAACTATAAAGAAAGTTTGATAAAATTCACTTTTGAATCCATTTGGTTTTGGGTTTGCTGGGTTTTTTTTCCCTTTAGGAATTCATTTAAAACTAGTTCAATTTCTTTTTTTAAGATTAAATTGCTTAGGAGGCAGCTAGGTGGTACAGTGGATAGAGCATCAGCCCTGGAGTCAGGAGGACCTGAGTTCAAATCTGGTTTCAGACACTTAATAATTACCTAGTTGTGTGACCTTGGGCAAGTCACTTATAACCCCATTGCCTTGCAGAAACCTAAGGAAAAAAAATTACGTTGTTTAAATTCTCTATTTCTTGTTTTCTTAATTAGACCTTATAAATTTGTGTCAAGATTCTTTTATTTCATTTAAGTTGTTGACTTTATTGCCATGTAGCTGAGTAAAATGGTTTCAAACAAAATTTTTTTCATTTAAAATTTTTATAAATTCTCCTTTTTTCATTTTTACGACTGGTAGTTGTTTTCCTCTCCTTTTAAACAAATTTGCAAACAATTTATTTCATAATTTTTTTCAAATTATCATTGAGTTTGATTTGTTAATTCAATGTGTTTTTCTTTTTAATTTTGTTAAATTTCTTCTTTGATTTTTTTTTTTAGTATTTCTGTTTTGGTATTTAATTGGTTTTTTAGAAATATTTTCATAGTGGAGACTGATTAAGCTTATGTGAATTTGACTGTAGTTCCTTGTTACTTTAATTCTTTTTTTCCTTAGATGCATTTGTAGGTTTTGTTCTTAGTCTTGTAATTTCTAGATTTTGGTATAGTGTTCCTGGGAATTTTCATTTGGGCTTTTCTTTCCTTCAGGAGATGACTGATGGATTTTTTTTTCTATTTTTACTTTATTACCTTGCTACTAGAGATCTGGTAGTTATCTTTTAATATTTCGTGAAATTTCATGACTATATTCTTATATTTTTGTTGCGGATTTCAGTACAAAGATTCTTGAAGTATCTCTCTTCGAACTATTTCCTGGGTTAGTTGTTTTTTTTTTTTTAAATGAACTATCTTACATATCCTTTTAGTTTTTCTGCCTTTTGATTTTTGTTTTAATATGTCTATATCTTCTTGTCACATGAAGTCATTTTTTTTTTTTTTGTTGTTTCATTCTCATTTACAGAGAGATTGTAGTCGGGTAAGACTTTGTATTATTTATACAGAGAGTTATTTCCTTTTCTATTTTTTGCTCTCATTTCTTTTCTCTTTTTTTCCCTCTTGAATATATAAAACAACTTTTAGCTCTTTAAAAAAAATCCTTCATATTGATCCGGGGATTCTAGTTGAAATTTTCCATAGATGCTTTTCTTTTAGGCTCTGCTTATGGATATTTTGGAGTTATTGCTTTTCTTCTGGGTTTATGTTTTGAGCATTCCCGTCATCAACCTAATATTTTATGGTGGGATTATTATTATTTTTTGATAATTCATTCTTCTAACTTACTTCCTGATTCTAGATTCAACCTTTGTAGACTTTAGGAAGCAATATCTGAGCAGCTACTGCTCCTGCTTTCTTGGGGTTTTGAGTGGTGAGTCATTCCAGGATCTCAGGGATTTTTTAGTGTGCCCAAACTGTTCTGATACAGAGCAAAACCTGATTTCTGTTCTTTTGGTCTAAATTCTGCAAGTTCCTGACCTGGGTTTGAGTCTGAGCAACACTTTCCATTTGCTTGCTTCTGGAGTGGCTCCTTGTTCTATACATAGCCTCAGGCCACCTGTTTCTGCAGTATGCATAAATTGGTACCCCTCTGAGAGATTTGAAACCTCTTCTTGCCATGTCGGAATGCTCTTTATGGATGTTCCTTGTCAGATCCCATTCCCAGTGTCCCTTTACTTCTCTATTAGTTTCCCCCTGCTAACCTGGGCTGGGAAAAAACAAACCTTGGTTTTCATTTTGTACCAGCAAGGGTCCTTCAGTGGAATTACACATTTTAAAAAAAACTTTAAAAGGAATACATTTTTTATGAAAAAATTGATAATTCCTTTTAGCAAAGAATATTAGTATATTACATTAACTGTGATTTTGCCACATATATTTATATATTATTTTTCTGGGTCTCTAAGAGCAGAGTTGGTGGATTCAGGCCATATTTCACAAAGCTACTAAAGCTTTCTGATAATCAGGTCATTTTTATTTGTAAACAGAACAAAGGCTTGTCTTCTTAATCCCATCAATATAGCCCCTACAATTATCTCCATTCCTTTGAAGATAGGGCACTCATTTTACTGAAATGTCTGATGTGGCTCCCTTGCCCCTACCCAAAACTCATCCTGAGTTGTCAGCTTTTGGACAAGCTGAAGGTGGTTTCAGATTCCATTGTCTGATATTCAAAACTATATAAAGTCCACCATAGAGTCCTATTTTGAGAGGTTTGACTCTTTAGCTAGGACCCCCTTCCTCCTAGACACCCTGATGAAATCCATGACTTAGAGAAATATCAATAAACATGGCCTTAAGAAAGAGCAAAACAGAATTAGGTTAATATTCACATTTCATGACTGAAATATGACTAAACAACATAAAAGAAAAAGTTAGACATAACAATTTCATGTCTTTTAAAGCTAAATCAGGGACAATTTGGGGCTGTCTGCAATGGAGAATACCATCTGTATCCAGATAAAGAGCCATGGAGTTTGAACAAAGTTCAAGGACTATTCCCTTTAATTTAGGGGAAAAAAACCTGATATCTTATTGTCTGATCTTGTTATCTCTTATACTTTATGTCTCTTCCTTAAGGATATGATTTCTCTCTCTTGAACTCAATTTGGATCAATGGGCAACATGGAAACAATGTAAAGACTAAGGCAGCTAGGTGGTGTTAGTGGATAAAGCACTGGCCTTGGAGTCAGGAGTACCTGGGTTCAAATCTGGTCTCAGACACTTAATAATTACCTAGCTCTGTGGCCTTTGGGCAAGCCACTTAACTCCATTTGCCTTGCAAAAACCTAAAAAACAATAAATAAAATCTTTAATTAAAGCTAAATCTAGTGTTTTATTAATTTTTATTAATCACAACGACTTTATATACCTGTTTCCTTATTTGTAAATGTGGATAATAATACCTTCTCTGCCTGCCTTACAGGGTCCAATTCAATTGAATTCAACAAACATTTATGTGTAAGGCACTGTGTTACAAAGATGAGGAAAAGCAACAACAAAACCAAAGTATGGTCCCTGTTGTAATAGAATTCCTGGCTCAACTTTATTGCCACCATTTACTTAAGATGAACAGCTCCTATCTAACATCCGCAATATCATTCTGGGACATCAACAATAACACCTCTGATAACTAGTTATCAGAGGTGTTATTGTGATAAGAGAATTCCTGTCCTTTGCAAATTTACAGTTTCAGTTTTTAACTATAAGCTTTAGTGATGTTTTATCCTTGAAGAAGGAGAAATTTTGGACAGAGAAATATAATTTTTTGGTTAGTAATCTGTACCCCCAAGTTATTGAGATAAGGTCAATGAACTTTTGCTAAAGTACCTTGCTCCTCCCTGAAATCCTAGCAACAAAATAATGGTCCTTGCCCTAGCCTGAAAGAATTAAGTCTGATCTACCTATACTACACATCTTTGCTTTTTGATCTACCCGTCCCCCACCTACATCTCTACATCTCCCTATGTCTCTCTACTTCTCCCTACAACTTCCCTACATCCTTAAGAAGTTTACTCACTTCCTCAAGTGGGCTGCTCACCTTCCTTTGGAGGGCAGCTCGCGCTTGGGATTATGTGATTCCCTCAAATTCTCTTGTTCCTATACCTTTCCTTACTGCTCAGCCTCTCGTGGCAGTTTAGGTCTAGGTTGTTCTTTCCTTTAGTTTCTTTGCTTAGGGATCAGTGCTTACAGCAACATTTAAACAAACTTTTTTTTGTTCCTAAAATTCCTTCTGGGTCAGGCAGTCTTTTACATGAATTATTTCACATTTCAAGTAAAATTTTAGCCACATTTTCCTCGGCATCATTTTGACAAGCCAGTCAGAATGTAGGCTAGCTCTGACTTCAGAAAATAAGAAAATTTCCTTAAACCTCCATTCTATAAGTCTTGTAGCCATTTGTGTTTTTTTTTCTTCTCTCATTAACATGAGAGGACAAGTATGTGTTCTTTTGGACTGTTCTCTGTTTCCTCAAGAGCACATGAGTAGGAAGACTTTTATTGTCCAGTTCCCAGAGACTCTTCTCCTGGGGACTGGGGATAGGACTCTTGGCAAACAGCCTATCTACATCTCACTCTAAGTTGCTAGAGAACATTCAGGGACTTCAAAAAGCTATAGCAGGTCACTTAATCTTACCAGAAGCTTAAGGAGGAACCAACAACCACTCAACTAGTTTTTTTAAGGGTTTACTTTGAAAGAATCTATATGTTAATTTCTAGTTCTATCTCCCCAATGTCAGATTTGGAAAGCCGTTCCCTCAACTGCTGCAAAAAAGTACCTCTGTAGTTCCCTTATCCTTCCTTCTCTTTTCCTTTAGCTTCTTTCTCTACTCTCTTTCTTTCCCAAGGTATGTGAAAGTGTGAGGAAATTCTATCCTTCACTACTTTTCTTAGGAAAGTTTTTTTTTTTAAAGAAATCATTGATCTTAAAGAGGTAGTTGACCTTGGAATATACCTTTTTGTTCCCTCCTCTCTTTTTGCTGACTGAGACTACTTCTTTTCTCTCTCCCATTATGATATGAGCTTTTCTCAGAAAAAAAGATAATTGGTCTTGAAATGTATTTTTCGTGTGCAATTATAATATGAAAATTGGGAAGTTTGTTGAGTAAATTTTTAGTAATTGGGTCTAAGGACAATATGAATTTAAAATCATAAAAGAAAATCCGGGTGTCCTTGGACATACTATCAGCACTGGTATGATTAAAAATTGACCCTAAAATTACTTCTGGTCCTAATTGGCTTGATTTCAAAGAAATTTCAATGTAGGTGCCTAATTTATAATGTCTTCTTTGAGGAAATTTGTGTTTTTTAACTGTTTTTTTCTCCTGTAAGCTCTTCTCACTCAGTTTTTCCCTCCCTTATCATTTCACTGGATCAAGAATCACTTCACTCAGTCCATCATCTCAGCTTGATTTTTGTGCTGGTGCGGCCTTGGTTCTCTGACCCTTCCTTCCCACAACCCTTGCAAATTTGGACATGCCAAAGGGATGTGAATATTTTGAATTTATTAAGTAGAGTGTGAGCTCTTCCCTTACATGAAATTTAAAATTTTAAGACTAAAACCTTATATACATTTGAGTATTCTGTAGGGAAAAGTACAAATTAGTTAAAGTAGGGAAATATTTTTAAGGAATCAAAATATGAATCTCTATATGGAGATAAGATCTCAGCATTTTAAGGAATCAACATGAAAAGGTGTTCAAACTTCTTGCTATAGTCAATCAAATAATACTTGATAATTGAAGTTATAAATTGAATTTCTGTAATACCGGGAAATAGCTGGGTGTAATTTATTTTGGCCTTATTTTAAGTGAAATTTAGCATTATTAATATATTTAAGTGGATCTTAAGCCAAGATGTATGATTTGTAAAGTTAAATAAGGGTATACACTATCCTGGATCATAGAGAAGGCCACCTGACTGAAGAATACTTGCTATACTGCTTGCTTTTTATCTCTTTAATTAAGTGTAATTGCTTCATAACTTTACCTGATTTTTTTATTAGGAAATCCATTGTTTTTGAGATAATATTCTATAAGGAAATCTGGATGAGTGTTTAACAAAGTTTAAGCCACCTGATTTGGTAATTTTAATTAATTTAATTGGTAATGAATGGGGTAACCATGTGTTAATTAATTTTAAAGATCAGATAAAATATTGTTTTATAATAGTACCTTATTAGCTACTTTTTTCCTCTGCCTTAGAACACTGAGCCATCTTAAAAACCAGAGTCTAATTGAAATAAGACAGGAAGTAATGTGAAAAGGTTATATAGCTACTTCTGTGAAAAGTTTGAATAGATTTTATAATTTGCTTTCAAAGGTAACTTAATATACACATATATGTATATTTGTATATGTATTAGAACATTATATAATTTAGAATGCTAAATTATTATTCTAAAACTCTATTTGACAACATTTGGGAAAAATGAGATCCATGGACAATTAAGTTTAATTTCTAGCCCGAGACTAAATGAAATTTGTTTTGGTTTTAAATTTAATTGTTTAAAAAGGACTAATTTAAAATTCATAAGCAATAACAGATTACCATCTAATTTAGGATGTCATCAGGGCTTAGCTCCTTGCTAGAGCATTTTCAATAATACAGTGACTTGGCTTCAGCTAGAAACCGCAATTATAAGCTTTTCTTTTAAAAATCAGTTAGTTAATAGAATTTAAACTAGAAGAAAGGGTTTGAGATAAATAAAATTTTGTATTAAATTAAATTTAGTTTATGAGAGAATGAATGAAGAACATTTAAATGAAATAAATCTTTTATGTAGGACCATGTATTATTCTTACTGTCCATTAAATTTTGTTATAATAAGGATAAATTAAGGATTATAATAAGGATAAATTTTGTAACTACCTTTTATTACAAAAAAAACCCAACTTGGTGTTTATAAGGACCTTTTGGAGTTTATGTATGGTACTTAAAACACTTTACACCAATTTGGATGTGATAAAATTTTATCTTAAAGATTTGTTTTTACTTGAAGGCTGAATAAGAACAGGAGAATTTTTTTTTTCAAACTAGTTTAAGATAAATTTTGTATATGATTTTAATTTTCCAACATGTAAGCTAATACAATAATCTGAGGTTAACAACTATTTGTCCAACTTGTTTAATTAATGAGACCATGGAACCATGTATATATATATATATATATATATATATATATATATATATATATATATATATTTTTTTTTTTTTTTTGCAAGGCAAATGGGGTTAAGTGGCTTGCCCAAGGCCACACAGCTAGGTAATTATTAAGTGTCTGAGACCGGATTTGAACCCAGGTACTCCTGACTCCAAGGCTGGTGCTTTATCCACTGCGCCATCTAGCCGCCCCCCCATGTATATTTTCATTGTTATATTTGTTGCTTTGATTTTGTTTTGAACCCTAGCTCTGGTAAATATATTTAAAGGGAAAACCTACTTCTCCTCCTTTTTTGGTAGGGGTGCAGATATGAGAAGCCATAATTTACAAAAAAAAATGGGAATGTTTTCTGGATAGTCAGACCAAGTTATTAGCAATTGAATGAATGAATCATGCTTCAACGTCTCTCCAACTTCTATCCGACCATGCCTAGCCCCATACTTTGTGAAGATCTTTTATAATTGATATTGTGATAACTAAGATTCTGGGACTTTGTTTTTTTGAAGGTCTATAGTGTAAGGTGAATAGTATATTATTATATCTATATTCTCTGTGCAAGGGTATTTGGAAATGTCTTTAATGGGAGTCCTCTTATAAGTAATGGGTCTGTGTTTTGCAATTGTCTCAAGTTAAGAGGGAATTATTTCTACAACTTGGTGATTTGACTATCACCAAGAAAATATAAGTTATTTGAAGTTACTGTATTAATGTTGAAACCTGAAATTTGTAATTGATTGCTCTATGAAGATAAGGAGGCAGGGAGTGTATCAAAGTTCATGGCCCCTCTCTGGGATCTCAGAAGTTTCTAAACAGAGAACTGAGCTTGTAGATCTGCAGGTTTATGTATAATATAATAATGATTTCTAATGATTTGGTTCTTTACATCAGGACAAATTTAAAATTGAAAAGAAATACAAGAAAAATGTATTGCTTTGTGAAATCTCTTTGGACCATTTCAGAACATAAAATAAAATTCAGTTACTGAAGAATCTCTTACTTTATAAGGTTAAAGTTAAGAACTCTTTTTTGTCTCTTTTTTTTCTCTATCTTGTTCTAAGAAAGAAGATATTAGTATAGTAATGTTATGTTAGTGAACAGTAATAACAATTCATGTGCCACCCTACTTGGAAATCTTGGTTTTTCTTATCACTGTTCTGTTTCATTCGGAATTTATTTCATTTGGAATCAGTAGCTTTCTGATATTAATGAATGATTATAATCACCACATGGCACATTCAGATCCTTTAGAGCTGAATCCACCTGAAGTTCTGATTATAGGAAATTGCAATATTGTAATTATATTGCAATATCTATTGCTACTAACTGATTTGGACTGTGTCTGACATCAGGTATGCTAATCAAAGGGATGCCACTATGCCAGTGATGCTACTTATCCCTGTGGGGTTTGATATACATAGCTACCAGTGGAGTACTCATAAGAAAATTCCACTGAGGGAATGACCATCAGCAGAATAGGTTTCTCTTAATTGGATATAATGTTCCACCTGGCAGAACTGAAATCTGGCTCATTGCAATGTAGTGTCTATATGACCTCTGCCTGGAACAAACATCTAAATATGTATGGGAACATATCTTTTATAGTAAATATAATCATGTCAGGTGATCAATATTAAAAAATTTTAATCAGGTATAAAAATGTGAACCTTGATCTTCAATCCTCTAAAGTCTAACAGTCAGCTAAACGAGTGTTTAACTTTGGTATCTGCTACTAACTACATTAATTGAGAGCATTTAATGTTTCACTATGGGGATAGTTAGGCAAATGATAAAGATTTGTGCCGTCAAGATATGATTCTTTACCATAACTAGTCTGACTTTTTAAAGAAAAATATCAGCACAACTAGTTATATCAGAAGATTGGCCAGTGGTCTATTTTAAAATTGTCTTAAAAAGAGATCCATGTTCAGCTAGGAGTTTTGATTCCTTTTAAACATTGGTCAAAGGTTATAACTGTTTTATTTGTAAAACACTTACTTGATACTTGCTGTTCTAAAATGATTATCAAATAAATATGTTGCAAATTCAAGTTGATCTGGTACCCTTTAATGAATTCATTTTGTATTAGAATCCATATTTTTATGAAAGTGAGTGGAAACTCACCATCCAAATATAAACTGAGTTTTAATTGAATGATGCCAAGTATAAAGAATTGAGTTTTCTATGTATATCAGTTGATCAGAGTTGTGGATTCCCCTTTCTGAGAAATTCCCAATTTCTTTTTCAGATCATGAACATATAAGGTCTGAACTGATTATTTCTCAAGGAAAAATGAGTATTAAGATGTCCTTTTTTTCAGAAACCAAAAGTTTCCAGCTAGCTTGAGCTGGACACCTAGGTGCGTTGATTCAATTACCGACTTAATCTTTGCTGGGATTTTTATTCTGTTTCCCTACATAGCTAATGTTTTCCCCAGGCTTTTTTCTGGGACTCTTAGGTTTTCTTCTTCTTCTTTTTTTTAGGTTTTTGCAAGGCAAATGGGGTTAAGTGGCTTGCCCTAGGCCACACAGCTAGGTAATTATTAAGTGTCTGAGGCTGGATTTGACCTCAGATACTCCAGACTCCAGGGCCGGCGCTCTATCCACTGTGCCACCTAGCTGCCCCTTAGCTTTTCTTCTTACTGGCTTCTATCTGAACCTGGGATCCCACAGTTTAATCTTTCTAATGAGGTTTTTTCCCCTTCTACAGGTTAAAAGTGATACATCTCAATCTAATGGTTCAAGCAGAATGTCATCCTGTACTGGAACCTAGGAGCCCTGTGGATCCTGACTCAGCAGATTCTTTGTTGCACCCCAACTCCCTCTCAAACATGACTTTCTAGGCAGAGAGAGTTCCATATCCACTTTTCAACAGGAAGTCTCTTTCAGAAGAAGAGAGATCTTTACCAACTTTCAAATGAATTTGGTCCTAAATTGTTTGAGTGGGGAATGAAGTAGGGGAAATATTGAACAGAGAAGTATGTTTTATAGTTATTAATCTGTACCCCCATCCCATTGTTCAAGTTATTGAGATAAGATCATTGAAATTTTAGTGCTGTACTTTGCCCTTTCCTGAAATTCTATCAACAAAATGATTCTTGCCTCAGCTAGGAAAAAATTGATATACCACCCCCTCATCTACATATTCTGCTCATCTCTGCTCTCTAAGCTACCTGTCCCCACTTACATCTCCTTATGTCTCTCTACATTTCTCTACAACTCTACTTCTCCCTAAATTCTCCATAAAAAGCTGACTCACTTCCTCAATTCTACTGCTCACCTTTCTTTGGAGAGCAGCCTGCTCTGGGTGGGGCGGCAGTGATCTCACAAACTTCTGATACTTTTTTTACTGCTCAATCTCTCATGGTGGTTTAGGTCTAGGTTCTTTCCTTTAGTTTCCTTCTTTGCTTAAGGATCAATGGTTTCTTGCCCATTAGTTTCTTTTCCTTTAGCACATAGCAATATTTAAATAAACCTTTTATTGTCCCTAAAATTCCTTCGGGTCAGAGTCAGTCTTTTACATAAATTATTTCATGTTCCAATTGAACCTCTAGCAGGCTACATTTTCCCTGGTGTCAATCTGTTAAATCTTTCCTCTTTTCATTTTCCTTTTTCTGCAACATCTTGTTCCATCTTCCCCATCCTTCCTTTTCCATTTCCTTTTCCCTTCTCTCCTCCTCTCCTTCCCTTCCATTCTTTCCTCCTTTCTTCTCCTTTCTGTACCCGCCTCCTTCTGGTCCTCCTCCTTCTCCTTCTCCATTTTATTTATTTTTATTTTTTTTCAAAAATCTTGGACAATTTAGTTTTTGTCCTGCAGTTTTCATTTTTGATTTCTTGAAATTTCCGAAAAGACAGGCTTTTAAACGTCCATTCCATTTTAAATGTAGCTACTTGACTGTCCCTTAAAACCCAAATCACTCTGGCTTTCATTGAGTGACTAATAATATTCCTAACCCAAGCCTTGTGACGGTAAAATTAAGCCATTGTTTGTTCCAACTCTTAGTCATTGAATAGGCATAGCTTCAGGCAAATTGATACCTGGGAAAGACCTTAATTTTAGAAAGGTCAAGGTAGCCTACAGCATCCTAGACCTTGACTTTTGTTTTGCCATTTGACTTGGATGACTTTGGAAGAGAGAGTGAGGCAACAGCTTTTATGCAGCTCTATCTCACTTATATCCAATTCATGTACAAGTCAAGACATCAGTCTTGTAATTTCATTGATCCTTTTCAAGAAAAGCATGAGCAACAATAACTTGCAACAGCTCCAGTATTTAGAAGCGAGTTTCCCATTTTAACTGATACATATCTTTGCCTTCAGCTATCTGTTTTTTGGACTGTAAATCATCATCTTTGAAATTCCATTGTACTAAAATTGTTTATGTAATGAAAAGCTAATTAAGGTTGTTGAAACTGCTGCTCAGGTTTCACTCACTTTTGTTTATGATGCTTTGAGCATAGTAAACTGCTTTTTTAAAAAAAAATCATATCTCTGCATAGTTGGTTTTGTCAAGATATTTGGAGACCCCTGTTTCCCAGAACACAGGTCCAACAAGAAATACCCTGAGCTTGGCTTAACAACAATACCTTGCACCTGGGTGATCTCACTCTCTGGATGACCTCAACCAGACCAAAATCCCAGAACTGGCTCTTACCAGCATCAGGTTTCCGACCTTGGACAAGCGTGAAGTCCTGCTATGAATCAGACTTGTTATATTGTTACTGTTATTCTTCATTGTCAGAGCTACGCTCACTCTGCAGTCATACATACATAAATATTGAAATCTTCCTACACTGCTTCTGGTCAGTCACATTAGGGATGGGTCTCTGGCACAGGTACTCTTGCTTGCAAGCTCTTTTCCTCACTCTGAAATTAAATAAATGATCCCTGGCTTTGATGTCTCAGGCTGTTCTATTCTGTCCTGATCCCAGCTGAGAGACCAGTTCTGGTCTGGTGGCAATTCTATAATTATCAGTATTACTAATCAATAGAATGCTTGTCAAATTTTGCCACACTGCTCTCAAGGATTTCTGAATTGGATAGAATTTTTGAGGATCAAATGAAATAATTTCAATGTTTTTGTATATCATATATCCAAATGTCAGCTATTAAAGATAAAGTCTGTATCTTCCTCTTTTTGTGTGCAAAAGATACAGAATCCAGAGATCACACGATCATGCTTGTATCTTAACATTCTTATTTGAAATGTATGTCTACCTATGATTCAACTCCATCTCTCCAGAGAAGTACTAAGGTTCAAAACACTTAATAGGAGTGTGATCTTGGGCAAATCACTTATGTTCCCATGACTCAGTTATCTGTTAAATGGTGATTATGATAGTATTTCTTTCACAGGTCTGTTGTTAAGATTAAATGAAATAAAATGTATAAAGAATTTTGCAAACCTTAAAATTTTTTGTTAGCTATTATTATCTCACTAAAACATCAAAAAGAAATATTCTTGGTTAATTTGAAGTAACTTGCTGTCTCTTCAGTTTCTTTGGGTGCTTCTAGTTTCCAGGACTCTCAAGAGAAGATGGACGATATCAACTCTACTTGAGGTTGCTGAAGGGAGGAAAAGACTCTGGGAAGAAGCTGACTTAAGAAGAGATGGCAGGGGGCAGCTAGGTGGCGCAGTGGATAAAGCACCGGCCCGGAGTCAGGAGTACCTGGGTTCAAATTCAGACTCAGACACTCAATAATTACCTATCTGTGTGACCTTGGGCAAGCCACTTAACCCCGTTTCCCTTGCAAAAACCAAAAAAAGAAGAGATAGCAGTCTCCATTATATCTTTATTCTCAGCTTCCTACGCTAAAGACTTTAGGAATTACCCTTTTGGGGAAATCTGGGACTTTATTGGTTGAGATGCTTTGTCTCACTCTCAATGGGAGAGCTCATTTACTTTGTATCATTTGGTATTCATGTATATTTTCTTAGATTTCTGTTTGGCTATTGACTTGAAAAACTGGGTTTCCTTCCTATTTGCTATGTGTAGAATTGGTATTTGGTGGGAAGGAGATCAGGTCATGGATATAGAATTTGGGGTCCCTCCTTTCTTGTTTAGAAATTATAATCAGGAGTTCACTTAACCTGAAAACTATATCCCCTAGATCATTAATATTCAAGGAAACAGAGAGAAGATAATTCTAATCCAGTGCCTCACTTTGTCTCTGAGGAGAAAAGAATATAGTCTCTATCCCTTGCTTCCTTCCTGGAAGGAATCAAAATTTCCATTGGAGAATAGTAGGGGGAGAGACACTAAAAATGTATATATTCTGGCCTCTGAAAGCCATACTGAGACAATGACATGTTACACACACATGCTACACATAGGATGGACAGCCTTTTAGTAGTAATAGTCTCAAATAAAGATTCATTCTTTCTACATGATTGTAAATAAAGAAAATCTGGATCTACAAATCTACCCAATACTTAATGTTATTTATCTAAATTATAAATAAATATATGTATATATATATATATATACACACATTTATATATTTGTACATAGGTAACCATGCTCATATATGTGCATGTGTGTCTATATATAAAATATATATACTGTTCCTGTAAAATGTACTAATTAATCTACATTATTCTGATCCTCTCCATGAGATTCTTAGCTACACTAATGTCAATTAGGGGCAAAGGAGTTTTCCTTCACTTTTCATTTAAAGGATAACAATTCATCAATGTATTTGTACAATTAAACCTCCAGAATATCATCTAGACATCAAGAAGCAAAATGCTCCTGTGTAAGATAAGGGTGATCTTCTACCTCCACCTCAATTAACATCATTACATATTGTTAAGAGGTGGTCATAGTGGTGAAGGGTTAAATAAGTGAATCTTTTTGATAGGGTCAGATATGATTGGCTAATAGATGATATCATGGAGTGGGCAGCTTTGAAGAGTGAAAGAATTTCTACAGTTAATAAGTAGTAGAGAATTCCGTTGTTAGAAACCCTGCTTGATTTCTTTGCTACTAGATGGAGTAACTGCTGAAAAGGAACCCATAAGGAATGGTATTGCCTCTCCTCCTTGTCTCTCACCTTCTCTTTCTTGATCATGTTATAAGTAGACAATGAATGTATCTAGAAAATATACAGAGGACAAATAGACAGAGATTTAAAAAAAAAAAGATAGCCATCTAAGAGATGAAGCAGTTTCAAGGAATGGAATTCCCTTACACAAGGAGAGGATGTAAGCTGTGGACTCAAGAAAGAACTTCCAGTTACCAGGATTTGTGAAGGGGGTAATCCCTTGCCACATATTCTCTACATGTATGCTTAAGTACTTCTAGGATATTGTGCCCCAGGTTATTTTTGGGGGGAGGAATACATTATATCTACTATTTTATTAAAAATCCTTCTTTGAAATCTATACAAATTGTATTTTTAATTAAAAATGAGAAGCATACCTAGAGGGAAATCATACAATATTAGAAACATCAGCCTCTTTGAATTTTTCCCTAGATTCCTGAAAAGCATCATATTTGGGTATCACTTTGAGGACATGACTCACTAATTTAAGAGGGAGTTGAAGTAACCCAGACTGGGTGCTCTATTGATTCAAGTGTTAAAATGCCTTTACAATTATTTGAAAATTTTAAAAATGAAAACAGAGTAGTTCTCTCAGAGGACAACAGAAAACATTTTTATTAGTTACATAAAGTCAATTTTAAAATGAACATTTTTGCTTCTAGTTGTGAAGCATATTGTGGTGGGTGTGAGAATATGAGGATTTTTGTAGATAACTTGAGGGAAATCTATTCCAAAAACCCCTGTCCTGTTAGGATCATTAGCCTAGCAAGGAGACATTCATTCAGAGCCATATTCTGTAAGAATGAGCAAATACTCTATGGTATTTTAGCCTAGTCTCCTATGTCTTCATAAATTCCTAAAAAACTAATTTAAATGAATCAACAAACCAAAACATTAATTTGGGAGCAACTCTTGTTTGTAGTACAGTTACATTAAATCAAGTGTATTTTTTTATGTTGGGTAAAGAATATAATGGATAGCAATTGTAGCATAAACAGTAATGAAAAATACCATTCAATATTTGCCACTTGCAAAATTCAGTCTTAATAACATTTAGTTCTGAAATTTTGATACTGAAGTTGAAGTAATTGACACAAAATACATTGTTAAACTGCTTAATTGTAGAAAAATAGAGGCTGTTTGATAGGGACATTCTAGTACAAAGTTTCTGTGAAGCTTCCCCTTTTAAAGCCCAGAAAGCTCATGTTACAAAAAAAAAAAAAGATTTGGTAAACATTTTGTCTCATACTACATTGATACCAAAGACATTGAGAGGGAGAGACATTAAGTTTTAAGTACTACAGTCACAAAAATAGAAGTTACACATGCACATGCCCTCAATGGCATAAAGTTTTTCTCTTTTTTATTTGTGCTGAAGGACATGTAAAAGTTCAGTAGGGCCCTGAGCTGCTCTTTCAACTCAGCCAACTAGAAAGGTGTTTGTTTCAGAATTAAAAGTTAGAGTGGGAATGAATTCTTGATTACAGCTTCCTTTGCTTTATCCTAAAACCCAAGGCTGATACAGAGATAATGAGCCTTATGGGCACTGTTGGTTATTTCCTCACTATGAGGCACTCTGTTTATAAAGGCTACCACTGATAAAAGGTTATCATTCTCCACCCTGAAGTTGGTGACGGTGGTTTTTTTTTTCTCTGAGAAGCAAACAAACTGCTTTAGCACACAAAATACTGAATTTTCTCTTCCTAGAGAATAATAGCTTTCCATTTACAGTATAAAATAAGAAGAGAAGTATTCAATATAGATAGATATTGAGTGCCTTGGCATTCCCAGTAAAGGGAACAGCCAATAGCAAACACAGCTTTGTTTCACTAAAGGGCAAGAAAAAAAGTTATCTTAGAGCAGATCTACCAGAGTAGGTGAAAACAGACTAGTCTGCCTCCAGAATTGTCATTTACTTTGGGGGAACCACACCCTGCTTCTCTGTGAAGTCTTTTAAAATAGACAAAAGCTCTACCCCCACCCCAATGTAGCAATGGACTGTGCATCTTCATTGGGGAGAGAAGAGGAAACAAACAGATTTGATCTCTTTTGACCTAGATGATACAGCTGTAAAAGCTAAAAATAAACACATCCACTGAATGAATAAGTATGATGGGCCACTGTGTTTAGGGACAGATAGTTTGTAGATGTGAAATTAATGTGAAAGATCTGTCACAGTGCAAAATTTCCACCTGCCCACTAAGTTTCTCCTGAGGTTTTTTTTTCTTTTTGTGTATCTGTATTTATCACTTTATAATTCAAATATTCTGTACAAAAAATACTTTAAAAAAGTGAAACCTTCTTTTTTCAGACTAGGAAGATAAGATATATACATGCAATTTTAAAAATTAAGGCTGCAGTACTTTTGTTTTGGGGTCAGATTTATAACCTTCTACCCAATTCCAGAAATATTATCTCAAAGATGACACAGATTAATAATCTAGTTCTTGATTTGAGAATCTTCCAGGGGAAAAAAGTCCAGATGCAAATCTTTTGTGACTACCATGTTCTTTTATGCTGATTCTATATAAATAGTGATAGAAAAACATCTGGAAGTTGAAGGAGTGTGTGTGAGGTAAAGATAAAGTATTTTAGTATTAAGAAAACCAATAACATGACTAATGACCCTAAAAAATGTCATTCATTGAATCCTTTCATAAAATCCTGTGTCTTTAGGTTTAACATGCCCACAGCTAGCATATCCAGTTTCAAAATTTTTCAATGCTTATGATGGAACTACTTGGACACAAAAAGTTTGGAAAAAAATTTTTTCCCAAACATTTAGATTTTAAAGGAAAAGGCTAATGTGAAGATGTGTTCATATTTATGTGGAAGATAACCTTATTCCCAAGAAGTTACCACAAACCAGATTGGTAGATGAAACTATCTTAGAAAAATATCCTTGTCCTAATTTAAACAAAAAAGATTAATTTTGATCAATATTTCCGAAGATATCTGGTTTCTTCACTTTCTAATCCCAGCTCCGCCCAGACCTATGGCTTTTTAGAAAGGATCAGTAAAGAAACATTGAGGTGACCTAAATAGCTGCCAGTGTGATACACTGAAGAGAGGGCCATGCACCAAAGGGCCAGATAATAAAGGGGGATTAAAATAATTTGAGAAATACAAATCTTAGAACAGAAATACCTATTGTACAATGTTTGGTAGATTTTTTTTTAATATAGTTACTTCTAAAGTTAGATGTCTAAACCTATATAAGTTGCATAACTATGTACATTATTTAGAAGGTCTTCACTACAGTACCTATGTACATGCTGGGTTTTATTACTAAGTGTGAAGAGAAAAAAATTATATAAGGCATATGTACAGTGTCTTGTTAAACTGTAGGTCTTTGAACATAACGGCGTTTAGAAAGGCAATGCCCATTTTTGGCAAGCGCATCACTCTGTGAAATTTGCTGGAATATATACAATTTAGAGCTACTCTCTATTCATTACAGGAATGATTAGGCACCAGAGATGGCTTTTCATGTTCCAGGTATTAAATATGACCCTCTTTTTTAAGCAACCTGATATCACAGGTCCCATGCACATCTCCAGCTGAAATCTATAAGAGTTTGAAAGTATGCCAGTCTGCAAGGAGACCACTTAGAGAGGCCACTGCCACTGGGTCTTTGACTGCTTTGTGAAGCTCTGTATTTGAGAATGGGCAGGCAGATATTTCACACTTTGAAGATTTCTTTTTTTAAAAAAAAACACATTAAAATGAGGGAAAAAGAAAAAAAAACAAAAGTTTGTATGAGGACAAGGGGATGCTCCACCCAAGATTTTAAACTTTGGATTCATTCTCTAGTTTGGTCACATCACCATTCCTCTCTGTTTGGTCTTCATGATTTTTTTCCTCTTCAGTTTCCAGTTCAGCATGATGGTTGAGTTTACTGGACACAGACCAACTCAGAGGCAGTTCAGCCCTACTGGACAATTCTGCCAGCTCTTTGGCACTGAGAGATGGTGTGCTGGTCTCATATGTCTCATGAAAGCTGTTGTAATCCACTTCATAGAAACCATCCTCTAGTGTCAGAACAGGAGTAAAGCGATAACCCCACAGGATCTCACTGGTCACATAAGAGCTCCGGGCTTGGCATGTCATTCCTGTGAAGAGAAAAAAAAGTTTTAATGTTTGTGAATGAGAAAGTGAATTTTTTTGTGAATGAAATTTTTTTTTTATTCTTCATTTTTGATGAATGAAATTCTGGGTGTTTTTTTTTCAAGTAAGAAACCACAGATTAAGAGAAGTTTTAAAAAGTTTTGGAAAACCATGGAATGGTTTCTATTTTTGTGGGAAGATTACACTGTTTATGGTTCCTCTAAAGAGTGAACTTTGTGATAGTCTTCAGAAAAGTATGTATATATATATATATATATATATATATATATACATATATTAAAAACAAGTTAACATCATTTACCACTGTGAGAAACATGGAAAAGAGAGTAGAGGGAAAGGGGAAAAAAAGGAGATATTTATTTATGCCTTAAATAAGTTTACCTTTTATAATTTTTTAAAAAATGGGTAAAATTTATGACTATTTTAAAATTTATAAAATGTTAGCTTCATTTTTACAAATAGTAAGCTTTCCAAGTAAGCTTTCTACACTTAAGTGTAGAATTTAATTTCAATGTAGTCTAAGATGGAAGTATATCCTTTTACAAAATACAAGTTTTATTTGGGACAAATCTTTTTTTTAGGAAGATTTTATTTATTTTGAGTTTTACAATTTTTCTCCCATTCTTGCTTCCCTCCCCCCACCCCCCCACAGAAGGTAGTCTGTTAGTCTTTACATTGTTTTCATGTTATACATTGATCTCAGTTGAATGTGATGACAGAGAAATCATATTCTTAAGGAAGAAAAATAAATTGGGACAAATTGTAACTGAATGTGTTTTAATTAGGAAAAGTGATGTGGTATTTCACAGGATTTGGTTGTTAGAAATCTAGTCCAATTCTCTTATTTTATAATAAGGAAATTTAGAATTAAATGGTCATGGTTTCAAATCTAAATTCTATTTTCTTGTAGTTAACTAATTAGGTTTTTTTTTCTTAAAAATCATCTTATGTAAGATCACATTCAAGTTCTTTCAACATTACCTGGCTCTGTGACTCTAAGTGAAATCACTAGGATGTGGAACAGATAGGATCATAAACTTGACGGAAATTATGTAATGCAGCTAATCAATAGCTCCTGGCATGTAGGCAATTACAATAAAAATGTTTCTTTGTTTATGAATAAAAAAAGACCTTGCAGTGGTAACAGTTCCTGGTATTCTCTTAATCCATCAAGGTAGCTTTCTACCTTCTTAGATCTGGAAGATTCTCCATGCTGACTGTGTTGGCTACACTCAAATATGGTATCCATGGAGAAAAAAGGGAGACAAGGGAAGGTCTTTACTCTCAATTCAACTAAACTGAACCAGAATAAGCGCCACCAACCAAACAAGAACCTAGTGTCTGACTGGTGTAAAACTAAGTCAGCCTATTTTTTTTTTTTAATTTTATTTTTGCCAGGCAATGGTGATGAAGAGAAACTTGGACATGCCTGAAATCAGGTGGAGACAAACTTTGTAAATCTTTTGTTTGCAGTAAAGAGAATTTTCCTTTGTCCTTTCACACCTGAGGGCCTGACCTTTAACCTTATTTAGATTGTATTGCTTTTTTGATGGAGCAGCCAGGGAGCACAGACCCTGGAAGACCACCCAAAAGACAAACCCCAAAAGTCAAACTCTCCAATGAGGGACTTGGATCTGGGGAAGGGGCTGGTCCCTTTGACCTTCCAGTCTCCTGCTGACCCCTGGCCAGCTGGCCTGGCCACTTCAATCAGCAATCCACATGGTCTTCTCTTTAAACTTTTTTTTAAAGTTTTCTATCACTTTCTTAATATGCTGTAGCTTCCTTTAATATATCTCTATTTTTTTTTTCCAAAATCTGCATTTCTGAGTCTGAGTTGAGATTCTTTGCTGGGCAGAACCGAAGCCAAGAAACAAATCAGTGGCTACAGTGGGGTAATTAAGTGACTTGCCCAAGGTCACACCGCTAGGTAATTATTAAGGTCTGAGACTGGATTTGAAGTGTCTGAGGCTGGAGTTCCTCCTGACTCCAGGGCTGGATCAGTCATTTATAAAACCTTGATATATAAAGTTAGAAGAGCTACCAACCCATTATATTTGGCACTCTGAAGAGGATGAAAATGGTTTTCTGGTTCAAAAAAGGACAAGGGGAACACAAGAAATTGATTCTCTAACTTCAGAGGGGGAGACACTAGTATAAGTTCTTGTGGTGGCACAAGAACTGTGGGCAGTTTTGGAGAAATGCCACCAACGGGATGAGATGAGATACTCTGCCAAATCTCAGAGAGTGGTGTGGTAGGTGTAGGAAAAAAAAGAAATATGGAAATGACAAGGCAGGGTCTCCAAGAGTGAGAAAAATCTGCCTCTCTGAAACATAAATTTTAATCCCTTTAATCTTAGGAGAAGCTCAAACTGATTCTCTGTGTTTCTTATAAAAGAGAAAAGTTTTCAATTTCATGTTTCTTCATTGTTGTATATAGCTAACATATGTTGTTAGCAATGCCTCTATTCTACATCTGGTTTTCTGGAAAGACTTCCTTCTCTTGTGGGTTGATCTGCCAAAGGAAAAGGGGTGGCAGAATGAGAATTTTTCATTGGAAATTTTCTTAAATGCTCATCTTATCTTTGAAATCTAATTCTGACCAGTTTGGAATGCAGAGATAAAAGACAGATAAAGGTTAAGAGAAGGGAAATGTTCACTTTCCCTCAGCAGTGGGGATTTAGTAGTAGAAAACTACTGTAGATAGATAATTTAGTGATTCAGGAATAATCTTTCAAATGTGGATTTCTAAACTGTCATGGAAATGAAATTTGACTGTTTTTTTTTTACATGCTAAATAATCTTGGTGAGATTTTTTTTAAGGTGTACCTCTTTGGGATTGTTAAAAAGTAGAGATTTTATGAAATTTATATCCAACCCACCTCGATTTTCCTCTTTTACTCTTCCCTGGAGAATTAGGAATGTTTATTGCTTTATTGTCTTGAGAAGGGAGTGATTTACAATTTTAAGACTGTTTTTTTTGAACCACCCTCACACTGAAATTTAATCTTGCCTCAGTCCCAGACACTACAATCAGAGATTTGGAAAGATCTATTGCTCACAGAGCTTTTAAAGTTTATAACCCACTGTGGGTGAAAAGTTAAGATGTTCTTGGGGGAAAAGGACAAAAGACTTTGGAAAGTCTCACTATATGAAAAGTTTTGTAAGAATTTGTCAGATGCTCTGAAATTTTGGTCTTGAATAGTTTGATGAGAGAAACAACTTCAAGAATGTGTGTGGAAAAAGGAAAAGCTCTTGTGAATACTTAACCAGAGAAATGAATACCATAATAATTAGGAAATAGACTTTTTGATGTTGAAAAAATGCAGCTATTTTTTTTACCTGCTCCATCTACTAGTTATAAAACATTGGAAAATAGGGCAAAATAATGAAACAGCAGATGACTACCTTCTGGCCAGTAGGAAGAAGATGAAGTTTTTTGAGTTTCTAAGAGAACGATTTTATACATAAAAAAACTTAATTCTCAGACATAGACTCTCTATTCCAACACAATGAAAAAATTTGCTGAGGAAAAGAACTCAGTGAGACCATACTTTCTCCAATATCCAGGATGAAGGATGGGAAATCTCTGAACATGTCTAATGAAACCATTTGGAGTCCTAATTAAATAAGTTCTCCAGTCTACTTCTGTTTTTGTAAAGAGCTTTGCAGTTTGTTTTACAGAATTTGTTTAAAATGTTGCATTTAGGGGCAGAGCCAAGATGGAGACAAGAGAGGAATGTCTTTTAGGCACTGTCTCATAAAACTTACAAACTAAGGACTCTGACTAAATTTTCGAGAGACAGAACCCACAGAGGTACCCAGTGAGGCAGTTCTCCTACTCAAGGTAACCTGGAAAAGAGCAGAAAAGCTCTGCTCCCCGGGGTTGGAGGGGTGGCCTGCCACAGCAAAAGAACTTCAGCCTCCCAGAGGCAGCCTGAGGGTGCTGGGAGCCAAGGCTCACAGCAGCAGGGGAGTTTCCTGAGATACACCCAGGGGAGCACCAGGCACAAAGTGGGGGAACAGCGGGGGACCTCTGCCAGAGAGAGCACATGAAGCCCAGCCCTCAGGGCACACAGAGAGCAACTTGGTCTTGCAGCAGCCCAGATCCAGGAAACAGAAGCAGGCGGAGCAGGAGGCCCCAGGGCATGAGCCCATTGAACCTAGGGAGGGGAGTGAAGAGAGAGAGACTGCAGAGCTCTGTCATCTGCCCCTGGAACAGGACTCTGGGGTTCTGACCACATTCAGATCCTGCTCACAGTCTAGCCCCCCCCCAATAGAACAGCAGGGCCCCCCTCACCTCAGCCCCGTGGCAGAGGGGGGCACTTGTGGTCATTCACAGACCAGGAGGGAGGACAGAGCCTCACACACTGAGATCCTTGTGGGAGTGTCCCAAAAGCTCAGGAAGCACCCCCAAAACAGGCTTAGGCTGGGAAAATGAGCAAGCAGAGAAGCAAGAGGAACACCATTGAGAAATATTTTGCCTGTGAGCCCAAGAAGGATCAAAACACTCAGTTTGAAGATGAGGAAGCACAAGCTCCTGCATCTAAAGACTCCAAGAAAAACAGAAATTGGGCTCAGGCTATGATAGAGCTCAAAAAAGACTTTGAAAATCAAATGAGGGAGATAGAAGAAAAACTGGGAAAAGAAATGAGAGAGATGCAGGAAAAACATGAAAATGAAGTCAGCAGCCTAGCCAAGGAAATCCAAAAAAATGCTGAAGAAAATAGCATGCTAAAAACCAGCTTAGGTCAAATGGATAAAACAGTTCAAAAAGTCATTGAGGAGAAGAATGCTTTAAAAAGCAGAATTGGCCAGATGGAAAAAGAGATAAGAAAGCTCTCTGAGGAAAACAAATCCTTCAGACAAAGAATAGAACTCAGGGAGATTGATGAATTTATGAGAAATCAGGACTCAATACTTCAAAACCAAAAGAATGAAAAATTAGAAGAAAATGTGAAACATCTCATTGAAAAAACAACTGATATGGAAAACAGATTTAGGAGAAATAATCTAGAAATTATTGGAATACCTGAAAATCATGATCAGGAAAAGAGCCTTGACATCATTTTCAAAGAATTGCTACAGGAAAATTGCCCTGATATCCTAGAAGCAGAGGGTAAAATAGAAATGGAGAGAATCCACCGATCTCCCCGAGAAAGAGATCCCAAAAAACCAACCCCAAGGAATATTATAGCCAAGTTCCAGACCTCCCAAGTCAAAGAGAAAATATTACAAGCAGCCAGAAGGACACAGTTCAAATACTGTGGAGCTGCAGTCAGGATCTCACAGGACTTAGCAGCAACTACATTGGAAGTTCATAGGGCTTGGAATATAATATACTGGAAGGCAAAAGAGCTTAGAATGCAGCCAAGAATGAACTACCCAGCAAGGCTGAATGTCCTCTTCCAGGGAAAAAGATGGACTTTCAATGAACCAGGGGAATTTCAAATGTTCCTGTTGGAATGGTCAGAGCTGAACAGAAGGTTTGATCTTCAAATACAGGACTCAGGTAAAGCATAGAGAGTGGAGAAGAAGGGGAAAATATGAGGGACTTAATGATGATGAACTGCATGTATTCCTGTATAGAAAAATGACACTGATAATACTCATATGAACCTTTTCAATTAACAGAGCAGGTAGAAGGAGCTTTTTTAGATGAAGCACAGGAGAAAACTGAATTTGAAGATATAGTGTGGTGTAAAATGTTGCATTTACTATTGTTTTGAACTATAGGGTGAGATGGAGTAGGCCAAAGACCGGTCTGTTTGTTGTATCTGATTCTGGGTATCCTATGACCCAGAAAGAAGTATAAGGGAGTTGTTTTTAGGTTGTATAGCAAATAACATTATAGACTATATAGGAATTATGGTATGCTGCTGATCAATATTCTCTATTCTGTAGGCAACTATATGAGAAGATTTTCTTTAGTTTATATGTAATAGAAGGCAAATGGTCTCTTCTCAGTCCTTAGTCTCCTCAACTTCTGTGGATATCCAATTCTTGATATTTTCTTCCCTATAGGTTTTTTGGAATTCTATTCCTGCCTAGTTCTCCATTTTCCTATCAGACTACTCTTCTTAGTTTTCCTTTCTGGATCATTGTTCTGATTACTACAAAGGTATGCTACAAAATGTCAGAAGAGGAGCCCTATAAATCAGAAAATAATCCCTGAGAAAATGGCCTAGAGGGTAGTTAGGTGGAGCAGTAGATAGAGTACTAGCCCTGCTTCAGGAAGACCTGCATTCAAATTTGGTCTCAGATACTTGTTAACTTACTAGTTGTGGGACCTTGAGTAGGTCACTTGACCCCCTTCCCTTGCCAGAGAGAGAGAGAGAGAGAGAGAGAGAGAGAGAGAGAGAGAGAGAGAGAGAGAGAAAGAAAAGAAAGAAAAAAAAAGAAAATTGAATTGAATTGAACCTTGAAGTAATTGTAGGAATTCCAATATTAACCCCAGACTTGGAACACAACTTGTGCAAAAGCACAGAAATCAGAGATGAAATGTGTTTTAAAGGGAACAACCTGAAATGTGTGTATTGTTGGGGAAGGAGAAGATAATGTGTAATCATTCTGGTTGGAAACCTATTGTGAATGATTTTTAATACCTGAGGATTTTTTTTTTATTTTATTCTGTAAGCAAAAGGAAGCCACTTAAGTTTTATGAAAAAAGGTGTGCTTTAATCATATCAATTTTGATGACTATGGGGAAGATAAATTAGGAGAGACACCAATAAGGAGGGTTATTAGAGTTTAGGAGAGAGGTAATAATTTTTTGAGTTAAAGTGGCTATGGAATGGGTAGATGGATACAGGACATTTGGAAACTTTAAAATGTGGCAACTCATTTGATTTGAGGACAGAAATGAGGAGAAGCTGGATATGATTGTTAGCTTTCAGATTTCTGTGACTGAAAGAATGAAGAAGCTCTCAATAGAAAGAAGAGATCTTGGAAGAATTTAGGAAGAAATAAAAGGAGTTGAGTTCGTGTTGAGTTTAGATACTTGCAGAATATCCATGGGGAGATGTCTTGCAAACATCTTCCTTGAAGATGAGAGTCTGATGTTCAGGAAATATATGAAAGCTTTTTTATATATTTGGAATGATGACTGAAACTCAATGAAATAAATTGGAAAGAGCATAGAACAGCAGGCAATATACCCATATATAAGGAAAAGAACAGGAATGATCCCTCAAGGGTGACTGAGAAAGATCAATTATTTGGACCAGAGAACAAGACTAAGAAAAGGCTGCTTGAATTGATAATCATTGGTGACCTTGTGGAGAATAGTTTTAGACAAATGATAGAGATGGAAGAAAAATTTCAAAAACTCAAGAATAATTAAGTGGGAGGTGACAAAGTGGTAGCAATGATTGTCAATAGTTTTATCTAGGAATCTGTGAAAGGGATGAAAGTAAAAAAAATTAGCTCAGAGGAATGGTAAGATTTTTAAAGATGGGGGAGATCTGTTTATGCTTCTAAGCATCAGGGAAGAAGCCAGTGAATAGAGAGGCAGTAATTTAGGGAGAGAAGTATGATTAAAGAAGTAAGTTCCCAGAGGAAATGAGAACATTGAATTAAAGTCACAAGTAGAGCAATTGGTGTTGGCAAAGAGAGGGATCATTTCATCTTCCAGGACTGGAAAAGAGGAGAATAGAATGGGGGATAATATTGAGATGATTCTATTATTTATTATGATTATTCATTATTTATCATATTACTTCTTTTGGTTTTACTGTTTTCTCTCTCTAACTAGGGCCAAAGTAATAGTTATTTAGATTTCTGGTAACTTTCCTTCCTTTCAAAGCACCTCCCACCCCATTCCCCAGGAACAGTCAGTGAAATAGAATATTGTGTTCAGAGAGGAAACTGAAATCCAGGGAAGGATGCCAGAGTTGTTCTACATTGTGCAGGATTGCTGTGATTTGATATTCCTTTAAGATAAGCCTGGTTGGCTGTCTCTAAGAAAAATTTTAGAGCTTGGTTTGAGGAAAAAAACTGGTACTTCCCTGCCGCCCCCAATGCTGAACCATCCTTACATCTTTGGTGTAAGGCCCTTTTGGTCATAATGAATAATTTTTAGGCTAAGTCTCTGTAATCTCTTTGATGGGATTTTGTTTAAAATCTTTGAGTCATTATTCATAAAGATTTGCCTATAGTTTTCCTTATGTGTTTTATCTTTCCCTAGTTTAGTAATAGTATATTTGTCTCATAAAAGGATTCTAGTAAGTTGCTTTCTTTCTCATATTTTGAGACTAATTTGTGAAGCATGGGACTAATTATTTTTTGAGTTTGATAGAATACTTCTGTGAATCTATCATGACCTTTCTTCCCTCTGCCCTTTGGTAGTTTCTTTCTAACTAGATCTATTTCCTTTTCTGAAATTAGGTTACTTAAAATCTTTATTTGACATTTTAATAGTTTGATGTTTTATATTTTTAAAGTATTCTTCTCTTTTATATTCTCAATTTTGTCAACAAATTATTCTGCTTAATATAGTCTTATTTTTCTGTTCATTTCTTCTGGTTTTGATATTACACCTTACTCATATTCTTGCCTATGATGGTAATTTCCTTGGGAGCTGCATCTCAAAATGACTCAGCCTCCACTCAAACTGGGCAAATCACACTTTGCCAGTCTAAGTTGGTCCCAAGTTACTTTTTTGGGGGAGGAGAATGCTGCAGAATTGGCCTTAGCTGTAAACTAACCTCTTTCCTCCATGCTTAGTGGAAAACCGCAATTCCCTCCCTCCCCCAATATACACCCAATGTCCTGTTCTAGTGACTTGTCTTGCTCTCTTCTATTCCTCAGTTCTCTGGACCTGAAAGTACAAAGAATTACCATGCTGATGCTACGTGGTTGATTTCTATAGTTTGTATCCCTTTGGCTCTGGGAGGGGAGGGTATGTGTGAGATTGAACTCTATTTCAAGCCCATACGTGTGTCCTTTTCCTTTCCCTGCTTTCCTGCGGAGATCAGTTGCAGTCACAAATATTGTAGAAATGTCTGTCTCATCTCTAACAAGCTTCTGCAGTCTAGACTGCTGCCACAGTACTGGTTGAGACTTCCACATCCAGGACTAGCATCTCCACAACACTGGAAAGGGGAAATGAGGAAATCATGGGCTTGGGGTTGGTTTTGTTGCAAGCCTGTGTTTTGGACCCCTGGGTTCTGTTGTTTTTTTCTGAGTCCTTGAGTTATATCCTGTAGGTGCTATGACGATAGTGGATAGTAGAGAAGGGGGTGCTAAGTGAACTTAGGGTAGGCATTAGTTCACTTTTTCAAAAAATTTTTGGGTTCTGAATATCTTAGATGATGCACACAGCTGAAGTAGCTATGTCTTTGGTACATAATTTTTGTTTCAGAGATGTTTGAGACTATGTGGGGAGTTAAAAAGATGTTTTTTTTTTAGGTTTTTACAAGGCAAATGGAGTTAAGTGGCTTGCCCAAGGCCACACAGCTAGGGAATTATTAAGTGTCTGAGACCGGATTTGAACCCAGGTACTCCTGACTCCAGGGCCGGTGCTTTATCCACTGCACCACCCCCCAAAAGATGTTAAGATCTCTATTTTATTGGTAATACGACTCAGAGCTCTACCTATTCCTTTTTTTTTCCCTAGATGGTCACTTTAATAATACATTCTTACATTCTAGAGTTCTGCCAGGCATAGAAAGCAGTTTCACTGATCTATATATTTTTCAGATTCTATTCCTTTCCACCTCCTTTTCTTTTTCCCAATGGAGATATTATGTTCCCTTGTTTAATTCTATCAGCTCATTTAGTTTTATACTTTCTAAAGATCATTGACAGTAGCTAAGCTACCATATTTGCCAGTTTGGAAGTATATTGAGGAAGTTTGTGATCTACAGAAATAGTGCTAGAACCTAAGGAAGGGTATGGGGACCCAAACTACCAGTTCAAACAGGAATTGGGGAAATGAACCCAGAAAGGGAGCTACATGTTTTTAAAATTTTAGTTGGTCAGTAAATTCCCTATGTCTTTTCAGATAAATTATTTCCTCCTCACTGGAATTATTTTCCTTTGTATCTTGAGAATTTCATTTTTGAACCTTTACTATACCCTATATTGAATAATCATATAATTCTTTAACTCTTGCCAAGGTGCATGTACTAAACCTAAATAGATTGTTTTGCTAATGTTAAACTAATATGATCAATTTAGTTAGGTCTTGATAAAAATGAAGAAATAGGGGGCAGCTAGGTGGCGTAGTAGATAAAGCACCAGCCCTGGAGTCAGGATCCCTAGCTGTGTGGCCTTGGGCAAGCCACTTAACCCCGTTTGCTTTACCAAAAAAAAAAAAAAAGAAAGAAAAAAATCTAAAAAAAAAAAATCAGGAGGGATGAGATTTCAGAGAAGCCTGGAAAATAAAAATGAAGAAATAACAGGTTGATTGTTCTGGAAAATAGTTGTATTAAAATAAATGCTGAGGGGACAGCTAAGTGGCACAGTGACTTCGGCCCTGGAGTCAACAGGACCCGAGTTCAAATCCAGCCTCAGACACTTAATAATTGCCTAGCTGTGTGACCTTGGGCAAGTCATTTAACTCCATTGTCTTAATAAAATTAAAATAAATTTGTTGTTTCTTCCTTAAGGATATGATTTCTCTCCCATCACACTCAATTTGGATCAATGTACAACATGGAAACAAAGTAAAGATCAACAAATTTCTTTCTGTGGAGGGGTGGGGGGAGGGAAGTAAGATGGGGGAAAAATTGTAAAATTCAAATAAAATCTTTAATAAAAAATAAAATTAAAGTAAATTAATAAATAAAAAATGCTAAGAAATAGTTCTATTTTTTTAGTTACCTATAGAAGGTCACTCAATGGCTAGAATGCTAAATCTGAAGTCAGGAATATCCGAATTTAAATCTAGCCTCAGTCACTCCTGGCTGTGTGACCCTGGTCAAGATACTTACTCTGTTTGCCTTAATCTGCTGGAGAATGAAATGGCAAACCAATCCATTATCTTTACTAAGAAAACCTCATAATAAGTTGGGAAAAGCTGGACATGATTCAATGACTGAACAACATAGAAATTACTTCTCTGTTACATATTTTTCTTGTTATCTCTCCTGTGGGCTGTCCATATGCACGAATATACTCTGGAATAAACTCTATTTTATCAAGGATTGTCTCCAACATAGGTTTATTTCAACTCTAACAATATGACATAGTAGGATTCTTATGCACTGAGGGAAAGGCAAACTCCCCATGGATATTTGTGGCTATCTTTTAGCAGGTATGACTGACTTTTTAAAAAAATTTTCCTTCCCAAGAATCTACTTACTGACTGATGCCTTGGAAAATAAAGACTTGTGAAGACATTAGAGACTAATTATTTTAAATTGGAAAACAGCCAGCACAAGTTCTAGAAAAATGGGAAGGGCAGCATGTTTCAGTTCTCTGTCTGTGCCTATCTCTATTTAATCTCTGTCTTTTTCTTTCTGTCTCTTAAACTCCCTATCATGGCTAGAAATTTGATACTTATTAAAGGCCAGATTTTCAACCACTGATAAAGGATTTATTTGAAGAATGCAAGCTGCTTGAGATTTTTAGAAAACCTGTATCCAAAGCAAATGGATTATTGGTACCTTTGGGATGGGTATTATGCCTCCAAAAACCTTACAAATGAATTGGATTGGAATGGGGTGGGATTTAGATGGCAGAGTGAAATCAGCAATTGTGCCTCACTCTCCCCTCTAGCAAAACCTTATAAATTCTCATAATCTGTAAATTTCTTTGAAGACTAGCCAGATTCTCTCAATTATACTTGTCAGGTTCCCTTGATCATCAACCTTGTTGAGGTTGAAAAGCTTGCTTTTCCAAATAATTGATTTTTATTCCAGGGTATGTTAAACTAGAAAAGAAAAGAAGCATACTGAATGAATGTTTTAGAAAAACATTGTATGTACTTAAGAGCCAAAGATAATTTTTAAAAATTTATTGTTAATTGTTATTACAAAAACAAGAAAAGCAATTATACCTTGCCTTAAACTGTGATTAGTGAAACTTGCTATATGGGGTGAAATCTCTTGGGATTGTAATTTGATTTGCTCTGATTTTTTTAAAATTCAGTTATAATTATTTTGAATTATTACACTAGTACTCCACCATTCAAGGGAAAACCCATGAGATTCATCCAGAATATTCTATAGGTGGAAGTATATACCTGGGAAAATTGAGAAGACAGTTTTTTTACAAAGGTAATGGCAATAGCTTCTTGTCTTGGTTTCCCTACTGTGCTATGTTTATTTGGAATCTGTTCCATTCAGTTGATTCTGTAGTAGAAATCTCTTGCATGATTGACTCTTCGAAAGGGTATTTATGACTTTTACCTGAAATCTAAGACAATTTTATCTTGGTATATCTATGATAGGTTAGTCTTTGATTTTAAGTTTAGGTCTGAGGGAATAGTTCTGTTACAATCACATCCTTCTTTTTTAAAAATTAATATTTTATAACAGATATTTTTATTAAAATCAGGAAGTATTTCTGAACTATTGTAATAGGATGAAAATATGAAGAATTTGATTTTACTGTCCTGAATTTATGTCCAGCAACTGTCAACTTTCTAGCTCAGGCATCTAAGACTTCTGAGTGAAAGAACAGGATTAGACTAGTTTCAATTGAAAACTAAAAGATATGTGACTGGATTTCAAATGTTTCTTATTGAGTAAAGAATATGCTTAAAGGACTTGTGGTAGCTGTAATTGTTTTAGCAACTTTAGCATTTTTTGCTATGACTGTTAAATGTAACAGAAAAGACCAAGTAAAGATAATGGTGGTATATGATATCTTTTAAATTTTATTCTGGGGGAATAGAGTACTACCAAACTTCTTTCAAGTTTATTTGAATATTCACAAATGCTTATCAATGCAAATGCCTAAATAAACAGGTTTTGTCTATTTTTTTAATTGTCTTTAGAGATAGTCTATAAGGTCTCAAATTGAAAATTTAGAATATAGAATTGTTTTAATTAGTGATCAAATAACTTTTAAAATCATGTTTTTTTTGAAAAATGCACAAATAAAGAAACAAATTGAAGACCAATATTTGTGATTCTCAGCATGACCAAAAATAGAGTACCTTGTCAAACCACCTTATCAAAAGTCTGAGTGAGTTCAATAAGATTTTTAAAGCATTAATCTGACACTTTGGAAAATAAAGGATGTAAAATACTGTCATTTTCTATAAATAAAATATTTTTATGGTTTTATAAATAAAAGCTAACAATTTAGTAGCTTATCTGTCCATGCAGAGACATGGACAGTAATTATAGTATTTGATATTTTCTGTTACTCTTTTTTTTTAAGGTTTTTGCAAGGCAAATGGGGTTAAGTGGCTTGCCCAAGACCACACAGCTAGGCAATTATTAAGTGTCTAAGACCGGATTTGAACTCAGGTACTGCTGACTCCAGGGCTGGTGCTCTATCCACTGCACCACCTAGCCTCCCCTCTGTTAACTCTTTTGGTAGAAATTGGTGCTTATAGTTAATATGAAAATGTAAAAGATGTTCAGTGAATGATCACCCTTGATGGACTTGCTCATTCCATCAGTGCAACAATCAGGGACAATTTGGGGTTCTCTCCAATGGAGAATACCATTTGTATCCAGAGAAACAACTTTGGAATTTGAACAAAGACCAAGGACTATTACCTTTAATTTAGGAAAAAACCCTGATATCTTATTGTCTGATCTTGCTATCTCTTATACTTTATGTTTCTTCCTTAAGGATATGATTTCTCTCTCATCACACTCAGTTTGGATCAATGTATACCATGGAAACAATGTAAAGACTGACAAATTGCCTTCTGTGGGGGGTGAGGGGAAGTAAGTAAGATTAGGGGGAAAATTGTAAAACTCAAAATAAATAAAATCTTTAATAAAGAAAAAAAAGTTCAGTGGAATACTCCAGGGTTCTGTCATTGACCCTATGATGTTTAAATTTTTTGTAGGAGACTTGGATAAACACATGCTCATCAAGTTTGTAGATAACACAATATTTCAAAGTACTACTAACAAACCAAATGATAAAGTCAAGATTCAAAAAGATTCTGATAGTCTAAGGCTGCAGTGTTAAACTCAAATAGAAATGGACCATTAAAGTATATTTAAAGACCATTACTGCCAACATGTTGACTTAGAAAAATCATATTATCATTATCTGTGTTCTATTGGATTTTAATTTCATTAAGTATTTTCCAACTACATTTTAATATGATTTGGCTATTCTTGAGATTGTTGCTAGCTTTGATCCTTAGTCTAGAACACTGGGTGAATTTAATAAAATAGAATTAAATAGGGATTAATGTAAAGACTTTCCCTGGGAATCCCATGAAGTCATCTCCACAAGCAAAAGCTAGAAGAAATCTGGTTAGAGAGCAGTTGTCCAACAAAAAGATGTCAGGATGTATTTAAAATAGAAAAATTAATATTTTTAGAAACATTGTATGTACTGGCTATGAATGTTTCTTAAAAATTAATTGTTATTGTTAACCAACTGTTATTATAACATGCAAAACAATTATATAATACTCTAAACTGTAATCAATGGAACTTCCTATGTAGCATCGAACTGTAATTTGATTTGCTTTGAGTTTTACATTGAAGAATAATTGTTTTTTTCTAAAGTCAGTACTCCACCATTCAAGGAAAATGTTAAAAGCTGCTCAGAGAAATGTTTTCTGGAAATTGCTACTAGTGTATGTTAAGAACTGGGAAGGTTAGGGGCGGCTAGGTGGCGTAATGGGGTGGCCAGGTGGTGTAATGGGGCAGCTAGGTGACACAGTGGATAAAGCACCGGCCCTGGAGTCAGGAGTACCTGGGTTCAAATCTGGCGTCAGACACTTAAAAATTACCTACTGTGTGGCCTTGGGCAAGCCACTTAACCCCATTTGCCTTGCAAAAACCTAAACAAAAAAAAAAGAGAACTGGGAAGGTTGAAAAGACGACTTTCCATGTTAATGACAAGATACTCCTGACTCAGTTTCACATTGTTCTGTTTTCTTTTTGGACAAGAATTTTTCCCTCCTAGTTGATTCTGAGATTGGCTCAATATACTATGAATAATGTAGAACTCTGTTGTATGATTGCCTGTTTTAAAAGGCATTTACAACTCCCATCTGAAACTGACCAGTCAAGGGAATTTTGTCCTGGTTTACTCATAATAGGTCAGTCTGTGACTTTAAGCTTAAATATGAAGAAAGTGTTTTAATTTTATTATGTCAGTATTCTTTTTTTCATAACAATTTTCTTTGGCTGGATCAGAAAAACTGAAAATGTTTTATAATGGATGTCTTTTGTTATAAATAGCAAGCATCTCTGACTTGGAAGTGGGGGGGGTACAAGTTTGAAAGATCCTGTTGCTTTGCTTTTACTCTTAAATTTTTGACCATCTTGTCTCAATTTCTTAATCTGGGTTAACTATGGAAAATCGATTCTTAGACTTGTTCTATCTCCTTGCTTGTTGACCTAATAGTTATGTATTATTGGATAAAATAAGAGATGTAAAATATTACATATTTTCTGTATGATAAGAAGATATAATATGTAGAATATATGCAGACATATGCATACACATATGTATGTATGTATATTTATATCTATATCTATCCTTAGAAGGGAGTAGGATAGAGATGTGATATGATGGAATGTGACATAAAAACTGTAAAAAGTTTTACTCTTAAAAGAGCAGTAAACTTCTCTTTGGAAAAAGCAACATGATTATATTGTTTCTACCTGAGAAGTAGGAAAAAGGTGATTGGCTTTCAAATGTTTCTTTTCAATTGATTCATTTCATTCATTGTGGACAATAATGATGAAGGTTCTAATATATATATATATATGTATATATATATATATATATCTTAAATTTATATCTTAAATAGTATATCTTAAATTTTATCTTGAAAATAATAGGGAACTACTAAATTTCTTGGAATTCAATTTGACTATGCACAGATAGATATCTATCCATACAGATGCCTAAATACATAGGCTTTGGATGTTTTAGTAATAGATTTTTTTATATGTTCTAGTAAGTTTCAGATTTTTATAGTACCTTTCTTTTGATATTTTATTGATCATTGATATAGACTCAAGTTGGATTGAGACTCTCATATAGAGAATTGCTTTTAATTGTTAAGGAACTTTCATTACCATGATTGAATATATAAACATTTGGAAAATAGAAAGAAAATATCAGGATGACTAGAAATAGTAGCCCTCATCAAATCATACAATACATTTTTGCAGTTATATGATCTTTAAAAAACTTCATTTTAGGAAAAAGGTTTCTTTCAATTTAGTGAAGGTTATATTTTAAAAGGATTGGTTGCACATAGCATTTCAGTATGTGTGAGATAGCTAAATAGATGTTAAAAAAAAGGTATGGGGGCAGCTAGGCAGTGCAGTGCAATGGATAGAGCACTGGTCCTGGAGTCAGGAGTACCTGAGTTCAAATCCAGCCTCAGACACTTAATAATTACCTAGCTGTGTGGCCTCGGGCAAGCCACTTAATCCCATTGCCTTGCAAAAAAAATCTATAAAAAAAAGCTTTGCAATATGATCTAATTGATTTAATAAAAGACCAAATTTCAAATTAAAACAATAGTTACTAATTATAACTATACTTTTTTCCATTGTCATCAACTTCTTTTTTAAATTTTCTTTAATTTATTTACACATTACTAAAATATTGTTGTTTAAAAGTAAACATAATACCCCTTCTCCTATAAAAATATAAAACCTCATGAGAAATAAAATGAAAGAGGGAAAAAAATGTGCTTCAGTCTGTGTTCTGATACCATCAGCTCTGTCTTGGGTGAATTACTTTCTTTATCATAAGTCCATCATAAATGTTACTTCCATATTTTTCTACAGTTGCTGTTGCTGATTGTAATTCCCTCTATTCATTCCTCCCCACTACCATTTATCATATTTTCTCTCTCCTTTCACTCTGTCCCTCTTCAAAAATGTGCTGAGTGGTGCAGTGGACAGAGCACTGGCCCTGGAACCAAGAGGCCCCAAGCCCACATCCCACCCCAGAGACCCAGCAACCACCTGCCTTGTGGTCCTGGACAGGCCATTCAATCCCACCACCTTGCAAAAAGAAAATAAAAAAATATTTTATATCTGATTATCCTCTCCTATGATCTACCCTCTCCTCTATCACCCCCATCCCCCTTCCCCTCCCCATCCCCCTTCTCTTCTTTTTCTTTTAGATGTCTATACCCTATTGAGTGTGTATGCTGTTTTCTCTCTGAGCCATTTCTGATGAGAATGAAGGCTCCCTCATTACCCTTCATCTTCCCCCCTTTCATACCATTGCAAAAGCTACATGAAATATCTTTTACATGAAATATCTTAGGCTATTCTACTTCTCCTTTTTCTTACAGCACATTTCCCTTTCACCCAGTGACTCCATTTTTACAATATATTATATATTCAAATTCAGCTTTCTCCTGTGCTTCATCCCTACTCTATTAAATGAGAAGGTTCCTATGAGTTTTATCAGCATCATCTTTCCATGCAGGAATACACTCAGTTCATCATTAAGTCTCTCATAATTTTCCCTTCTTGTTCACCCTCTCTATGTTTCACCTGAGTCCTGTACTTGAAGATCAAACTTTCTGTTCAGCTCTGGTTGTTTCAACAGGAACATTTGAAATTCCCCCATCACATTGAAAATCCATCTTTTCCCCTGAAAGAGGATGTTCAGTTTTTGCTGTGTAGTTGATTCTTGGTTGCATTCCAGGCTCTTTTGCCTTCTGGAATATTATATTCCAAGTCCTATGAGCCCTTATGTAAATGCTTCTAAGTCCTGGGTAATCCTGACTGTGGCTCCATGATATTTGAATTATGTCCTTCTGGCTGCTTGTAATATTTTCTCTTTGACTTGGGAGTTCTGGAACTTGGCTATAATATTCCTGGGGGTTATCTTTTGGATCTCTTTCAGTAGGAGATTGGTGGATTCTCTCAACTTCTATTTTACCTTCTGCTTCTTCTAGGATATCAGGGCAACTTTCCTGTAGAAATTCTTTAAAAATGAGGTCAAGGCTCTTTTCTTGATCATGATAAGTAATTTTTAAATTATCCTTCCTGGATCTGTTTTCCAGATCAGTTTTTTTTAATGAGATATTTCACATTTTCTTCTAGTTTTTCATTCTTTTGGTGTTGAATTATTGTGTCTTAATTTCTCATAAAGTCATCAGCTTCCTTTAGCTCCATTCTATATCTGAAGGATTTGTTTTCCTTGGAGAGCTTTTTTATCTTCTTTTCCATCTGGCCAGTTCTGCTTTTCTAAAGCCTTCTTCTCCTCAATAACTTTGAACTGTTTTATCCATTTGACATTGTTTTTGGATCTCCTTGACTAAGCTGTTGACTTCATTTACATGTTTTTCCTGCATATCTCTCACTTCTCTTCACAATTTTTTCTCTACCTCCCTTACTTGATTTTCAAAATCTTTTTTTGAGCTCTATTATAGCCTGAGCCCAACTTCTGTATTTTGTGGAGTCTTTAGACACAGAAGCTTGGACTTTCCCATCTTCAGATTGTGTATTTTGGTTTTCCATGGGACCAAAGGCATTGTCTATAGTCAGGTTCCTTTTTTTTCTATTTACTCATTTCCCCAGCCTGTGCCTGGTTTTGGGGTGCTTCCTGAGTTTTTGAGTATTATTGGGACACCCCCACAAGGACCTCAGTATGTGAGGCTCTGACTGCTCTCCTGGTCTGTTGAATGGCCACAAGCTCACCTCTCTGGGGCCCAGACTGTGACAAGGGTCTGAATGTGGTCAAAACTCCAGAGTCCTGTCCTAGAGACAGAGGACAGACCTCGACAGTCTCCCTCCACTCCCTTACCTTTCCTGGGCTGAGCACTCAAGGAGCAGCTGCTGGGTGCCTCCTGCTGGGAGGCTACACAGGCCTGCTTCCATTTCGTGGGATCTGGGCTGCACTGAGGGCCCCGGCTGTGCTGAGGTGGGCCCTGCTGATCTTCATAGTTGTGCTTAAAGTCTGCCTCTTTGATGCAGAAAAACCAGTCATGCAACCATGACCCCAGGTCTCTTGGATCCAAGAATGAGTGGTTTAAGTCATTGAAAGAGTGTAGCTCATGAAGCCAAGAAGTCCAGAGGGAATAGCAGCAGAATAGACTATATTGACAGTTTAGATTGTCAATACTTCCACTTTTAAATGTTATTCATTTTCCTCCTAGACCAGGTCAGCAAATGCTAGCTGCAGGAGGTCCATTCTAGGACCCACCTCCTCAGCCCAGCTGTGCCTAGTCCTGCCTCTTCATTGTCCAATCACCTTAGGGTGTAGGCACAAGTGCCTTTACTTTTTTTAAAAAATGAAGTTTCAAATCATTAAAAATTTTTATCTTATTTTCTGAGGTGTTCTTAAATTGAAGATTTTTTTTGTTTGCGGTCTCTCACTCTGATAATGTCAACAGATTATCGCCCCCCCTTTTTTTACAAAGTCTGATTCTTCTTCAAGTTTATGGATAATATCCATCTCATAGACAGAGTTCAAGTACATACAGATAGAAGAAACGGTATGTAAAAAACTGATATTTTTCTTTTTTTTTAGGCTTTTGTAAGGCTATAGGGTTAAATGGTTTGCCCAAGGTCACACAGCTAGGTAATTATTTAAGTGTCTGAGGCTGGATTTGAACTCAGGTTCTCCTGACTCCAGGGCCAGTGCTCCATCCAGTGCTCCACCTAGCCACTCCAAGACTGATATTTTTCAAACTTTTAGATGAATTCTGGGTAGCTTAATTTGATGTCCTTCTTACAGATAGATTGTTTATAAGGTCAATTCTATAAGGTTTGAACTGGCTTTCAACACTTGAACTAATTACTGCAGAACAAATGTGATTAAATTTTGTCAGATTCTATTGAGTTACACTAACCTGCTGTTACTAGCAGGTTTAAGTAGCATTATTTAGGGAAACCTTTATGAGTAACTTGGAACCTTGGAAGTAGATCTACTTGTAGGAATATCTCTCCAAAACTGCCCTAGGAACAAGGCATAATTTTGGTATTATTATTAATAAAAGCACAATTAAGGATATGGATTCAAAGGTGCAAGTTTCTGAGTTAAAATGAATTGAACTGGACATTTTGTGAACAGTGGTCAAGAACAGACCATTTTAGAAGCAGAATTTCCAAGAGAAAATGTTTTCTAAAATCAAATGACTTTATATGGTAGTCAACTGTTGACTTCTAACAACAAATTTCATTGTATCAAGGGTCACTGGGTGTGCCAATAGCCTGGAGAGGGGAAGATTAGCTTTGCTTTTCTGGAGATCTTTAGCAGAATTGAAAAGGCTCTTCTTTTAATGGAATATCTGATATCTAGCTCCTCTGTCCCAATCTGAGTTGACCCCCATATGGTAAACCTCCCCTTCCTTCTTTGATTGGACAAACTTGGGGGTTGATTCTCTAGCCAGAGTCCCATGCACACCTGAGTAATCAGCAAACAGAGAAAAATGAATAAATGTGTATGCTTTGCTCTTTCTTAAGGCCAAATTCTAGAGGTTAATATTTGTCCCTTATTAGGTTATTGCATCTTTAATTTAATTATTATTTTTAAGGTCATATTCATAGAGGAACAGTTCTCACAACTAAACCAAAAATGACAGGATAAGAGATGATATTTAAATGAACATTAGCTAAATGTTGCTCATATGTGTTTGACCAAACCTGTAATATTTCTTCAGTTCTTATGGGGAATTAGGAAAGGTTTTGGAGATTATTAAACATCTCACTGAATCAAAAGACATTCTGAAAACTGTATGCTAATAACTTATCAATTTGTTTTTGCTTCGCTGTTGAATTAAATGTCTCTTAATACCTGTATTTGCCTATGGAGATACTTGTCAATAGGATGTACATGATGATGACATCAAGGGAAGTGATATTATGATTAGCACATGAATTGGGTTTGAGTTAGGAGGTGCTGTGCAAAGTTACTAGTCTCACTTTCTCCTCTAGAGTAATCTGGGTCTAGTGGTTGGATATGGATCAGGAGGAGTATAGATGGCCTTGGATGTGAGGCAGTCAGGGTTAAGTGACTTGCCCAAGGACACACATTTAGTAAGTGTCCAGTGTCTGAGTCTGAATTCAAATTCATGTCCTGACACCAATGTCAGTCTCCATCCATTACACCATCTAGCATGTACATAAACATGGTCAATTTATATATGTGTGTGTTTGTGTGTTATGTGTATCTATGACCACAAACAGGAAATGTCAGAAGAGGATTTCTAGTATTTTCATTTGCTTGAGACAATGAGTTACATCTCTAGGTAGATTTTGCAGTTAATGACAGAAGAATTTATGATTTACTTTTATTATCCCAATTTAATTGAGACATCAACTATAACCCTGGTACTATCTGGATAGTTTCTATTCTGTTTGTCTACAAATTCCAGTTATTAGTATTTGCTGGTCAGTTAATTTTACCCATTGTAACTTTTCCCCTTTTGCTATATTTCTTTGATGTGTAGATCTCTGCCTTTCCCTTTGTTCTCTGTAAAATCCCAGTATATCCAAATAGGTGATGTAACTAAGGACTATTTAAGGTTCCTGAAAATATTATTTGGGACCTAGTGATTTTTGTGTGACAGAAGATTGTGCTCTGAATATATATATATATATATATATATATATATATATATATATATACATATATATATAATAAACTAGTTATTAAAATATTTTTCATATTGATAAGTTTGATAGCAGTACCTATCAATGAATACTTGGAAAATTTTATGTTAATTATCTATGTCTGTCTGTCTATCTATCTATTTATCTATCTATCCATCATGCTTTTGGTCTTCTTTCAAAATGAAGGACAAATACTATTATTATTATCATGCTTTGAGGTTTACAAAATATTTTCCTTAAAATACTACTATGAAGGAGTTAATCCAAGTATTTAGGGATGTAGGACTGGAGAGAGATGTGTATCTGTGATTTCACCTACCCATTCCCTTTAAGTTTTACAGAGTTATTTGGGGCCCCAGAGGGGCTAAATGATTTGACTGGAGTCATTCAATCTTACTGAAAGCGGGA
This sequence comes from Macrotis lagotis, assembly GCF_037893015.1. NCBI lineage: Eukaryota > Metazoa > Chordata > Mammalia > Peramelemorphia > Peramelidae > Macrotis > Macrotis lagotis. The sequence continues at coordinate 502,076,327 of NC_133658.1, forward strand.
CTTTCTTCCAGGTCTTGCTGATTTTCTATACACTATGCCATGTTGATAGTATTATCATATTGACTTTATAGATGAATAAACTAAGGCAAAGATAATTAGGGTCATATAGCTGGTAATGGCAAAGCTGGGACTTGAATTCAGGTATTCTTAACTTCAAATTTAATATTCTTTCCAATCTTTCTATACTCATTCCTTATATTTACTGAATAGAACCTTTTTTATTTAGTTTATAATAATCTTTTATTTAGTTTATGTAACCTCCAAGAAACATGAAATAAATACTCTTTTTTGTAAAATTAACAGTTATAGCCAATAACAATTGCCTGATATAGTGGATGTTTTGTTATTAGCGGATTTTAAAACAATTGAATGATAACTTCTAGAGAGATCCTGAGATTATATATCTCTGAATTTAAACACTGGGTTTAATCCTGTGATGCCCAGAATGACTAGGAACAACTTTGAAGTCTTAATCCCTTAAATTAGAGGAGGATATTTAGGTCCATTGGGGTCAAGTTATTTACTCAAGGTCACACAAACCATCTTCTCAAAGCACTTTTTTTTTTAAAAAGGAGGATTAGTGTAAAGATTTCCTAAGAGATAGCTTGAATATATTTAAAGAACTATATGACAAAACCATGGAGGTATCTGGAGAGGTACAAAAGACTGGAGATTATTCATTGCAAAGGTTTGGCTTATACAGCTTGGTTCAAATATGGTTATTTTGAGTTATTCTAATATATTAGAGGAGAAAATATGGAAACTATGGAAAACTATGTGACTCAGTGATCTATTATTCTCAGTCTGGCTTGTAAATCAGTGTGGAGGAGGTATCACATAGTTTGCAGCTTTTTGTATTACCTGCTATCTGTCACATACCAGATCATTCCCTATTAAACATCTCCTATAAGCAATTGAGGGGGAGCTGAAATCAAAGGCTACTGAGCTTTTGGTGATGTGGATCTATCCAAATAGTCTTTATCTCATTAATGTGAAATGAAAGTTTATCATTAAAATTGATTTCATCTTGAATCCCTTGCTGATCACTATCAGCCTGTCAAAGTGTTGCTACTTTTAAGTTGCTTTTAATAAACTATTTTTACTGAGTTTTGCCTCATTAATCAAAAACTTGAGCAAAGGATTTTCCTTTTAATAAATGGTTGGTTACTAGAGACTTTTGAGGACTTTAACTCCTGGCAATCACTGTGGGTGGATCTATTCTACCCCTTTGACATAGTAGTCAGGCACTGCCTCCTTCTGGGTGATTAACTAAACCATGGAATACCTGAGAATTTAGCTTCCCAAAATTCAGGATATGTCCAAAATCCATGTTGTGATTTTTTTTCATTTTTGCATGAAGAAGTAAAGACAAAAAGAAAGTGAGCAGGAGAGAGAGAGTAGGAGGAGGGAGCCCACAGGAATTGTAGGTAGACAATTCAGTAAGGAACAGGAGACCTGAATCTCCTATATCCTTCTGGGTAGAAAAGCTGTAATAACTTGGGAAAAGTCCTGCTGGATATATCCCACCCCACTGTGTGACTGGCAGTGGGAAACTGCTATCTAAGGCTGCTCCTAGTCTGAAAAGCCTTAGGGACAGTTAGGAGAGCGTGGGGACTATTTCATGGACAGAAGGAATTGATCAAATTCTGGGTTAGTTGAAAGGGAAAAAAACCCACAGGAATGCCACTCTGCATCTTTAAAAATGAATTTATTGATAATACTGGGTTCTCCTTTTTAAAGTGCTAATACTAAATAGTCCTATGATATACTGAGATTTAAATATTGCAATTAGCTATCATAAATTGGAATTTGATTTGGGCCTGAAACTAAATCATACTTTGATCTCATTTATAGTGAAATGTAATCTCCTATGAATAATTTTGGTAAATAAGAATAATGTAAAATACATTCATTGTTTAGCATTTGTGCAAAGAAAAATTTTTTTTAAATGGAAGAAAATACATAGACCAGAGAAACCTAAATGTTACACTCTTGTCTCAGAGGATTTATTTACTGTGTGATCTTAAAACAAGTTGCTTTATCTCAGTTTATTAATTTGTAAAGTGGACAATAGTAGTGTCTACCTCAAGGTTTGTTGGGCAAATATAATGATTGAAAAGTATCCAATTCATTATGTTCTAAATAGTATTTACAACATGATAAATTCTCTTTTAATCTGGATACATTTGGATTATTGATTCAATTGTTAAAAGAATGATGTAAAATGTTATAAAATTGTTTATTTAGGAATATAATAGATATTGATAATATTTTTACTGTAAATTTGGTATAGCAAAGATCTCTTTAATATGTCCCTTTCTGTCAAATTAAGAGCTCTAAGATTTTACTGGACCTATTAACAGTTTAAAGTGATGAACTCTTGCATCAAACTGGCAACTGTAGAAACTTCTATACTTTGCCTTTTTGCTGATTGACACTTTAATGAACTCTGTTTTGCATTAGTGCCTTTCAAAACTGTGAGGATTAAAAGTTTAAAAGACACATAATAGAATGAATGTTTTTCTGTGTAAGGTAATTTAACTAAAATACGATAAAAAAAACTAACATAATTTGTCATCTGACTGATAAATGTTTTGTTTCTTGGTTTAAATTCATGATTGTGAATATTATTATTATGTTTCTCAATTTTCTTATATGTAAATTGTGAGGAACCATTTTTTTTTCTTAGTTTTTGCAAGGCAATGGGGTTAAGTGGCTTGCCCAAGGCCACACAGCTAGGTAATTATTAAGTGTCTGAGGCGGGATTTGAACTCAGGTACTCCTGACTGCAGGGCTGGTGCTCTACCCATTGTGGCACCTAAGTGCCCCAAAGATTTCTTTTTGCCTTAAGGACTTAAGAGCTCTATCTATTAGTCTACTGTTGCATAGCTCTGTTAGCCTACTTTTGTATAGCAATTGACCTGAGTTTTTGAGAGATTATCATATATTAACAATATATGATATGAAATTCTAATATATAGAATTTAAAAATATGATTATTTTCTTGCTTTCTAATGATTCCTTTTCATATTGATGAATTTAAAACCTTGAGGAGAAGACAAAAGGAAGGAAGGAAAGGATGTTGAGTAAACTTTTAATGGCCTGGTAAATTTTTGTAATTGCAATATCATGAGAGTCTATATCTATCCCTATACTGTGGAAATTGTGAAATATTGTGGAAATTGCTTTCTGAAGCAAAATTTTGTGGAATTGCAATCTGATATTATTTGAAGTTTTAACTTTAGACATGATTGTCTGCATTGTCATGAAGTCAGTAATCCGAGATTCAAGGGGGGGGAATGATTAAAAGGAGCAAAATCTGGGAACCTCTATGGGTGGATATCTATCCTTGGAAAAGTTTGAGGAGATGAATTTAGTATGGTTGAAAGGAGGATCTTTTTGATTCATTTTCTCCATGGAGTATCACAAACCAGGTCAATACCTAATTTTTTGAATGGGAATATTTCTCACCTAGTTAATCCAAGTCTGACAATGATATCCTGTGAATTAGGTAGAACTTTGCTATGTAATTAACTGTTCCAAAAAAAACTTAACAATGACTGTTGCCAGAAATCAAAACAGAAATAAGGATGCTTTATCCTGGTGTACCTATGCTGTGTTATTCTGTGCCTTTAGATTTAGGCCTGAAAGATCAATTTTGATGCTCTTATAACTATGTTTCTCCTTCCTTTCATAGAAAATTTCTATTATCAGGGCAGGTAGGCCATGAAAGTTTGTCATTGCAATACTAATATATTTATTATTAGAGTAATACAAAAGCATCTGTTTTACTATAACAAATTGCAAGTGGGAAATACTCTACTGTTTTCAGTCAGAATTTATAGTCATTCCATATTCTAATGAAGAATAAATTAGTGCTTGAACTTGTCATATGCATAAAATTAAGTCCCTGAAATATCTCATTCTTTCAGAATAATATGGGAATAATTAGATAAAGATAAAGAAGTTTGTAAAACCAAGATACACCTATTTGTAAGGTTTAAGTCAGAAATCTCTTCTGTTTTGTTTTAAGGAATAGAAATTTAATGCAGTTATATTAAAGAGTAACTTATAAACTATCTATGCTATTCCAATGGGAGATCTGGTTTTATTTAGGTTTGTTATTTAATATGGTATTAAAACCTATCTATAGAGCATATCCAGAAATGCATGCAAACTATTCAAGAATTACCTAACAATTGAACATGTCTTTGTTCTCTCTATATAATTTGGAATTCATTACTTAGTGTATTTATAATCCTTTTGTTGTTTGTTACATTTCAATAAGCATCTTTTAAGCAAGTTCATCTGTGTAGTTTTTGAACCTGGGAATAAAAACATTTACTTACAATAAGGGCTAGTAGCTCAGTATTCAAGTATAGGAGACTAGATCCTTAAAGTATTTCCTCCTAATGGGAGAATCAGGAGTGGAAAACTTTGAGAAAGCAGTATGGTATAACTTTTGAACATGTTATAAGTTCTAAAAGTTGGGTTTAGGCCTTTTACATGCAAAATTGCACTGAAGATATAAATGTCAAATGGTAAGAATTAATTGAAAATCTTCTAAAGTTTCAGGTTATGTATTTATACTTTGCTATTATTCTTATTGCTCTATTACTAAGACCAGAAACATGAAATTTGAGTTTTTTTAATCACTTGATTGATTATTGAAAGTTCTTACTGACAGATTTTTAGTAGAATTAATTAGGAATCTCTGCAAGTGATCAGGAACTAGGACTGAAAATCCATTGGAAGGGGACCACTTCAGAGTTGTCCTAAGAACAAAGCCTACTTTGGAATGTTATGGGGAAGATGTTTCGAAGGATCAGACAATTACATGAGGAATCTGGGATTCAAGAAGAAATGTACTATCTGACTGAAGATTGGGAGTGGTTACAAAGAAAACTGATGTGAATTAATATTGATGATTATTATTGTATTTTTTTGTTTCATCTACTTATGTTTACTGTTTTTTTAATGTCTTTGCTGATATGTATATGATGGACCCTCTAAATGACTTGATCTGAAACCTGTCTTAGTTTTCATACAGAGTTTATTTAATAAGGTTTGTTTGCTTGAGGGATACATGAGATTTTGATTTGTGTGTCTAAGTTTATTTGATTTTATGACACTGATGGAAACATGAGATTATGGTTTGTGATGCTTGTTGCTTATTTTTTGTTGTAATTATAAGTTTTCTAGCTTATAATCACTAATGCTTGTTCAAATTGATTTGGCATATGCAACAGAGATAAGGATGATGTAGTTGAGGATAAATGAGTGATACAAAATCAAATGTGGTTCTGTATCATATACATTTTGTTTTTGCCACTTACATATTTTATACTAAATGGGGGAATGAATGAAAGTTATATTTTTTCCAGTTCAATGAATCCATTGTTCCCAGTTCTGCTTGTAAATTAGTGTTGAGGGAAGTTCTGTTGAGGGAGGCTTTTGCATTATCTGCTCTCTCTCCTGTACCAGGTCACATCCTACCTGTTAAATATCACATATAGGCAATTGGGGAGGATCTAGGATGCAATGATTGCTCCTCTTTTTCTGATGTGGACCTATTCAAATTATCTTTATCTCATTATGAAAGTAATCGGTAAAAGCTGACCCTATCTTGAATGTCTTGCTGATCTCTTAGTGATCAACCCATCAATTTGTTGCTACCTTGATGTAGTTTTTTAAAAAAACTTTTTTTTCTTTAGTGTTGCCTCATTAATCATGGCGAAAGCCCAAACAAGGAATTTTCCTTTTAACAATACCTTCAACTGAATTGCAAATATATAAAAGTTAATTTTTTTTTTGTACAGTAGTTTTTGCCATTGGCAAGGTTAGATGACTTCCAGAATCTCTTCTATCTTCAGTGCTATGATTCCATGATCCTGGGCACTTTGAATTGTGCATTATCTATTTTGGTCTCTTTCTTTTACTTGTAAAGGTATATTTTATTTTGTGCTTTAGAGGTACAGAATCAGATATGCATTCTCATTTGCTTGATTACACACATTTGTTTTAAGAACAGTTTCTACACAGGGTAGGGGAATGGGAGAGGTGAGTTAATGAGTGGTTTTAGATGTTATTTTCTTTGGGAATTTTTTTGGCAAGGTAATGGGGTTAAGTGATTTGCCCAAGGTTACACAGCTAAGTAAGTAAGTAATAAGTGTCTGAGGTTGTATTTGAACTCAAGTCCTCCTGACTCTATCCAATGGTCTATTCACTGCACCACCTAGCTGCTCCATGATAGATGTTTAAAAAAAACCCATAGATGCAATCATCTTCAGGATGCAAAATGCAGAAGGGGATACAAATAAAATAATTTTGTTACTACTTTGTTAAACTTGTAAAACAATATGTATATTTATTTCAAAATTAATATTAACAGAAGTTCAATTCCTTATACTATCCTTATTTTTTGTATCTTGAAATATTTGTTGTTGATAAAGTTTCAATAAAAAATAAAAATGCTATGCTGCCTTTCTTAAAACAACAAAAATGACAAACTCAAACATTGTTAAGTGTATTATATCATAAAAAATATGGGATGACAAAAGAGATGTGATGGGAAACATATAATAACTGGTCCTGGGTGAGAAATGTATAATGACAGGACACATTTCTATTTTGCATATTAATATTTTTATATGATTGAAACTAATGATTTTTGTTGTATTTGACAATTTCTGAGGCATAAAGGCTCACAATAAAAATTTAACAACTACTCCCTGCCTTCAGTACACTCTTGAAAAAGATGGTGTTGGCAGTTTGGGTTGAAAAAGATTATGATAATATAATTGTTCTTAAATTTAATTGAGTAGGTTTGTCCTCTTTTACATATTCTCTTCAGACTATATTTATTTTTTCATCCAAAACTTCATTTGATGTTAGTTTTAACCTGATTTGACATTGTGCTAAAACTATGTTGCCAAATTCAAATAGAAATATAGGGGGCATCTATCCTTTCATGAGGATCCTTGCAGGCATTATATTGACATAGTTTTAAAAGATAATGTTATCTATATTTAGTGTATTATTTATTTTGTTAAATATTTACCAATTAATTTTAATTTGATTTGGGTGTCAGGAATGTTTCTACAGTGTTCAACAATTTCCTAGATTAGGGCTGTCCAAAATGCCCCTGCAGTGCAATTTTATACAGTCCCTTGGTGGTTTACTAAATGCTTTAGTAAATGAAGCCAAGCTACCTTAGAGCTCTCACTAAAATGGCAAATCTATTGTCTATTGTTTCAATAAAAAACTTTTAAAAGTTAGACTGGACAGCCCTGCCCTAGGTAGCTGAACCTGGATGATATAGTGAATTGTGGCATTTCTAAAACTCAAAACATTAGTTGTTTAGTTGTGTTAACCTTTAATTATCCTTTGATAGAAATCATGCCTATATATGATTTAAAAACCCTTAATTTGTGATAAAATGTCCTGAAATCTGTTATACTTTGAATTTTTTTTGTATTTTTGCTATATGTAAAGGATCAATATGTTGTTGCAGACACAAAGTAGTATCAGTCACTATCCTTGATGGAACCCCTTATAATTGGGATGGTATAATAATATCAATTATTTATAAAAACATACATTTATAACATACTCTGGGATTGCAAGTACTTTCTTTACAACAAGCCTATGAAATTTCAACTAATAATACATTGCTATATATATGTTGAGTATCAAATGAATAATACAGACAACAAGTGCTATAAGAGAATAGAATGAGGAAAGGCCAAAATGTTTATAACTGAGGATCAAGCAAACTGCTTGTGGGCACCAAGGTACCAACAAAATTCTGTTGGGAACCAGATTGAAATGTAATTAGAAAAAGTTTAATAAAATAAGCAAAAATATAATACAACACAAACAAGGTTAAATTGTGTTTTTTGAAGTCAATAAGCTGTCAGCAGGAAACCATTTCTATTTGACTATGACACTACTAGATTACAGAGGAGTTAGGACTTTAGGTCCCAAAGGAAGAGTAAAAAAAGTAGATAGAAATAGAGGAATGAAGGTGCTGAGATAGAGAAATGGAATTCCATGCTAGAAAAATTATTTATCCTTGAAAAGACCCAAAGTATTCTTTGCAAAGCATGTCTTAGGCAAAGTAGAATAAGGTAGAATTTTGTTTTTAATTAAATTTTTTTTTTCAGTTAGCAATCACTTATTTTCTTTCCCTCTCATACTTACCTTCTGCATATCCAATAGGGAAAAAAGGAAAGACAGAATCTTTCTAATTAGTATGCATAGTTAAGCAAAATAAATATCGATATCCAAAAATGTTTATCTCATTCTATTTGTAGTCCATCACCTCTGTCAGGAGATGGGTAGTATTCAGAATTGCCAGTCCTTTGGAATCATGGTTGGTCATTTCATTGTTCAGAATTCTTAAATCTTCCAAAGTTATTTGGCTTTAAAATGGTGTTGTTATAGTATGTTTCCTTGGTTCTATTCACTTCATTCTGATTTAATTAATATAGGTATTCCCAAGTTTCTCTGACTCTCTCCTCTCTCCACTTTCATCTTTTCTTAAGACAAAAGTATTCTATTGCATTAATGACAAGTTTTCAAAAGTTGAAGATAGTTTAAAGAGAGTGATTCATTTAGTGAATGTCCAAAAGCAAATTAAATAAAATTTTCCTAGCCTTTAAGGAATTTATGTTTAGGTTTTGATGTTATATATTTTTTTATTTGTTTTGGAGCAGACCAATGAACTCCCTGCATCAATCTTAAAACTCATACTGGAATATGGAGAGATTGCTGGGATTACAAAACTAGCATGCCTCATGTACTATCAGTTTTTTCTATTTACTATGTTATAGTTACCTCTCAATTTAGCAATGTTCTTCATGTCTCAATTTTTGTGAATAAGCAATTTATTTTTGCAGTTCAGTCAACTTTTTGTATTTGAGGTTTTCATTGACAAAAATACTGGAGTAGTTTGCTATTTCCTTCTCCATCTCATTTTAGAGATAAGGAAACTGAGGCAAAGAGGGTTAAGTGATATGTCTAGGGTCACACAGCTAGTGTCTGAAGCTAGATTTGAACTCAAGGCATTATATCCACTGCCCCACTGAGGTGTTCTTTAAAAGTTGTTTAAACGTTTAATATAATTCTGGAAGTCCAGTAGGACCAAGGCACGTTTCTTTGGTAATTCCTTTACAGTTAGTTTTATTTCCCTTTCTGAGAATGGATTATTAAGGTCTCTATTTGATCTTCTGATAGATATTTTTAAAGGTAATATTCCATTTCTTATTCTTGGGTTTTTAACCATAAAACTGTAGGCTCATAATTATTCTTTTTTTATTCTTGTTTTATTGTATTTTTTTTTTTTGCCGATTTGATTTTCTTCTCTTTTCTTCTTAACCATGTTGGTGGTAAGCTCTTGTTAGTATTTCGAAAGCTTTTAATTTTATATGTTTAAAGTTTTCCATTTATCTATTTTACTGCAAATTTTAGCTATCTGTTCTCATGCTTTTTTGTGCTTGTTAGTTTCTAATTTTTAAAAATTTACATTCGATTCATTAATGTTTTTCTTTTTCATTTTGTAAAAGTATGTTTTAATGATATAAGTTTTTTCCATAAGGACTTACTGTAATTCAATTTTTTTTTCTTTAAAAACTTAAATGCTAAGGTATTTGAAGCATATAAATTTAATATTTATATTGGTTTCTGGACTATAGTTTCTTTCAGCATAATGTTATTTTCTTGGCTATCTCTACATCATGAATTTTGCTTTTGCTTTGTCTAATTACATTACTGAAAATTTTGCTTTTTTTGGATTCACTTGATGCCTAATAAATTTTGTTCCTACCTCTCATTTTTATTCTGTATATATGTCTTTGCTTTTTAGGTATGCTTCTTGTAAGCAACTGATTGTGCGATTTTGTTTTCTTATTCTTTCCCCTCATTTTATTGTATTGTTTAATTCAATCACATTTAAAGTTGTCTTTAGTATTGCTTTTTTCTTTAATTGGGCAGTTTCTTTTGGTTGTTTCTCTTCCTCTTTTAATATAATACTTAGTCTCTGCAATTATTTTTGTTTAACCTACCTTGATACAACCCTATTAGAATAGTATAGTCTCTATTCCCCTCATCTTCAACCCTTATCTCTCTTGTTTGTTACCTCCTTTCCTTAGTTTTTGAGTTTTGCTTAACTTACTGATTCATTTTTTCTTCCTTAATTTCCCTTTATAATATAATACTTCTCCTTTTCCTCCTTTTTTCTCTCATTAATTATTAATTTAATAATTAATTAAAATTCTCCCTCTCCTCTTTTATTTATTTAAAATATTTTGTACCCTTTCCATAAAGAATTTATTGATCTTGTTTACTTTTTTTTTTCCAGTTTTTGCAAGGCAATGGAGTTAAGTGGCTTGCCCAAGACCACACAGCTAGGTAATTATTAAGTGTCTGAGGTTGGATTTGAATTCAGGTACTCCTGACTCCAGGGCTGGTGCTCTATCCACTGCACCACCCAGTCACCCCTCTTGTTTACTTTTTAAAATTCTATTCCCTTTCTGTCTAGTCTAAACTTTTTTTAAAAAAAAGTCTTTGTACTAGTTTAGTCTCTTTGTGTTCCTCATTTTAAAGTACTAATTTTAAGTTCCTTTTTTCTTAATCAGTTTCTATGTTATTGATTTGTAGACCTTAACAACCCTTTTTTCCTTTTGTGCCTCACTCTTAAATGTCTCAATTCTTAAATTTTTTCTTGTTTCTGATACCATTCAGACCCTAATAGGAGCGATCTCTGCTATCTCTTTCTTTTTTCCCTATTTCAAACTCTCTCTTTGTCACTTTATCTGAGAGTTATTTTCCTTTTACTAATTATCATTGGGTTGTTTAGACTACATTATACATTCGCCTCTTTTACCTCCCATCTCTGCTTTATGCATCTTCTTATTCTGTACTTTAATGGGCCAGCTAGGTGGTGCAGTGGATAAAGCACTAGACCTGGAGTCAGGAGAACCTGAATTCAGATCTGGTCCCAAAACACTTGACACTAGCTGTGTGAACCTGGGTAAACCACTTAATCCTTAGTGCTTTGCATCCAGGGCCAAGTCTAGTCCTGAATCATATCTGGTAATTTTACTGAAGGAGAAATATTTGTCTACCCTTTCCTGTAATGTTGAGGAACTAGTCTAGCACTTCGGTGGGCCTCAGACTCTCTCTTTCTCTCCATCATTTATTCTAACCCTCTTCTCAAATGTAAATTCACCAAGATAATAACAATCTCAACCCCTTCCCCCTACTGTTCCTTCATCTGTCTGGCTCTTAGCTTCCAAGGTGGATGCTTCACTCCAGTCCCTTTTGGGTAGGTTACTCCTTGACCCCCTCCACCTGACTCCACCCTGCATAGGAGGTGGGTTAGACTCCTTATAAAGGTTTGGTCAATATCTTCCTCCTTGCTGGATCCAGGTGGATCTGAGCCCAGTCACTTCTTGTGGCTGTTTCCTTTTCCTTTCCTTTTTCCTTTTTTAACTGTCTTAGCTGTTAACTTTTCTGAACTTTTTTTTTTGGTTTTTTTTACAAGGCAAATGGGGTTAAGTGGCTTACCCAAGGCCACACAGCTAGGCAATTATTAAGTGTCTGAGTTCAAATTTGAACTCAGGTACTCCTGACTCTAGGGCTGTGACACCTAGCCACCCCCTTTACCTGAACTTTTAAAGTTACTCTGAACCTTTTGCAGTACCTACCTGTGTGTACCTTATCTCCCTCAGTCAGAGATGGTGAGTTCTTCACTCAAATGAACCACAGCTGCTCCCTTCATATTTACCCTACCCCAAATACAATGGCAAAAATTAGATTCCGATGGATCTAGAGGGTTTAAGAAGAGAAAATGAGTCTAGTGACAGCACAACACTTCCTCACTCAAATCCAATTCACTTGTTTGTTATGGTTTGACCTCTCTATTGTCATGGTCTTCAAGAATGAAGGGCAAAACAACAACAGCTTAACCTCACCAAGTACACTAATTCATCTGTAAGATGGCTATTGTAAGATTTTGTCCATAGTTTATTAGCCTTGTTTCTCCACTGTCACTTCTGTTTCTTTAAGTTCTAGTTTTATTTTTATCTCTTTATATATATATATATATATATATATATATGTATATATATATATATTTTATAAAGAAATTGCTTAATTCTCCTTTTGTTGTTTCTTTTTAAAAATATACATGGATATCTTTCTTACTTTATTTTCCTCTTGTTCTGGAGATGGAGTAGCTCATTGCACTACTTGTCTTTCTTGGGTAGTTGTATATTTCTATTACTGAAGTTCTTACAAGTCAAATACTCTGCTCATTTCTTTTGTTGCTAAGAATTCATTAAATACATTTCATTTAGTATCTATCTTTTTACATTGATGATTAAGTCCAAGTTTGCAGGATATGCCATTTGGGACTGTATATTAAGATTTTTTTTTTTTTTTTTTGCTTTTGGGAATTCATTTTAAAATTCCCTTTTATTTATTTATTTTTTAATTGTGAAGAAGGTCTGGACAGCTAGGTGGTGCTCTGGAAGCAGGAGGGCCTGAATTTAAATTGTAATAACTTTCTTACAAAATAGTTATCCAAACTTTAACATCAGTTTGGACTTGAATAAAAAATTGGGAAACCACATACACACTTTTTGTGATAACTAAGAATTGGAAACAAAGTAGATGCTCATCAATAAGGAATGAAGTGGGGGTTGGCTAGGTGGTGCAGTGGATAGAGCACCAGCCCTGGAGTCAGGAGTACCTGAGTTCAAATCTGACCTCAGACACTTAATAATTGCCTAGCTGTGTGACTTTGGGCAAGTCATTTAACTCCATTGCCTTAAATAAAAAAAAGTTAAAAAATAAGGAATGAAGTGTGTGATGAATACAGAGATGCATGATAAGATCTACATGAATAGATGCAAAATAAATAAGGAGAGTCAAGAAAACAATATAAACAGTAGCTACAACAATAGAAAAGAACAAATGGAAAGAATAATAGTAAATGGAAAAAACATACCAAAAAGTCCAAATGAAATGCTAGAAAATTACAAAAGTCAAGTGAGACTCAAATGAAGACATATGAGAAGGTATCTCCAACCTATCCCTTTTGAAGTTTTACACATTACACATATTTTTGGACTTTTTTGATGCATTGACCAATTGTGCTTACTAATTTTTCCTCTCTAAAATTATATAAATTTGTCATATGGGTTTACTTTCTGGAAAAGGCAGAAAATAATACATGGGAATATTATGACAATAAGCTAGAGAAAGCTTTGTCAGTGTTATTGCCAGAATTATATGCTTTACTTCTAAGGTTGTCTTTCAATAAAAGAACACTATTTCTCTAAGTTTTCAATAAAATGAAAAATTCATAAAAAATAAAAATTCTTATTCAGAAATACTCTTCTCTATTTTTATTTAACCTTGTTCTCCTTCCTATTTTAACAGAATGGGGATTGTAGAATGGGGGAAGATTGTTGCCTTTCTGAATTATTCTCAATTTTGTATTGTCCCGGTAAGAAAATGGTCATAGATATTTGGAAAGGTTTGTTTATTGCTATTGAAAGGCAGACTTACTAACTTAAGAGGTTGTGTATTTTCCCCTTTAAAATATGAGCTAATCAGTCTTAGTAACTGGTCACTTTTACATATAAAACAAGGTTTCTCATTTTCCTTTGTCAGAAAAAGCAAGTTGTGGTCCTTTTAATAATGACAGTTTATGGGGCAATTAACTGGATAACTAGCACATAGAATTTGTGAGGAACTGTGGACTGCTTCTTTTTAAGCCATGGGTTCCCTGAAAAGGTAAGGAAAAAAAATTCCTTTTCATGCATTTGAAATGGATTTGAACATGGACTCTGCATATATTTCCAAAGCAATGATTTCCTCCCAATCCCCAAAAAAGAGCAGCAAAAATTTGTATTTCTATTTTTATTTAATTGTTTGCATTTTGGCCTAGCATTTCTGTTTACTTGTTGCTGATTGAGTTCTGATTAGAAATCTTTTTTTTTTTTTGAGAGTTAGAGAAAAGGAATGGAAGAGCTAAGGAAACCTTTAGTCGGGTAACTCTGAGAAACTCCCACTTTGGTAACTCCCTCTCCCCTAAGATGAGGCTGTGATGCATTTATTGGAATGTGGGAGAAGGAAAGCCTCACACTGCAACTGGGAGATGAAATAGAAAAAATGCACTGTTAGGTTTTTTTAAAGACATTATCCCAATTAGGGTGCAGAGCGCTCTTTCCCACCATCCAAACCCTTCTAAAGTGAGCTATGTTTCCCATCTGCTTTTGACAAAGCCAAAGAGGAAAAAAATTACCCAGAGAGTTTAAAACAGTTTAATTTTTTTGTGAAAACCTAAAAATTCTAACTCACCCTAAAAAAAACCAAAACAAAAAAAAAAACACACTTTTCAGTGCCAGATTGAATTATGTGAGAAAAGGCAGTGTCTCAAAATCTGGCACAAATTCTAGGAAAGATATATTTTTCAGTGTAAATGTAACTGCACCAGAAGTAGACATACATTTATCTCTGCCAGCAAGACTGGGAAAATGTCTAGTCCTCCAGACATCTAGAGTGGTACAGTAGATAAAATGTGAACTCAGGAGGCAGGAAGACCTGAAGTCAAATTTGTCTTCAGACATCTACTAGCTGTTTGACCCTGGGCAAGTCACTTAATCTTTGCCTCATATTCTGCGACTGTAAAATAGAGATAATAATAATACTTGTGATAAGAAACAAATAAGAGAATATTTGTAAAGTGCTTGGAACAGTTACTGATTCATAATAGTATTATGTAAATGTTTATTCCTTTCCCTTTCCCCTCTACTGTGTCTGAAAACTGACCTCATACTGACCAAACAGTTACTGTTTATGTACTCCTTTGATTGTTGTAGATTCTTGGGATGGGAATGGGTAGGACATCTCTTTTTCTGAATTCAAAGAATTGTACCTGTTCACTCTTTTACTTCTTTGCAAAGTCCCTAATTTTTCATTTAATTAAAAATCAGATCATCCAGTACTATATAGTTTCCTTTTAATTAATTGACCTTAATTGATTAATTGCTAATGTATAAAAGTCTGTTCCCACCTATATTTGGGATCCAGATCTAAGCTGAGGAAGGGGGTCTGGTCCTGATTTGTTGGGTAATTACCATGCTTGCTTAATAAATAGATATGCTCAGAAGATCAAACTTTGATTCCTTAGTCATTGCATTTTTCACCCACCACCATCTCATGACCTGAAAGTTTCAGAAACAACTACAGTTAGTCTGTTTGCCTTGTAAATGGAATCATAGTGATCTTACTCTAGATTGTTAGATTAGAAATTAAGAATATGACCCCAGCAGTGCCCACCCAACCCCAGCAGACCAAGAACAGACTTTGAAGTCACTGAATCAGCAGAAGCAGCTGTTTCCAGAGATCTCAGCCCATGGATGGTAAGGGGGTTAGAAGGAGAATATAGGGGTCTCTTTGCTAACACTGAGGCAAGGCTCAGTTTCTTTGTCCATATTCAGATCTGGATTGTGATACGGAACTCCAGACCCAGAAAGAGGTAGAGAAGTAGCACAGAGCAGGGACCCTTCTTACAGTTCCAGGGAAGAAAGGAATACTCCAGAGCAGAGCTCAGGCTAGGAGACTAGTATAAACCTCTCCTTAGATCATAAGACATTAGAAGAATTGAAAACTTGCAGATCCCCCTATAAATATCTCTAAAAATAGCTGCCCAATTCCCCACCCTGGAAGCAGAGCGCCACCTTAACAAAGAGTTAAAAATCAAATCATAACCTGGGGAAGTGAATAAATAACAGAAGGAAAAAAATCTGACCATAGATAGTTCCTGTGGTCATGAGGAAGCTCAAATTACCCAATCAAAAGAAGCTAACAGTCAAAGCTACTATATCCAAAGCCTCCAAAAAAAGAAAAAAAACCAAACCCAAAACAAACCATGAATTAATGGGAGAGCTCTAAAAAGATGTTGAAAGTCAAGCAAAGGTGATAGTTGAAAAATTGGGAAGAGAAATGAGATTGATGTGGGAAAATCATGAAAACTGAGTTAATAGCTTGATGAAAGAGGTACAAAAATTACTGAAGAAAATAACATCTTAAAAACAGATGAGGGGTGGCTAGGTGGTGTAGTGGATAAAACACTGGCCCTAGAGTCAGGAGTACCTGGGTTCAAGTCCGGTCTCAGACACTTAATAAATACCTAGCTGTGTGGCCTTGGGCAAGCCACTTAACCCCATTTGCCTTTCAAAAACCTAAAAAAAAAAGATGAGACCAAATGTGAAAAGAAGTGCAAAAAATCAATGAGTAGAAAAATGCCTTAAAAATCAGAATTGGCCAAATGGAAAAGGAGATACAAAAGCTCACTGAAGAAAATAACTCTTTAAACTATAGAATGGAATAAAGGAAAGTTGATGACTTTGTGAGAAATCAAGAAACAATAAAACAGAACCAAAAGAATGAAAAAAACTAGAAGAAAATGTGAAATATCTCACTGGAAAGAACTGACCTGGAAAACAGATCATTGGAGTACTTGAAAGCCAGGACCAAAAAAAGAGTTTGGATGTCATCTTTCAAGAAATTGTCAAGGAAAACTGCCTTGATATTCTAGAAGCAGAGGTTAAAATAGAAATTAAAAGAATTAATCTATCATCTCCTGAAAGAGGTCCCAAACTGAAAACTACTAGGAATGTTACAGCCAAATTTCAGAGCTCCCAGGTATAGGAGAAAATATTGCAAGCAACCAGAAAGAAACAATTTTGATATCATGGAGCCACAGTAAGGATAACACAAAATTCAGCAGCTTCTACATTAAGGATCAGAGGCCTTGGAATAAAATATTCCAGAAGGCAAAAGAGCTTGCATTACAATCAAGAATCAACTTCCCTGGGGGCAGCTAGGTGGCACAGTGGATAAAGCACTGGCCCTGGAGTCAGGAGTACCTGAGTTCAAATCCAGCCTCAGACTAGCTGTGTGGCCTTGGGTAAGCCACTTAACCCCATTTGCCTTGCAAAAACCTTAAAAAAAGAGAAAGAAACAAAAAAGAATCAACTTCCCAGAAAAACAATATATTCTTTCAGAAGAAAACACAAACATTCTATGAAATAGAGGACTTTCAAACTTTCCTAATGAATCAACCAGAGTTGAATAAAAAATCTGATCTTCAAAGTGAAGCATAAAAAGGTAAACAGGAAAGGGACTTAATGAGTAGGACTGCTTGTATTCCTGCATGATGCTGGTGACTCATATGAACTTCCTCATTTATTAAGGCAGTTAGAAGGAGAATATATAGACAAATCACAGGTGGGAGTTGAATTTGAAGAGATAATATATTAAAAAAGATGGAGTTAATGGATGAGAGAGGAATGTACTGGGAGAAAGGGAAAGGTGGAAGTAGAAAGAGGCAAGGGAAAACCTTTAGCAATGGTGTGGAAGGGGGAGAGGTGAGGGGAATGAGTGACCCTTAGTCTTATTGAAATTGGCTCAGAGGGGCAGCTAGGTGGCGCAGTGGACAGAGCACCGACCCTGGAATCAGGAAGACCTGAGTTCAGATCCAGCCTCAGACACTTAATTATCTAGCTGTGTGACCTTGGGCAAGTCACTTAAACCCATTCTTTCCAAAAAAAAAGCAAAAGGGGTGGCTAGGTGGCGCATTGGATAGAGCACTGGCCCTGTATGGCCTTGGGCAAGCCACTTAACCTCATTGCCTTGCAAAAACCTTAAAAAAAAAAAAGGAAAAAAAGGCTCACAAAAAAAGAAATTGCCTCAGAGAGGGAATTGAGTATAGAAATACATTTTATCCTAGAGGAAAGTGGCAACAGAAAAGGATGGGAGAAAAATGGGGGATGGGGTGAGAGAAGGGAGCAAAGATTGTGGGAGGGAGTAGTCAGGTGCAAAACACTTTTGAGGAAGGACAGTGTGAAAGGAGAGAGAATAAACTGGGGTGGGGAGAATAAGATGGAGGCAAATATAGTTAGCAATAGTAACTGTGGGAAAAATTATTGAAATGTTTTTCTGATAAAGACTTCATTTCTCAAACATAGAGAACTGTGTAAAATTTAAATAAAATATAAAAACCATTCCCTAATTGAAATATGAACAAAAGGTATGAGGTTTTCAGATGAAGTTATCAATGCTATTAATTTAAATCATTTAAAAAAGATTTAAAAATGTCTTGACTCACTATTGATAGGAGAAATGTGGATTGGAACAATTCTGAGGTACTATCTTATACTTATGGGATTCATTAATAGGATAAAAAGGGAAGGTGCAAATGTTGGAGGGGATGAGGAAAAATGAGATTAATGCATTGTTGGAGGAGATGTGAAGTGAAATGATTCTATAGAGCAATTTGGAACTATAAAACCATGTCTACCCCTTGACACTATTCTGTTATAAGAAATGATGACCAAGATATTCTTAGTAAAAACCTTACATGAGGGGCAGCTGGGTGGCACAGTGAAGAGAGCACCAGCCCTGGAATCAGGAGGACCTGAGTTCAAATTTGACCTCAGATACTTAATAATTACCCAACTGTGTGAGCTTGGGCAAGTCACTTAACCCCATTGCCTTGCCAAAAAAAAACCTTACATGAGCAGATGAAAATGGCAATGTACTAAATACAAAGAAACAGCAATATTGTAGGATGATCATCAGCAATGCTATGCCCCTAGACAACTCTGACAGACTTATGGTAAAGAATACTATTCACACAGGAGACAGAACTGATGGTGTCTGAATATAGATTGATACATACTTTTTTTTTTTTACCGTATTTTCTTTTCTTGCAACACAATTTTTGTGGCAAAGTTTTTCCTGACTGCACATTTCTATATTGAATAATTTGCTTTCTCAGTGAGGGGGATTGGAATGGGAGGAAGGGAGAGAATTTGAAACTCAGGATTATAAAAGTGAATGTTGAAACTTGTCTTTGCATGTATCCAGGGAAAATAAAATAAAAAGTTGTACATTTTCCTAAGTGACTGATGAGTTAGGAAATAACTCTGAAGTGTGACCTTAAGTTATGGAAGAATAACCTCTAGAGGTAATTGTTCTTTGCTTCACCAGTGCAATGGAAGAAATCTCTCTTTTTCCTTACACATGTCTAGAGATATTTTTCCAATAAGAGATGCTGGAAATACCCAATAGCAGGCCAATTCAGTCAAGGCATAATAACAAAGAGGGACTTGTCCCTGGACCTGTTCTTCTCTGCATCTCAACTCCCAATGAACCCAGTTGAGTAATGTAACCAGTAGAGACACTATGACCAGAATAAGCAAAATGACATCATAAAAGAAGATAAATACATTTATCTTTGGTAGCTGGCAGCAGACAAAATTTTCCCATTAGTTGGAGCTTTCCAGAAATGTCACTGAAAGACAAAAAGCATTAAGGCCACAAGCAACAAGAAGATAGTATCATTACATTATCATTATGTAGTACAAAATGCGCAGAGGCCTGAAACTTGCTATGAATACAATTTATCAGATGCTTTCTTTGCCTGATATTAACCATTTCTTACAGATTATTAACATGACAGCTTTAAAGATGTGTACTCCCTTTTTGGACACAGAAGTTGCAGATATGTTATGATTGCAAAATTCATATAGTACAATTATATAAAAATATAACTACAGGCTATTCTAGCTTTTTTAAAATATAAAATATAGGTCCTATACTTTAAAATCTTCTGAGCCTAATAGTTTAGTAAGTTATGTACCACAGTATATCTTGTACTTGGGAGTGCTCACCCTCCTGGGGATCCAATTCATGAATTTAAGTTTGGAGGGGTGCATAAATAACTAATTAATTGAATAATCAGTAAAAGCTATGAAACATAGTATTTTTGCTGCTATTTATTGCTTTATTGATTTAGAGTTGAAATTGTTGAAATTACTGAATTGTAATAATGTAGAAAATTTAACTGTATTATATAACTGGACTCTCAAAGTATGAATTCAATCTGCTATTTTATTGTGAGAAATGGACTCTCACTTGTGACTAAGTAAAATCCATATAGTAAGACTAGGAAACTTCTGATTGATATTAACTTTTTGAGATATACAACAATAAGTTGTGACTATATTTGTAATTTTGAATATTTGATATTGTGTCAGAGTCATAGATTTAGAGCTGAAAGGACCTTCAAAGTTCTTACAGACTAATTCTTATTATATGTGTATACACACACACACACACACATATATATGTATATGTGTATATATATATATATATATATATATATATATATATATATATATATATATATATATATATATACATATACATGAGGAAACTGAGGCTCAGGACACTAGGCTAAGATCTGAATCAATGTGTTTTGATTCCAGAGTGAGTGCTTTCTCCATTATATCACATGCAGAATGAAGTGAGCAAAACCACAATTGAACAACAATAATGTCAAAGAATACAACATTGAAAGATTTAACAACTCTGAGGAAGCAAGTGATAATTTAAACAAGAAGACCTTTGATGCATGCTTCCAAAATCTTGGTAGAGAGATCTTTGGCTTCTCAAATACTGAAAGACACATATATTTGACTTTCCATGAATAGTCTGAATTAATTTCTTTGATTATTGACTGATTTGATCTTGCTGTCCAAGGAACTCACAAAAAAAGTCTTCTCTAGCACCAGAAATTCAAAGTGTCAATTCTGAGATGCCCAGCTTTTCTTGTAGTCCAACTTGCACAGTCATACATTGCTACTTGAAAAACCATAGCTTTTAATATGCAAACCTTTGTTGGCAAGGTGATGTCTCTGCTTTTTAGTACCCTGACCATATTTACCAAAACTTTCCTTCCAAGAAGCAAGTGTTTTAACTTCATAGGTGCAGTCACAGTCTACAATGCTCTTTGAACCCAAGAATATGAAATTTGACACTACTTCTGTTTCTTCTTTCTCAATTTTTTAGGAAGTATTGGAACCACTTGCAAAGATATTAGATTTTTTTAATCTTAAGCTTCATGGCACCTTTTATACTGTTGACTTTTGCCTTCATCAAAAGGCTTCCTAATTCCTCTTCATTTATTGCCATCAGAGTGGTATCATCTACATATCTCAGATTATTGATATTTCTCCTGGCAATCTTAATTCTGGCTTTTGATTCATCCAGTCTTTCATTTTTCATAATATGCTCTGCAAATAAATTAAATAAATAAGATGACAATTTATAGTGCAGTTATACTCCTTTCCCAATCTTAAATCTGTCAGTTGTTGGATGTTTAGTTCATAAAATAGTTTATATAGAATTAGATTTAATTGTTCCTTAAATGTTTGATTGAATTCACTTGTAAATTCATCTGGACCTGGAGATCTTAGGGAGTTTATTGATGGTTTCTTCAATTTCTTTTTTTCTGAAATGGGATTATTTAAGTATTTTATTTCCTTTTATGCTAATCTGGGTAGTTTATATTTTTGTAAATATTTATCCATTTCACTCTGATTGTCAAATTTATTGGCATACATTTGGGCAAAATAGCTCTGAATTATCATTTTACTTTCTTCCTCATTGGTGCTGAGTTAACCCTTTTCATTTTTGATGTGATAATTTAGTTCTTTTTTTAATCAGATTAATTAAAGCTTTATCTGTTTTATTTTTTTTTCTTAAAACTAATTGTTTTATTTAATAGAGCAATGGTTTTTCTTTCTTTCAATTTTAATAATTTATCTTTTGATTTTCAGGTTCAAAGTATTTGATATTTAATTGGAGATGTTTTTATTTGTTCTTTTTCTAGCTTTTTTAGTTGTATGCCCAATTCTTTGATCTCCTCTTTCTCTATTTTATTCATTATAAGCCTTTAGAGTTTTTGACTGCATTTCATAAATTTTGGTATGATGCCTCATTGTTGTCATTGTCTTGGATGAAATTGTTGATTATTTCTATGATTTGTTGTTTGATTCACTCATTCTTTAAAATTAGGTTTAGTTTCCAATTAATTTTTGGTTTATCTTTCTATGGCTCTTTATTACATTCATTTTTATTGCATCATGTTCTGAAAAGATTTTTAGCATTTCTGATTTTTTACATTTCATTGTAACATTTTTATGTCCTAGTACATGGTCAGTTTTGGTATAGGTGCCAAGTACTGCAGAGAAAAGGATATACTCTTTCCTATCCCCATTCAGTTTTCTCTAGAAGTCCATCATATCTAAGTTTTCTAAGAATTTATTCCCTTTCTTAACTTCCTTATTATTTATTTTGTGGCTAGATTTAACTAATTTTGAGGGAGCAATACTTTTGCTTATCTATGTCTCCCTGTAATTTGTTAACTTCTCTCCAAAAATTTGAAAGCTATAACTACTTGGTACATATATATATTTAATAATGATATTACTTTATTGCCTACGGTGCTCTTTAAGGAGATGTAGTTTCTTTTCTTATCCCTTTAAATGAGATCTATTTTTGCCTTTTCTTTGACTGAGATCAGGATCATTACCACTGATTTTTTTACTTCCACTGAAGCATAATATATTTTGCTCTAGCCTTTTACTTTTACTTTGCATGTAACTCTCTGCTTCAAATATGTTTCTTGTAAACAATATATTGTAGGATTCTGGTTTTTAATCAGTTCTTCTATCTGCTTCTGTTTTATGGCAGACTTCATCCCATGTATTTCCCTCCATGCTATCTTTCTCTGTTTATACTTTTCTCTTTCCTTTCCCCTTCTCCTTCCTCACCAATGTTTTGTTCCCTTATCCCTTTAACTTTTCTTTTTAATTTTAACTTCACTTTCATTTTTGCCTTCCCTTTTATCAATCCCTTTCACCCCTTTCTTTCCCTTTTCCCTGCTACTTCTTTGTAGGGTAGGATAGATTTTTTATTTTAGATTTTTGCAAGGCAAATGGGGTTAAGTATCTTGTGCAAGGTCACACAGCTAGGTAATTGTTAAGTGTCTGAGGCCGGATTTGAACCCAGGTACTCCTGACTCCAGGGCCAGTGCTCTATCCACTGTACCACTTAACTGCCCCTAGATTTTTAAACCCAATTGGAAATGTTTATTATTCTCTCTTTGGGTCAAATCTGTTGAGTAGTATTTACTCAATGTTCACACCCTCCCTTCTTTCCCTCTATTATAACAGTGACTCTTCATGTGATGTTATTTGTCTTCTAATGCTTAGCCTTCTCCTAGTATAATCCTTCTTTTCATGTCTTGTACCTACAATCCCTCTGTCAAAATATACTCCTTTTATCTGTCCTAATGGAAATACCTTTCTCAAAAGTTGGTTGATTGATTGATTGATAAGCAACAGTGTCTTATAATTACTGTTTAAGTACACTCCCCTTTTCAGTCCCATTGGAAATACACTTCTCAAGAATCATAAAAATATCAAATTATAGTCAATTTATGCCATACCCTCTTTTCAAGATTTAATGATCTTGACTAGCATTCTTTTAAGCAATATACTGTAGGATTCTGGTTTTTAATCCTTTCTTCTATCTGCTTCTGTTTTATGGTAGAGTTCATCCCATGTATTTCCCTCCATGCTAGCTTTCTCTTTTTATACTTTTCTCTTTCCCCTTCTCCTTCCTCACCAATGTTTTGCTCCCTTATCCCTTTAACTTTTCTTTTTAAATTTTAACTTTACTTTTATTTTTGCCTTTCCTTTTATCAATATCCTTCCCCCCTTTCTTTCCCTTTTCCCTGCTACTTCTTCATAGGGTAGGATAGATTTTTAAACCCAATTGGAAATGTATGTTATTCTCTCTTTGGATCTAATGATCTTTTTGCTTTAATGATTTTGACTGGTATTATTTTCCCCTTTCTGTTTGCCCTTTTATGCATCTTTTGAATTTTGTATTTGAAGATCAATTTTTTCTGTTCTGGCCTTTTTTTCAGAAAATTTTGAAGTTCCTCTATTTCAATGAAAATTCTCTTTTTCCCCAAAGGAATATGTTGTATTTTGCAGGGTAGTTAATTCTTGACTGTAATCCAGGGTCCTTTACCCTCTGGAATATCATATTAGAGACCCTCTGATCCTTTAATATTGATGTGGATAAGTTCATTGTAATTCTGATTGCGCTTCCTTGGTGTTTAAATTGCTTCTTTTTGGTTGCTTGAAGTATTTTCTCCTTTAACTGAGAATTCTGGAATTTGGTTACAATATTCTTTGGAGTTTTTATTCTGGGGTCTCTTTCTGGAAGTGTTCTGTGGATTCTTTCAAGTATTATTTTGTCTTCTTGTTCTACAGTATTAGAACAATTTTTCATGTTTATTTCCTGAAAGATTTTTTCCAGGCTCTTTTTTTTATTGAGGCTTTTAGGATGAATAATATATAAATTATCTCTCCTGATTTATTTTCGGATCTTTTATTTTTCCTAAAACTTTACATTTTCTTCTATTTTTCAGCCATTTGGTTTTGCTTATTGGAATCCTAATGTTTCATAGAGTCATTAGTTTCCATTTGTCCAATTCTGATTTTTAGGATTTTATTTCCTTCAGTTAGCTTTTGTGTTTCTTTTCCAGTTGATTTATTTTACTTTTAAATGAGTTATAGTATTTTTCCACTTCATCATCTTTACTTTTGCTTTTAAAGGAGTTGGATTCTTCATAATTCTCCTAGATGACTCTCATTTCTTTTTTTTCCTTTTGTTCTTTTCTTTGTTTTTTTTTTTTTTTTTTTTTTTTGGCAAGGCAACAATGGGGTTAAGTGGCTTGCCCAAGG
The DNA here is from genome assembly GCF_037893015.1 of Macrotis lagotis. Classification (NCBI taxonomy): domain Eukaryota; kingdom Metazoa; phylum Chordata; class Mammalia; order Peramelemorphia; family Peramelidae; genus Macrotis; species Macrotis lagotis. The sequence continues at coordinate 502,101,010 of NC_133658.1, forward strand.
CTACACAGCTAGGTGTTCCTGAAGGTTCCTGAAGTAGGATTTGAACTCAGGTACTCCTGACTCCAGGGCTGGTGCTCTATTCACTGTGCCACCCAGCTGCCCTTTTTCCTTGGGTTTTTAAAATCCTTTTTTAAGCTCTTCCACTTTTATCATTCCTATTTGAATAGTAGCTCACTATGGTTAGCACATTTTTTTTTTGCTCAATTTAATAGTTGACCTCTGCTGAGCCAGGATCTGGTCCCTGGCTTATCACTTGCCTATACAGCCTAGGCATCACCTATGCAGATCTTTATTTCCTCCTTTATGGCCAGGCATCACCTAAGCAGTGGTTTGTTCCCAACCTATCTGTTGCCCCAGGATTCCCAAGTCTCATACTTTGGGATTGGGACTTTCCCGGCTGGTCTGTTATTAAGCTGATTTGCTGAGTCAGGACCTAAGTTTTTCTATGACTAAGAACCTTCCACTGACTTTTCCACTTTGCCTCCTCTGCTGAATGATATTTCCCCTTTACCTCCAAAGAGACAGATTTTTTTTTTTTTTTTAGTTTTTGCAAGGCAATGGGGTTAAGTGGCTTGCTCAAGGCCACACAGCTAGGTAATTATTAAGTGTCTGAGGCTGGATTTGAACTCAGGTTATTTCTGACTCCAGGGCTGGTGCTCTATCCACTGCACCACCTAGCCGCCCTAACACAGATCTGATGAAAATAAGGTTTCACCACCAGCTCTCCACTTCCACCTGTTTCATCTGTATCTTCTGCTCATGTCTCATTTATATAAGATAATTGCTCCTTTCTACCTTTTCTTACCCATTGTTTTTGGAATCACCCCATCATACTTAGATCAGTCCCAAACTTTCTTTCAGACTACCCAAGTACTGATGACAGTCTTAAGAATACTGTTGTGAAAGAAGTAGCATTACAAAAGATCTTGGTACATATGCAAGTGTCTTTGTAAAATTCACACTGTTTTGTAAATATTTAATAGTGACAGAAAAATATCTGCAATTCAGAACATTTGAAAAGAGTTGTTCATTTGGTAAAATGTTACAACAAATAGGAAGAAATTTGAGATTTTAATGGATTAAACCTTCTTGAATATGGTACTGTGTTGCTTTTTTTAAAATATATTTTTCTTATTACAAAATTGATGAAAAAAAACCAAACCAAAACCTTTATATTTGTGATCATCAAGATCCCCAGTGCTCATAGGAATGAAAATAATGCAGATAATGTTGATTTTATTTTTCCCTACATAGAATCATAAGGTGCTTTGTGCTCAGGGAAAGAAACACAAAGCAAAAGTAGTTTGGGCCCTGAAGTTCAAGTCTCATCAAGGCCTCAATCTCATTTGGGCATATGGCAATGTACTTGTTATTTGTGAGAAGCTGCCATCCTACAAGATATTTCCAGGTAAGGCCTGCTAGATGGTACAGGGAATAGAGTCAGGCCAACTCTTCTTACTGGATTCTACTAGTTGTGTGATCCTGGACAAGTCATTTAACTCTGTTACCTTAGTTTCCTCATGTGTAAAATGAGTTGGAGAATGAAATGACAAATCATTCCAGTATTTTTGCCAAGAAAAACCAAATGGGATTACAAAGCATAAGAGTACTGAAATGTCTGAACATCAGCAAAAGTCAGCGTAAATATTTGGGTGTCCTTAAATGACAGGTCCAGTCCCTATCCCCTAGGTGAGAATTTATTGAAGGATATGTCAATGAACAAAAAGCACAAATAACAAATTAGTATTCCTAATGTATAAAACTGATCATGACATGTGCTTAAGAAACTCCAATACCTCACAGTTCTCTCTAGGATGAAATATAAATGCTCTTGTTTGGCTTTAATTTTTCTTCTCCTAAGTACTTATCAAATATAACAAACTTGTACATTTCAATGTAAAAGAAACAAAAAGATGATTACATGTAAAATAGTGAATTTCTCTTAATGCCACTTTTTAAAAAAGTATATAATATATTTAAAAAAATAATGTCACTTATGTCCCTTTTTGGACTTTCTTCTATTCCCAAATATATGTTTATATATAAATCTATAAATACATATAAAATGAATGCATTATTTTAATGTTTTATGTACTTTTTCTTCTTTTTCTTCCTTTATTATCATTACCCACAAATTCTTTCCCAAATATCACAATCCAAAATAGAACTGCAACTAATTATAACCTTTCTAACATGTTTAGTAAAAAAAAAATCAATACATTGACATATTGGTTAGTGCACATTTCATTTTGTATCACTAATTCATTACTTCTCAGTGTGTTGGACTTGGAGTCAGGAAGATCAGTTCAAATCCTGCCTCAGTTACTTATTAGCTGTGTAATTATGGGAAAGTCACTTAACCTCTCTCAGTCCCTGTTTCTTCATCTGTAAAATGGGGACAATAATAGTATCTACTTCCCAGGATTATTGTGAGGATAAAATGAAATGATATTTATGAAGGACTTAGCAAACTTTAAAGTTCTAAATGCTAGCTATTATTATTATTATTATTAGCATCAGGTTGTATTTATTGTATTGACCAGAATTCTATAGTCCTTTAAAGTTGTTATTATTTAAAACTATTTTCCTAGTTCTACTCATTTCACTAAGCATTTATTTTATAAAGTGTTTCCACATTTCTCCATATATTCTCCAACTTCTCCCTTTCATGTGCAGTATTATTACCATCAATAATATGTTATATTCATATACATAATTTGTTCAACCAAATTGATGACCCACTCACTTTGTTTCCAGATCTTTGCTAAAAGAAAAAGTGTTGCTATATATAATATTACATAAAAGAGTCCTTTCTGTCAGTCTTTGATATGTTGAGGATATATGCCTTATAGTATTACCGTTGAATCAAAAGATGTATTTGAGGGTTTAGTTCCAAATTGTTTTCTATAATGGATAGAAAAATTCATTGTTCCAACAATACATCATTATGCATGTTTTCTGATACTTTCAACAATAGTAACTTTCCTTTTTTTGGGGGGGTCATATTTATCATTCAATTTATGAGAGATGGAAACTTAGACTTGTTTTTAAATTATATTTATCTTAATAGTTATTTGGAATATTTTTTATTTAGCTGTTGATAACTTGCATTTCTTCCTTTGTTGGGTTTTTTTTTTTGCAAGGCAATGGAGTTAAGTGACTTGCCACGGTCACACTGCTAGGTAATTATTAAGTATCTGAGGTCAGATTTGAACCCAGGTACTTCTGACTCCAGGGCCGGTCCTTTCTTTACTACACCACCTAGCTACCCCTGTACTGTGCCACCTAGCTGCCCTGCCTTTTTTCCTTTGAAAACTGTCTAACTATATCTTTTAAATATTTATCTATAGAGAAAACATCTTCCTGGTAGGCTTTGTTAGTAAAACCGAGAAAATATTATAATTTGGTGCATTTATTTTATGTGATACTATAGTACTTTATTGAAGTTACTTAAATTATTTTTTAGTTGAACCTCTAGGATTCTTTAGATAAATCACCATTTATTCTACAAATAGATATCACATTGTTTCATTTTTGACTTTACTTATTACTTTAGTTTAAAAAATCTTGTCTTATTGACATATCTAAAATTTCTAGTATTATATAAAATATAAATGTAGTGACAATGAAAATTCTTGATTTACCCAAATTTATTAGAAAGGACTTTGGTATTTCTCTGATAGAGATACAGATTAGGTTTTTGTTTCAATATATGCTACTTATTGGGAGCCTATATAGGGAAATGGTTTATTAAGAAAATATTATTTTATTCCTATGGCTTTTGGTGTATAAAAATATGTGGGTATCATATATAATGTCAAAACAATTTTCTACATCTATTCTGCATCCATGACTTTTATTGTTTTTGTTATTAATATATCCTATTATGCTTAAAGTTTTCCTATTGTTTAACCAACACTGAATTCTTAGCATAAATCCAACCTGGTCAAATGTAGAATTAAAATAAAATTATGGGGGTAGCTAGAAGGCACAGTGGATAGAGCACTGGCCCTGGAGTCAGGATGACCTGGGTTCAAATACGACCTCAGACACTTAATAATTATTTAGCTGTGTGACCTTGGGCAAGTTATTTAACTTCATTGTCTGGCCAAAAAACTCCAAAATAAAATTATGTTTCCATATCCTCTTTGCTAACATTTTCTTCAATTTTTTCTAATGATATTCATTAGAGATAGTAAACATATTTTCCTTTTCTGTTTTATCTCTCCCATATTTGGGTATCAGGAATCATATTTGCCTCATGAAAGTTTGGACTAAGAATACTTCTTTCCAATTTTTTGCAAGCAATTTAAGCAATATTGTTAACATACATTGTTAGATTTTGCTTCCTAATTTGCTTTAGTATGATCCTTTCTTTATTGAGTGAGTTCATTCCATTCATTTTAATAAATTCATTTATACTGCTCATTGTGCTTTTGTTTTCACTGTTTCCTATAATATTTTTTACCATATTCTATTCTCTTATTATAAAGAAAAAATATGGTGAAATAAATGGAATGAACAGCTCATAATTGGAATGGTTTGATACTACTCTGTCCTTTGACACTTGTCAAAATAGCATTTTATTTTTTCTAATTATATGCAAAGATAATTAACATTCAATTATACAAAATTTTGAGTTCCATTTTTTCCTCTCTCCTCTTCCTAAAATGGTAAGTAATTCAGTCTAGGTTATATATATGTGTAACCAAGTTCTGAGATAGTTGAGATCCTGCACTAGTTCTGCAACTTAGTTTTGACCCAGTTATTTTTTAGGATTAGATTATTTGATTTACAATTAATTTTTAATCTATTTTCTAGTCCCTTTTGTTGAATATATTTTTATTGTGTTATGATCTGAAAAGGATGTATTTAATATTTGTGCCTTTTTACATTTGATTTTAAAGTTTTTATGCCCTAATACAGGGTCAGTTTTTGTGTAGGTACCATATACTGCTGAGGAAAAGATAAATTATTTTCTATTTCCATTCAGTTTTCTCCAGAGTACTATCATATCTAACTTTTTTAAAATCCCATTCACCTACTTAACTTCCTTCTTTTTATTGGATTTATCTAGTTCTGTGAGGGGTCAGCTGAGGTCTCCCACTAGTATAGTTTTGCTCTCTTTTTCCTCCTATGACTCAATCTCTCTTTTAAGAATCTGGATGTTAAACACTTGGTGGAATTATGTTTCATTTTGATATTACTTCATTGACTATGGCATCTTTAAGTAAAACATAGTTTTTTTCTTTATCTCTTTTGATTAGATGTATTGGTGCTTTTTGCTTTGCCTGGGATAATGATTTTTACTTATATTTTTATGCTGAAGCATAATAGATTCTGTTCCAGTCCCTTACTCTGTGTGTTTCTCTCTGCTTCAAGTGTATTTCTTGCAAACAACATATTGTAGGATTTTTGTTTTTGATCCACTATGCTATATACATTTCTATTTTTGGGGAGTTTAGATCATTTTACTGTGTATTCCCCTCCACAATATTTTTCTTTCTGTTTTCTTCTTTTTTTCTTTCTCCTTTCAACTTTTCTCCCTCACAAATGTTTTGCTTCTGTCCATTGCTTCCCCAATCTACCCTCCTTTCTATTAGTCACTTCCCTCCCCAACTTAATTCCTTCTTCTCCTACTGCATTGTAAGGTAAGATAGATTTCAATATCCAACTAATTTTGTATGTTATTACCTCTTTGAGCCAATACCAATGAGGATAAAATTCAAATTCCCATCTTTCTCTTCTCTCCATTCTACCTCATCCTTCATTCTGCTCCTAATGAAATCCTCTTTCTAACCTCTTAATTAATTTTTTATGTCATTCCTTTAAATTCATCTTATATCCACACTCTTTGTCTATGTTTATTCCTTACTTAGTAATATGGGTCTTAAGAATTTCAAGTATCACCTTCCCTTATACAGATATAAACAGTTCAGTTTTATCGAATACCTTAGGGTTTCTCTTTCCTTTTTACCTTTTTACCTTTTTTAATGTTTCTCAAGAGTCTTGATCTTGAAAATGAAAGTTTTTGTTCAGTTCTGATCTTTTTTCAGGAAAGCTTGGAATAACCATTTCCTCAATCTTGAAGTATTATACTTAATTTCACTGGACAGAGGATTCTTGGTTGAAATACTAACTCTTGTCCTTTATGAAACATCATGATGGGGAGACTAGGTTGCTCAGTGGATAGAGCACTGGCCCTGGAGTCAGGGGTACCTGAGTTCAAATATGTCCTCAGACACTTAATAATTACCTACCTGTGTGGCCTTGGGCAAATCACTTAATCCCATTTGCCTTGCAAAATCCTAAAAAAAAACAAAAAACATGTTCCAGGTCCTCCCAATCCTTTCATGTTGCAGCTGCTAAATCCAATCCTGATTGTGGTTCCCTGATATTTGAATTGCTTCTTTTGGCTCTGTGCATCTTTTCTTTTTCCTAAGTGTTTTGCAGTTTGTCTATAATGTGCCTTGGAGTTTTCTTTTTGAGAGTTCTTTCCGAGGTGAGCAATGTATTCATTCAATATGTATTTTTTTCCTTCTAGTTCTAAGATGTCAGGGCAGTTTTCTCTAATAATTTTACGAAGTATGAGGTCAAGATCCTCCTTTCAATCATGATTTTTAAGTAGTCCAATGATCTATTTTTCCAGGTCAGGTGTTTTTCCGAGGGAGGTATTTTACACTTTTAAAAATTTTTTTTCATTCTTTTGATTTTGTTTGATATTTCACACAATCATCAGCTTCTACTTGTCCAATTCTATTTTTTTCTTTTTTTAAAAATTATTCATTTGTTTTTCCAAATACATGCAACTGGTTTTTTTTCCCTTAAATTCTCTCATAGAATCATAACTTACAGCTAGAAAGGATTTTAAAGGACACAAAGTTCATCCACTTCATTTTACAGGTAAGAAAAGTGAGACTCAGAGAGATTCAGCAAATTTTCCAGGTCACAAAGCTGAGGCATGACTTGAACCTTGTCTTCTAGAGTTTAAGTCCAACCTTCCAGCATGATATTTCTTGTTTTTGGTAGTAGTTTTTCACATCTAAATTGTACAGTATTTTGATTTTTTTTTTTATTAAAGACTAACTTTCTCCATATCACTTGGACTGGAAATGCAGTTTACCTCCTAAGTTTGCTTCCACAACATATCAACACAAAACTTTGACCTGTTCTTTTTCCAACTTGGGCTTCTTTACTCCTCTTCTAGGAAACTTGCTGACTCAAATTTAGTGAGGACTTAATCAATATAACCCATTGCAGCTCAGAATTCCTTAACTTAAGAGATTCTCTAGCCTTTGTCTCTCTAGGATTAGAAGCATGTGCTAGTATATTCAACTCATTAAATTGCTGTAGTCTGATCTCTGGCTTTTTTCTACCAACGGTTTTCTACTTCCTACTATGGTGGATGTTGCTTGGATGCATTTCTTTTCTTCTCATATAGTCAACTGTAGAAAATTAACTCTATCAACTGCTGTAGTTCTGACAAGCTAGACCTAACCAGATATTGGGCTTCTTTTAGTTCTCTAGGCAGAACCTGACATGCATATTTCTTGAGGACTTATTTCTTATCAACTTGGATATGGCTTTGTCCTTTCCTTTAGTTTGGATAGTCCAAGATAAAAATCCTGTTATCTTCAGATCCTGTTACCAGATATAGAACTGAATACAGATACCTATTATCTTATTTTGTGTGTAGAACTGAACTTGATAGATGGGGTAGTTAGGTGACACCAATGGATAAAGTATCAGGTCTGGAGTCTGCAAGACTGAGTTCAAAGCTGACTTCAGGTATTTACTGGTTGTGTGACCCTGGGGAAGTCACTTAATCCTGTTTAGCTTAATTTCCTCATTTGTAAAGTGAGCTGGAGAAGGAACTGGCAAACCACTCCAGTATCTTTGCCAAGAAAACTCCAAATTGGGTCATAAAGAGTTGAGCATGAATGAAATGACTAAATAACAATGTACTTGATAGAGAAATTAATTGTATTTATCTTTAATAGAATCTTTTATTTATCTGATTTATCTATATTTCTTAGTTTCTGAGATGTTTCGCAGGAATTTTCAGTTTTGATACTTTCACAACGTGTTGGAAGTCTTCTATTTGTTTTTAAAGGAAGCATTTCTCAGTATGGATGTAGCCAGTCTTTCCAGGGTTATTGTAATTCAGTCTTCATTAAATACTTTATTTTCCATTTGAATTGGTCTAAATGTTGATTCCTATAAATAATTTCTATCTTTCATTCCCATGTTTTTGCCCATGCTTGAAAATGAAACCCTTCTCACTTCCACTTCTTAGAATCCAATTTTCTTCAAGAATGATTGTCTACACGAAGTCCATCTTGATCATTCCAGTGATATCCTTCTAAGATCCCACCAAAATTACTTTGTATTTTATTTGTATGTACTAGTCTGGGTTCATACTTTTTCTTCCCTAATAGAAGTTAGGTATTTTTTTTTTTTTTGGTGGGTAGATGCTGTTTCATTTTTGTCTTTTTATCCCTAGCAACTTGTAAAATACTAGTACACATGACAAATTTCTTCAACTATAAAATGGAGGGGGTTGGAGATGGATTGACTTTCAGTCTTTCCATCTCCAGCTCTGTGAACTGGTATTTAACAAATGATTATTAAATGAATGAATGACAATGAGATTTGGGGTAGTTAATGAACTCATTTTTAGAATCTTTATAGAAATTCTATCTTGGGATTTTGGTTAGTGAGTGAATATAACTTAAACCATTATTTTTAGCTTGTTTAAGACCCAACACATAATTTGCTTTCATATTCCATTTAATTATCTGTCCCAGGCTATTAAAATTAATTTCAATTTTATTTTCCAGTTTTCAATCTCAATTCTCTTATGTATAGTCAGAGAAAAAAAAAATTCCCACAACTGACCAAGCCCCAAATTATGTGTCTCAATCTACATATTTATTCCTTTATCTCTCAATCAAAATAGCATTCTTTTGTCGGTCCTTTGGAATCATGATTGGATATAACAATGATCAAAGTTCTTAAGGTTTTTAAATTATTCATTTTTTTTGTTTTTTGTTTTTTTAGGTTTTTACAAAGCAAACGGGGTTAAGTGGCTTGCCCATGGCCACACAGCTAGGTAATTATTAAGTGTCTGAGACCAGATTTGAACCCAGGTACTCCTGACTCCAGGGCTGGTGCTTTATCTACTATGCCACCTAGACGCCCCAATTATTCATTTTTTCAATGTTGTTGCTATAATATAAAGTATTCTGACTCTGCTAACTTTATAATATATCATATCTTGCAATGCTTCCCAAGTTTCCTCCAAAACTATCAATTTTATCACATTTTATGGTGCAATAATATCCCATTACATTTTTATGCCATGCCTTCTCTTTTAAAAAAAAATCTACTACTCTCTAATCAATGGAAATGTCCTTAGATTCCACAAAAAGAGCTGTTATAAAAATTGTATATCTCTAGGTCTTTTTATTCTTTCTTTGGACTCCTTAGGGAATAGACCTTACAGTGGATCAAAGGTATTCATAATTTAGCGAATTTTGGACACAGTTCCAAATTATTTTCCAGAAAAATTAGTCCAATTCATAGTAGTACCAACAGCACATGAATATAGCTCTTTATCCACAACTCTTTCAATATTAGTTATTTTCCTTTTTTAGATGATTTTGCCAATTGATGGGTTTGAAGTATAACCTAGATCTTACTTTAATTTATGACATGGTAATTATTAGTGTTTGGAAGGATTGTTTCATGTGGCTATAGATAGATTACATTATCTTCCTTGAAAACTTTTCTATTAATGCCACTTCACCATTTGCCAACTGGGGAATAGCTCTTATTTTTATAAATTTGAAGGAATAGTTGACACTGATGGGAGAAATTTATTGCAAAGATTTTTTATCCCCCTCGGCCATCTATTCCTTCTAATCACAACTGCATTGGTTCCATCCACTCCTTCAAACATTATTTATTTTATATGGTCAAAATTGTTCATTTAATCATCTATTATTTATTATTTTTTTGGTCATGTACTCTTCTTGTCATTAAATCTGAAAGGTGATTTCTTCCTTAATCCTCTAATTTGTTTATGTCTTTATGTCAAAGTTATACCTTTAATTTGAGCTTGTCTTGGTATATATAGAGGTAGTTATGTGGTGCAGTGGATAGAACACTGAACTGAACTGAGTCAGGAGGATGGGAGTTCAAATCTGATCTCAGACACTTGAAGCTTAGCTGTGTGATCCTGGGCAAGTCATTTAATCCTGAATGCCTCACATCCAGGGCTGTCTTTAGTCATCCTGATTCCTATCTGACCACTGGATGACTCTGAGGAGAAAGTGAGGCTGGTGAGCATCCCCTACTCAAATCCAATTCATGTATTTTTCATGGCCTCACCTCTATGATGTCATGGTCTTCTTTGTAAATGAAGAACACACATTATTTTCGTATATGGTGTGAAGTATAGTTAAAACTTTTGTCTGCCAGAATGCTTTCTAGCTTTTGCAACAATTATTTTTGATTAATGAATTTTTAATCTTAGTTGTTGGGATCCTTAGTTTTAACAAACATTAAGCTACAGTGTATACTTCTGTTCACTGTATACCTAATCTGTTCTATTGTCCCACATCTCTAATTTTTATTAGTGTTAAGTGGTTTCAATGAGTTTGTGTGTTCCCCTACACTTCATAATTCATTATTTCTCTTGAGGTTCTAGACCATTTTTATCCTTTAGATGAATTTCATTGTTATTTTTCCCAGTTCTATAAAGTAATCCTTTGGCAGTTATGTCACTGAATAAGTAATTGATTTAGGGTATTTTTCATTGTTGTAATATTGGCCTAACCTATCCATAAGCATTTAATACTTTTCCAATTATTTAGGTCAGCCTTTATTTGTGTAGAGTGTCTTGTATTTGTTTTTAAAAAGAAAAGAATACTTTAAATTATAAATATGTTAACATTTATTTCCTCTGTAGTCTGTAGGTCTATAAACTACTAATTTCAGTTTAATAAACTATTTTGAATATTTTTCCCTTTTTTGAAATGAATATATTTTGCCAAATTTATTTTTAGTTGACCTTTTAGGGTTCTCTAGGTTAACTAAAATACTTGCAAAAAGGATTAATTTTGTTTTGCCTTTATTTATTCCCTCAATTTTAAAAATTGTATTATTCCTATAGCCAGAATTTCTGATCTTTTAATAAATAGTAGTCGTGACAGTGGATATCTTTGCTTTACTTAATTTCTTTTTATATAGATTTTTTTTATTTTTCTCATTCTTAATATCTTATTTTTCCCCAATTACCTTAAAAAATTTTAAACATGCATTTTAAAGCTTTGAATTCCCAGTTCTTTCTTTTCCTTCATATATACATGTCAGTTATACATATGTCAGTCATGCAAAACATATTTCCATATTAGTCATGTAGTGAAAGAAAACAGTCAAAAACATGAACAAAAGAAAGTAACAATTGTTTGCTTCAATCTGCATTCATACTTGATCAATTCTTTAGCTGGAGGTGGATAGCATTTTTTTTTATCATAAGTTTGTTTTTGTGTTGTATATTTTTATTGATGAAAATAACTAAGTCATTCACAGTTGACCACAGTACAGTATTGGTTACTGTTTTCAATGTACTCCTGGTTCTATTCAATGACTTTGAATTGATTCATTTAAGTCTTCTCAGCTTTTTTGTGATGTATAGGATGGTTTCAATTGCTTACCTTCTTAATTGGGGAGGTGGGGTGATGAGGGAGGGAGAGAGAATTTGGAATTCAAAGCTTTAAAAAAATAAATGTTAAAATTGTTTTACATGTTATTAAAATAAAATAAGAAAACAAAAACAAAAAAATTGAATCAATTTCCCAAAGGGGAAAAAAGGATCCTGGACATTATCTTTCAATAAAACATGAAATGAACAACCCAGCACAGGTCCAAATAGCAAAATAAAAGTCAGAAGAAAATCAAAATACAACAATTCCATGGAGCATTACAGTCAAAATCCTGGGATTGAAGTCAAAGAGGAAATTCTGCAAACCATGAAAAATAGAGTTCAAGTACTAAAGACATAGAATCAATATTTACAAAAAAATTTAGCAGCTTTCATTTTAGAGAAGCAGAGAGATGGGAATACAATAATCTAAAGGCAAGAGATGCAGACTCAAAACCAAGGATACTGACTAAAATGGATTATAAGCCTAGAGAGGAGCAGCTCTATCTTCCCTTAAACTCCCTCCTGCTTTCTCCTTTTTCTATACAATTTTCTATATAACAGTCTACTGTTATTTGAATTTTCTTTGTCTTTGAAGGACTCTTGATTGCTCACAGAGCCTGTTGTTTCTGAGTTGAATTGTCAATCTCCCTCCACCCTCCACCCTTTTATTTTCTTTATTTTTGATTTATAGAATTAAAAACAAATAAATTCAGTTACTATATATTTCAGAGTTTATGGCCATAGGCTTTTTCCTATATGTAATCTTTTAAACAAAGATGAAGTGGAATCAAACAAATTGGTAGAGAAACTAGAGCTAAATGGCATCTTCTAAATGAGACAGAAATGTATATATATATATATATATATATATATATATATATATATATATATGTATTTCCTAGAACCTTGTGGAATTTTTATGAAATTGTCTATTTTCTAAGGAACAGAGATAATGCAAACAAATGGAAAAAGACAGAATTAATAAATACAATCTTTACAAACTATAGTACAATAAAAATGGTCTTTGGTTCAGAGATCTCATGGAGAATTAACAATGAAACCCCAAATAATGATTGGGCGCAAAGAACAAGTCATAGAAACAATTAATTATTTTGGGAAAGAAATGTTAATGATGAAACACTCTATCAAAAATTCTAGGATACAACTAAAGTAATTTTCAGGGGGAAAATAATATCTTTACAGAAACGAACTAGCAAAATAGAAAGGCAGGATTTATAAAATGCATATGTATTTTTAAAAAATTGAAAACTAACAAATAAACCCAATGTAAGCACAAAAGAGGAAATATTATGTTAGAGGAGAAACATAAGCTTGAGAAAAAAACATGTAAATCACAAATAAAACTAAAAGCTGTTTCTTTGGAAAGACTACTACAACCATTAACTAAATGAATAAAATGAGGAGGGCAAAAAAATAAGGTCCATAAAATAGTAAATCAGCGAAATAAAATCATAACAAAACCAGAAGAAATAAAAAGAATAATTAGAACATACTATGCAATTATATGCTAGCACACAATATGTGTTACATTAAACATAGCACATATTATACAGACTTATATGTGTGAGAACCCAAAGAAACAGAGGAATACCCTCAAATGCATAAAATATTTAAGATATCAGAAGACCAGATAAGGATCTGAGCTAGCTAGCTAGGCATCTTAAATATAATAGTCATTGAAAATAAAATATTTGTAATGTAACTACCAAGGAAATTCTTGAATTTCTTAGTCTTTATGGATTTATAGGAGAATTATATCAAATTTTAAAGAACACTCAATACTCATACTTTATCAATTATTTTCAAAAATTGACAAAGTACTCTATCAGAAGCCTTTTGTGAGACAAATATAGTTCTGATACCTAAACCAAAGAATGACAAAACACAGAAGGAAAACTAAAAGTCAATATCATTTATAAATGTTGCCTCAAAAATTTTAAATGAAATCCTATTAAACAAACTATATTGATTTAAGTGAGATTTATAACAGAGATGCAAGAATGGTTCAACATTAGGAAAACAATCAGCATAATTAAATATTAAAAACCAAAGATCCCAAAACACATGGATGCTGAAAAACCTTTGAAAAAAGTAAAATACTCATATATATTAAAACTCCCTAAAATAGAGGCATGGAGGAATATTTTTTTCATATCAAAAGAAGTATCTGAAATCAAAAGGAAGTCTCACATTTGAAGTGGATGTACTTTCCAGTAAATAAGAAATAAAAGTAAAAATGTCCACTCTCTCCAGTAATGACATCAATGGTTCTGAAAATGCTAGCAACATCAATAAGAAAAGAGGAAGGCATTTAAGGTACAAAGAGAGCTAAAGAGGAGTAAAATAAAAAAGGCACACAAGGAAAATCCTAGGGAATTAGCAAAGACAAGTAATAACTTCAATTAAGTTGCAAGCTACAAAATAAACCCTCAAAAATCAAGTGCATTTCCATATAATAGGAACAAAACCTAAGAAGCAAAAAAAAGGGAAATCTCATTTCCAATAACTACAAAATGCATAAAATATCTTCATGATCTCTAAAATCCCTTGCAGCTAAATATATGATCTTGTTACTTTGCAAATAAAGAAATGGTATAAGGTTATATGAACATCTCATACAGAGCAAATTAGTTGTCAAACCAGCACTAGAATCCATTATTTTTTTCATAATGATTTTTATTGATTCACAAACATTTTAGAAGCATTCATTCATTCATTCATTCATTCATTCAAATTCATTTCTGTGGTTGAATGACCAGAATTATTAATATTACATTGTTAATTCTATTACTTTCTAAACAAATAGACGCATCCATTTAAGTTCTAGTCTCCCACTTGCTAATTTGTGTTTTTATGGGATCTAGAAATGAAAGTCACAAGTAACATGCACTCCTCACCTCCAAATGTATCCATGGAAATGGACAAAAGTGAAGGTAGACAGAATAAGTTTGGAGAACTGTTTGGACTGTGTGTGGTTTTCTTGTGGCATAGTACTTAATAGCACTTCTGAATATTTTATGAAACACATTGAGGGCCAAGTCAAAAATGCAAACTTTTCTTTGATGAAACATCTGTTTTACTTGCTAAAGCCTCTGATATTAGATGCATAGAAGACTTCTGAATACATAGTATAGTCTGAGCAGTGTAGCCCCAAAGAACAACAGTTTGTGATAATATTGTGATAGTGTAACCAAAAACCCCAGTCTCACTGGAAGCTCTCTGAGTCAAGTCCTACTCTTAGGGAACTAACTACTCCATTGAAGTTGTTTTGCCTAAGATAGTTTTTCACTTGGTGTATATAAAAGCAGTTAATGACAATGGGAAATTGCCAGTGAAAAATGTTACATTTTAGTCATTTCCAGGGGCAGCTAGTGGTTACAATGGATATAGGACCTGAATTCAAATCCAGTCTCACACTTGTACTAGTTGTGTGATCCAGGGCAAGTCACTTAATCCTGATTGCCTCCAAAACAAAAGCTATTGCTATCCATAAATTTTTAACAATTAACTTTTCTTTAAAATTAAATGAACTTAAGTTTTACACATCTAGTAATATATATATAAAAGGTTTGAGAATATAGTTGAGATGGGGAAAAGAAGGGAAGGAAATAGGGATTCATATAGTGCCTACTATGTAATGGGAACTGTGCTGAGCACTTTACAAATATTATTTCATTTAATCATATTTAATTAAATGCTTTATTCTATGCTTCTCAGAAGAATATATTGAATTGTTTATCTCTTTGGAATGTCTTACCTCTAAGAACATTATCCCTGATGTCATTAGAAAGACATGTTTCACCCTTGAAAAAATTCCCATTTATAAAGGATGTACTTATTGCATATCCATTTAATTTCCTATATTGGGCTCTATTGATATGATCATTGATTTAAGACCAGTATTGGTACCTGGATGGGGGGGGGGCAATGTTTACTTAGAGCATAAATTTCTAGTGTTTAGAAAATAAAAGAGGTAACCAGATTTGCCAGCCTGTTTTCTTCCACTTCCAAGAGAGTTTTAAAATCTCCGATGTCTGAAGAACTCATTCAAATATACAAATATCATACCTATTCTTAAATTCATAAATGTTTGAAGGATGTGAATAGTCAGTATTCAAAAGAAGAAATCCAATCAGAAGTCATATGAAAATGTTCTGAATTTCTAATAATCAGAGAAATAAAATTCCATTCAATTTTGAGATACCCCCCCCCCAAACTCATCAGATTGGCAAAGATCCCCAAAACAGTTCCTCCCAAATCAGTTATTAGGGGGGGGACAATTAGGGAGGGATTGGTCCAACCATTCTGGAAAGCAATTTGGAACCATGCTCCCAAAGTTATGAAACAATGTGAGATCAAAGAGAAAGGTGAGATACTCAAATGTACAAGTTTTTATTTTTATTTAAGTTTTTGTTAAAAAAAAGAAGTAAAGCTAAGGATATACTCATCAATTATGGAATGATTAAACCAAATTATGATATTTGAGTATATGGAAATTTCACTAAAAGAAGTTTACTAGGTAATATAAACCTGGTTAGAGTTGAATGAACTAAAAGAATAAAGTGCATTAAAACCAAGAGAACAGGTTAAAGAATAATAAACACATTATAAAGAACAACTTTGAAGGACAAGAAATCTAATAAGTAGAGCAATTGGTCAGAATTCCATAGTACATCATTCATGACGCATGCTATCTTCCTTTTGATAAAGAAATAATATATTCAACATGTAGAATAAGATATACATTTTGGGAGAGGGGCCCATATGTAATTTATTATTATTTTTCACTGGGGAAAGGAGTTAAAGAGAGAAAATAATTGAGGCAAAAGTTATGTTTTTAAAAAGATTTATGAATTGTATTCAGTGCAATGACTAAACACAATTCCAGAGCATTGATAAATGAAGCATGCTATGTGTCTCCTGACAGAGATGATGAAATGAAGGTGAAAAATGAGACATAGATTTTCAGACATGGCCAACATAGGAATTTATTTTGCTTAATTATGTTTGTTAAAAAGATTTTATTTTTCTTATTTTTCCCCTTGGGGTGAGAGAGGTTCAGAAAGAGAGGGAGAATAGCAATTGGGTTGACATAAATATAAAAATAAAAAGAAAGGAAAATCTTTGATGTATTTTTAAAAATACATAGAAGAGAGGTGGCTAGGTGGCGAAGTGGATAGAGCACCAGCCTTGGAATCAGGAGTACCTGAGTTCAAATCCGGCCTCAAACATTTAATAATTACCTAGCTGTGTGGCCTTGGGCGAGCCACTTAGCCCCATTGCCTTGCAAAAAACAAACAAACAAACCCCCCCCCCCCAAAATAAAAATACATAGAAGAGAACTAAAGGACAACAAGGATAGTTTTGAAAGTTACACATTGAATTTATTACCTACTTAAAAGGAAAAAGAAGCTATACCCAATAGAGGATTTTTTTTTGTATATATAGGAGTACTCATTTAGTTTAAGCCCAATATTTAATAAAAAAGATGTTTAAAACAAAACACATTTTATGTGACTAGTTTAATCTACAGAAGTCTGAACTTTAATAAACCACTAGAGGGAACTATAGTCACTATACTGCTAAATAGAAAGTTTCTTCAATTGTGCTCCAATATGTTAAAAATTGTTGTACTTTCCTGTTTTAGTGACTTCCTTTTCAACTCCTAAAACAACTATAGTTGCCATTGTTCCTCCTCAAGTCTACCTCCTATCCTTTCAACTGAGGATCTCAGCTTTTAAGTCACTGAAAAGAAATGGTAGACATTCATTGGAGTTCCCTCTTATCTCTACCTTGTATCATTTAGACAACTCTTCCCATTTTCTTCCCTTTCAGTGCTATTTTTTTTTCAAAAGTGACTCTTCTTGACAAAATTCTCCAGGTACCCTTGAATCCATCCCTTACTGTCTTCTTTTTTTTTATTAGGTTTTTTTTGGCAAGGCAAATGGGGCTAAGTGGCTCGCCCAAGGCCACACAGCTAGGTAATTTTTAAGTGTCTGAGGTCTGATTGAACTCAGGTACTCCTGACTCCAGGGTTGGTGCTCTATCCACTGCACCACCTAGCTGCCCCCTCAAATCCTCTTCTTTAAGAAGTCTTTCTGGGTATCTATTTCCTCCTTCACATATCCTATTCCTGTCCTTTGAAACAATAACTAATTGAAGAAAATTACAATTTGCACTGTATGTTTTCTCCCCTTTAGAATATAAACTCCTTGTGGACAGAGATTGTTTTTGCTTTCTTTATATCCTCAGTACTTGGCAATGTCCAATCTTAGCTTAGACTGGCACATAGTAAGTACTTAAAAATGATGATGCTGATGATGAACAATGATCTTCTTGCCTGCTGACCTCTACTTGAAATCTTCTTGTTCCAGAGTGTATGTAAAATTCCGGATACTCTGGTGTCTTTGTTCTACTCTCTCTTTGGAACGTTGCTTAATTTCATTTGGCCATTCATTTACCAAAAGTTTAAGTACCTACCTCATGCAAAATTTCTCTTTCATCCTTTAAAGCCTAAATCAAATATTACCTTCATCTTGAATCTCCCACATCCATGGTTTTTATCCTGGGATCCATGGAATGGAGTCTATGGATAGATTATAGAGGTTCCATAGACTCAGGTGGGAAAAAAAAACACATCTTTATTTTGACCTAAGGTTTCCTTTCTAATATTATGTATTTTATTTTGTTCACTTAAAAATAATTAGTTTTGTCAGAATGCCACAGCAGTTCATGATACAGAGAAAGTTAAGAATTCCTAATCTAAATGAAGTGATTTTCTTCTTTTCTGAAGCTGCATAACACCTTGTACCTTTGTTACTGAACTTTAACATTTTGCCCAATATTATAACTTTTTGTTATAATAGTAGGGTAAAGTATGGGACACTGGATCTGTAGTCAAGAAGATATATGTTCAAATATGAACTCAGTGACTAATCTGTAAACATGATAAGCACAAATGTATATGTAAAATGTTTACCAGATTGTTTGCCTTTGAGGAGAGGGACTGGGAAGGGAAGGTGGAAGGAATTTAGGTAACCTATAAATATGCATATTTGTGTAGATGAATGTTGAAAAACTTTCATAATATGTAATTGGAAAAATAAAATTAAGTAACCATGGGAATAAAAAAAATCTGACCTCAGATACTTATAGACTGTGTGACTCTGAGCAAATAAGTTAACCTAAGGTTGCCTCAGTTTTCTCCTCTGTAAAATGCGGATAATAATATTACCTGACTACTGGGTTGTTAGGATAAAAATAGTTAATATTTATAAAGATTTTTGTAAGCCTTGAAATGCTATATAAATTCTTGCTACTAAAAAGCCTTTTGCTAGACTGTAATATCCATGTGGTCAATGCCTTTATTATATTTCTTTGAATGTGTTCAGATGTGCCTTGTACTATGCTATTCACTTAGTATTTCCTTAGAAGATTCATTAAATTGAATTGTAAAGTGGGTGCAGTGAAATCAGTAACTTCCTCTGAAGTTTGTTCTTTCTGAAGTGATTTCTAGACTGGCACAAGAGAGACAGACTAGCTGACTTCTTTAGATCTTTTGAGGTACAGTAATTGTTCCACATTGTACTTTATATCTACTGTATAATCCTTGATTTTTTTTGAAGATCATTTAATTTTTCATTTTATTTCATTACTTTGATTAACTTTTGATTTCATTAGTTGGGGCATATTTCATTTTTCAATTCAGATTATAATACTTTATGTCTTATAATTATGTGTGATTCTTGTCCATTTTGTTCCATAAGTACTCTTAGTTTTTTTGTGCTGCTTTTGTTGATTGGCATTCAATAAGGACTTCAATTGGGGGAAATTAGGTGGTGCAATTCAAGATACTTACTGTATGACCCTGGACCAGTATTTATTCTGTTTGCCTCAGTTTCCTCATCTGTAAAATGAGCTGGAGAAGGAAATGGCATACCACACCAGTATCTTTGCCAAGAAAACCCTCCCAAAAGGGCTTCAACATGAGTATAATAATAACTATAGCAATAGTAATTAGAATTATATTTATAGATTACTATAAGATTTACAAAACTCTTTTTTTCCAAACATGCTGTGAAAATTTTTGGTGCAATGAGAAGAGCATTAAACTTGAATTCACAGAACCTGATTTCAATGTTCATTCTGCTACTTATTACCTGTATGACCTTGGGCAATCTTTTGGCCTAAATTTTCTCATACTAGATCTATTACCCATATTCTCCACTTCCATTGCAACAAATGTCTTTTTTACTACTTGCAGTAGCAAGTCACATGATGTCTTGTTGTCTCAAGATAGTACAATCTTATGTTTAAACTTTTCCAGTGACAAATTGAATCATGGGCGTTAAGTTTGCATGATATGTATTAACTTTGAAAGTTTACAACTAGTGAGGAGGAGATTTTTTCAAAGTTAAGGTTTATGACTGGAGCAGGGAAAGAACAATTAAGAAATTAAAAGAATGAATTTTCTTTGTTTCTTCAAGAAAAGATGCTACAGAGAACAAAAAGCAAAAACATGATGTCTAAGGGGGTACAAAAAAGAGACAAATATAAAAGAGAAAGTTTTGATGAAAATTAGATAGTTAGACACCCTAAAAAGGTTGGGAGGCTTTAATGCTTTTGAAGAGGCCAGTTAGACAATGAAATTGCCTTAAAGGCATAGGGTACATTCATACCATTGTCTCTAGTCACTTATCTATTTTTATAAGAACAAGGTGCAATGGCTTCCTGTGGGCTAACAGAGGAGAATTACTCAGTATACTCAGTAGGGATGGTAAGGCTTTTTCCTACTTCCTACCTGGAGGTGAAAAATAATCTAAAAATTGATTCTAACAGGGAGTCAAAAGATAGGCTAAGTCCTAAATTAAAATTACTTAGAATCTTTACTCTGGATGAAAGAAAGCAGGCACTGGCACTACCTAGCCAAAAGCATCAGCAGCAGCACTTGTAATTTGCTCCATCCAGCTAAGCATTGCATTTCCCCATCCTTTAAGGATACTTCATCTGGGTTGTTCCTTCTATGAAAATTCTATGCAATGAGAAGAGCCTAGTTGAATACTAGAGCAACTTTTACCTCATCTCTAGCATACTTTAAAGGGAAAGGAATGGTGATGAGAAACCCTGAGAGGCTAAGGAAACTCAAGTTACAGACTTTTGAGATGCCTTGGCTACATGTTATATGCATGCCTCACTAACATTTTACTTTTAGATTCATGATATTTCTTAATCCCTTCCCTTACAATAGGTGTATTTATAGGAGAGTGGATCTTTAATGTTGGGGGAAATGCTTTGGAATTACTGTATTGTTCTTTCCATGCCACCTTGCTAAAGAACTAGATTTATTGACTAAGAGGGCTGAGGAAGAAATACTTAAAACCTGTGTTGTTAAATTTTTTTTTAACATCTCCCCTAAAAAAAAAAAGGTAATCTTAAAAGTTAAAGAAATAGAGTTTGGTTGGTGTGTTGTGTAAATAGAGACATATCCTCAATTTGGACTTTGTTCTATTTTGAAGGAGGCCTTTACAATCTTAGCCCCATCAGCATATTCTAAGAGGATTAGCCTCAGAGAAGACATATCTGCTTAAACAAATTTGATCTTTGGCAACTCCTGAAACCAAAAGGTTAAAGACAGGTTAAGACAGGTCTCTGAAATTACTGACATCCTGTCATTCTTCAACCTTTGACATAAGGAAAGAAGTTGAGCAGCCTCACCTGATAGTTTCCTTTTGACTCCAGTAATTTTACCTTAAATCCATGTAAAATCCTTTAAGCATATGTATTTTCTTAGCACTTGTTATCCACTTGGCAATTGGCAATCAGTGTATCCTAATGAAATTTTTTCTTCTAGTCATGCCTCTTGATTTTTTTTAACTCCAGGGGGACCAAGGTGAGAAGATCTCTGGGAACATTTTTAAGACCTTTAGATTGAGGAATTCCCCAAAAGGGCACATGAGTTACTTTCAGAATGAGGCCCACCTGCATGCTTATCCCCTAGAATCCTAAAAGTAAAAAGTGACAGTTACTCTTCTGAGGACCTAATCTGCCAACGCTAAAGTGAATTGATCCCCTAATTGAGACAATTATATTCCTTATGTGAAGGATAATCATGTTGGTTCAGTAAAGATTATATACTTTTATTATGGGTGCCAATATGAATAATTATTGATTGAACCCTGTTAGAAAGTATAAGATGTATAGAATTCTTAATTACATAATTCAAATACACTTTTGCTTATTCCTTACTTGTAGCTTTAATAAAAGCTTTCTTAAAACAGATAATATCAATAGAATTATAAGCAGGGTTTAACTGAACTCAATCATTAGAGAATATAAGTGGAATCCATATTTTAAAAATTCAAATACATTTTGCTTACTTATGCAATTAGTTTTCATGAAATCTTACTTAAAATAGATTATGGCAATAGCCAAATAAATACTATTATTACTTAATTTTATAATTTTTTTTCTTGCTGAGGCCATTAGATAATGTTCTGTTTCATATATGCATTTCTATTCAGTAATGTTTCTTAAGAGTTCAGTGGATAAGTTTGGGAGGGAGACAGAAGGCTAGAGTTATTCTTCCATTCTCTTTGAGTACATTGAAACATGTCTTAATGTACTCAATAACTTTTTTTTTTAGGTTTTTGAAGGCAAATGGGGTTAAGTGGCTTACCCAAGGCCACACAGCTAAGTAATTATTAAGTGTCTGAGACTGGATTTGAACCCAGGTACTCCTAACTCCAGGGCTGGTGCTTTATCCACTATGCCACCTAGCTGCCCCTCATCATGATTTCTTATAGAGCAATAGTGTTCCATCATGTACATAATATAAGACATTTTAAAGAAGTCAAGAAAGATGCCCTGTAAATAACTTTCAAAAAAATTCAAGACAATTTGGCAAAGCAATTTTAATCTGACTCCTTTAAAAGGTTTAATTTCTTCCTACGATTTAACAATAGTTTCTAGAAAATATCTGAGAGCAGAATTTTTATATTTTCAAAATGAAAGATTCACTTTTTGTAAGAGGAGATGAAATAATTTCAACTTCAAAACACACAAGTGCTATTTCCTTAAAAGCAATGTTTGCTTTTGTCCTCTTGAAGGTCCTAGAATTGTTTCTTTAAGAAATGCATTATAAAGAATGGGGAAAAAAAGATTAGTGTTAGAATTCAGATTTCCACACGCTGTTTGCACTTAAATTGTGAGTTTTCTTAGGAACTAATCATGTTTGCCCATCTTGAAGAATGAACACAGATACCACAAAAGCCCAAGAATGTAAAGAACCTTCTTACCTGTTGCCTCCACCATTCCTTCTAGGATCACAACAATTTCTAGCTCCTCTTTGGGCAGCTGGGCTTTGGAGATCTCCCAAAAAGGACTCTGTTGATTAATTTCATGGCTAATGATCAACGGTGACACGAGAAACAGCCGATCATCCCCTGTGTAATACCCCACATTGATATCTGTCTGGTTCAGTGGTATGAACTCTCCTTCTGTGGTCTGTTTAGATTTGATCAACTTGGCTCTAATTGAGGCCTCAACGATGTGGGAATTCCTAAGGTCCCCCACCCGGAACATCAGGCATAGTTTCCCATCCCGCATGGAGATTACCGCATGGGTAGAAAATACCAGGGTCTCTGCCCTCTTCTTAGGCTGCGATATTTTTACAAACATGCAGCCTACCATGAATGCATTGACTATAGACCCCAACACAGACTGGACTAAAAGGAGGATAATTCCTTCAGGACACTTGTCTGTGATGACTCGGTAGCCATAACCAATGGTGGTTTCTGTCTCTATTGAGAATAAAAAAGCTGAGACAAACCCATTGAGGTTAGTGACACATGGAGTCCATGTGGGGTCCTCTATATGGTCCATATCTCCTCGGATATAAGCTATAAGCCACCAGATCATGCCGAAGAAGAGCCATGTCACTGTGTAAACCATAACAAAGATCAACAGGTTGAACCTCCATTTCAGATCAACTAAGGTTGTGAAGATATCAGTCAGGTAACGGTAGGTCTCCCTCACATTGCCGTGGTGAACATTGCACTTTCCATCTTTCCTCACGTACCTCTGGATTTTTCTTTTAGCTCGGTCTCTGCTGATGTGTTTTGGTAGATCATCTCTGGCTTGTTTAGGCAATTTTGGTTGGTGAATAGTTACTGGGCTTTCTACATCCTGGTCCATTGAGTCTCCCTCCAGGACATTAGCTGGGATTTGGAGAAAAAAAAGAAAAACTAATGGTTGGTTGTTTTTGAATATTGAATAAATTTTGAAGGGCCCTCAAATGCCATTTACATAGCTACTAATGTAGTATAATGTATTATCCTTAGATTAAATTTGTCCCAGGGATTGGGGTGGTTTAGGTTTAGATTTAATTGACCCCCAGAGATTGGGGTAGTTTAAATTTAAATTGTTTACCTCCAGGGATTTAGATGGTTCTGGATTACAATTACCTTTTAGTTTTTTTTCTACATTTTCCCATACAATGATGAAGGAAAATGTAGTAGATTCCCTTTGAATAGATTTTTGGTGACATGGGATCATGAGGATACTTCTGATAATTGCAGCAATAACTAAATAGCCTGTGTTGAGTTCTGTGACATTTGACATAAATCTGCAGTGGATACAAGTGGTAATCTGTTTTGTCTCCCTTCTCCCAATTTTACCCTTTTCAATGAGGCAAACTAAAAAAAAATAAGAGTAGTCATTGAAAAATTTTATTCTGATCAGATGAACTTTTGGTTTTGTTGGGCAGCTTAAATGATGATTTAAGTTCATCTTCCCCTGAAGGGGTTTTTTCTTTACATACCGTCTTTCTTACTCTTCTTCTATTATTTTGAAAGATTTCTAAAGGGAACGTGGAGTCCATTAGAAAAACTGTCAAAAAGTTACAGTCAAAAAGTTTAGTAGGCTGAGAAGATGAATGACATTCCATACTTGAAACAACTGCCCCACTAAGCTGGACTAACTCCCACTTTAGGCATTTAGTGGGAGATAAGGTTAAAAAGATTACTAAAACATTTTAGTAGATTAAAGAAAATTGGAGATTAATTATCAAAGAGATGGAATAATAATAATAATAATAATAATAAGATTGTAGGAGAGAACTATGGGGATTTTGGATTCTAGTTTGATATAAGAATTAAATTCTGTAAAAATTTTAAGGTAAATAGCACTTATATTGATAGAGTTATTGTTTTACTGTTATATAGAAAGGCAGCTACTTTAAAAGTAATTCTAGAGTGAAGAAAAAATATATATATAGGTATGTGGTTTGGATTTTATAGCTAATTTTTGTTCATCCTTTCTTGATCATGAAAAGAGAAAAGATTATTTAAACTAGTGATCCCCTGAATCCCTCCAACCCCAGCTCAGAGACCCATTATGACCACCCTAGGTTAGACACTCTCCCCTTCTCCCCCTGTTAAACTCTCTCAACTCAGAACAAGTTCCTAAATAAAGATTTTGAATAATATCAACAAAAAATACTGGAAAATACAAGGAAATCTGAGGTACATTCTGGTCTCAGATAATTTATTAGCTGTGTGATCTTAAGCAGACTATGTTATATTGATTTCTAAAGAGAAAAATAATAATGATACTAGGGTTGTTATGAAGATCAAAATGATAGAATCATTGGAAAGTGTTTAGCAGTGACTTGCATATGGTAAACACTGTTAAAATGTTGACTCTTGTTATTATTTCTTTAATTGCATGTAATTATATTCTGGGTTTTAGATGTGATTAATATAAAATGCCAAAGGTAATAAGATTAATGATTTTGATGTAGGATAATTTAGAATTGCATTCTGCAGAGTTGATGTTATCTGACTGATTATAAGTTTTGTTTCAGGATTTAGATACATGATTTTATAGATGTATATTATGTTTATATATTATTTTATAACATGATATTTCTAAATATTCTTATACTATGAAATTTGAGAGATCATTATATTAGAAATGCTGTTAAGTAAGTAATTTTTTTATTCTGGATAGTGTTAGATTATGGACTGAGCTTTATAAAAGGTGATTAAAAGATATTTGATTTAATTTAATATTTAATGAGGCATATTTTGTTTTAAAACATCTTCATAAATTTACTATATTAGAGAATGTTTTCATTTGAAAATTTTAGGCTATCCCATAAAATTTATGAAAATATGTAAGGTAGTTTAAATCTGTGATTTATACATTACTCTGTCATCAGGTATTTAGTATATGTTTGAAACCTCAGAATATGGTTACTTTAAATTTAAGTAAACTGTATAAAGTATTTAATTAAAGCATAAATGAAATTTATCTGTTAGGCAAACATGAGATTAATAATGTTCAAGTACTAAGTACTGATTAGTGAAATTTTGCTAGATGAGATAAAAACTCTTGGGACTATAACTTACTATTGTTTTGAGTTTTGATTACAGGGATGGTTGTCTGAAGTCAATAGTAGAAAATGGCGTGTGGGTCATTTGCAATCTTAGAACTGCAACAGGTGACGACTATCTGTTCCTGGGAAAAGTTAAGGGAACAACCTTGGCATTGTCTAAACCAAGACCTTCTTGACTCAATTTCCCCATTGTACTATTTTCTTTCTGAATGCTTACCTTCTATCTGAACCTGGGTTTTGATGTCATGTTTGGCTGTCAGGTTTAATGCCTGGAATCAAATAGAGGGAGGTGGGGTTTTCCACTGTAATGGTATATATAAGGTCAATCTGTGCCCTTGAGGGGTCGATGAACATTATTATATCTATATCCTTTCTTTAGAGCAGGTGAGTTTAGAAGTTTTGTGAGTACAATACTAAACATATTAATAAATAGATGGATACTAGAACTTCTCTGAGCTACTATAAAAGAATACAAGCATGAAAAATCTTACAAACTTCTACTATATTTGTGGACAAATTATAAAATAGCTATGATAGCCTCATAATGGAAAATTAGACAAAGTAATAAAACAAAAATTTATTATTAAAAATTTCTCATTAAATAGAATAGTAAAATTTTGGAAAAAAACCAAGATTAGACTGTTTTCTCTAAGAACTATGTACCTATGTATAAGATTGGCTTCCAAATGCATTTGTGTAGGTGGGTGAGATGGGGACAGTGTAATTTGAGGATTAACTCCCTGAAGGTTTATTTCTTAAGGGTTTTTTTTTTTGCAAGGCAAATGGGGTTAAGTGGCTTGCCCAAGGCCACACAGCTAGGTAATTATTAAGTGTCTGAGACCAGATTTGAACCCAGGTACTCCTGACTCCAAAGCCGGTGCTTTATCCACTATGCCACCTAGCTGCCCCAGGTTTATTTCTTTTAAAAAAAATCAGACTCTGGGAGTTATTTTTATGTCCACAGAATAAACAGAAAACCCAAAAATCTTTGCAAAAGTTTTTTTATTGAGAGCTTTCACTTTCATATATTTGAATTAATCTTTTCTTCCTCTTATCTGTTCCCTCTAATTTATAAAGGGATTGCATAAATTTCCCTATGTTGTAAAATTATATAACCTTGGAATTACAAAAAAACCTCACAGCTCATCTAACTACATGACTTACACATGTATAAAATGCATATAATATATATAAAATATATATTATATAATTATATATAATATAAATGTATACAATACATATAATATTTAATATAGATTATATAATAAACATAAACATGAAAATAATAATAATTATAATACTAATACAGTACTTTAAGGTTTGCAAAGAGCTTCTAAAATATTATCTCATTTTATTCTCACAATCATCCTGGGAAGTAGGTACTGTTATTTTTACAGATAAAGAACTTTTTTTTTGCACAGATGGGGAAATCAAGGCATGCAAAAGTTTTGTAACTTGACCAGGGTCACACAGCTAGTAAGTGTTTGAGGTCAGATTTGAACTCAGGTTTTCTTGAATGGCAGTCTAGAGCTTTATCCGCTATGCCAGAAAGCTACTCATACAAAACCCCGCAACTTATCAAAGATGTGATTTTGATCATATTGACAGTTTGTAATGAGTAGGAAGATGAGTGATTTGACCTAAAGTGTTGAAATTCTGAAGGTTCTTGATATTTGTGTCCCCAATTGAATTCAACATTTTATTAGCAAAAATGGTTAAAATTGGAAGTGAATAGATGATCTTTTTTCCTTATAGTTTCTCTCCCCAAAACTTCATGATCCTATTCTCCTTCCATGGGGTCTTTTTACCTGAGGTTCAAAGTTTCTCCCTACAGTCTTTCAATACAATTCAAATGAATTTGTCTTAAAAAGTTTATGGGAAGGTATTCCTCCATTTCAGTTTGCCATGGGTCTTCATACCCAATATTTTCATCCTAAAGACTCACTGCAACCACATAATTCATACATTGAAAGTATTCTTCCCCTCTTCAGGCTCTCCTTTAACTGGATGTCTCCTCCCAGAACCTGCATTTGAGGAGGGCTCCCTGATCAGTCATGTCCCATTCCTCTCCGTGGCACTAAGGACTTCCTCTACCATGTTTTCTTCTTTCAGCTTTTTTCTATGCATTGTCTTCCTCCATTAGAATGTAAGCTTCTTGAGGGCTTAGACTGTTTCCCTTTCTATTTGTATTTGTATTCCCAATGCTCAATACTGTATCTGTTACATTATAATGCTTAATAACTATTTTTTTTTCTTTTTCCTTTTCGAGGCAGTAGGGTTAAGTGGCTTGCCTAAGGCCACACAGCTAGGTAATTATGAAGTGTCTGAGGCCGGATTTGAACTCAGGTGCTCCTGACTCCAGGGTGGGTGCTCTATCCATTGCGCCACCTAGCTGCCCCCTTAATAACTATTTTTGATTGGTGTTTACAGCAAAACCAGATATAGCACTGAATATGAACTCCTGGAACCCCCTGAAAGAGAATAAAAAGACAGTGGAAGGCATATACCTATAAATCGGACCCAGCTATCATTTCTTTCTCTGTGGATTCATGTCTATCTATGTACCCATTACTTATATTTACCAGGGTCCTGAATTTTCATGTTTAAGTAAGAATATAAGTAGAAGGAAACACCATTAAATGATAAGCTCCTTGAGGACAATGACCTCATTAGTTTGTGCCTTTCTACTTTATTTCTTTGAATACAGTGTGTGCGTAATACATAATATTTACTTGGAAAATTAATTGTGGATTAAGACAACAAGAAAAGGACAGTTGGAAGTTAATATGAAACTCTATGGCTACCATATTCTGGCGATAATTCATTCTTTAAAGATAACTTCATACTCAATCTATGATTCTAACATTTGTTCAATATGTACTTACCTTGATTTCTCCACAATTTTGTAGACTATTTTTGTATAATGAAAAAAAGAGGATTATTATCTGTTGGCCAAAGTTTTATTTACAATATCATACATTCAGAAATGGAAGGAAGCTTAGAGGTCATCTAGCTCAGAGCCATTCATTTAGCACTTGAGCAAACTAAGGCTCAGAGAGATTAGGTGATTTGCACAAGACCACATTAATAGTAAGTGAGAGAGTCAAGTTTGTCCTCAGATTCTTTGAATATAAATCCAGTATTTTTCCAACACATCATCCTTGTAATGAGCCTTTCCAATCTAAGAAGATTCTTGGATCCTAGGCATACACTGAGAGATCTATGCTTAAAGTCTCTCTAGATTGCAGGACCTGCCAGACTTTACACTAAACTAGGACAGTTTTTGAGAACTCAGGGTCATTCTATGTCACAATGAGATACTGGAGAAGTGCTTGTGAAATTTTTAGAAATACAGTACCTGCTGCTGAAACTGCTTTTCCTTTATTTTGACATAGCATGTATCTCTAGGATACTAGATAGTTTTCCTAAAGCAGGAAAGTCTGTTAGAAAGGCAAAAATGCTATTGGGTAAATATGGAAGGGGTTCCTGATACAGGCAAGTCTCAAGGGAAATTGTGTCAATTCAGCTAATGGTGGGGCAAGGGAAATTGAAGAATTTTTAATTGAGTATTGGAGATAGAAGGACATCACCTAGTCTGCTATAGATGAAGAAACAGACCAAGAGATCTGAAATGATTTAATAATTTCATATAAATAGTATCAGAGGTAAGATTTGATCTCAGTTCTTCTGACCTGTTCTTCATATGCTCTATAGTCCAGCCAAATTGACCTTCATGTTATTTTCACATACTATAACCTCTGTCCTCTTTTCTCTTTGTTTTTGCCTTGGCAATATGGATATATCAATACCTAGAATGCATTCCAACTTCATTTTTGCCTTTTCAAATATCTTGTTTCCTTTAAAACTCAGTTCAATTGCTACCTTTGATATGAAACCTTTACTGATATTCCTAGCAACCACTACCTCCCTTTTCCCAACTATCTTGTTTGTTTTCTATAGTATAATGGAAATCTATAGTATGATTGGATCAAGGAATTACCTGCTCTAATAGTTCCCAATACCAGAAAAAATTATTAAGACCAATCACAATCCCCATATTTTGTTTATACAATTTATATTAAATTTTCTACATAGTAGAAAGTAAGCTTTTCTGTTGCAGGAACTATTTAATTTTGTATTTGTTTCCCTAGTTTCTCACCTATTTCCCAGTACATAGGATGAATTTTACAAGTGTTTGCTTTTTTATTTTAATTGAGGACAGCTTTGTAAGATGAAGTTTCTCCTCTTAGGAATTCAATTACTAAGTAATTTTATAAATTTACAAAATTTAAAAATTTATAAAATTTTGTAGATCAGTCCTTGATTTAAGCTAACAGCAATCTCTTTTTAAATAAAGTTGGTAGATATATTTATTTATATATTATTTATTTATTTATTTATTTTTATTTTTGTTTTATTTTTATTTTTTTTATTTTTTGCAAGGCAATGGGGTTAAGAGGCCAAGACCACACAGTTAGGTAATTATTAAGTGTCTGAGGCTGGATTTGAACTCAGGTACTCCTGACTCCAGGACCTGTGCTCTATCCACTGCGCCACCTAGCTGCCCCATTTATATATAATTTAGATATATTTTATATTATTTTTTAGATATACTTCATTTATATATTATTTTCATTTTCAAATATATTTCTTCATATTGATTATATTGTGTATATATAGAATTTTGTGTAGTAATTATATTCTGGTATGATTAGATTAGCTATTCTTCATTTGGTGAGTATCTAATTTATTTTCAATTCTTTACCCATTCAGATGCTATGACTATTCTGGATTATAAGGAATCTTATTTTTTTGTTTTTGACCTCTTTGCTGCACACGAAACATTTAGTCATTTTAAAAAACATTATTCCAAATTATTTTTTGTAATTATTAGACCAATTCATAATTGCAACAAAAAAATTAGTGTATCTGTCTTTCTAGTCTTTCCAACATTGACTATCTTTACCAATTTGCTGGGTTTGACATGAACTTTCAGAATTGTTTTGATTTCTATTTCAGTTATTATTAGTGATTTGCAGTTATCTTTCACATGGATTTTTGTAGTTTGCAATTATTCTTTTTTGGAACTGTTTCTCACCACTCAAATCTAGACCCATATCTGCAATACTCTTGCAAATACTATTTCCCAAACAAAACATTGATTTTATTAATGTAAAAAAACTTATGATTTTAATATAAACAAAATTACTTTAACTTTTGTGATTTCCTTAATCATTTGCTTGGTAAAGATTTCTTCCCTTAACCAAATCTGTGTATAGCACCTTGATAATATTATTTCTTCATTTTTATGCTATATCCTTGAAAATTCAGATTATTTATTCAATTTGTGTTTACCATGGTATATGGTAGAAAATGTTGATATAAACCAAATTTCTGCAAATTGCTTTTCAGTTTAAATAACTAGTTCTTTCTAGAAGTTTTTTCTCAAGTAATTTATGCCCTTTTATTTACCAATACATATTAATAAGTTTAATTTTTCCTTATGTAATTTATTCCATTAATCTGGGGTGTAGGGCATGTTCAGGAAAGACTAGTATCTCTGGCATGAGGCTTGTTGAGCCCTTTCAGGGCTACTTTCCACCTTTGATGTCCACCTGAGCCATTTCTCACCTGTGGCTCCAAGAAGCTGTTGCCTTCACAGCAGTCACATCCCAGTGATGCTTTCTTAGCATGATGTTTTCAGTCATGTTATTAAATGCCTTCAGTGAGGATGAACTTGGCATTAAGATCAACTACCTTACTGATGGTAAATTCTTCAATTTGAAAAGGCTGCAAGTCAAGACCAAGTAAAGGGAGTGTTGATGTATAATTTCCTGTTTGCAGATGACTTGATGTAGACTCTGAAGCTGAGATGCCACAAAGTATGGATTGATTCTCTGTTGCTTGTACTAATTTTGGTCTATCAATTAACACCAGGGAAACCCAGGTGCTCCATCAGCCTGCACCACACCATCCATATGTGGAACCATCAATTACAACAAATGGAGTAGTTTTGAGTACTGTAGACAAGTTCACTTACCTTGGCAATGTACTTTCCAGGTATGTACAAATTGATAGAGGTTGCCAGTGCCAGAGCTAGTTTAGTGTTTGGGAAACTCTGAGGGAAGGTGTAGGAGAGAAGAGGCGTTAGACTGACTACCAAACTGAAGGTCTACAGAGCCGTTGTCCTGACCTCATTGCTGTATGCCTGTGAAACCTGGACAGTCTACCAGTGCTATGCCAGGTACAGAATCACTTCCATTTAAAAAAATTGTCTTGGGAAAGAGATCATGTAACCGGAGAAGATTCCAGACCCTGAGATCCTTTCTTGAGCAAAACTGCCAAGCATTCAAACTCTGTTCGAATGCTAAACTGTCAGTCTCTCTTAGGAATTTTGGAGTTGATTTTGCAAACTGGTGGACTCAGGCACAGGACTACCCAAGGTGATGTGCCCTTATCAGAGAAGGTGTTGTGCTCTATGAGCAAAGCAGATTTGAAGTAGTTCAAAGAAAATATGAGATGCACAAGTTTAGAGAATCTCTCTCAGGTGTTCAGAGGGACTACTTGTGCCACACCTGTGGTAGAGCATTCCAAGCTCATATTAATCTGTTTAGCCACAGTTGGATGCAAGACTCTAACATAGTGATATCATTTTGTCCTTCGAGAAAAAAATAAAACAACTAATTCCACTAATCTGATTTTTTATTTGTTTAACAATATCAAAAAATTCCAACAAAACAATAACAGATCACTTTTAGAATTATACATTTATAATTTAGTTTCAGTAAATGTCATTCTCCCTTCATTCTTATTTTTGTTTAATTATTTATTTTGGGGCTTAAGGCCTTTTTTCCTTTCAAATATTTTATTATTATTATTTTATCTAGTTCTATAAAGTATTCCTTTGGTAACTAATTTAGTTTGTAGCTGAGTCATTTAAGTTGTGTGACTCTTTGTGACCCCAAGTAGAGTAGTTTGCTTTTTCTTTCTCCAGCTCCTATCAAAGATGAGGAAACTATGACAAACTAGATTTAGTTATTCAGGGTCATATAGCTTGTGATTGTCTGAAACAAGATTTGAACTCAGGAGTATCAGCTTTCCTGACTCTAGGTCTAGCACTGAATTCATTGTGCTACTTGAAGCCTCAGTATAACATCAATCTATAAAATAATTTTGGTATTTTTTCATCATATTTATCAATAGCTTGGAGAAAGGAATATATGGCATATTCATCAAATTTTCAGATCCCTCAAAGCTGACTCATTTGTTTGATACTAAGCATTTTAAAATCCAATATCTCTATAGGCTAGAATGTGGGACAGAATCTAATAAGATTAAAATTAATAGATACAAATGTAAAATCTTTTGCTTGTGGACAAAAAATAAGCTTAAAACAGGATAGAGGAGTTTTGGCAGGAAAATAATTTGTCTGAAAAAGATTTACTGCTTTTAGTATAATGCAAGTTCATTTTGGGTCAACAATGTGATATGGTAGCTAAAAACAAAAATTAAAATCTTAGATTCCTTTTAGAGAGTCATGAAATAAGGAGTCAAGATGGTAGAGGATATATTCATAGCTCAGCTCTTCCATCACACCTCCTCCACAAGATCAAGAAAATGTACTAGACTGAATCCTGATTGGGAAATTCAAAAAAGAGCTATATATGAGTAATTTTTCCAGACCATGTTGGAACTGAGAGACATAGAAATCTGTAGATACTTAAGACAAGACCTAGTTGCCCAAATTATTTCAGTGCCCAAGACCTGTAAGAAGTCTGAGGATGTGTATCCTGGCAGGAAACCCTAGAGTAGAAAGAGATCTTGGGGGTCTCTGAACTTGCACAGGATATGGGAAGAAGTGCCATCTGACACCTTTGTTGCTCACTATTCAGTTCTATTTCACATATCCAGGGGAAATTGAAGAGGGAACCATTGTTTAGCAGTAGTGGAGATGGGTAGTTAGTACTGGGCAAGTAACAAGTTCAGAAGCAAATAGTAGCTATGAAATTTTAACCCCAGCAGAGCAGAGACTCAGTTCCAGAGTCCATCCCAGGTTGAATTCATAGTGATTCCAAGACAGGAATCTCAGATCAAAGGGGTTTCTATAGTTCTGTTGCTCTGAGTATGAAAAGCTTTACAGTGGGCTGATAGTGGCTGAGTCTAGTAGTAAACTACTGAAACTTCTAACCAGGAAGAAGCAGACAGGTATCTTGCCCAGACCCAAATCTCCCAATCAGGAATTTGTAGAAATTAAA
Organism: Macrotis lagotis; assembly: GCF_037893015.1. Taxonomy (NCBI): domain Eukaryota; kingdom Metazoa; phylum Chordata; class Mammalia; order Peramelemorphia; family Peramelidae; genus Macrotis; species Macrotis lagotis. The sequence goes on from NC_133658.1 coordinate 502,135,391, forward strand.
TCATAAGGACAGTCAATTGACTTTGTCCTATGTCACATCACTTGCAGATATTGAACACTCACAGTTCTTCAGACCAAACTGTCCATGAGATCATGGAATCATACAATGCTTAATACTTCAAGAAAATCATAGAAAGTATCCAAGAGGATGAAAGTTCAGCTTAGCTATTACCCCCAGAAAGTGCAGAACTTGACCGTAACATAAAATTCAACATTAGTAAATAGGTTGGAATAATGAACAAATAAATAACAAAATAGAATTGGTGCCTTGAGTCTTGAGTTAGAATCTATCCTTGATATTTTGCATTTTGAATTTAATCTGAATTTTTTTGTTAGAAACCTCCTGTTTTTAAGTAAATTACCATCACTTTACACTTTCCTTTATGGTTTATGATACAATAATACTGATCTAATAGCTATTCCTGATCTATGACATTTATCACCTAACTCTCTGTCTTTGCATTTTCGCATGCTCCAGATCTATTCTCATATGTCAGTCTTATTGTAACTCAATTTTTTTCAAAATGTTACAAATATCACTTTCTATGTGAAGTTTTTCCTGATCCTTTCAGCTACCAGTATCCCCTTTCTACAAAATATATATTAATTGTAGGCTTATATATTGTTTCCTTCAGTAGACATGTCTTTGTATCTCCATTGCCTAGCACATGCTATGCTTTTTGATTAATTGGTTGGCTGACCTCACTGAGATGTAAAGTCTTCAGCCCTGGACTTCCCTGAACAAAAAGGTCATTAAATACTTGTTGACTGATTGAATGGGCCTCAGTTTTGTCATTTGTAAAATGAGGGGATTTACTTATGACTTCTAAGGCTCCCCTCAGCTCTAAATCTATGATCTTAAAAGCCTATGATTTTAGAGCTAAAAAATCTTTAGTAGATATTTCTAATGAACAGTTGGTATAGACTTCTGTGGAAATCATTTAGGATTGTTCTTCTGATTACAGCTTTACTGCAAATAAAGTGGAGGTAGTGACTTAATCAATGTTGAAGTCTCATAGTTAATATTTTGAATTTTGAACATAATCTGATTTTTTTTATGTTAGCAACTTCCTATTTTTAAGGAAATGTTCAACACAGACAAGACATTTGATTTTTATTGAACTTGATTTTTAGGAAGTTTAACACATAAAAGTATGCTAAAATGTTTTGATAGCATTAAATATAGAATGAATATGATTATTTCCAATGGGATTATACTTCATATATTACCTCAGGTGCAAAGTTGTTTCATTTTAACTTTTACAATATCTTGAATCTACCTTCTTTCTATCACTCACATTTATCACCTTGGTTCAAGCCCTTATTATCATTTCTGGGTTATTGTAATAGTCTCCTAATATATATTCTTGTCTAAAGTCTCTTCCTTCTTCAATCTATCCTACCACCAAAATGATTTTCCATTAGCAAAGTTCTGTCCAGTAACTCCTATACTCAACAAAATGCAGAGGCTTTATGATATGGTATTATTTGGCATATGAAGTGTTTCACAACTTGGTATCAACCAACTTTTTCAACTTTATTATACATTTTTCCAGCCCTCTACTGACTGTCTTACCAGAAAGGGTGAGAAAGGAGGGAGGGAGTGAGGCAGAGAGTAAGGCAGTAGTTGTCAGGATCAGAGTGGCAGCAATGCTAGTTATGGTGTCATGATCTTCCATGTGTAAGAAGAAAGAGGGAGAGGAAGGGAGTGATGGTGAGAAATATATAGCTACTGTAATATATAGCCTTTGCGGTTAAACCTCTGATCACATGGAAAATGCCTGTGTGAAAGGAAGTTCAACTGTTCTTTCTTTGAGAAAAGTAAGGAAGTTTCAGAAAAGAAAACCTCTAACCTCCCCATGTTTGATTTTTACCAGAATTTTTATTTTTTTCTATTTCCTTATATTATGCCTTATTCTCATTTTGAATTTTCCCCTTCACATAAAGATTTAGGAATTATGTCTTAAGCTATTATAATTTTACTGATTAATAATATTACTATTTTATTCTTTTTTAAAGGGCAACAAGGTATTATATAGGATAGAGCACTGAACCTGAAATCAGGAAGACTCATTTTTCATGAGTTCAAATCTAACCTTAGATACTTACCAGCTGTGTGACTCTGGGCAAAGAATTGGACATGACTGAACAATAACCTTTTTTAAACTCTCTAAATTAACAAAGAAAAATACACTTGTATACAGCCTGCCATTGGCCATTGTAGGTAACAGAGATTAAGCTTTCCCTATGAACTTTCATTTATTTAGGTCAATCTAAGATCCTGCTATCTGGTCCAACTTATTATTTATTTGCAATAGGGAATTGGAATAAGGAAGGGAACTTCTAATTAATTGTATCTTCAAATATTTTGCAGTTTGTAGGAAAGTTGCTTGGAGCATTAAGAGGTTAAGTGCTTTGACTGGATTCACAAAGTCAATTTGTGTCAGAGGCAGGACTTAAACCCAAATCTTTCTCTTTCCAAGGATAGTTCTCTATCTGAAAGACATATCTTCCAAGTTCTCTGATCTCAAGAAGGGCATTCCATTAAAAGGGGTTGTATTAGGTCAAAAAAATCTAGCTAAATCATAATTAGCAATAATTCCAATTGTTTTTTTACACTTTATTTTGCTAAAAGGCTGGGATGTGGGGCAAATAAAAGAAACACAGAATATGATACAAGAAAAATTCAATTGAAAATTATAGTCATTAATATGAAGGAGATGAATTCACTCAATAAAACAGGAGACTAAAAGAATGTATTAGAAACTAGAAAACAAAACCATGCTGTTAAGAAGAAACACATGTGAAGCACAATAATTCATTCAAACTTAAGTTGAAGGGCTAAAGTAGAATTTATTATGCTTCAAGCGAAATTAAAAAAAATTGAAGTGACATTATGATTTTTGTCAGGACCACAGATACAATAGACAACACTAAAAGACTTATAGATAATAACATCCATACTAGATATAAAGACACCACATTGTATAGCATCTAAATGCCTAAAAGAAAAACCAAATTGAAATGCAGAGAAAAATAGAAAGCAAAATGATAATTGCTAGGAACTTCAATATTTCTCTTTCAGAATTAAATCAATCCTACCCAAAATAGAAGGCAATTAAATGTCTGAATAGAATTTTTAAAAAGATAGATATGATAGATTTCTTTTAATTATTAAATAGGAATTTTAAAAATGTACTTATTTCTAAGTGGTTAAATTGATAATGTATATAAGGGAATGAAAAATTCATAAATAACAGCAGAAAAAGTAGAGATATTAAAAAATTCTTTATAGACCACAATACAATTTGACCCTTCCCAACAAATCTTTTTTTGAAAAAAAGTTCACATTTAAATTTTGATGAAATAATACAATTCTAAAGTACATATAAATCAAAGGACAAATTATAGAAACAATTTTATCAAATAAAATAATAATGAGAAAACACTAAAATTTTTAGAATGTAGTCAAAGCAGTTTATGTGAGAAAATATCTATCTCTAAATTATTCATCAACCCTCAAAAAAGAGAAGCAAACATCAATGAACTGAGGGTATAACTAAAGAAAAACAACTTAGAAAGTCAATAAATAAGAAAGCACAAAGAAGCATGAAAAATATAAAATTTGGAAGGAAGAGAGAAAAGAAATGGAAACAAATCTTAAAATATTGAATTAGTTAATAAACCTAAAAATTAAAGTCTAACAAAATAGACAAATAGCTAATTTTATATGCTAGATAATATCAATTTAATAAAAAAGAGAGGAAAACTAAATCACCAATATAAAATATGAAAGAAAAAAACAGAGAGAAAATAAGAGAGAAAAAAGAAAAATATTTCTAATATTAGTTATGCATAATTATATGCCAATGCAATTCATACCTTAGAAGAAATAGATGAATGCTTACAAAAACAGAATTGTCCAGAATAAAATAATAAAAATGGAGAAATTAAAAACTCAGTCTTAGAACAAGAAACTGAACACGTCTTAAGAAAAGAAATGCAATTAAAAAAACAAAATTGAAACAAAAATAAAAATACCATTCTATTTGACCTCATAGTTAAGTAGAGAAGACAAAATGTAAATAGCTATGTACAAAAAGGAATATATTATTAATAAATGTAATATATAACATACATATTGTTAATCAATTGAAGCTAATCCTAGTGAGAAGACATTAGTATTAAGGGGGATTGAGATAACCTCTCATAGTTGATTTATTTTACAAGGTTATTGCATAAATTTATCATTTAATTTGCTCACTTCACTCTGCATCAATTCTTATGTTTGCTCTGAAATCTGTTCTTTTGTCATTTCTTAAAGTACAATAGTTTTCCATTACATACACATTTCATAAGTCATCAATAAGCATTTATCAAGAGATACAAAGAAATATATATAAAAAAGATCCTGTCATGAAGTAGCTTATAGGGGTGAAAACATAAGGAAAAAAGATACAAGATATACACAGGATATTGGAGAAAATCAGAGGGGACACTTTTATGTTACAGGGGACCATTTCATTTTTTTAAATTTTTTAATTTTTTAGGTTTTTGCAAGGCAAACGGGGTTAAGTGGCTTGCCTAAGGACACACAGCTAGGTAATTATTAAGTGTCTGAGACCAGATTTGAACCCAGGTACTCCTGACTCCAGGACTGGTGCTTTATCCACTGCGCCACCTAGCCGCCCCAACAGGGGACCATTTTAAAAAAGGTTCCTTGCAGATGAGATTTTGAGACTTGAAGGAAGCCAAGAAAGGCATGAGGGAGAATCATTGAAAATGCATCACATTGGGAACTAAATGTCATATTGAAGGAACAGAAATGAGTCTAATGTCCTTGGATCATAGAATTCATGGGAAGGAGTAATGTATAAGAAGACTGGCAAGATAAGAAGGAGTGAAATTAATGAAGTGTTGAAAAATTCCTAATATGAAACACATATGATCTATGGGTCAAAAGAAATTCAAGGGAAACTACAGACCAATATATGTCATGCAAATATCAAATAAAATATTAGCAAAACACACTATAGCAACATGGTCAAAAGATTGTCTTCTAAATTTATAATAGGAAAGCTGGTATGGGCCAAAACTAGGAAAACTATAAATAATATTTTAAAAACCATATAATTATATCAATGATACAGAAAAAAAAACTTTGGTTAAAATCCAACATTGATTTATGGCAAAATATTTTAAAACATAGAAAAATGTGAATTTACATTGTATAAAATGTAAAAATTAAAAGCCAAGTTGCAGTGACTCTTGAGTATGATGACATGTATACAATGTTTTGTAAATCTTAAACCACTATCTATCTTTGTGCTGTTGTTTTTGTATAGACCTTTTGGCAAAATTTTAAATAGTATCTTTCAAAACTCAATGACTAGCAGTTGAACAAAGAAACACTTGAGTTGTTATCTGCATCTGGAGAAATAGTAGTATACATAGAATTATTTTACACATATATAAATATTTATGTCTAATGGTAGGTTGGGGAGGGAAGAAAAATTTAAAAAATACATAATAAATTTATAATATATTTAAAAGGAATAGTAAGTTGTAAAGAATAGATTTGTGGTTCATATGCAGTCATCTTTTTGTTCTATTATGTCATAGAAATACTTGTTTTATGTCATAAACTAAAAATAAATAAATGAAAGGAGATATTTATGACCAGATATTGATTAAATAAAATAATTTTTGCTATTAAAAAAGAAACATTTTAAGCATTTCCCTTTTAATGAGGAATAAAACAAGAATGTCCTTGTCACTGCTATTACTTGATATAGTTTGAGAAATGGTAGACATAAAAATAACACACAAAAAAATTTAGGAAATATGCATAGGTAGAGAGAAAACAAAATGATTACTGTTTGCAATGATGATTTTCCAGCTAACCCTGCAAATGTATCAAGATAATTAAATAAATAATAAAATCAATGAAGTAACAGACAGATCCACAAAAATCTCTACTTAGATTTATATAGTTAGCCTTTTTAAAAATTACTGGAAAAAATAACCTTAACAGGAAAAGATAAAAAAAAGGAACCCCCCCATTCAAAGAAAATACAGAATGCTTACAAAATTCAGGAATTTTCCTACCATGATATGCCCAGTAATTAAATGAATACAATCAGTTAAATATGTAAGCCTATAAGCATTTATTAAACAGAAACTGTGTTTAGCACTGGAGATGCAAAGAATGGCAGCATATGTTTCCCATCCACCAGAGTGCCCTTCATTTTAATGGAGGAAGAAACATGCAAATAACAATGACAACAACAACTGTATATACAAGATATATACTGTTTAAGTGGAAAGTAGTTTCAGAGGGAAGGTACTAGCAATCTGAGGTTGAAGGAGGATGTTAGTAGGGCCAAGGGTAGAGAGAGAGAAATGGACAAATCTTTTGCAGAAGGTGGATTGTGAGAGTAGTTTTGAAAGAAGCTCAAATTTAGGTAGCAAGACTTAGAAACAACTGATTATAGTATTATAGTATTTAACTCAGATATACTAACTACTGTGATAAGGATTTCCTATTTAATAAAAAATTTCTGGAAAAACTTTAAAGCACTCTGGTATAGGTTGACACTATATACTATCATGAACTCTAAATGAATTTAGGATAGTTATAATAGAAAATAAAAGATTGGGGGCAGCTAGGTGACTCAGTGGATAGAGTACCAATGCTGGAATTAGGAGGTCCTGAGTTAAAATCTGACCTTGGGCAAGTCACTTAATTCCATTGTCTTGCAAAAAAATCAAAAAGAAAGAAAGAAAATCAGGGCTGAATAAAAAAAATTTTTCTCAGTTATGATTATGAGAGGATTCTTACCTAAACAAGCTACAGAGATGATTATAAAAGATAAAATGAATAATTTTCATTACTTACAATTGAAGAGTTTCTGCACAAGCAACATAAATATGGTAAGAATCCAAAGGGAAATAATTAATTTAATCAAATATTTACTGCAAATTATTTGATAAAGTCTATGTATTAATACCATTTTTTCATATATCTTTTATTATGTGAATCAAATGTGTTTGGAGACAGGAAATGATGGTACAGCAAGGAAGCAGTATAATCTAATCTATTCAAAATCACTCTAACAGGGGCAGCTAGATGGTGTAGTGGATAGAGCACCAGCCTTGTAGTCAAGAGGACCTGAGTTCAAATCCAGCCTCAGACACTTAATAATTGCTTAGCTATGTGACCTTGGGCAAATCACTTAACCCCATTGCCTTAAATAAATAAAATTTAAAAAAAAAACTACTCTAACAAAGATGTAGGAAGAACACAAAATCGATTAATCAATGAGAATTAGAAAAAGAAAGCAAAGTGATTCATTTTTCTAGGTCAAGAGCAACCTCAAGGCAAGATATCAAAAATAGGTTTGAAGTTCTTTCACTCTGAACTGACAAAATGATCTAGGATCTTATAGTCAGTATGTGAGCAAACATTGAGTGTGGGCCTGCAGTTCTATTGATTTGAAGCCATAAAAGGGACAAATGTATACAGGCCACACTGTGGGCCTCATACAGCCCTCAAAGACCATTCATAAGTTATTATTACATTTTTTTATTATACTCATTGATAATATGGGTTACTTTGTAGTAATAAATAAATATTAGATTCTATATGTGTACCTGGAAAATTTTTTGTTGGATGATGCAGTCCAGAAGAGCTAAAAAAGTCTAGGACTTTCCTTGGGGCAAGTGACCAGGGAAGGACAAGTGACTATGGATCTGTCTCTTAAACTACAGTCTTCTAGATAGATAGCAGGGGTTGGGACTAGCAACTATCTACTAGAGCTACAACTAGGAACAAACATACTATTACACTGTCCAGATCTAAATTAGAGTTGGGAAACTACAAAACTACTTTGTTTGTAGTTCCCTGACTTGACCAAACCCTGACATCTTGGAAGAAAGTAGCAGAAAGACCCTCATTGATACAAATCAGAAACTTACAAGGTTCCAAAAACCCCTTCAAAATTTTCCTGAACCTCAGTCACCCTGAATCAAACTCCCAATTCAGGAAGTAAATAGAAGAAGAAATAACCAGAAGTAGAAATCAAAGGTAAAAAGTTATTATGGTGATGACAAACAAAAGTAAAAAGCTATTATGGTGACAAACATATCCAACTCCAAAATATTCACAAGCAACTCATCAAAAGAAAAACATAGAATTGTCTAAGGTCACTTAAAATTTCTCAAATGTTTTTCTTTTGAAGATTGTAAAAGTATTATAAATAAAATGAAAACCCTAAAGAAAATAAATGGGAAAAAATGAGACTTTTGTAAGCAAGACTTGAAAGGTCAATTAACAGCTTAGAACAAGATATGCTAAATCTTACTCACATAACGGACTTCCTGAAAATTAGATTAGAAGAAGCAGAAGATAGCCACTCTAGGGATTATAAAAATGATAAAATCAAAAGACTAAAAAGAAGAAAATGTAGGATTTGTTATTGATTAGTCATTTCAGTCAACACTGATTATTCATGACCCCTTTTTAGGGTTTTCTTGGCAAAGATGCTGGAGTGGTTTGCCATTTTCTTTTCCAGTTCATTTTATAGATGAGGAACAGAGGCAAATCAGATTAAATGACTTTACTAGGGTCACACAGCTATTAAGTATCTGAAGTCAAATTTGAACTTGTTTTCCAGACTGTAGCCCTTGTACTCTAGCTACCATCTATGCCCTTTAAATGTAAGGTATTTCCTATCAGAAAGAGGTCAAGTACAAATAATTTGAGAATCATCGAATTACTGGAAATTATGATCCAATAAATGCATATAATATTTTAAAAAACCATGAATGAAAATTGCCTTTATCTATTATAATGAGAGAGCAAAGAAATACCAAAATGAAGACTTCCAAAATCAGAGCTTCCAGGTCAAAGAAAAAAATAATTTATATAGCTAGAAAGAAACTCCTCAAATACTGAGTAGTCACGTTGTGATGTATCAATACCACACAGTATTTTGCAGCTTGTACTTTAAATATGGAATATGATTTTACAAAAGTAACCAATAATGAACTACTTAGAAAACCTACAGGAAGAAAATACATTTTTTTAATGAAAAGCAGCTAATAATACCAGAAGACTGATTACATAACAGGAGGTGCACAGAATGGTGGTTGATGCAGTCTCTCATGTGAAAGCAATTATGATCTACAGTGCAAGTTCCCTATTCCCTAGTTTGAAGTATATTCACAGGTTTTGTAATTGATTCTGCTCTGCTAACCATGTAATGTGGAGACAAGCTGTTGATAGACTGTGAACTTGGCCACAATCCAAAGACTCTAGTCTGCTAGGGCCAATCTTTTGTCTCTGGAGCTTCTCAGATTGACTGGCATTGGAGAAAGTATAGATTAAACCCATAGCCTGAGGACTTTATATCTCCATCAGAATACTGGAATAGAATTGGGAGTATGATGATGATGTTAGTCCTTTGTTCTTGAAGAGGACCATGACATCAGGGAGGTGATGCCCTGACAAGCACATGAATTAAATTTGAGTGAGGGGGGTGCTGTGCCAAGTCACCAGCTTCACTTTCTCCTCCAGAATTGTCTGGATACAGTGGTCAGATATGAATCAGTAGGCCTGATGGAGATGGTTCTGGCGGGTCACACAGGTAGTAAGTGTCAAGTGTCTGAAATTCGATTCGAAACTCCTGTCTTCTTGGCTTCAAGGTCATTGCTCTATCCACTGTACCACTTAGCTGGGAGTGTATAGCTCTGTTATTATTTTTGTCTCAATTAGTTAGATCTGTTCTTTCATCCTATTAGATGAAGGAGATTGGATTGGTTACAATCTTTGTAAGTCAGAAGAGTTGTCCATGAGGAGAACAGGGAGTGGAATAAATGCCAAGATTTGCTGGAAGTCAGAAAATGAAGAATTAATCCTATATAATCTGCAGTGAACTCATTCATTCATTAGCTATAATTCTTTTAGAAGTAAATTTCCAAGACTTCCAGCCAAGATGGTGGAGAGAAGACAGGCACAGTTCTAAAGTCTCTTGATCTTCCCTTATAAATAATATGAAACAAACCTCTAAACCAAGAAAGAAAAGCCAGGAGAAGAACATCCACCTTAGGATCTGTCTTCCAAGATTGTGGGTGAGTCCAGGTGCAGAGGGCAGACTCTGCTGGGAACACAGGACTAGTGAGAGCTTGGGAGCCTGGATTAGCCATGTATTAGCCTGATCAGTGGCGGAGCTAGAGCCTGGTCTACCATGGGGGCTTGGGTCAACTAGGGAGCAGAGGTATTGGTGGTGCTGCTGACCCTCTGGAGCTTACTGGCAGGGCTGGAGGGAGAGTTCCTGTGCAGGAGAGTTGCAGAGACTATCCCTGAACACCTTTGGTCTGGAAGAACTCAAAGCCCACACCTTCAGCTTCCAGCTGAAGCCTCTTCCCAGAACAAACACAATTACTGACTACTTCTGCCCCAGGTGCAGGTGTGTGAGCAGCAGAATCATCTCAGCTGTCAATAGGGAGAGTGAGTACCTCACCCCAGGGTATAGCCCACTATTGATCGAAGACAAAATATTTAACAGCTTCAAGAACTCTCTCCAGGCCAAGGGAGAGGGCCTCAATCAAGGTCACAGACACTCCAGAGAAAGCAACCAGTACCCCTACTGGCCAGCTGGAGAAATTGCACTCAATGAGCAAAACCTCTAGGGATCCCAACACCAAACCTCTGTGAACCAGCCCCTCCCTAACAGAAGGTCTTAGGAAAATGAAGAAAGGCCAGAACAAAGGAGGGTCCATAGAAAAATTCTTGGAAAGAAAAGACACTAACTCAGAGAAACTTAGAATCTCTAAGGAGAATATGATCTGGTTTCCAGTACAGAAAGACAAATTGAAGAAAAAAGGAAGGAGTTTAAAAATCAACTGGAAAATTTGGAAGAGAAAATTAACACCTTGCAACAAGAAAACAAATCATTGGAAAATACAATTGGACAAAGGCAAAAAGAAAATAACTCTCTCAAAACCTCAATTAACAAATGGAAAACTCTTTCAAAAATAAATTGACCAATTGGAAAAGGAGCTGCAAAAGGTAAAGGAAGAAAATTCTTCTCTAAAACAATGAACAGAGTATGTGGAAACTAATGATTTCATGAGACAGCAAGAGCCTGTTAAACAAAATCAAAAAATAGAAAAAATAGAAGAAAATGTAAAATACCTCATCAGCAAAACCACTAACCTCGAGAATAGATCAAGAAGAGACAACCTGACAATTATAAGTCTTCCTGAGAACACTGAAGAGAAAAAAAGCCTAGACTTAATATTACAAAATTTAGTGATGGAAAATTGACCTGATATCATGGAACCAGAGAGCAAAATAGTTTTTGAAAGAAAACATCAATCCCCTCTGGAAAGAGATCCTAAAATGAAAACACAAGGAATGTTGTGCCAAATTCCAGAACTATCAGATAAAAGAGAAAATCCTGCAAGCAGGTAGAAAGAAACAATTTAGATACCAAGGAACCACAGTGAGGATTACACAGGACCTGGCTGCATCAACATTAAGGAATCAAAGGACCTGGAGTGAGATAAGCAAGGGAGCTTGTAATATAGCCAAGAATCCACTAACTGGCAAAGGTGAGTCTTCTCTTTCAGGAGAAAAGATGGACATTTAATGAAATGGAACAATTCCAACAATTCCTGTTGAAAAAAAACAGAGCTAAATAGAAAATTTGGACAGCAAACAGGAGGTTCAAGAGACATAAAAAGGTAGAAAAAAAGGAGGTAAAGAAATATAAAACTGCTATCCAATAAGATGAAACTGTCTATATACCAGCATGAGAAAAAGATTCTTATAACTTTTGAGAATTGTGACTCTATCAGAGAGAATAAACTTAGCCAGAAGTTATGGACACTCATGACTTAGCCATGAGACTGCTACCTAATGGGATAAAACTGGCTATATCCCTACTTGGGAGAAAGGCTCTAATAACTCTCAAGAATTTTAACTCTATTAGAGAGAATATACTTAGCCAGAAGTGATGGATACTCAGGATTTTCTATGACTCAGATAGAATGATTTAAAAAGACTTCCTTCTTAAAAAGGGGGACAGGAAGGAGACAGGAGGAAGGAGGGGCTTGAATGGGGTAAATTTCATTACATTAAGAGGTACAAAAGATTTATTGTAATAGAGGGAAGAAGGGAGATGCTGAGAACCACTTGAATCTTCCTCTCATCATACTTGGCTTGAAGTTAACTTACACATATGCTCAGTTAACTTAAAAATCATCTTACCTTTCAAGTATTAAAAAGGGAAAAGGGGAGGGGGAATGGAGATAGGGAGGGGGAAAAAGGGGAACCAACATAAGGAAGGGAAGGGAAAAGGGGAAAGGGGAAAGGAGAAAGAAAGGGGAGGGGTGGATATAGGAGGGCAAACACACTGAAGGTGGTGGTATTCAGAAAAAATACTGGGGAATATGGATAAGGGGGGAAGGGGAAAAATACAAACAGAGGAAAGATAGCATGGAGGGAAAATAAGAGTTAGTAATTATAACTTTGAATGTGAATGGAATGAACTCTTCCTTAAAATGTAAGCAAATAGCAGATTGAATTAAAAACCAGAATCCTATAATATGCTGCTTACAAGAAACTCATTTAAAGCAGAGACATACATACAGAGTAAAGGTAAAAGGTTGGAGCAAAATATATTTTGCTTCAGCTAAAGTGAAAAAAGCAAGGGTAGCAATCCTTATCTCAGAAAAAAGCAGCTGCAAAAATAGATATTGTTAAAAGAGATAAGGAAGGAAACCATATCCTCCTAAAAGGTACCAAAGACAATAAAGTGAGTACAATACTGAATGTGTATGCACCCAATGGGATAGCATCCAAATTCTTAGAGGAGAAGCTGAAGACATAGAAAGCAGAACTCTACTAGTAGGAGACCTCAAGCTCCAACACTCAGATTTAGATAAATTGAATTATAAAATAAACAAGAAAGAAGTTAAGAAGGAAAACATATTGTTAGAAAACCTAGATATGATAGATTTATAGAGGAAATTGAATGGAGATAGAAAGGAATATACTTTTTTTTTCTGCACTACATGGCACTTACACAAAAATTGACCATGTACTAAGGAATAAAAACCTAATAATCAGTTGCAGAAAGGCAGAAATAGTGAACACATCTTTCTCAGATCACAATGCAATAAAAATTATATGCAATATTGGGCCAGGGAGGTATAGACCCAGAACTAATTGGAAGCTGAATAACCTCATTTTAAAGAATGAGTGGATCAAACATCAAATTACAGAAAAATTAATCATTTTATCCTAGATAATGACAATAATGAAACAACATACCAAAACCTATGAGATTCACTCAAAGTGGTTGTCAGAGGATATATTATAGTTTTAAATGCTTATATGAATGAATTAGAGAAAAAGGAAATCAACGAAATAAATAAGCAACTAAAAAAATTAGAGAAAGAGCAAATTAAACCCCCCCAATTAAATGCCAAATTAGAAATTCTAATAATTAAAGGAGAAATTAATAAAAGCAAAAGCAAAAAAGCTATTTAATTAATAAAAAACCAAGAGTTAGTTTTATGAAAAAAACCAATAAAATTGATAAACCTCTGGTCAATTTGATTAAAGAAAAGAAAGAAGAAAACCAAATTGCTAGTATCATAAATGAAAAAAGTGAACTCACCACCAATGAGGAAGAAATTAAAATAATAATTTGGAATTATTTTGCCCAACTATATGCTAATAAATTTGACAATCTAAGTGAAATGGATGAATATTTACAAAAATGTAAGTTGCCCGGGTTAAATGAAAAGGAGATTAAATACCTAAACAACCCTATCTCAGAAAAAGAAATTCAACAAACCATCATTGAACTCCCTAAGAAAAAAATCTCCAGGGCCTGATGGATTCACAAGTGAATTCTACCAAGCATTTAAGGAACAATTGGTTCCAATTCTGTATAAACTCTTTGGAAAAATAGGGAAAGATGGAACTCTGCCTAACTTTTTTCTATAAAACCAAAATGGTGCTGATACCTAAACCAGGAAGAGTTAAAACAGAGAAAGAAAATAACAGACCTATCTCCTTGATGAATATAGATGTAAAAATTTTAAATAAAATCTTAGCAAAATGAATGCAACAAGTTATCACTAAGATAATACATTATGACCAAGTAGGATTTATCCCAGGAATACAGGGTTGGTTCAATATTAGGAAAACTGTTAGTATAATTAATTATATCAATAACAATATCAGAAATCATATGATTATATCAAAAGATGATGAAAAAGCTTTCGACAAAATAACAGCACCCAACACCACCTACTGAAAACACTAGTGAGTGTAGGAAAAAGTGGACTGTTCCTTAGAATAAAAAGCAGTATCTATCTGAAACCATCAACAAGCATTATATTCAATGGGGAGAGGCTAGAGGCATTCCCAGTAAGATCGGGGTGAAACAAGGGTGCCTATTATCACCACTACTATTCAATATAATTTTAGAAATGTTAGCTTCAGCAATAAGAGAAGAAAAAAGAAATTTAAGGAATGAGAATTGGGAAGGAAGAGACAAAAATCTCACTCTTTGCAGATGCCATGATGGTATACCTGGAGAAACCCAAGAAATCTTCCAAAAAACTACTGGAAACAATTAGCAACTTTAGCAAAGTTGCAGGATATAAAACAAACCCTCATAAATCCTCAACTTTTCTATACATGACTAGCAAGATACAGCAGGAAGAGCTAGAAAGAGAAATCCCTTTCAAAGTAACCTCAGACAATATAAAATACCTGGGAATCTATTTGCCAAGGCAAACTCAGAAACTTTTTGAAAACAGTTACAAAACATTTCTCACACAAATTAAATCAGATTTAAATAAGGGCAAGCATCAACTGCTCATGGATAGGTTGAGTTCATATAATGAAAATGATAATTCTACCAAAACTAAACTATCTGTTTAGTGCCCTACCAATCAAAATTCCAAAAAATTACTTTAATGAGTTAGAAAAAGTAATAAGTAAATTCATATGGAGAAATAAAAAAGTCAAGAATTTCCAGGGATACAATGAAAAAAAGTGCAAAAGAAGGTGGCTTAGTCTTACCAGATCTAAAATTATATTATAAAGCATCAGTCATCAAAAATGTCTGGTAATGGCTAAGAAATAGAGTGGTGGACCAGTGGAATAGACTAGGTGCAATTGCAGGAAATGATTATAGTAATCTGCTATTTGATAAACCCAAAGAGTCCAGTTATTGGGATAAAAACTTTCTCTTTGATAAAAACTGTTGGGAAAATTGGAAGTTAGTATGGAAGAAACTTAGATTAGACTAACACCTCACACCCTATACCAAGATAAGATCAAAATGTATATAGGATTTAGACTAAAAAAAATATTATAAGCAAACTAGGAGATCCAGGAGTAGTTTACTTGTCAGATCTATGGAGAGGGAAGCAGCTTATGACTAAGGAAGAGCTGGAGAAGACCACTAAAAACAAACTAGATGATTTTGTTTACATTAAATTAAAAAGCTTTTGCATAGACAAAACCACTGTAACCAAGACCAAAAGAAATGTAGTAAACTGGGGAAACAGTCTTTACAACTAATACTTCTGACAAAGGATTCATTTCTAAAATATACAGAGAACTGAATCAAATTTTTTTAAAAAAAAGCCATTCCCCAATTGACAAATGGTCAAAGGATATGCAAAGGCAATTTAAAGATGAGGAGATCAAAGCAATCCATAGTCATATGAGAAATTTCTCTAAATCATTACTTATTAGAGAAATGCAAATTAAAGCTTCTCTGAGGTACTACCTCATACCTGTCAGACTGGCCAATATGACCAGAAAGGATAATGATCATTGTTGGAAGGGTTGTGGGAAATTGGGGACACTATTACACTGTTGGTGGAGCTGTGAACTCATCCAACCTTTCTGGAGAGAAATTTGGAACTATGCCCAAAGGGCAACAAAAATATGCAGACCCTTCAATCCAGCAATACCACTATGGGCCTATTCCCTGAAGAGATGATGAAAAAGTGTGAAAACATCACTTGTACAAAAATATTCATAGCAGCCCTGTTTGTTGTGTCAAAGAATTGGAAATTAAGTAATTGTCCTTCAATTGGGTAATGGCTTAGTGGTATATGTGGTATATGTATGTCATGGAACACTATTGTTCTATTAGAAACCAGGAGGGACGGGAATTCAGGGAAGCCTGGAGAGATTTGTATAAACTGATGCTGAGCGAGATGAGCAGAACCAGAAAAACATTGTACACCCTAACAGCAACATGAGGGTGATGATCAACTTTTTCAAGGCAAACAGGGTTAAGTGGCTTGCCCAAGGCCACACAGCTAGGTAATTACTAAGTGTCTGGAGACCAGATTTGAATCCAGGTTCTCCTGACTCCAGGGCCGGTGCTTTATCCACTCCGCCACCTAGCTGCCCCTGAGTGATGATCAACTTTGATGGACTTGCTCATTCCATCAGTACAACAATCAGGGACAATTTGGGGCTGTTTGCGATGGAGAATGCCATCTGTTTCTAGAGAAAGAATTATGGAGTTTGAACAAAGACCAAGAACTATTAACTTTAGAAAAAGAAACTGATATCTTATTGTCTGATCTTGATATCTCTTATACTTTATGTTTCTTCCTTAAGGATATAATTTCTCTCTCATCACATTCAATTTGCATCAATATATACCATGGAAACATTGTAAAGACTGGCAAATTACCTTCTGTGGGGGAGGGAGGGAAGTAAGATTAGGGGAAAACTGTAAAATTCAAAATAAATAAAATCTTTAAAAGATATAAAAAAAGAAAAATTTCATTTAAAATTAACTAAAGAATTAAATGAAGCAGCTAGGTGGCTCACAGGAGAGAGCATTGGGCCTGGAGTAAGAAAGATTTAAGTTCAAATTTGTCCTTAGATATTTATTAGTTGTGTGATCTTAGGAAAATCATTTAACCTCTGTTTTCTTTAAGCAACTGGAGGAGGAAATGGTAGCCACTCCAATATCTTTGCTCAGAAAACCCACTGACATTATGATACACAGGGTCATGAAAATTTGGAAGTGGATAAATGACTTAACAAGAATAACAAAAAACTAATACTTGGGACTCAACCTACCAAGTTACAATATAATCATAGTCACATCATTAAAAAATTATCAACAATTCATTTTTCCTCTCTCTCCTCTTCCCCCAAACTAACAAAAAAAAGAAAAAAAAGAAAAAAGAAAAGTTTCATTATAGTCAAGCAAAGTGAATTCCTGCATTAGTCATGTTTCATTCTGCAATCTTAGTTCTCAGATAAACTTCATGTTTACATTGAATAGAAGACTAAGAAACCTATCACAAATTATTTTAATTATTTTTGATATTGATAATGATAACACCTCTCATTTATGTGGCACATCAATATGTGCTGCTTTTTTAAAATAAATACTATCTCATTTGATCCTCTGGGAAGCAGGTGCTATTATGATTCTCATTTTACAAATGAGGAAGTTGAACATTTATTAGATGAATATTAGGTGCTTTGGGTTGGGATGCAAAGAAAAAGAGAAAAGCATTTATACTTGGGGAAACTTGGCAAAACCAATATACCACTTTGTAAATTGTGTCATCCCCCCCCCTTATTCCACCCCCCCATTCTCCAGAAGATTATCCCTCTATTATCCCCTTACTTCAATTTCCCCCCCTAGACAATGGACTTTTTCCTGCTCTCTACAAACACATTCATGTCTACTTCATCCTTAAAAATAATTCACTTGATCCATTTAGTCTTGCTAATTGTAGCTAACTATGTCCCTGCTTTCTCTCCTCTCTTTCAAGGTTAAATTTCTTGAGAAGGCCTTCTATAATTGCTCCCTCTAATTTCTTTCCTTTGAACCCTTGCAATCTGGTTTCCAACTTCATAATTGAACCAAAATTGTTCTTTTAAAAATTATTCATAATTAAAAATATAACCTTTTGTCAATCCTCACCATTTTTTTTTTGACCTTTGTATTATTTGACAACACTAATCGACCTCTTCACCTGGATAATCTCTCTTTTCTGTGTTCATGTGACTCTTACCTCTCCTAGTTCTCCTACGTATTTGGCTTCTTTGCTCAGTCTCCTTTTCTGGTTTTCATCCAGGTCATGCTCTCTAACATCTGGTATCCCCCATGGCTCTTCTATTCTGCCTCTGCATTCTTTCATTTGGTGATTTCACTAGCTCCCATGAATTAAATTATTTCCATACAGATGATTCTTAGATCTATTTGTTCAGCACTAACCTCTCTCCTGATCTAATTGCTTATTGGATTTCTCAAATTGGATACTCTTACAGACATTTTAAACTCAATATGTCAAACACCTCATTATTTCCCCTCTAAATCCTCTTCCTAATTACTGTCAAGGGTAACCACCACCCTTCCAGTCACCCAGGCTCACAAACTCAGTGTCATTTTTGACTTTTTTACTCTCACCTGGCCCAGCCAATCTGTTTCCAAGTCTTTTGTCATTTCTACTATCACATTATCCCTTGTATAATTTCACTTCATTCCAAGCACACAGCCAATATTCTGGCTTAGGCCTTTATCACTTCATGTCTAGGGTACTGAAATAGCTGCCTGGATAATCTTCCTGCATCAAATCTCTCCCATCCCATTCTATACACCACTTAGCTGTCAAGATAATCTTCCATAAATGCAGATGTCATACACTTTCCTTACTCAATAAACTCTAGTGACTCATTATTGCCTTCAGTATCAAATAGAAAGTACCTAGGCTGGCATTTAAGATATCTGGCCACTTCCTACCTTTCCAAGTCTTTTTTTTTTTTAATTTTTTTTTGTAAGGCAATGGAGTTAAGTGGCTTGCCCAAGGCTATACAGCTAGGCAATTACTAAGTGTCTGAGGCCAAATTTTAACCCAGATCCTCCTGACTCCAGGGCTGGTGCTCTATTCCACTGCCCCATCTAGCTGCCCCATCTTCTTATTCCTTACTTCCTTTCAGGCATGCCACAATCTGACTTTAGTCTTTTTTGCTCCCCACCACCATGATCTCTATCTCTTGACTTCATTTTCACTCTCCTCTGTGACAATGGGACATCATAATTTTTGAGAATAATGTTATTGATGAGACCATGATTTTACAGTGTTTTTCATCAATCAGACAAGTTTTTATTAAGTACTTGGGAGAAAGAGTCAAGATTTCAGAGTAAGAGAAGTCAGTACAGCCTAACTTCCCACCAATGTTCTTTCACAAAAATCTAGAAAATATATCAAAATCTGATCACATTGTATGCAAAGCTTTCTGGAGACCAGAGTGTGTCAGAAGGTCAAGACTGAAATCAGAACAAGAAGTACCGAGACAGAGATCCAAGGAAAATCCTTATACTAGTTCAGGAACAGATGTCATTTGACAGCTCTGTCACCCACCACCCAGTTCTGGGTCACATCTTCAGGGCAGTAGTCATAAAGATGGACCTTATCTATGTACTGAGCAAAGACCAAGTTCCAGAAGTTAAAAAGGAATTTTGTTGCTGTGGTCCAAAATCAGAACTGGGACTCAGTTTCCATCCTATCATGGAAACCTATAGTAGAATAAAACAAAGCAGACCAAAGAGGAGCCTGTAGTTCAATTGCTCTGAAGCTGCAGAGTATCAGTAGATTAATCAGTGTCGAGAGAGAGAGAGAGAGAGAGAGAGAGAGAGAGAGAGAGAGAGAGAGAGAGAGAGAGAGAGAGAGAGAGAGAGAGAGAGAGAGAGAGAGTCCAGACTGAAACTCCCAAGCAGGGACAAGCTGACAGACTCCCCATCTAGTTCCAGAGCTCAGATCCGGTCAATGTGCAGAGCTTTCCTAGGATCACACTACTTTATACATTGAAAACTAACCTGAGCTGTGCAATCAGCAGAAGGGGACAGAAGCTGAGACCAGACTCTTTCACCCCCAGACCAAATTGCAGATAACTCAACACTACAAATTCCAAAGTCAATAAGTAGAACAAAAGAATGATAAAAAGAAAAGAATCCTATTATTCAGGGTTATTGCGGTAAGAAGGAAACTTAACACAAATTCAGAATGACAGAATTACTCAAAATCAGACAAGGAAAACCCCAGAGAATGCAGCTTGAACACATGTTCAAAAATAATTCCTAGAAGAGGAAAAGCAAGAATTTAAAAGGATCTAAAGTCAAATTTTGGCTTTAAAAACAAAATGAGAGCAGTAGAAAAAAAATGAAAAAAAATGAGAGCAAGGGAAGGAAGATATGAAATGATAATTAACAGTTTGGAATTAGAATACAAAAATCTTAAAAAAGAAAATAAATAACTTCTTGAAAATGAGAACTGACCAAATGAAAGCTAATAATTCCATGAGACTTCAAGAAATAATAAGACAGTCGAAAGATTAAAAGAAATATGAAAAAAGATAACTAAATACATGAAAATATTTCAATAAGGGATTCAGTCATGAAAACAAATGGAAACATGACATACACACAAATAAAACAAATACATATTAGGTAGAAAATAATCTCATTCTTTATATTAAGTGAGGTGAGTATGTAGATGCATATATATACACATATGAGTATATATATATATATTCACATAATATTTATATATTCATTTATAGAGTATGGAGGAAGTGAAAATCTTGATGGGAAGATAAGTTGTTTTCTTTTCAAGTTAGCTCCCTTGTAGTTGGCATCCAGTGTTTCTCAATCAACTAGCACCAAATCTAGACTATATCTATCTATCTATCTATCTATCTATCTATCTATCTATCTATCTATCTATCTATCTATCCATGCATGCGCATATAGTAGCTAAAAGGATTGGAAAAAGTATCCTGAAGACAATGAAATTTGAACTTGGTCTTGAAGGAAAACAAGGAAGTTTAAGAGACAAAGATAATGGAGAAAATTCTAAGCATGCATAAGAGATAGAAGGAAAAATAATCACATTGGGAGATGGAGGTCATATGCAAAAGAACAAAAGCAAATAGGTCACTCTTATCAGACTACAGAAATTGTTGAATTTTCACTGTAAGAAGGGAAAGGCATGAAGGGATCAACCTCTGGACAGTTCCAAATGACAAATTTATATTTGATTCTGGAAGCAAAAAGGAGACCCTGGAATTACTGAATAGAAAGGCAGAATGAAACATTTTTGAAATGTTTTGGCAGCTTAGCTAGTGGGGATTAGCTAGTGATGGAAAGAGACTAGAGATAGGGAGACCAATTAGAAAGCTATTTCAGTGGTACATTTGAGAGTCAATGAGTGCCTAAATTAAGGTGGTGGCTATGTGAGTAGAGATAAGGGAATTTATATGAGAACTTTTCTGAAATTAGAAACATAATTTAGCAACAGATGGCATAGGTGGTGTGAATAAGAGTAAAAAGGAAAACACCAAGATTGCTTCTGAGTTAATGGGAGCTTGCTGGTCCCCTGGAAAATATGGAAAAGTTTAGAGGAGAGGAAAGTTTAGAGGAAAGATAATACTCTCTTTAAACATGTTGAGTATGAGATTTCTATGGGACGTATAGTCAGCTGGCTAATCAATAGACATCTGGTTGGAAATTCCAACAGGCAGCTGGAGCTCAGGAGAGACCCTTAGTTTTTTTTTTGATTTGGGAATCATTTTCATTTAGATACTGATGAGATTCCCAAGTGAGACAGTATAGAAGGAAAAAGAGAAGTCCCAGGATAGTGTTTTAGAAGACATAGTGACTGCAGCCTGGATCCATCAAAAAGGATTGAGAAGAAAGAGTCAGACAGGTAAGAGCTGTAGGAAAGAGTTGCGTCACAAAATCAGAGAGGAGATAGTATTCAGAAAGAGATGTTCAAAAATGTCAAATACTGCAGAAGGGTAAAAAAAGATTTTATATTTATTCTGGAAGTAACAGGGAGTCACTTGAGTTAACTGGAGTTGGTGACTTTTTATTAATAAAAGACTATTGGATTTGACATTAAAGAGATCATTGGTAACTTTAGAGATAGAAGGAAGTTTCAATTGAATGATGAGATTGGCAGTCAGAATGAAGAAGGAAAAGAAAAGAATGAGAAGAGAGGAAGGAAAGGCCCTAAAGTAGATAACTTTCTTAAAGTAGGGTAAATTTTGAAAATTCTTCTGAAAAAAATTTAGTTTCAGTAACTCTAGATTACTTTATAAGCAAGTTTTAAAGGATCAGTAAAACTGGGACAATTGATTTTGGTTTCTGGAAGCCACAAATATAAACAAAACTGTTATCCTTTCCTAAGAAGACATTACAACAGTTATCTATCTGTCTGTATCTATCTGTGTACATATATTTATATTTATAGGTATGAATAATATATATCCCTGTCCCCCTCCAACAGGTTGCTGATTTTTGCAGTGTATCTTCATTATCTGCTTCAAAAATGGCCTTTCTTCAAGTGAGGCTAGTCATATTTAGTAAGAAATTGAATGATAGCTGACCCTAATAAATGTCATTGACTTTTAGTATTTCATGTTTGACCTGAGTTTAGACCTTCAGATCTTTATAACATGCATATATGAATTAATATAAATTCATATTATTAATTTGATTAAACTGATGCAAATAAAAAAAGAAGAACTCTTCATCTGGGACTATTTAAAACAAATTAGCTTACTTACTGTTCCCTTTTAATTTTTTTTTATAACTTTGACAGCTTTAATTTATTATCTGTAATTATTCCTCTATCTCTCCTGGCATTACCATATTATGTGGAGACCTGCAGAATTTAGATCAAAGACAATGTATTTTTTGTCTTCTATTTATATTCCTTTTCCCTACTAGGAAAGAATATTGAATAAAATTGAATAAAATTCCAGTTTAATTTGTACATGAGAAAGGTTATAAACAGAACCTAAAGAATCTAGATTTAATTCTTGACTGCCACTTAACAACCCATATGACCTCAGGTCAGTCAATTAACCTTTCTAAGTCTCAGTTTGTTTATTTGTAAAATTAGGAGTTTAGATTAGCTGACCTTTTGAGAGATCTTTAGCTCTAGCTAAGTATCCCAGAGGGAGAAGAATTCTTTAACAACCCAGTTTTCAGAGAAGAAAAGAGGAATGCAAATAAAATTGCTCTATACTTGCAGAGCTAAAGTCATTTCATGATTGTCCAGGAGATCTTACAACCTTCCATGATACTTTTGTGAGTTACTTCAATAGTGTGTAGGTCTGATATGAATGCGAATAGCAAACTCAGCAGATCCATGAACTATCTTTGTTTCCTGGGGAGAGACTAATGGGCTATTTCAGCATTTTATGCATTTTTCATTTATTTATAGTTCTAGTGAGTCATTTGCATCATACATTTTCTGTAGTAAAATACATTTTTGCTAAATAAGACAAGAATTACACAAGATATACCAGACCTATGAGAATTTTCTTGAAAAGTCCCAAGTAGGGGTGGCTAGGTGGCGCAGTGGATAGAGCACCGGCCCTGGAGTCAGGAGTACCTGAGTTCAAATCCAGTGTCAGATACTTAATAATTACCTAGCTGTGTGGCCTTGGGCAAGCCACTTAACCCCTTTGCCTTGCAAAAACTTACAAAAAAAGAATAGGAAAGTCTCGAGTAGGGTCACAATAAACAAAGGCAAGATTGATACTGCATATTTGGGATAAAGTCCCCCCTGAGTCCAGAATCTTTGGGAGGAAGGGTGTGAGAACACTGATAACTTCTAAATTTTGTGTTTTTCCCTATTTTTCTAGCTCAGTGTCCTGAACAAGAAAATACAATAATTTTTGCTGAATTAGACTGAGCTTAAATGCCATTAAGGAACTCCAGTCCACAGATGAAACTAATGTATACAATTAAATATGAAAAAAGTGATATATGTCTGTGTTTGGTTGTCATTGTAATATCAGTGCTATAGGAACTGAGAGAATGAGGATAATATTGAATGTTGGAAAAGTTGAGGAAGGCTTTGTGGATGATGTGGACTTTCAGCCAGAAATGAAGGATATGTAGGATAACAAGTTTTCTTTCTGACATTTCTGCAAAGCAAAGTCAAATATGTTCACTATGCCTACTCATTAGCATGTTATACAAGTGTTTGTAGGATGACTGGAGCTGCCTGTCCATCTTGTGGATTTTATGACCCTATCTGGCCTGGAATGATTTAATGTCTGACACATCTATGACTGCTTGTCCTGAAATGATCTATGTTTTTATATGCATTGTGAGGTGATTGGTCAGTAATGATTCCAGGTTTTTATGAGATTGAAGAGACCTTTTGTGGAAATCAACCGGGCAGGATCATGCGGAGGTTAACTCCTCCTACAGGGAGGACACCATTTTGACTCATTGATCATTTCAGAGTTCAGACTAAGCTAGCTTGTCTTTTCTCCTCTTGAGATGCAATTGGTCAACATAATCTGGGATCAGATCTAAGCTCTTGGAGATCAGTTGAACCGAAAAAGGGTATTCTGGAAGTCTGTCTGTCTCTGTGACCTAGAACTACAGTTTCCCTACTTGAATTCCAATTAGTAAATATGTCTGCATTGGGCAGTAGAGAACAGAGACCTTGTTCCTCTGTCAAGGTGAATCAAGAGCCCTGTAGAAACAAACAAAACAAAATTTTGAAATTGTAACTGTGCAATAGCCTGTTCTCCCTTCTATTTATAGATTGTAACATGAGCGTGACCTTTTAAAAATAAAATTTAAGTGAACAGTAACAATTATGATTTTGGATGTTCCTTTGCATCTTTGAAACAGGATATTTGAAGGAATCTGTCCATGTTTCTTTATGAGTGCTGTGTATTTCTAGTGTTCTGTTTATACGAGAGAGTCTCTTACAAGTTTAAAAATAAAAAGTAATGAGAAAAAGAAATAGTAGATGGAGTCCAGGAATATAGCTTTGTAATAGGTCATAGAGAACTATTGCAGACACTTAAAAATTTTAATATATTAAATGCTTTTTCATTTATTCATTCATTCAAAGGTACTTCTTAGAGAAGACTCCTCATTCTGTCATCAAAGGCTCATGAAATTTTATCATCATAGGCTCATGAAGTTGTAAAGTTGAAAAAGAGTTTAGAGGTCATTTGATACAAAGTTCTCTCCAAAGCTTATGTTCAATTTACAATATTCTTAGCTAGTATTCCTTCAGCCTTAAGTTGAATGATGAAAAATTTTCTCCTAGCCTCCTGATGTCCCATTTTATTTTTTTTTTGAGAGTTTTAATTTGTACGAAGAGTTTCTTTACATGGATATGAGATTGCTTCCCTGTGACTTTTAGTTATAGGTCCTAATTTTGGTCCTAATTTGGCCCTCTTGGGTCCAAGTAGAAAAAAATCTAAGCCCTTTTCCATATATGACCCTTCAAATATTTGAATAATGCTATCATGTCCTTTGGGCCTTTCCCCTACTCTCAATTCCTAATTTCTTCAATTGGCCTTCAATAATCATAAGACTATTAAGTATTTAGAGATTAAGTATTAAGTATTTAGAAATTAAGTATTAGTATTAAGAGATTCCTTCGATATCCTGATGATCCTCTTCTAGAAATTCTCCTGCTTGTTCATTCTAGAATGTACTTAGAACTAAATACTATTCTGGGCAGAGATTATCACCTTTTTTTTTTTGTTTGTTTTAGACACTAGGGTTAGAGAAGGAAATAAGTGTTTATTAAGTCCTTTCTATGTACCTGTCAATGTGCTAAGCATTTTATAAATATTCTTATGATCTCCACAATGATCCTCTAAGTTAGGTACTATTATTATTGCTATTTTACAGGTAAAGAAAGTGAGGCTGATAGAGAGCAATTAAATAACTAGGGTAAGTATCTGAAGGCAAACTAGAACTCAAGTCTTTTTTATTCCAGGCTTGGAACTCTACTGTGCCACTTTGATTAATGTAGCCCAAAGGCTGCCTTAACCTCATTTTTTTTTTTAGGTTTTTGCAAGGCAATGGGGTTAAGTGGCTTGCCCAAGGACATATAGCTAGGTAGTTATTAAGCGTCTGAGGCTGGATTTGAACTCAGGTCCTCCTGACTCCAGGGCCAGTGCTTTAACCACTGTACCACCTAGTTGCCCCAACTGTTTTTTTTTTTTTAATGAAGCCATCACTTCATTGACTTATATTATTTAGCTATCTTTTCATTTCTCACTGACTTCACTACTCTGGGAATTCTTTATTGATTTCTCCACTTTGCCCCAAGAAGCTCATTGCTGGTATAAACTCACCATCCTATAACATCTCATCAGCCTTGGTACTCTACCCCATCACTACCCTTTGCCTCTTTGATAAGAGAATAGTCATGAACTCCAAATCTCCATTAAATGAAATGGCTCAGCTCAGACATCTCTTTATTTTTCACCTGACTTCACTACTTTGGGACTTCTCTGACTTTTTCACCATATTTCCAAGTTGGATATCTTTTCCATTTGTGTTTTGTCTTCCCCCATTAGATTGTAAGCTTCTTGAGGTTAAGGACTTTTCCCCACCCCTATATTTATATCTCCAATGCTTAGCATGTAGTAAGTGCTTAAATGTTTACTGATATTTAACCATTTTGGAATATTAGGATTCTACATTTTAAAATTTTATCAAAATGGTTATCAGTTTATATTTGAACCAGAGAGAGAAAGCATTTTAAATAAAGGCAAGTCTCCATGTGGCGTATTTTCCCCAAATTGTATCTTATGTTCTAGATATAACTGAGCCCTTGGAATTATTCCTGCCTTTTTAGAAGAGAACACAAAAAAAGGAAAAGATTTTTCTATTTGGTACCTTGTCACTTAAATAAGTTTGGGACCTAGAAACATGTCACGTGCTAGACACAACAAAAATTAAAAATCTTATCTACTGGGGTTACTGAATTTGTCAGACAAGACAGAAATTGAGAAGATTGAATTTTCTATTACTAGTAGAAAGAAAAATGTAGATACCAGTATTGTTTTGCTAGTGATGATTATTTTTAATACTCATTAGTATACTGAGGCAGAGTTAGAATAAGAGATTTGGTGAGTCTAAAGTAGACTTGGATATGGATTTCCATAGTAATGCTTGCAAAAAAGGAGAAGGAACTGTGTTATTCAGAAACCACTGACATCTCTGAGCAAAGAAAAAAACTTTGCAGAGCATTGTTACTACAAAATGATAGCAATAGTTTTGGTGTGGAATCTAGTGTAAGCGATTTGGAACAAATATGTGATCACTAGTAGAGTGTTATGCATTGAATAAGCTCTTAGAAAATATTTTCTGAACTTAATTAAAGGCTAATTAAAAATATAATGGGACTTCCGGCCAAGATGGCGGAGAGAAGACAGGCACAGTCCTAAAGTCTCCTGATCTCTTCCCCATCTATCACATGAAACAAACCTCTTAAAAGAAATCCCAACCAGGAAACCCAGAAAGAAAAGCCAGGAAAGGAAAATCTGCCTCAGGATTTGCCTCCCACAACAGCCTTGGCTGAGTACCAGCAGGTGAGTCTGAGCTCTGAGGGAAGATCAGCCCGGGATCAGCCAGATCAACAGCTGAATCGGAACTGGGAGTCTGAGGGCCCGAGAGTCGGACCTGCTGGATCAGTGGTGGGGCTGGATGAAGGGGGCTTGGGTCCTCGGGGAAGCAGAGGCGCTGGTGTTGGAGCTGTCCACCTGTAGCTTGGGGAAGGGGCTGAGGGGAGAGGTCCGGTGCAGGAGAGCTGTGGACAACATCCTTAGGCTCCTCGGGTCTGAGAAACTCTGAGCCCACGCCTCCATTGCATTGAGGCCTCCTCCCAAACAAATGCAAATTACGTCTGCCTCAGGCCCATGTGTGTGAGCAAAAGAACCAGCCCAGCTGAGGAATGACCTCAGGCCAGGGTAAAGCCCACCATTGATTGAAGGCAAAAGAATTCAATAGCTCCAATTCCCTCCCTCAAGCAAAGGGGGAAGGCCTAGCAACCAAGGTCACAGACACTCCAGAGAGGGCAACCAGCACCTCCTACTGGGCAGCCAGAGAAACTGCACCCAGTAAAGCCTTTAGAGATCCCAAGCCCAGGTGAACCAGCCCCACCCAACTCAAGGTCTTAGCATAATGAAGAAGGGTTAGCAGAAAGGTGGATCCATAGAAAAATTCCTGGAAGGGAAAGACCCCAACCCAGAGAGACCTGGAACATCTGAGGAGAATACAATCTGGTCTCCAGCACTTAAAGACTTCCTTGAAGAAATAAGGAAGGAGTATAAAAATCAACTGGAAAATTTGGGGGAGACAATACCTTGCAACAAGAAAACAAAACCTTAGAAAGTAGAATTGGAAAATTACAAAATGAGAATAATTCTCTCAGATCCTCAAATGAACAAATGCAAAAAGAAATTAATTCTCTCAAAACCTCAATTGGTCAAATGGAAAGCTCTTTCAAAAGTAAAATTGACTAATTGGAAAAGGTTAATGAAGAAAACTCCTCCCCCCCAAAAAATAATGGAGTCTACAGAAACTAATGACTCCATGAGACAACAAGAGTCAGTTAAAATCAAAAAATAGAAAAAAATAGAAGCAAATGTGAAATACCTCATCAACAAAACCACTGACCTTGAGAATAGATCGAGGAGGGGCAACCTGAAAATTATAGGACTTCCTGAAAACATTGAAGAGAAAAAAAGCCTGGACTTAATATTACAGGATGTAGTGATGGAAAACTGCCCTGACATCATCGAATCAGAGGGCAAAGTAGTTATTGAAAGAGTATATCGATCCCCACCAGAAAAAAATCCTAAAATGAAAACACCAAGGAATATTGTGGCCAAACTCCAGAACTATTAGATAAAAGAGAAAATCCTGCAAGCAGCCAGAAAGAAACAATTTAAATATCAAGGAGCCACAGTAAGGATCACGCAGGACCTGGCTGCATCAACTTTAAGGGATCGAAGGGCCTGGAACGAGACATTTCGAAGAGCACGGGAGCTTGGAATGCAGCTAAGAATCTACTTTCCTGCAAAGCTGAGCCTTCTCTTCCAGGGAAAAAAGATGGACATTTAACGAAATGGAAGAATTCCAAAAATTTCTGATGAAAAGACCAGAGCTAAACAAAAAATTTGGATATCAAACAGGAGGTTCAAGAGACACATGAAAAAGTAAAAAAAAGCGGGGGGGGGGGGGGGCGGTAAAAGGAAAAAAATGCAATCCAGCAAGTTGAAACTGGCTATATCCCAGCATGGGGGGCGGGGTAGAGACTCATAAATCCTGAGAAATGTAACTCTAACAGAGAGAATATACCTAGCCAGAAATGCTGGACATCCATGACCTATCCAGGAGACTGATATCTAATGGGATGTAACTGGCTTTACCTCCACCGGGGAGAAAGACTCTAATAACTCTCAGGAATTTAGACTCTATTCAACAGAATATACTGAGCTAGAAGGGTCAGAAACTCAGAATTTTGTATGACTTAGATAGAATGATCTAAAAAAAAATACACTACCTCCCTAAAAAGGGGGACAGGAAAGAGACAGGAGGAGGGAGAGGATTGAATGGGACAAATCTCATCACACTAAGAGGTACAAAAAACCTATGGTAATAGAGGGGAAGAAGGGAGTAGAGGAGAAACACCTGAGTCTTCTTCTCATCAGACTTGGTTTAAGTCAACCTACACATACTCAGTTAACTTATAAAACATCTAACCTTTCAAGAATTAAAAGGGGAAAAGGGGAGGGGGGAACAGAGAAAGGGAAGGGGAGTGGAGGAAATAAAGGGAAATAACAAAAGGAAGTGAAGGGAACAGGGAAAGGGGAAAGAAAGGGGAGGGTGTGATATAGGAGGACAAACACACTGAAAGGGGTGGTATTCAAAAACAAAATACTGGGGAATATGGATAAAAGGGGGGAAGGGGGAAAATACAAACAGAGGGAAGATAGCACAGAGGGCAATAAAGAATTAGTAATCATAACCTTGAATGTGAATGGGATGAACTCTCCCTTAAAATGTAAGCAAATAGCAGAGTGGATTAAAAACCAGAATCCTACAATATGCTGCTTACAAGAAACTCATTTGAAGCAGAGAGATACATGTAGAGTAAAGGTAAAAGGTTGGAGCAAAATATATTTTGCTTCAGCTGAAGTAAAAAAAGCAGGGGTAGCAATTCTTATCTCAGACAAAGCAGCAGCAAAAATAGATAGCATTAAAAGAGATAAGGAAGGAGACTTTATCCTCCTAAAAGGTACCATAGACAATAAAGTCATTTCAATATTGAATATATATGCACCCAGTGGGACAGCACCCAAATTCTTAGAGAAGAAGCTGAAAGAATTACAGGAAGACATAGACAGCAAAACTCTACTAGTAGGAGACCTCAACCTCCCACTATCAGATCTAGATAAATCAAATCATAAAACAAACAAGAAAGAAATTAGGGAGGTAAATAGATTGTTAGAAAAATTAGATATGGTAGACTTATGGAGGAAACTGAATGGGGATAGAAAGGAATATACCTTTTTCTCTGCAGTACATGGAACTTATACAAAATTTGACCATGTACTAGGACATAAAAACCTAATGATCAACTGCAGAAAGGCAGAAATAGTGAATACATCTTTCTCAGATCACAATGCAATAAAAGTCATATGCGATACTAGGCCAAAGAGATATAGACCCAGAGCAAATTGGAAACTGAATAACCTCATCTTAAAAAATGAGTGGACCAAAAAACAAATTATAGAAAGAATTAACCATTTTATCCTAGATAATGATAATAATGAAACAACATACCAAAACCTATGGAATTCATTCAAAGCAACTCTCAGGGGATATATTATAGCTCTAAATGCTTACATGAATAAATTGGAGAAAGAGGAAATCAATGAACTAAACATGCAACTAAAAAAATTAAAGAAAGAACAAATCAAAAATCCCCAATCAAATACCAAATTAGAAATTTTAAAAATTAAAGGAGAAATTAATAAAACTGAAAACAAAAAAAGCTATTGCTTTAATAAATAAAATCAAGTTGGTATTATGAAAAAACTAATAAAATTGATAAACCTCTCATCAATTTGATTGAAAAAAAGAAAGAAGAAAACCAAATTGCTAGTATTATAAATGAAAAAGGTGAACTCACCACCAATGAGGAGGAAATTAAAGTAATAATTCGAAATTATTTTGCCCAACTTTATGCCAATAAATTTGATAATCTAAATGAAATGGATGAATATTTACAAAAATATAAGTTGCCCAGGTTAAATGAAGAAGAGATTAAATACCTGAACAACCCTGTCTCAGAAAAAGAAATTCAACAAGTCATTATTGAACTCCCTATAAAAAAAATCTCCAGGGCCTGATGGATTCACAAGTGAATTCTACCAAACATTTAAGGAACAATTGGTTCCAATCCTATATAAACTCTTTGGAAAAATAGGGAAAGATGGAACTCTGCCTAACTCTTTCTATGAAACCAATATGGTGCTGTTACCTAAACCAGGAAGAGTTAAAACAGAGAAAGAAAATTATAGACCTATTTCCCTCATGAATATAGATGCAAAAATCCTAAATAAAATCTTAGCAAAACGACTACAACAAGTCATCACTAGAATAATACATTATGATCAAGTAGGATTTATTCCAGGAATGCAGGGTTGGTTCAATATTAGGAAAACTGTTAGTATACTCAATTATATCAATAACAAACCTATCAGAAACCATATGATCATATCAATAGATGCTGAAAAAGCTTTTGACAAAATACAGCATCCATTCCTATTAAAAACACTAGAGAGTGTAGGAATAAATGGACTGCTCCTTAAAATAATTAGCAGTATCTATCTGAAACCATCAACAAGCATTATACTCAATGGGGAGAGGCTAGAGGCATTCCCAATAAGATCAGGGGTTAAACAAGGGTGCCCATTATCACCACTACTATTCAATATTGTATTAGAAATGTTAGCATCAGCAATTAGAGAAGAAAAAGAAATTAAAGGAATTAGAATTGGGAAGGAAGAGACAAAACTCTCACTATTTGCAGATGACATGATGGTCTACCTAGAGAATCCCAAGAAATCATCTAAAAAACTACTGGAAACAATTAGCAATTTTAGCAAAGTTGCAGGTTATAAAATAAACCCCCATAAATCCTCAACTTTCCTATATATGTCTAGCAAGAAACAGCAGGAAGAGCCAGAAAGAGAAATCCCATTCAAAATAACCTCAGACAGTGTAAAATACTTGGGTGTCTATTTGCCAAGACAGACTCAGAATCTTTTTGAAAACAATTATAAAACACTTCTCACACAAATTAAATCAGATTTAAATAACTGGACAAATATCAACAGCTCATGGATAGGGAGAGCTAATATAATAAAAATGACGATTCTACCAAAACTAAACTATCTGTTTAGTGCCCTACCAATCAAAATTCCAAAAAATTACTTTAATGAGTTAGAAAAAATTATAAGTAAATTCATATGGAGAACTAAAAAGTCAAGAATTGCCAGGAGCTTAATGGAAAAAAATGCAAACAAAGGTGGCTTAGCACTACCCGATCTAAAACTATATTATAAAGCATCAGTCATCAAAACTGTTTGGTATTGGCTAAGAAACAGAGTGGTGGACCAGTGGAATAGATTAGGTGTAAAAGCAGGAGAGGATTATAGTAAGCTGCTGTTTGATAAACCCAAAGAGTCAGGCCACCCTGATAAAAACTCCCTCTTTGATAAAAACTGCTGGGATAATTGCAAGTTAGTATGGAAGAAACTTAGATTAGACCAACACCTCACACCCTTTACCAAGATAAGATCCAAATGGTTACAGGACATAGACATAAAAAACAATACTATAAGCAAATTAGAAGATCAAGGACTAGTCTACCTGTCAGATCTATGGAAAGGGGAACAGTTTATGACTAAGGAAGAGTTGGAGAACATCACTAAAAACCAATTAGATGATTTCGATTACATTAAATTAAAAAGTTTTTGCACAGATAAAACCAATGTAATCAAAATCAAAAGAAAAGTAGTAAATTGGGAAACAATCTTTACAACTAATGATTCTGACAAAGGACTCATTTCTAAAATATACAGAGAACTGAGTCATATTTTTAAAACAAAAAGCCATTCCCCAATTGACAAATGGTCAAAGGATATGCAAAGGCAATTTACAGATGAGGAGATCAAAGCAATCCATAGCCATATGAAAAAATGCTCTAAATCATTAATTATTAGAGAAATGCAAATTAAAGCTTCGTTGAGGTACCACCTCACACCTCTCAGATTGGCCAGTATGACCAGGAAGGATAATGATCATTGTTGGAAGGGATGTGGGAAATCTGGGACACTATTACACTGTTGGTGGAGCTGTGAACTCATCCAACCCTTCTGGAGAGCTATTTGGAACTATGCCCAAAGGGCAACAAAAATGTGCATACCCTTTGACCCAGCAATACCACTACTGGGTCTATACCCTGAAGAGATGAGGAAAAAGGGTAAAAACATTACTTGTACAAAAATATTTATAGCAGCCCTGTTTGTGGTGGCAAAGAATTGGAAATCCAGTAAATGTCCTTCAATTGGGGAATGGTTTAGCAAACTGTGGTATATGTATGTCATGGAATACTATTGTTCTATTAGAAATCAGGAGGGACGGGATTTCAGGGAAACCTGGAGGGATTTGCATGAACTGATGCTGAGTGAGATGAGCAGAACCAGAAAAACACTGTACACCCTAACAGCAACATGGGAGTGATGTTCAACCTTGAAGGACTTGCTCATTCCATCAGCACAACAATTGGGAACAATTTTAGGCTGTCTGCAAAGGAGAGTACCATCTGTATCCAGATAAGGAGCTGTGGAGTTTGAACAAAGTACAAGGACTATTCCCTTTAATTCAGAAAAGAAAAACCCAGATGTCTTATGGTTTGATCTGGTTACCTCTGAGAATTCTGTTCTCTTTAAGGATATGATTTTTCTTTCATCACACCCAATTTGGACCAAGGTACAACATGGAAACAAAGTAAAGACTGACGGAGTGCTATCTGTGGGGTGGGGGTGGGGGGAAGGGAAGCAAGATTGGGGGAAAATTGTAAAACTCAAATAATATCTTTAATAAAAATAAAAAAATAAAAAAATAAAAAATACAATGGCAGCAGCATATCCCCCCCCCCCCAGACTTGCCTTTCCTCTATTTCTCTTATGGTTTCATTCTCAGAAGTAATGCGCAGACTGCTGCTGATAGAGTCTCCTATGGAGAGGAAGTTTGGGAGTAGACTCCTGGGAGAGTCTTGTAATAGAAGTGTCTTGGAGAGATATTGCAGAATTTGTAAATATTCTATAACTGGTTCCTGATTGCTAACCACATGATGAATAGCATCCTCTTTAACAGGCTACTGTTACAGAAATGGAGCTGGCAGTGCCTTAAAAAAAGCCCTTAACTTTGCACACACACTCTCTCTCCCCCTCCCTCCCTCCCTCCCTCCCCTCTTGACTCATTTGCTGATGTTATATGATTACAATACTATAAACCCCACTAAGAATGACATGTGACCCATGACATCAGGAACTAAATAGCTAGCATTCCAACATTCCAGTGTCTTTGATTTATCATCAACATGTCATTATCCTGAGAAGCAAATAGTGATATGTTTGAGTAATATTCTGGATTCAGATCACCTGAGCTGTGATAAGAACTCATGAACTTGGTGGGGTCAATGCTGCATAGATTTGAAACTGAGCTAAGTTTGAGCACATTTCTTCCAAAGAGAGAAGTGGAACAGAAGAGCATGAATTCCAAAGATACTAGGGGTAAATATTTGTACTTTTATTTTCATTACAGCTTTGAAATAAATCCTTTGGTGAAAGCTAATTGGTAGTAAATGATTAAAAGGAACTAGGACACTAATCACAGTCATTTAAAAGTGTGTGTAGCAAACACATCTGGGGTATGAACAGATGTCATTAGAGAAAAGATGCTCAGTCCCTCAGGTACCCTAGAATCCTGTGAAACACATGCCATGGAGTTTGCTCTGGTACTTTGGAAGCCGGAACAGAACATGCATGCTATAGAGGTACATGCAAATCCCGTGAAAAATCTATTTTTCTTTTGAGACTTTCCTTGCGATTTTTAATTTAATTTCTTTTCCTTATTCTAGATTTGTAATAATTTGTGATTTTGTTTTCTTTTATTTTCTCATCTCTCTAGTTCTTAAATTAGTGCTAAGGTTAAGCCTGAACCTAGTGTCTCAGGGGAATCTACACCCCTACTTGGGTCTTAATCCTGTTTCCTGTGTTCCTGTGATGACCTCGACCTCCCAGAATCAAGTTTTTTATCTTTGAGGTCCAGAATGTTGGATCTTTTGCAAATACCCTCAGCACAGAAAGCTAGGGATCTCAGAGCCCCTTGTCCCTATGATGTTCTAATAGGAGTACTGGTATGAGACATTGGGCTCTCTATCTGCTGTGGCCCCCATGGTTTTCAAAGATTCCATTCTGGGACTTTCTGACTCTACTGGAACTTTTTCAGGGGAGTCCTTTGTTCTTACTCCCTTTAGAATCAGAACCCTGCAGGCTAGACATTATCCCTGGTCACCTCTCATTATGTTGTGTAATGCTCTATAGTGCCATGGATTTTTTTCTTGGAAAGTAAAGAGGGGAAGTGATATTTTTGAATTGTTCTTGGACTTCTGGATGATCTTTTATTAAGATTTAGGTTATAAGAAATCACATATTGTAGTTTCTTATTGTGTTTATTATTATTTGGTCTAATGTGAACTTTTGCTGGAGAATAGACAGTGCTTTCTAATCAGGCAACTATTCTAATGGAAATCCTATATAGAACTCAGTTCCCATATCTTTAAAACTTTAGTAGCTATGCAATTAGGCATATTATTATTTAATATTGATATTATCTCATTATTAATAACACTTTTAAATGAAAGACTTCCAATCTTGTAGAGTTTGTACCATTGCCCCTGCAATTATTTAAATTATTATTATTTTTTTTCTTTGGCTCAGGAGAATGAGGAAGGTGATATTGGTGGTAATGATGATGATGTTTTAAAAGAATGAATGGTAATATGATTTTTTTGTCTTTCCTCCATCCTATGATCATCATTTTTCTATATTTGGGAGTCTGAAAAAATACAGGAATAAGAAGCCAGGTGAGAATGGGGTGAGAGTGGTTAAGGTACATGAATCCAAGAGTTTCCTTTTTTTCCTTTGAGAAAGACTTCCTTTTTCTGGGCAAATAGGGCAGGAATTATGATCAAGGGGAGACATCTCTTGGCCATGGGGCTATGACAGACACTTTTAACTTTAATTTCCCTCTCCCTCATCTATTCAAGATATGGTCAAACCACCCATAAACCAAAAAATGGAAACTAACTACCACTACCACCACCACCAACAATAACAACCCCAAACCCAGGAACTGATGTTCACTGACCCTGAGTTCATCCTTCTTTCCTGCTGTTGGTAATCTCACTGGCAGATCTAAGGCCATGACACAGCCTTACATTAGAACTCAATCCAGCCTATTCTCCTAACACCCCTATTCTCCCCACTTTTTTTGAGTGTCATAGAGATCCAAGATTCAGGACATAGAAGTTTTCTTGAGGCTTGGCAGCCAGCTTGTCCTCAGCCCTGTCAAAGCAAAAGTTGGCCAGGAGGCTTCAAGCTGAAAATACTAGAATGGCAAAGTTATGAAAAACTGATTTGAGGGAAAACAGGCTCTTGAAATTTTGGCATCAGGAAAGTAGCCTCTAAGCTGCTCATGCTGGGCCAGAGAACAAAGGGAGTAACTTGGACAGGTCACCAGGAGAGGAAGTGGTAATATATGGGAAGCTATGTGGTCCCCGACTAAGCCTTAGGGAAAGAGCTCAGCATCCACCTAGGAGAGTTCTGACCATCAAAAAGTCAGCCAGGGCAGGGATCTGTGCTAGTGAATCATGAATTTCCCAGTGTGGGAGGAGGCTGGGACTATTTGAGATCCAGTTTTCAAGGAAATCACAAGCAGAGGAGAGTCATGGCATGAGTAATAAGAAAAATAAGGAGAGGGAAAAAAAAATCTGAAAATACCAAAGATTTCAGGAAATCTCAAAAACCTTGAACATAAACATATAAATCAACTGAAAAACCAGTAAAAAAATAAAGAAATGTGGTCTCTAGACCAAGACAGCAAGTATAGGCATGAATGAATAATATTGTAAAATAAATGAACATGATCTAAAACTTGATGAGACATGAAACTTAAGGAGAACATGGAATCACAACTCATTGTTCTTGAATTGTTTAAAAGAGACATGAGAGGAGATTTTTATGGCCAGAACAGCAAAGACAATGAGAACAGAAAAACTGGAATCAGCAATGGCAAATCTTGCAAAAGAAAGAAAAGTGAATAATAGACTGGGAATTCAAATACACAGACGTGAAAGGAAATATTTAGGGGAGTTTGAAGGTTTGAGGGAGGGCAAAGTGGAATAATACATTTGCCTAACTCAACAGGATGGCTCTAAATTTGCATGTCCTTTAAAACTCAATTAAATTTACATGATATTTTCTGATTTTTCTATTTTTTTCTATGTCCCTAACTATTTTGTACTTGTTTTTCTCCTCAACTCATCCCTTTTATCTTGTTCTTAGGACTGCCTTTCACTTATGTGATACCTATGTGAAATATATGTCTTCTAGTGCCCTTTCACTCCTATTGGTCCCCTATTCTTTCTCATCAGAGGAAAGCAAGGTAGGTTCTTAGGGAGTGGGGAGAGGAGAGATGGAAAGTAACCTAAGTTGTGTAAACCTCTAGCTTATACCTTGGAAACAATTCTTGATTAGCAAGGTGGCAATCCTGAGGTTGAGAGGGAAATGAATGGAAGATAAATAAGCAAATTAAATTCTGTACATCCTAATGAAAAGGGGTTACTGATTTAATTCAGATAATAAATTTGGGATAAGGATTTTCAAATAAAACAATACACCTCGAGAGAGACACATTTTAAACAGTCAATTTTGTAAAGACTCAAGACTTTACTTCACTCTACAAACCTGTCAACTTACATCTCATCCATGACAATGATTGAATTTATATATATATATATATATATATATATATATATATATATATATATATATATATAATCCACCCAAATGTTTCTGTTTCTTTTTAGCTGTAAAATCAGAAGACATTCAGCAGGTAATCAATACACAAAATTCATCGAATATTATGGATGAAAGGAACTTAAGAGGTTATTTTGAACTATCTTAGAAATTACTTTCTACTTGAAGCATTTTGAAGTCACCCAACATTTACTGAATGCATGCATGAATGAATATCCCTGACAGAATGAAAAAACATTGGTTATTGAAAAGAACACTGAACCAGGAGTCAGAAACTTAAGAGTTCTAGTCATTCCTCATCTGACTGATTATGAGAAGTTGCAGCAATTCTAACATTCGGTTTTGTCATCTGTGAAAGGAACATATTACTCTACCTGCTTCCTAAACTTCTTTTGAAGATCAAAAAAAAAAATGTTTCAACAACTATTCAACACTATTCAAGGAAAAAATAACAGAAAAAGAGAAGCAAAAACCAAGAACATTAAAAGAAAATAGGTTCACTATGCAAAGCAAAACATGTTGATCTCAAATTCAAAAATGAGAAGAGACAAACTCAGGATCATACAGAGATCTCTCAGAAGAACTTGAAAAATCAGACAAAAAAACCAAGGAGTGTACTGGAGGGGGTGGGGAAAAGGAAAAGGAGAATAGAGAACAGTATGCCAGAGTCATATCAGAGGTTTGAAGTGAGGGAAAGGTGATTACTGTGGTCTCAGAAAGAGAAGAATTCATAGGGAAATGAGTGAGAAAAAAAAGGAAAAGATTGCAAAAGGGAGGGAAATGAAGGAAGGTTTGCTTTGAAGGTGGAAGGAAGGTGATGTCCTCTCTAACACTAGCATTGTTCCAAGAGTGAGGGAATGAAAAATGGAAGTCCAGGGAGGTAAGCTACAAGCAATGGAAGAAAGCATCTAGAAGGCAGAGCCTAAAATGTATACACTGAAAACTTCGATTATATAAAAATTATAGAGAAAAGAGAGAAATCAATTATAGACATAATGAATCAGAGAGTGAGGGTCTAGACTAAACAGATCCTCTCTCTCTTTTTAAGGTTTTTTTGCAAGGCAATGGGGTTAAGTGGCTTGCCCAAGGCCACACAGCTAGGTAATTATTAGGCATCTGAGGCTGAATTTGAACTCAGGTACTCCTGACTCCAAGGCCGGTGCTGTGTACACTGTGCCACCTAGCTGCCCCCCAGATCCTTTCTTATTGAGAGAAAAATTTTTTTTGGAAAGGGACCCCAAATAAAGAAATTAAAAAAACTAATGAACAGGACTAGGTAGAAAAGAGAGAAAAGGGGAATTTATTCAACTGAGAGGAAGAAGGATAGTAAAGAAACATTTAATAAGACAAAATCAAGAAAGCTGAACTAATATCAAAATCCAAAAGGATTAACAAATGAGAAGGGATAAAAAGTGAGGGGAAGAGACACAGTAGGAAGAGGATCATCTTTTTAAAAAGTTAATAAAACCAAAGGAACAAAATATTGTATTTATAGCAGAAGTGGAAAAATAATAAGAAAGAATCCAATTTTAGAGACAGGAAGAAAAATATAAATCTAACTCATAACTTTAAACATGAATGGATTAAACAATTCAATAATATGAAACAGAGTGACAGGTTGGATAAGAAAATAAAATCTTACAATCTGTTGCTTACAAAAATATATTTAAAAAACAAAGATATACACAAAATAAAACTGAAAGAATAAAACACTATTATGCATTAAGTGAATCCAAGAGTAGTCAGCATGCTAATAACAAAGGAAAAATAAATATTCAAAAAATAAAAAAGGATAAACAAGAAAATTATATTATGTTGATAGGATTCATAGACAATAAACAATAAAAACAATGAACTTGGAGTGTGTACTCCAAATGACTCAGCATTCAAATTCCCAAAGGAAATATTATCTAACCTTCATGAAAATAGGCAGTAACAAAAATAACAGGACACGTCAATATCCTTTCAGTTTTGGACTAATCTAAAAGAAAGATAATGAAAAGTAAAATATTTCTGAAGATATTAGAGTTAGTTAAAAGGCATATGAAGTCTTTTAAATGGGGCAGCAAAAGAATACACATATTTCTCTGCACATATGGAACTTTTACAAAAATTGACCATGTACTATGGCACAAATGTAAAAAGGCAGAAATACATCCTTTCCAAACTATAAAGTAATAAGAATAGAAATTAGTTCAGGAATCACAAACAAAAGATACAGAACCAAATGGAGACTTTATATTGAAATAAAAAATAAATGGTTCAAAGAACAAATGATAAAAATAATTATGCTTTAACTGGGTCCCAGATATTATGATATGTTTTTTATCATCATAAGACAATATACCATAATTTCTGAGACCTAGCTAAAGCATAATTCAGGGGAAAAATTAAAATCCTCATAATCATACATTAGCAAAAATATTAAATATTAAAAATATTAAAAAAATTAATGACTGAATATACATTTTTAAAAATTAGAAAATAAACAAAGAAAAATAAAATAAGAACAAAATTGATAAACCTTCTGTTAACCTGATTAAAAAGAAGAAAATAGAAAACCAAATCAATAAAGTAGCAAATGAGCAAGGTAAAATCACAGAAAACCAGAGGAAATGAAAAAAAAAATAATAACAATGTTATACACAATTAAATGCAAACAAAACAGAATACAAAAGAAGTAGATGAATACCTTAAAAAAATATGAAATACTCAAACTACCAGAAGATCAGATAGAAATCTAAGTCAATGTTAGAAAAGGAACCACTGAAAGAAAAAAAAAATTCTTTTCTCTGATGGATTCAAAAGAGAATTCTTTTAAACTTAAATAACAGTTAGGAACCATACTTCACAAATTGTTCTCAAAAATTGAGAAATATAGTACCTTATCAGAAACCTTTATAAGATATAGTCCTAATACCCACATCTGGGAAAGAGAAAACATATGAATATTGAGTTAAAACTTTTCAACCAAATAGTATCAATTCATCCAAAGAAGCATTCATTATATTAAGTGGAATTTATATCAAGGATGCAAAGATGGGTCAACATTAGGAAAACAATCAACATAATTAATCATATTAATTCCCCAAATATTCCAAATCACATGATCATCTCAGTGGTTATATAAAAGCTTTTGACAGAGTACAGTACATTTTTTCTGCTAGAAGCTCTACAAAGTAGAGAACTCTTTTCTTAATATCACAAAAAACTATCTAATAATCTCATTCCAAATAACTACAAAATGCATAAAATATAAAGGAATCAACCTCCCAAAGCACACAAAAAACTTGTATATTTTCAGTTACAAAATGCTTCTTAAAGAAATAATGAACAAATTGAATGGTTGGAGAAATATTCAATATTCATGGATAGGCCATGCTATTAGAATTAAACAAAAGAATGAATGGATAAATAAATGAATAAATAAAAATAAAAATAAAAAGAATAAATGAAGGAATAAAGAAAAATGAAGGAAACCATTGAAAAGAGGAAAATTTCCCATATACTCCAAAATATTTATACTATCATTTTTTGTGTTAGCTAAAAATTGGAAACAAAGTAGATGTTCATCAGGTAGAAAATGACTAAAGAAATTGTGGTAGATGAACATAATGGAATACTACAGTTCTGTAAGAAAGTAAATATTTCATTAATATGGAGAAGCATGATAAATCTACATGAACTAATGCAGTGACATAAGCAGAGCCGACAACAATATACTTAGTAACAACAATACTTTAAATGGGAAAAATAACACACTCAAAAATTAAAAGCAAATGAAACAAAATTATAAGGCATAAATAAGACTTGAATAAAGAGATATAAAAAAATTCCCTCAATTTATCTCTTTATGGAGAAGGGAGGTCCACAGGTGATATACAGTGTCCATAATTATTTACTTATATTAATATAAATTTTTAGATTTTTTTTACCTGTGTGCTTTTAAAAAATTTTTCTGGGGTAATGGAGGGTTAAATGATTTGTCCAAGGCCACACAGCTAGGAAATAACAAGTGTCTGAGGTCATATTTGGACTCTGGTCCTCCTGACACTAGGGCTTATGCTCTATTCATTTTGCCACCTAGGTGCCCCATTCTTTTAGAATTTTAAAAAGATATCTATCAGTTTTTACTGACTTTTTTTTCTTTACTAAAAAATACTTTTTGATATTTTGGTAAGATTTTTAAGGAGGGGATTAGGAAGTGACATCAGACGTACTTGAAAATATAATACAGAAAATATCAGTAAAAAATTATTAGAAATAAACTTAGTTTATCCAGCCATCTACACCTAAGGGCTGGTATGCTGGTATAAAAAAAGAGATTCTACAAATTCACTTCTTCCCTCCAAATTTAGGATAGTGAGGAGGGAGAAAAGCTGGAGGTATAGGAAGTTAAGTGGAGAGTTCACCTGCTAAAAAATATAAACCCTCTGGAACATAAACCAAGAATGCATAGATAATTACTTTGGCAATCTTGCCTCTGCTATGGGACAGAACTCATGCTTAATTGCAAGAAGATTAAACAGCTAACAGGCCCCAAGTAACCACTTTTAGATGCTGGTACTTGATTTCTTTTCAAGGACATCCCTTTTGTCTCTAATTTGGCAGGCTAGTATAGAAGAGGACTCACAAATCCAGTCACAGTTTAAAATCTATATCACCTAACCCACCTTTATTGTGAAGGTCATAATAGGTAAGGAGACTGACAGGGTAATACTCGGTGAAAACTTATTGGTAACTCAGAGTTTTGGGTGTTCACAATTGATAACAGGCTAATTCTCTTTTCCTTTCCTTTTTCTTTTTCTTTTAAATTTATTTAAGGCAATGGGGTTAATTGACTTGCCCAAGGTCACATAGCTAGGCAATTATTAAGTGTCTGCTTGGGTCCTCCTGACTCTAGGACCAGTGCTCTAACCACTTCACCACCTAGCTGCTAATTTTCTAAGGATCCATAAGCACTTCTCCATAAGCAATTTAACTGATTCCCACCCCACCCCCATATTAAGGATATAACTGTAATATTATTTAGACAACTTCTAGATGTTCTGGCACAGGACTTTACTTTCCTCTGAGCCCACTTGAGTAGCAAGGCTAGAGAGGGATCCTTGTGAAAAAAATCTTTATGATAATGACTATGATAAATTGTAGGAAAAACTTTATTGTAATAATCTTTATTTTAATAACTTTATTGGAATGTTTATAACTCAGTCAAACCTTACTGAAATGTTTGGAATTACATCTCAAGAAACCTGTGTATCGTATTTGGAAACTGCCTATGTGAACCTGTCCTCATGCCTTTGTTTGAACACTATATAATGCAAAACTTACAGTGGTTGGGGAAGAAGACCACACCTTTTTTTGCTCTCTTTTCATTCATAGAACTTTAAACTTTTAAAGATTTGGGTTGGTTCTCAGCTTACAATTTGGTGTCAGAAGTGGTAGTGTGAAGATTGTCTGGGAGTAAGTTTCATTTCAGAATTAAGGTGGAATGGGATCAATATATACAAGATCTAATTGTGCATGGTGAGAATCTTGTCAAGACCCTAGATGAGATTTT
Organism: Macrotis lagotis; assembly: GCF_037893015.1. Classification (NCBI taxonomy): domain Eukaryota; kingdom Metazoa; phylum Chordata; class Mammalia; order Peramelemorphia; family Peramelidae; genus Macrotis; species Macrotis lagotis. The sequence goes on from NC_133658.1 coordinate 502,178,988, forward strand.
AGGATTGAAGACTGTAAAAAAGCATTAGGAGACTTTGATCTTAAACCAGGGAATGACTCAAGTGAGTCTGGCTGCCCTGATCTGCAAACTAGTGGTGCCCTCAGACCAAACACCTAAGAGCTTTGTAGGATAAAATTTAACTAGTCCTTCAGGAGATTTTTTTCTCTTCTCTCCCCTTTTCTTTTTCTTTAAATATTTCTCCTCTCAATTCTCCAATGCCTATTAGAGATAAAGACAGACAGTAAGGTTGGAAAAACTGGGGCTTCCACTTCAGAAGTTCTGTTATGTGCACAATTTTGTATTTACCTTGGAGATTTTGAAAGGGATCACTCAGCTGAGTCAAAAAACTGTTGCCAAAAAAAAAACCCAACACAGAGGGGCGGCTAGGTGGTGTAGTGGATAGAGCACAGGTCCTGGAATCAGGAGTACCTGGGTTCCGGTCTCAGACACTTAATAATTACCTAGCTGTGTGGCCTTGGGCAAGCCACTTAACTCCATTTGCCTTGCCAAAACAAACAAACAAACAAACAAAAAACTAGTGGTGACTAGTATAAAGAAAGGGAGTGCAGAAGGGTAAGGAAGATTAATGAAACTTCATAACTACAAGAGTTTTCTGTAATTATTACAATTCTGATGCTAAATTCTCCTTTTCAATAAGTTGGGACTTACTTCCACTGATCTTTTGGTCAAACTTTCAGTGGGAGATAAGGTTTTAGAATAGACAGAGTAAAATACTGCAAGATACTATCTCTGTCTTCTCAATATTGGCTAGGTTCAGTTTACAGAGATAAAAATAGATGGAAAAAAGGAAGAAAAAATCTTTTTTTTTCTAGAATGAAAAAATTTCTGGCATTATAAACTAGAGATTAAATTTGTTATTGAAATAAAATATTTTTACTTTAAATTTCTAAATTATAGTGTGAATATTTTTATAAATGTTGAAATATAGTTGAAATATTTTGATGGATTATTTTGGGGAGGATTGGTGCTCCTCAGACTAAAATTGTGTGTAAATACCAGTTAAGACCATTTTTGTTTTGTACCCTTTACCCAGGAGAGTGAGATTAATTTTGTAAGTATTGGGAGAATGATTTACCTTACTACTGTATTTTCCTTTGTGAATAATTCAACAGGAATTAATTGTTAGGTAAATTAGAAGCTGTCACCTAAAAACATAAAAATAGATTATGCAAGTTAAAATGTAGAAGCTTTGCAATTAATTAGTACCATATATAGTAACATTTGAATAAGAGAGTTTCAATCTAATGTTAGATTGGGATGACTATTAAATAATGATGAGATGGACTGAAATGTGTAGAACTTAAATTACAATTCATGGCTAGGGACCCAGTTAGAAAAACAAGAGAGAAAAGAATTTAAGCATGTAGAGAAAAAAAAGAGAATGGGTAGAAAGTTTGAAGTTCATTTGTACTGACTGAATGTTGAGCAAGGATTTGGAGATTTGAAAAGGGATGTTTGAGGAGACTTTTGAACTTATTGAGATAAAAGGATATGAGAATCTTTCTACACCTTTATATTGTGGCTACTGGTTGGAAAATCATGTTGGCAGTTTAAGATAAAGTGTTTTATCGAGCTATATTTAACAAATGGAAACCAAACAAATAAATTCATAGTATGGAATTATTTGAGAAAGACATACCAAAAATTCTGTCTTTGAATAACCATTATAAAAGTATGTTTCAATCTTTAGAATCTTTTGGGCTCTAAAAGAACTAAGAATGTGAGATTGCCATAATAAATCTTTGGAACTAAGCTAACTGATAGTCATAGTCTCTATAATTTGAGGTGCTTGCAACTAACAGCATTTGGAGAAATTGAGATATTAATAATTCCTTTTGTAATTATAAATCCAGATTTGATTTTGAATTTATTCTAAAACTAAATTAAAATATGGTCTCCTACTAGCATAAATGTGGTGCTATAAATCTATACACAGAGCAGAACTTAATATAAAACACAACCGATATTTGGTATTAAGGTAATATTCTTGGAGACTTTAGGCAGAATTTAAAAGTATAATTGCTTCATATAATTCTATATTGGTTTTTAAATGTGACTAGTATAAAATGCCAAATTGATAAATAGATGAAATGATTTTCTAAATAATATGATTCATAAATGCTCTTAATTGAATTGATGTTTTTTGATTGACAATAAGTTTTGTGTTATTCTTTTAAAATTCATAATTCTATTTATTATTAGGATTTTAATTTTTCTTCTATTGTGATATTTGGGAAATCATTGTATAAGAAATGCTTTTAATTTGAAAAATGATACTTTAAGAAAGATAAAAATTGTATCATTAGAAAATTAGCTTTGCTTTTAAACTGGAGCTGGTTAGATTATGAATTAAGCTATTAAAGAATATTGTCATAGTAGTTTTTTAAAAAGTGGGTATATTTTGCTTTATTATGGATAATAATAATAATAATAATAATAATAATAATAATAATAACTTACTCTTTGGGGAAAGTATCATAGACTTATAAATGGTTCTTATCTGAGGAGTCTGTGGTGGTTTTCCATTTTGGCAGAGTCATAAAAATCAACTTCATGAAAGATGTTGTTAAAAGAAGGTTGTGAAGTTATAAAATAATGATTGGTTTGCTGAGAAAATGAGATCACTTCCTCCATTATAACGTTGAAAGCCAATGTGGGGGACTTAACAAATTTCTTTTATGAGTGATTTTTATATGATAGACTGTCTATATTTTGTTTTAGGACCAGGGAGTCTGATGATTTCACAGATGGTACTGACACCATTATACGTAATGGAGCTAAATGACCTGCAGTTATCTTCCACCTTATTGTGAATACTGAATCTACTGTAAGGCAAGTTGGGTTTAGTTCAGCAAGTAAATTTATTATATAAATTGTCAAATGCACCAAGGCCTGAGAAAAAGAGCATCCAATTTTACTGATTTGTGTGGTAACTGACAGGCTTGCTCTCTAAATGAGCATTTGAGATGAAAAGAACTTTAATGTAACTTTGTATTTGAAGTTTCTTAACAGCCTTATGAATTTTCACATTTCCCAAACTCCTAAAATTTTCTTGTAAAACCAAAATTAGCACTTCCTTAGATTATAGGGCTTGGCTCAAAAATTTTTAGGAAGGAGTAGGAAGCTGTGGTCGAGAGAATGCCACTAGGACCTGGTCATCCTGATTGAGCAATAAGAGACATACCCTAAGTTCATAGCAGTGGGCTTGTTCCTATAGCTTGTTAGTTTTTGCTGCTCTGAGCCATTTTATCTCCCTTTCCTGCACCTGTTTATCTGCTAATCCTCTGAATTCTTTGCACTGGATGAGATTCTTGGGTTTTCTTAAGGATCATTTCCATATTCTTCACAACAGAAAGCTGATTTAAGGGTCTGAGCAGCCTCTCTGCGAGGAAAGATAACATCATAGAGACTTGGTCTGTTCTGGTTTCTACTGTTATTGGTAGAGGAAAGGGCATGGAGTTGAAATAATTTTTCTTTTAACCTAAGGTGACTTTGGAGACTTACTGACCCTAAAACAAACTTTGCTACATCATGTGATGCCTTACTAAGAACACTTTTGCTTTAACTGTATGACTGAACTGATCAGGAACTGAACAACTGGGATGACCCTCTGCATTCCATTGACTAGACTTTAGAAGCCTCCAACAATGCCACAGATGATCACAATTGTACTTTTCCTCCTTAATCTTCAATTCACTTGTTATCACTGCTTCCCACACCCTCCAGTATGCATGTATATTGTGTATTTTGCATATGGGGAGCTCTAGAGCTTGTACAACTATTGGATATTTGTTAAATTGTTAAATTTTCTTTTTTTTCTTCTCATTTTGTACAAATTTTTTTTTACATTAATAAAATATTCTTGTTTTAGAGTAAATGAAATACCCCCTTCCCCCATAAATATAGACTTGCTTGAGCAATAAAGTAAAGGGGAGAGAAAAAAGTTAAAATTAAAAAAATAATAGTAATAATTGTAGGTATGGCCAGGTGGCAAAATGGACGGAGCCCCAGCCCTGGAGCCACAAGCACCTGAGCCCACATTCAGCCCCATAGACCCAACAATCACCCAGCCGTGTGACATGCAAGCCACTCGAACCCCACTACCCTGCAAAAACCAAAAAGAAGAAAAAAAAAGACCCATAATAAAATAAAATAGTAATAATAGCAGGGGTGGCTGGGTGGCAGACAGAGCATTGGCCCTTGATCCAGGAGCACCCGGGTCCAAATCTGGCCTCAGATAACCACCGATCACCCTGCTATGCGTCTCCAGGCAGGCCACCCAGCCCCATTTGCCCTGCACCCTCCCCCAAATAATAATAATAATAAAAAATGTGCTTCAGTCTTTGTTCCAACAACTTTGTCATGGGTGGATTACATTCTTTATGATAAGTCCATTGCAAAAGTTACTTCCATATTTTTCCAATGTTGCCATTGCTGATCGCAACTCCCTCCTTTCTTATTTCTCCACTACCATGTAATATATTTTCTCTCTCCTTTCACTCCGACTCTGTTGTAGGGTAGCTGAGTGGCGCAGCAGACAGATCCCTCGTCCTGGGGCCAAGAGGCCCCAAGCCCCCATACCACCCCTTAGGCCTAGCCTCCACCTGGCCCTATGGTCCTGGACAGGCCATCCAATCCCAGCCTCTTGCATGAAGTAAAAAAGAAAATGTGTTATATCTGACCACTCTCCCTCCATGGTCCATCCTCTCCTCCTTTATTCACATCCCCACCCCTTTTCCCTGGTCCCCCCTCCTTCTTACTCCAGATGCCTATACCCCATTGAGTATACATGCTGTTTCCTCTCCTAGCCACCTCTGATGAGAGTGAAGATTCCCTCATTCCTCCTTGCCTTCCCCCTTCCATATCATTGCAATAGCTCATTGTAATAAAGAAAAATCTTATTATATGAAATATCTTGGCCTATTCCCCCTCTCCTTTTTCTTTCTCCCATTACATTTCCCCTTTTTTCAATTGACTCCATTTTTACACCATATTTTATCTTCGAATTCAGCTTTCTCCTGTGTTTCAACTATAAAAGCTCCCTCTGCCTGCTCTATTAACTGAGAAGGTTCATATGAGTACTATCAGTGTCATTTTTCTATGCAGGAATACATGCAGTTCATCATCATTAAGTCTCTCATATTTTCCCCTTCTCCTCTACTCTCTATGCTTCACCTGAGTCCTGTATCTGATGATCAAACCTTCTGTTCAGCTCTGGCCATTCCATCAGGGACATTTGAAATTCCCCTGGTTCATTGAAAGTCCATCTTTTTCCCTGGAAGAAGACATTCAGCCTTGCTGGGTAGTTCATTCTTGGCTGCATTCTAAGCTCTTTTGCCTTCCGATATATTATATTCCAAGCCCTACGAGCTTCCAACATAGTTGCTGCTAAGTCCTGTGTGATCCTGACTGCAGCTCCACGATATTTGAACTGTGTCCTTCTGGCTGCTTGTAATATTTTCTCTTTGACTTGGGAGTTCTGGAACTTGGCTATAATATTCCTAGGGGTTGGTTTTTTGGGATCTCTTTCTCAGGGGGGATCGGTGGATTCTCTCCATTTCTATTTTGCCCTCTGCTTCTAGAATATCAGGGCAATTTTCCTGTAGTAATTCTTTGAAAATGATGTCAAGGCTCTTTTCCTGATCATGACTTTCAGGTATCCCAATAATTTTAAAATTATCTTTCCTAAGTCTGTTTTCCATATCAGTTGTTTTTTCAATGAGATATTTCACATTTTCTTCTAATTTTTCATTTTTTTGGTTTTGAAGTATTGATTCCTGATTTCTGGTAAATTCATCAATCTCCCTAAATTCTATTCTTTGTCTGAAGGCTTTGTTCTCCTCAGAGAGTTTTCTTATCTCTTTTTCCATCTGGCCAATTTTGCTTTTTAAAGCATTCTTCTCCCCAATAACTTTTTGAACTGTTTTATCCATTTGACCTAAGCTGGTTTTTAGCATGCTATTTTCTTCAGCTTTTTTTTGGATTTCCTTGACTAAGCTGCTGTCTTCATTTTCATGTTTTTCCTGCATCTCTCTCCTTTCTTTTCCCAGTTTTTCTTCTAACTCCCTCATTTGATTTTCAAAGTCTTTTTTGAGCTCTGTCATAGCCTGAGCCCAATTTCTGTTTTTCTTGGAGTATTTAGATGCCGGAGCTTGTGCTTCCTCATCTTCAGACTGAGTGTTTTGATCCTACTTGGGCTCATTTGCAAAATATTTCTCAATGGTCTTCCTCTTATTTCTCTGCTTGCTCATTTTCCCAGCCTGGGCCTGGTTTTAGGGGGCTTCCTGAGCTTTTGGGACACTCCCACAAGGGTCTCATTGTGTGAGGCTCTGTACTCCCTCCTGGTCTGTGAATACATGCCCCCCTCTGCCAGGGGGCTGAGGTGGGGGGACCTGCTGTTCTATGGGGGGGCCTAGACTGCGATCAGGATCTGAATGTGGTCAGAACCCCAGAGTCCTGTTCCAGGGACAGAGCTCTGCAGTCTCTCTCTCTCTTCACTCTCCTCCCTAGGTTCAATGGGCTCATGTCCTGGGGGCTCCTGCTTACTGGCTCTGCCTGCTTCTGTTTCCTGGATCTGGCTGTGTTGGCCATGCTGCTTGCTGTGTGCCCTGAGGGCTGGGCTCCACATGCTTGCTCTGGCAGAGGTCCCCTGTTGTTTCCCCACTTCCTGCCCAGTGCTCCCCTGGGGTGTAGCTCCAGGGACTCCCCCCGCTGCTGTGAGCTGGGGCTCCCAGTGCCCTAGGGCTGCCTCCAGGAGGCTGAAGTTCTTTCCCTCTGGCGGGCTGCCCCTCCGACCCCGGGAGCAGAGCCTTTCTGCTCTTTTCCAGGTTACCTTGAGTAGGAGAACTGCCTCGCTGGGTCCCTTTGTGGGTTCTGTCTCTCAAAAGTTTAGTCAGAGTGCTTAGTTTATAAGTTTTATCAGAGAGCACCTAAGACTCGATCCTTTCTTGTGGCCATCTTGGCTCTGCCCCTAAATTGTTAAATTTTCACTGTGACCATTTACACCTAAGAAAACTACAAACCAGAAATTGATGGGTTTGTTAATTGTATAGATCTGATATTAATTTTAATGTTAATATTTAATGTTAAGGTTTTAAGAAAATGATCATAATGAAGATTAAATATTTTCCAGCATAACCCTTCTCAGGGATAACTAGTTGAAAGGCATCTCCTATTTCTTCTGTACCTATTTATCCAGAATGGCTCAATAAATTCCACATGGAATTCCACATTGAAGATAGCAGTCTTTTCTAAGTAATAGATAGCATCACAGAGACTAGGGACATTTATATAGGGAGAGTTGTAGGGGTATATTTTCTTGGCCACACATGGAGAAAACAGGGTAAAATAATTATGACAAAATAAGTTCACAAGTTCTTAGATATATGGCTCCTTGCAAAGGTGGGCACTGGAATTTTGCGCCAATTGAAGGCTTCCCTGAAAGAGATCTAGTGGTGTAAGAGATGACTTAGTGCAGTGTCATAGTAGCAAAAGGCTAATTATAATGATCTCAGTAATCTTCTACCCTGGTGAGTCCCTGGGCAGGCTCAGATCCCCCACATCCCCCTGTTCAAATAAGACTATCAGTAAGGGTTGAAAGCTCACAAGCAGGGAATTTGGATACCAACTAGCTATTAATTTCTCAGGAGTCCCTTTTCCTTCCCAGTATTGAAAGTTATGCTGATTTAGTAATCCATTGTTCCCAATCCTACTTGTCAATCGGTCTTGGGGAGGAGTTATCCAGTCTGTTGTTTATCAAGAGGTAACAAGTCACCTCTACCTGTTTGTACCTTTTAAACATCACATAAACCTCACATAGAGGCAATTGGGGAGGTACTGAGTTGCAATGATCCATCACCTTTTGCTGACCTGGCCCTATCAGAATTAACTTTATCTCATTGCTAAAGTAATGAATAAAAACCGGTTCCATTTTGAATCCTTTGCTTATTTCCAGTGATCTGCCCATCAACGTGCTGCTAACTTGACATACTTTTAATTAACTTCTTTTAATTTGCTTTATCCTAAGTTTTCCCCTCACTAATTAAGGCAAAATCTTAAACAATGTATTTTCCTCTTTTCTCTCTCTTCCCACCTTTCTACTTCACTCTCCAGCAAGAATCAACATCACTCCTCAGATCCCAACTTCTAATTTCCTTACTCCAATACCCAATAAACCCCACCAGACTTTACAGATTTGGGGCATTCAATTACAGAAAAATCTAACTTGTTTCTATTCTTCTTGAATACTTTCCTTTACCCCAAGTATATCCTCTCAAGAAAACTTCCATTGCTGTATTGTACCTTGAGCTTTACTAAACTTGAATGAAGACACATATCCTTTTCCCCTCCTCACTCTTAAAAAGTATAATTCTCTATTAAGATTGACAGTTTTTACATTAAGTAATTACTTTGTTTCTGGGCCAACCAGTGAGAATTTTGCTTTAAACTATGTTCTATCTCACACAATCAAATTCAGTGATCAATCCTAGGTACCCCCCCCAAAGCTTTTTTTGAACTGCTCTCTATATTTTTTAAGCTGGAGTCAAACAAAAAACATAAATGAACCATTTTAGTTTTTGTTTTGTTCTTGTACCCTGTCTAATAAAGACTAGCTATCAGCTTTGAGGTTTTGAATCACTTCTAAGTTTGTTTTTCTTTCTGATTTTTCTCTCTCCTTACTGCTGTCCCAGTTTCTCCCCCCTGCCCCGCCCCTTAAGCTATCCTAGGAGACTTGCTCTAAATATTTTTAAATGAAATGTCAATTTATTTAAATGAAAAAAATCCCTATCTGTAGGTAATATCAGTAAAGGAGAAAAATTGTCTCAATCATCAGGTTTTTCATCTGTTCCATGGATATTATACTTAGAAATGAAATTTGTAACTATAATATTGTGATTAAAATTCAATTCTTATTTAAAGGAACAAGAAAAGACAGTGATCCTCAAAGGCAGTAGACATCAAATACTTTTTGAACACTGGTAAGGATTGTGCCCTAAATTTTTAAGGTTTAAGTAAGGTGAATATAAAGTATGATTAAAAATTCTGCAACTTCTAGTTCAAAGGGGACAGGAAAGAGAAATGAAAGAATTGAAGTTGGTAATAATAATAGACTTGGTAATGATAATGGACTTATAATTGGCTAATCTTATTAAAGGGATCAACTAGATGGTTCAATGGATAGAGCACTGGACTTGGAGTCAGGAAGATCTGAGTTCAAATGTGCCTTCAGATACCTACTAGCAATGTAACTCAGAGCAAGTCATTTAACAACTAATGGTTTCATTTTCTCATCTATAAAATCGTGATACACTGGATAAGGAAATGTCAAAAAACACTTCAGCATCTTTTTAAAAAACTTTTTATTTATTTAAGGCAATGACTTGCCCAAGGCCATACAGCTAGGCAATTATTATGTGTCTGAGGCTGGATTTGAACTCAGTCCTCTTGATTCCAGGGCCGGTGCTCTATCCACTGTGCCACCTAACTGCCCCAACACTTCAGTATCTTTGCCAAGAAAATCTCATGGAAAAAGTCCTTGGAAGCATATGGAGTTGGACTTGCCCAAACAACAATCTTATAAACAACATTTTGAGCATATCGATCTCTGAATTTCCATGCCACTGTTAACCTTAATATAATGATGTTTAGAGCCTTCAGAATGTCATTCTTAACAATCTTGAATCTGGAAAATAATTTTTTTTTCATAGATGATGGAATTCTTCAGCTGTTCATTCATATAAGACATACCACTTCTTTTGACCATATGGTACCATGGTAGGAAGTCAATGTCTTAACACTTTCCACCAATCTAGGATTCTAATCTGTTCAAGAATTTTTAATCTGATATCAAGTCCTTGAACTTTCCAGAACTCTGTTGAAAATAGAACCTCTCTGAAAACAAGTATATGAGAGCTACGTGAAACATAAGGAGTGCTTTTAATCCTATGGGAACAGTACCTGCTGCCACACCTAGTATGCATAACACTCGAAAAAGGAACAGCAGGGTAACTAGGCAAAACAAGATGTGAAGGGGATGGGGCCTACATGGAATGAGCAAATGGGTAACAGATTATTTTCTAAAAATATACCAAAAAGCTCCAGCCATTCTTGTTGGGAATATTAAATGAGGCAGACAGAACCTACAGAGAATGAAAAGTTGATTCCTTAGATAAAATGTTTTTATCCAAGGACTTTTTGCACTCAACTGTTTTTTCACTCAACTGCTCCTCCCTCCCTTCCCCCCTGACTTTTTGTATTCTGTAGAATTCTGATTTTTTAAAATATTCATTTTATATTTATATCTCTTATTATTTGTTCACTTGTATTTTGGGTAAAATATTAGACTCAGTTTTATTTATCCATGTTTTTTATTTTTAATTTATCTCTACTTATTTCTGAGGCTTGTAATCATGTTATTCCTCTTGTCACCTTTACTAAGTAAACAGAACATATCTCAGATCTCTTCAGGCACTTTCATCAAATTAACATTTCTCCTTTTCAGTCTTTAGCTCTTTGGGGGAGGGACCAAGAAATTTATGAGGCATACAAAAATCTATGCTACAATCTGACCTAGGTGCAGTGCCAATCACTTTATATTCGGTCAGGTATATCCTCTCACTTCCCACCACTGTGCTCTTTGGGGTGAGAGAAAGCAATGTTTGATAAACGGTGTGAAGAGTGGGAAAGAGAGATAAGAATGGCAATTGGTGGGAGGGAAAGGATTGTGAAATGAAGTGGCAGGCTGTGGGAGGGAGGAGTAATATATTGGATCCAGGTGGCAGGTGGTGGGAGGGAGGATGGAGGATAGTGAAACTGGGTGGCAATTTGTGGGAGGTGGGTAAGGAGAACAGAGGAAGTGTGAGTAAAGAGTTTAAAAATGTATTTGTTTATTTTTTACTTTAGGTTGGAGCAATGCAAAATGGTAATGGGGAGAGAGATAGAAAGAGAGAAAAAGAGAGATAAAGGTAAAGAAGGAGGAATGGAATGAGATATCTAAAATTAAACTCATTATCTTTCCAAGCATTTTCTATTATTTTGAAGAATACCTCCATCCTTCCAGTTACCCTAGCTCACGCTTTAGTAGTTGCCTTCAACTATTCACTCTCTGTCACCTTCCTCCTCCCCCATATCTTATCTCTTGCCAAGTCCTTTGGATTCTACTTTTGCAATTTTTTCCCATATATATCCCCTTCTGTCCTCTGACACTGCCACCACTGTGGTGAGGAATCTCAACATCTCATGCCTAGATAATTACAATAGTCTGGTTGGTCTCACTGCCTCCAGTCTCTCTCCACTCCAGCTTATTTTCTACTCAGCTATTTAAATTGATCTTAAAATGCACATCTGTCCATGATATGTGAGTGTGTGTGTGTGTGTGTGTGTGTGTGTGTGTGTGTGTAACCTTCATTAAATCAAACAAATCATTTTACTTCTTAGGGCCTTAGTTGCCTATTATGTAGAATAAAGAACAATTTCTGAAAGCATTAATCTCTTAAGAATCTTTCGAACTCATCATTTCACATTTGACTGCTTCCCCAACTTTTATCTCCAGAAACTCTTCAATCTCTAAGATGAGATCAGCATACCTCCTCAGTAATTCCTCCCCTTGGAGTCCTCCCCTTCCACTGATTGTAAAGGGTGGACAATGGGGAAAGATCCTTCACCATTTAAAGAGGGTACTCTGGGAATTGGCACTGTTTTCCACTCAGTTTTGAATTTCCTGGACTTCATCATTTCCAGAAACTCCTCATTCTGCAAGATAAAATTAACTCTGAAACTCTTATTTTGCATTTCACAATACTCTCTATTTCTTGTTTATTTTAATATTCTCCTAATATCCATGTTTTTCTAATTTGCTTATGATATCTCCCTAAGTCATGTATCTATTTTGACCCTATTTTGTTAAATGGTATAAGATATTAGTCTATACCCAATTCCAAATTTCTGGCAGGTGGCTTTCTAGTTTTCTCAACAATTTCTCAAATAGTGAATTTTTATTCCACAAGTTCAAATCTTTACAGTTGTCAAACACATTTGAGTAGAACAGTTTTTGGGACATGGAAAGTGCTTCATAAAAAAGCTTTTTCATTAATTTCATAAGAAAGAAAATCATTTAAAAATATTATATTACCTTGATCTATTATCATTTATGCTTCTAAACCACTTTTTTGCCATTGTCTTATCTGATTTTCCCAGTAATTTCTGTAACAGTTCAATTCCTGAGAATGAGTTCAATTTAATGCTGTTGCTACAGATCATTCTCTCCAAAATTTACTTTCAAATATGATAAAATCATTGCATGAATTGCTCCCTTGCTGAAGAATATGGTGACCTGATTGATCTATTGATCAAACATCCGTGTAGATCTCCTGCATATTTTCTTAATACTGAGTCCTAATTCCCCACTCCTTCATTACACTTTTTCAACAATTTATTTCTTCCATTGTTTCAATTTCTTAAATCTTAGTATTAGGATAATGGATTTAGTACCAGAATGCATTGTAAAGGTCTAGTTTAGTTTCTAAACCATTTTGAACATAAAATTATTTCTCACAAATTAATTATATTTAAGGGGGTGGATAGATAAAACTTTATGCTAGAACTCCTTTCCCTGAAAAGAGTGGAGTGAAAATGGGACTTCTGGCTTCAACTTCCTACTCTCCTCCTGACAGAAATTATAGTCTTCTTTAGAGAAGGGTGAGTGGGAGAAGAAGACCTCAGAAATAATTATTCATGCCTCTACCACAAGGGAACAACACAATACAACATATATCCTTTAAATCTAAATAAAATGGACCTTACCTGTGACTCCCTTAGTCCTCTCCCAGATTTGATTCTGACTTTCTGGTTTGATCTACCATGCCCCAGAAGTCTTTTCAAAGTAGAAGTTCTCTCTGTCCCCACAACCCCCTCCTCTAATTTGTGACTTCCTCTCAGAGTCTCCATTTTGAAGAAATGCCCTTGCAGTCTTTACCTACTCCTTTATTCTGTCAGCTCTACCATGCCTTTTCACAGATGCATCTCTGCCCTCAAACATGTCTCCCTTTTCAGTTCCTTGTTATGTATTGTTTTCCTCCAGTACAATCAAAGTTCCTTGAAGGGGACATTTTTCTTATTTACTTGTACTTCTACGCAGTGCTTTGTATTAGTAAGTACTTAACACATATTTGTTGACTTAACTTTGACTCCTACAACTTTTGTAACCTTAGTGAATCACTTACTTTCTTTGGTCCAAAATTTTCTCATCCAAGATAAGAGCTTTAGATCCATAATCCGGTGATCATATTGTTTCATCTTCAGCTAGGGCTATTTTAACCCTTTTGCTTATTCCCGTTCTTTGATTTTTCACCAGAGGAATTAGGGAATTGGACAAGGTCATGCCTGAGACTCTTTCTAGCTTTAAATTAATAGAACCCATCTTATTCTTTTTGTATGTGTGAATATTCTTTCAGTGATTTGTGTGCTATGAATAAACCTCATTTGTGAAACTTCTTTAAAGGTTATCAGGGGAGAAATAGGGGGCTAGTGGTAGATTTTGGAGTTTGATGAGCCAGAAGAGACAGCCCAGCGGTGGATGAAATGATTGACAGTTAATTAGGGAAGACTTCAAAGGATTGGCTTGTAGCTTGAAAGTTTGGTTGAGATTAGAATATTTATCTTACCATAATTTAAAGAAAATTATCAAAGGACAAACATGAACTAATCCAATTATGTGGTTGACGTGAATATTGAGACTGAAGAAAGAAGCAGATCTAAGACAATAGGATTAATAGAACACTTGTTATCATTGCAAATCTATCCCTTCACTTTTTATAGCAAAGTCCTCTGATCACACAGGGGAATAATACATGCTTTATGATAGATCTTCTTAGGCATTCTTGAATTCACAAGCCTGAGGATTGTTAATGCTGTGAATTTGTAGATGCTTGAATTGTAGATGTTATTTTTGGGACCATGCTACTCATCTCAGATAATTGAAATCTCTCAAAGCTCTATGTTTAAGTTGGTGTTCATGACATTTAATCTGAGGGGGTGGAAAAGTAGTAGATGATGATGAACTATGTAGTGAAGATGAAGACAGTAGTGATAAGGCAAACAATGTGGGTCTGTGAGGAACAGCAAGTAGCTCAGTGTGGATGGATCACAGTACATGGAGGAGAATAAAGTAGAGGAAAAATAAATGGAAAGGGAGGAAGGAACCAGGATGTGAGGAAAAGTGAATGTTTTGGTAATTTTCTCTAAATTCTCAGGATAGATTGAGAACTTGCTATGTAAAATAAATGCTGCTTTAATAGTTGGAAATGACATTTTAAATCATGTTTTCCTGCTTGGTTACTCCCTCAGATAATACCAGGTGACAATAGAATCCATTTTACAGGTTAGGTGCTTTCAGCAGCAACTTTCCTGAGGTATGAAACCTTCACAACCATCCGATGATCCTTCAGATGAAGTGAACTGACCATCCTTGTCCAAATGATAAGAGTTTCTCTTGTGTTGGACAAAAGAAGGAGGAAGAACAAGACCAGTTCATCCAACAGTGGTGAGAAAACATCATTGCTTCACAAGACTTCACAATTAGAACCAATATGAAATACACACTTTTGCAAAACCACAAGGACATCTAAGAAACAACTTGTTTGGAATGTAAAAATAAACAGCAGACATTTTCTCACTTTTGATTACTAGGCTTCTTCCACTTACTGGCACTCCCCCACCCACTAAAACAAACAAACAAACCAAAAAACTATAGAAGTGTGTAGCTATGTGTCAAGTGGAAACAATTCTCAGAACCATCTGACTCACTCCTTGTTTAACAAGTGAAATTGTGCTTGGCTTAGGTAACTTTTTTGGTCTGATACTACATATTGCAGAATCACAAAAACATAGACCGACATGAAATTTAAAAGCAGTATTAGCTATCATCTGGTCCAACCCACAGACAAAAATCATTTCTGTTCTATATTACTACCAAGTAGTTGCTCAGCTTCTGCCTGAAGAATTTTGTGAAGGAGAATCTACCAACTCTCAAGACAGTCAATTTCATTTTCAGACCACTCTAAAGTTAGAAAGTTTTTTCCTGACATCAGATTTAAATTACCTCTTATGACTTTTGCACTCAGCATTCTTGCTTCTGCCATTTATGACCAGGGTAAATTTAATTCCTCTTTCACATAACAACTTCTCAGATATTTTAAGATAGCTATGTCATTCTTGAGTCTTCTCCAGGCTAAAGATGGCAAGCTCCTTCAACCAGTATTCATCTGACAAGGACTTTAAGGGCCTTCACTAATCTGCACTTTTCTGAATACTTTCTTATTTATCCCTTTAGAAACTATAAACTATCATGCCCAGTCTGGAACATAGTCCTCCACATGAGGTCTGGTGTAGATGAAGTATAGTGGAACTATCACCTCCTCTTTTCCCAGAAATTTTTGTTGTTCACTCATGTCCAACTCTGTGACATTTTGTGGTTTTCTTGGCACAGACACTGGAGTGATTGGCTATTTCCTTCTTTAGTCTTTCCTTTTTTTTTTAATAGATGAGAACCTGAGGCAAACATGATAAAGTGACTTCTCCAGGATCACACAGTTAGTATCTGAAGCCAGATCTGAACTCAGGAAGATGAGTTTTCCCAACTTCAGACCTAGCATGCTATTCATTATGTCACCCAACTGCCCCCCAGAAATTATTCTTGTCTTCATACTGCTAAGATCATATTAGACTTTTTGGCTTCAGCATCATACTGATGACATATTGAACTTGCAGTATACTAAAACCCCACAAATCTTTTTCAAAATAATTGCTGTCTAACCATGCCTTTCCATGTTATACTAGTGAAACTGAGTATTTCCTTCCCCAGTATAAGACTTTATAAGGCAATTAGATGAGGCAGGGTCTGAAATCAGGAAGACCTGAGTTCAAATCAAACCTCAGACACTTACTAGATGTGTGACCCAGGGTATGTCATTTAATCTTGTTCACCTCAGTTTCTAATCTATAAAAAATGAGCTGGAGAAGAAAATGGAAAACCATTCACTATCTTTATTAGGAAAACCTCAAATGGGGTTACAAAGAGTTAGACTTGACTGAAAAAGAACTGAATAAACAAATTAAGATTTTATAAATAATACAAATATATTCCATTTTATTACATTGTCTTGTGCCTTAGTCTTATAAAAATCCATTTGGATCTTAATCTGGACATTTATTGTATTGTGATCCCTTTTAGCTTTGTGTCATCTACAAATTTAATGAATCATATACCCTTATCTAACCATTGATAAAAATGTTGAATAGCACAGAATCCTTGATTCTTTACTGGAGACCTCTTACCATGTTGACAATGACACATTAAGAAATATTTTTGGGTATGTCTATTCAACAGTTCCAAATACAACTATTGTATTCATGCTTCCATGTATTTTTATTCATATATTTATTATCTAATTCATATATTCATCTTCCTCAGAAGAATATTGTCAAGTACTTTATCAAATGTTTTGTTAAAATACAGGCAAAATATATTAATGATATTTCCCTCATCACCTAACTTAATAAGGCCATTCAAAAAATGGCCTTAGTCTTACATGAGCAGCTTTGTTTCCTTTTCTAAATATTCATCAATCATCTTTTTAATGATTAATTCCCCTGCCCACTACCCCTAGAACTTAAGTCAAGCTCACTGGTTTATAGTTTGCAGACTCTTTTCTTTTTCCTTTTGGAAAATTCAGAGAACATTTTCTCTTCTGTAATCTTGTGACACATCTTCTATCATCCATGTCCTTTCAAATATTACTAGAGAGTGAATGAAAAATGACAATGACTAATTTTGCTATAGGAAGAAACAATTTTAGTAAGATAGGGAACAGTAGAATGAGATAAAAATATTTAGCATGTTTGTAGAATCAAATTACCTTTTAAAGATCAATTACAGAAAGACATTTTTATGGGTCTAATGATATCTGAGAGTTTTTGTAAGATTGTTATGTACTATTGCAGGTGAAATACATATGCAAGAAAATAGGGACAATCTTTCTATAAAGCTAAAAGGTCATATAAAATAAGAATGACAAAACTGTGCATATCCTTTGATCAGAGATTCCATAGTTAGGACTATACCTTGACAACATTAAATGGGGAGGGGGAAGATGTCAGTACAAAAATATTCATAGCAATGTAATTGGTAACAACAAAAAGTGGGGGGGGACAAAAAATCATCTTAGATTGGCAAATGGTTGAACAAATTAGGATAGATGGAAAATGGAGTAGTATAAAACTCTAAGAAATGTCAAATATGAAGACTACAAATATGGGATATGAGAGGCCTTCTAGGAAGTTATTTAGAGTTTTAAAAAATTGATTCAAGATAATAGTATAATCCCTAAGAGAAATTGGACGTTGAGTCAGGAAGATGATGTTAAGTCCTCCCTGTAATACTGCCTGACCATAGGTGAACTATTTATGTTCTCTGTGTCTGTTTTCTCATTAGTACAAATGGAATAATAATAACTACTGTGAGAATCAAATGAAATAATACATGTAAAACACTTTACAAGTATTAAAGAATGACAGAAGCATCCATTATTACTACTACTACTCTTAAAACAATAACTATTACTACAACTTTTACATCCATGAAATCAAGAAAAATACAGGGAAGAAAAAGAATTAAGATAAATAGGATTTTTTTCATTAATTCATTATTAAAATTAATGTATATATTAAAAATTGACTGTATACAATAGAATTTGTTTTAATATAATATAATATTTATTTTTATTATCTTTGTTTATTAGAGTACATACTTTTGTTGATAGTTTCCATGTTTAGAATACAATTTTTATAATGCCTAAAATATTCACAAAGATGATGCCTATTTTCAAAGCAATTTTTTAAAACATCTGTTTTTGAACTATTCCTTTTGCAGGTGTGTTTCCAAATTTTTAAGTTTCAATAGGGGGAATTGCCATTTTTTATATGCAGTATCATTTATCCCTTCTCCCCTCCCCAAATGTACCTTATATTTAAAAACAAAATATGAACTGAGAGAGCTATTAAACTCCCAAATATCTATGTGTCATGTAAATTGATTGTACTTTAGGGACTTAATTTTTATGGTAGTCTTTTTGAAATACTTGAACCACAATTTAAGAACAAATACATTTCCCTGTTTGCCTCACTTTAGGTACCCTACAGATTTAAAATAAATATATAATGAGAGAAAGTTCAGTTTTCCTTGCTGCTTGTAGAATGCAAGCTGATTCCAAGAAAGAGTTTTGCATTGAAGGTACTCTGTAGACTGCTTTCTAGTGCAATGATTTAAATCATGTAAAACCCAGGCTTTTTTTTCCCCAAAGACTTACTGAGTCATTCTTTCATTACAGGATTCTGGCCTACATAAGACTGTTAGAATAATTTATCAAATGAATATGATAGAAAACATAATAGACTTTCTTCTCTCAATGTGATTGGAGGGGGAAAGAGAATTTAACTCAAGTTAAAAGTAATGATAGATTTTGAAACATTTGGTATTTTCTTTATGGTTTTAAGGGTAAATAGATGTCAAAGGTACTCACTCATGGACTCTGTCAACTTGGCCATTGTCACCATTTCTCTTTTGTGAATCACCTGAGAATAAAGAGATAATATACACATTTGTGAAAGATATCTTCAATGTAAACTATTGCTATTTGAAATTTTTTTTAATTTATTTTTTTATTCTCATTTTGTACAAATTTTTTTTACATTAATAAAATATTCTTGTTTACAAGTAAACAAAATAACCCTCCTCCTCCACCATGAATATAGATTGACTTGTTTGGGCGAAAAAAGTAAAGGGGAGAGGAAAAAAATTAAAATAAAAAATAATAATAGTAATAATTGTAGGTATGGCCAGGTGGTGCAATGGAAGAAGCAACAGCCCTGGAGCCACGAGCAACCAAGTCCACATCCAGTCTCGTAAACCCAACAATCACCCAGCTGTGTGACATGCAAGCCACCTGATCCCCACTGCCCTGCAAAAAACAAAAAAAAAAAAGAAAAAAAAAGACCCAAAATAAAATAAAATAGTAATAATAGTAGGGGTGGCTGGGTGGCAGACAGAGCATTGGCCCTTGAGCCAGGAGCACCTGGGTCCAAATCCGGCCCCAGACACCCAAAGATCACCCCGCTATGTGGCCCCAGGCAGGCCATCCAGCCCTACTTGCCCTGCACCCTACCCCAAATAATCATAAAAAAAATGTGCTTGAGTCTTTGTTCCAACACCAACAACTCTGTCATGGGTGGATCGCATTCTTTATGATAAGTTCATCACAAAAGTTATTTCCATATATTTCCAACATTGCCATTTCTCATCACAACTCCCTCCTTTCTTATTTCTCCACTACCATGTACTCTATTTTCTCTCTCCTTTCACTACGACTCTGCTGTAGGGTAGCTGAGTGGCGCAGCAGACAGATCCCTGGTCCTGGGGCCAAGAAGCCCTGAGCCCCCATACCACCCCTTAGGCCCAGAATCCACCTGGCCCTGTGGTCCTAGGCAGGCCTTCCATTCCCAGCCCCTTGCAAGAAGTAAGAATGAAAATGTGTTATATCTGACCACTCTCCCCCCATGGTCCATCCTCTCCTCCTTTATTCACATCCCCACCCCTTCCCCCTGCTCCCCCCTCCTTCTTACTCCAGATGCCTATACCCCATTGAGTATATATGCTGTTTCCTCTCCTAGCCATCTCTGATGAGAGCAAAGTTTCCCTCATTCCCCCTTGCCTCCCCCCCTTCCATATCATTGCAATAGCTCATTGTAATAAAAAAAAATCTTATGTGAAATATCTTGGACTATTCCCCCTCTCCTTTTTCTTTCTCCCATTCCATTTCCCTTTTTTTTCTATTGACTCCATTTTTACACCATATTTTATCTTCGAATTCAGCTTTCTCCTGTGCTTCAACTATAAAAGCTCCCTCTACCTGCTCTATTAACTGAGAAGGTTCATATGAGGATTATCAGTGTCATTTTTCTATGTAGGAATACATGCAGTTCATCCTCATTAAGTCCCTCATATTTCTCCCCTCTCCTCCAATCTCCATGTTTCACCTGAGTCCTGTATCTGAAGATCAAAGCTTCTGTTCAACTCTGGCCATTCCAAAAGGAACCTTTGAAATTCCCCTGGTTCATTGAAAGTCCATCTTTTTCCCTGGAAGAGGACATTCAGCCTTGCTGGGTAGTTCATTCTTGGCTGCATTCTAAGCTCTCTTGCCTTCTGGTATATTGTATTCCAAGCCCTAAGAGCTTCCAATGTAGCTGCTGCTAAGTCCTGTGTGATCCTGACTGCAGCTCCACAATATTTGAACTGTGTCCTTCTGGCTGCTTGTAATATTTTCTCTTTGACTTGGGAGTTCTGGAACTTGGCTATAATATTCCTAGGGGTTGGTTTTTTGGGATCTCTTTCTCGGGGGGATCGGTGGATTCTCTCTATTTCTATTTTGCCCTCTGCTTCTAGAATATCAGGGCAATTTTCCTGTAGTAATTCTTTGAAAATGATGTCAAGGCTCTTTTCCTGATCATGACTTTCAGGTATCCCAATAATTTTAAAATTATCTTTCCTAAGTCTGTTTTCCATATCAGTTGTTTTTTCAATGAGATATTTCACATTTTCTTCTAATTTTTCATTTTTTTGGTTTTGAAGTATTGATTCCTGATTTCTGGTAAATTCATCAATCTCCCTGAATTCTATTCTTTCTCTGAAGTATTTGTTCTCCTCAGAGAGTTATCTCTTCTTTCATCTGGCCAATTTTGCTTTTTAAAGCATTCTTCTCCTCAATAACTTTTTGAACTGTTTTATCCATTTGACCTAAGCTGGTTTTTTAGCATGCTATTTTCTTCAGCATTTTTTTGGATTTCCTTGACTAAGCTGCTGACTTCATTTTCATGTTTTTCCTGCATCTCTCTCCTTTCTTTTCCCAGTTTTTCTTCCAACTCCCTCATTTGATTTTCAAAGTCTTTTTTGAGCTCTGTCATAGCCTGAGCCCAATTTCTGTTTTTCTTGGAGTCTTTAGATGCAGGAGCTTGTGCTTCCTCATCTTCAGACTGAGTATTTTGGTCCTTCTTGGGCTCATTTGCAAAATATTTCTCAATAGTCTTCTTTTTGTTTCTCTGCTTGCTCATTTTCCCAGCCTGGGCCTGGTCTGTGAATGACCATAAGCGCCCCCCTCTGCCAAGGGGCTGATGTGGGGGGGGGGGCTGCTGTTCTATGGGGGGCCTAGACTGTGGTCAAGTTCTGAATGTGGTCAAAGCCCCAGAGTCCTGTTTCAGCGGCAGAGGACAGAGCTAGGCAGTCTCTCTTCACTCCCCTCCCTCAGCTCAATGGGCTCATGCCCTGGGGGCTCCTGCTTACTGGCTCTGCCTGCTTCTGTTTCCTGGATCAGGGCTGGGGAAAGAAGATGCTGCTTGCTGTGTGCCCTGAGGGCTGGGCTCCAGGTGCTCGCTCTGGCAGAGGTCCCCTGCTGTTCCCCCACTTTGTGCCCGGTGCTCCTCGGGGTGCAGCTCGGGAGACTCCCCTGCTGCTGTGAGCTGAGACCCCCAGCACCCTGGGGCTGCCTCTGGGAGGCTGAGGTTCTTTGGCTCTGGTGGGCCACCCCTCTGGCGGGCCGCCTCTCGGACCCCGGGGAGCAGAACCTTTCTGCTCTTTTCCAGGTTACCTTGAGTAGGACAACTGCCTCACTGGGTCCCTTTGTGGGTTCTGTCTCTCGAAAGTTTAGTTAGAGTCCTTAGCTGATGAATTTTATCAGAGAGCTCCTAAGACTTGATCCCTTCTTGTCACCATCTTGGCTCCGCCCCCTATTTGAAATGTTTTAATACAAATTATTTTTTCCTTTTATTTCTTGGTCACAATTTGATCTCCAATTACTAGGTAATTGAAAAATCAATTTAGAAATATCAGGTGGAACTCTAGGTCATATCTGTATTTATTTAAAACAGAAACGATTTGAAATTTTATTTATTTATTTTATTTTCTGTTTGTGGAATAAAACAAGCATTTCTGTTATGTACAATTTGCTATACCTTTTAAATGTATACTAGAATTATCATGTTCATTTGTTTTTTTTCTTCCCCAATCTTAAAAATGGCTATCATTAGACACAAATACACACACACACACATATGTAAAATCATTCTGTTCATCTATTAGAGACCTCCTTCATATGTCCTTTGTAGTTAATTTGGGGTTCTCATTGCTTATGGGAATCTGTACTTGATTATATTTACTAAAATACAAATAATCTTTGAACATATATCTATCTATACACACATACATAAATACACATGTATGTGCATATAGATGTATACATTTACATAAATATGTGCATATATGTACATTACATATGTGTGTATATAGTCAATCAACATTATCAAAAACCTATTATTATGCTATGGTACTATGTTCAGTCCTGGGGATACAAATATAAAGAAGAAAAGGCAATCCTTGTTCTCAAGGAGTTTATAATCTAATGGGGGGAGACAAAGTACACACAAAAAAAAAACTGAAAAAAGTGAGGAAGTCAGATGGGCAAAAATACCTAACAAATTCTGAAGTAGTAAAGCCAAGTAAGAAATAAGGAGATGTTTGAGCTAAGCTTTTATACACATGTTAATATGTATTTAATGGAATATTTGTATGAATACAATATCTCATCAGATTTGTGATGTTCGTTGCTATTTTATACTATATTATTTTCTAGTACAACTTTTTGAGTCCATTAAATAAAAAAATTATTTGGTTTTTCTTTTTCTCCCATTTTCCTTCTTTTCTATTTTCTTGATGTTTTCTCAAGGGCATCACATTTATTGGGATTATGGTCTTTTTCATTTGGGGTTACAATTAGATTGTTACAATTAGACCATATATTATAATTTGATGAATATGAGAATTGTTGCATTTTGCAATTGTCCTAATAAGATGCCATTTAGACAAGATGCTGAAAATGTTAGTTATCTCTGCTGTTGAAGGTACATGCCTGTCTGTTTTTCTCTGTATTTCTTAAAGTAACCAAGAACTGTTTGAACATTTAAACCAATCAGTGAAGACTTCACATGTTTTTGTCTGTTGATGTCATTTCAGTGGATATGTGTATGTTTTTGTGTGTGTGTGTGTGTATGTATACATATATATATATATATATATATATATGATGTGTCCTTATGAGAATAAATCCCTCACAACTGTGAATAACCCACAAGTAACATATCAACTGTCTTTACAATAGCAAGAAACTCAGTGTCTTGCAATATATCATGCATCCATTCTCACAGCTACCACTCTAGTCCAGATCCTCTCATTTAGACTATTGTAAGAAAAAGCTGAGTTCCTAGCTTCCAGTATCTCTTCCAAAAATCCATCATCCACATGGTTGCCAAAATAATCTTTCTAAATATCAGTATGACCAGATCATTCTTTTGATCAAGTGCCTTCAGTTGCTCCCTAATTGCCTCAAGAATACAATACAAAGTGCTTGGCTGGTCATTTAGAACTTTTCAAAATATGGCCAGAATCTTCTGTGATGAGACTGATATCCTAACCTCTTTCCCCATGTGTGTTAGGCTATTTTTTTTCCCCTTAAAAGGTTTTGAAACCATCTTGAGACTTGATTGGCACAAGGGACTAATGACCTCTTCCTGGTCACTTTGGTACAATGTAGGCACAAGAAACTCCAGTCCAGGCTAGAGGAAAATGATAAGCAATTTAGATTTTTAAAGGAACTTGGCTCTACTGAATCAACTAACAGAATGTATCCTCATTATATATTCTTCAGCTATGAATAAGTAAATCTCCTTTTGTTAAATATTGCATGATCTAAGAGTATCTCATTTTGGTCCAGGTATCAGGCCTAGAGTCCCAGAAGAATGGAATGAATCAGTGCAAAATAGATCAAGATTAGAGTAAAATGATTCCAATGAAGTGAGGGATGGCAGTGAAAAGGAAAGTAAAATTGGATTGTCCTTATTGGGTTTGGTGGTACTTTTGGTGATTTCTCTAGAAAGTGTATGATAATGTGAGATGCTCCTCACCCCTGAGAAATTAGGAAGCAAATTGTGGTTATTCAATGAGGAGAGCTTGATGTGAATGTTCTCTGTCTTAAAGAAATGTACCCTGAAGTAAACTGTTCTTTAGTTTCAATAACTATTTTTATTTCTCGGCTAATTCTTCCAGACTAATAATTTAAGTCTCTTTCAGGACCTACTAGGAGATTTCCTTAGCATTCATTTTACCTTGAAAACAGGTAGGAAGAACTAGTTGATATTTTGGGTATTGAAGAGATTTTTTTTTTCTCCCCTCACTAAAAAGGAAAAAAATACAGAAAATTGCCTTTCCTTGCTGTGGTTTGATGTCTTTAAAGGTTATTGTCACTTAATTGTCTTTAAAGAGATCTACTCAGAAAAGTTCCACCTAATTTTCTTTTTATGGTTTTCACAAGGCAATGAGGTTAAATGACTTACCCAAGGTCACATAGCTAGGCAATTATTAAGTGTCTGAGGTCACATTTGAACTCAGATCCTCCTGAATCCAGGGCCAGTGCTCTATCCACTTCACCACCTAGTTGCCCCTCCCATCTAACTTTAAGGGGGAAAGAACTGCATGTCTTTGAATGAATGACAACACAGCTGAACAAGCATCTTCTTATTCATATTACTCTTATTGTCAGCCAGTTAAGGGGTGACTTGAGGAACTCCAGCAGCAAAAGAATGCAAAGCAAGATGGATCTCTGGAATTTCAAGACCATTTAATAATTATGCTAAAGGAATTGCTTAATTGAACTCTGCTGCATGGATGTTGGAAGAATGAAATAATTTAAAGTTATAATGCTTAATTCTTCCAGAATCTTAGAGATTTCTCGAATTGGAAATATGGACAGGTGCGTCAACTGCATCCCATTTAATTTGTTGAAGATATGCAGGGCTATTGCATCAGTTTAAAAAGTTTCCACTTTCACTCCTTATTGTGAATTGTGACCAGGGGTGTTCTGAATTTTCAAAGGAAAAAAAAAGTACATGTAATACAATTTTAGATTTAAATTGCATCATTGAAGTTTTCTTTAGGATTAGAATCTAGACTCTAGAAAAAAACCAATGAATCAAGTCTAATTTGTAGCATTTATTAATTTTCAATAAATATAGTAAATATACCCACTGAATAGTTCATAATCAAGAGAGTCCAGTTTGAGCTGGTTCCAGCATACCCCCGACGCATTCTTTCTTTTTTTGCCAAGCAACCTATCCCAGATTTGTGGGCAACCTGTAATGGGCATTCTTAGTATGGAGAGCTTGAAATATCAAGAGTTTCTGGATCCTTAAGTAGTGGACAATTGGCAAAAGAAAAAAAAATTTCCTTTAGTGACAGGATGATCACTATCAGGAAGGGAAACAAGCCCTGGGATTATTAGTGAGAATCCTTTTGAGTTACTTGAACCATCCAATATGGTAGCTTTCAACCTCTTCAATTATGGTAGACCAGTCAAAGGCAATGACACTGGTTTACAGCTTCTAATCCCAGAAACAGTAGAATCCATACCTGTTGAATGGGGAATGCAATAATGGTCTAAAGCAATCTTTTAGGGATGGGGCCGAGATGGTAGAGTAGAAGGAAAACTTACCAGCCTTTCCCAAAATTCCCCTTCAAACAACACTATTTTTTATTATTTTAAATTTTATTTATATATTTTGTTACATTCTAAGTTTTAAACTGTTTACTTTCCTCCTTCCTCATCCATACTAAAGGTCACGATTTGACAGATATCTCTCTCTGTATCTATATAAGTATATATATATATATATATATATGTGTGTGTGTGTGTGTGTGTGTGTGTGTGTTTGTATGTGTGTATATATTTTATATATATATGTACATATATATATAAATAGAAAGATAGATATAATACATAAAACCATACTAAACATACTTCTATATCAGGTCTTTTTCTGGAGATAGATAGTATCTTCCTCTATTGTTGAGTATTTATATATATATATTTATATTTATAGTATATATAGTTTATATTTAGTATATTTAGTATTTATGTATAGTATATTTATAGTATTTATAAACCTAAAAATAACTTAATCATTCAGAGTTATTCTATGAACAATATTTCCATTACTATATACAAATCTATTGGATATATTCATTTCACTCTTCTTTATTTTATTTTACTCATCATTTCTTACAACACAATAGTATTCCATCATAATCATGTACCACAACTTAGTCATTCCCCAGTTGATGGGCATCCCCTTAAATTTCCAATTCTTTTCAACTAAAAAGAGAGCTGTTAAAAATTTTTTTTAGCACATATAGGTTCTTTTCCTTTCCCCTCATCATCCTGAAAAACAGACATAATAGTACTATTGCTAGTACAAAGGGTATTCACAGCTTTATAACTCTTTGGGCATAATACCAGATTGTTCTCCAAATTGGTTAAATCAATTCACAACTCCATCAAAGTTGTACTGGGCCCAATTTCCTCCCATTTCCTCCAACACTTGTCATTTTCTTTTCTGTCATATTAGTCAATGTGAGGGAAGAGATGGTACCTTACAGCTGTTCTAATTTGTATTTCTTTAAATCATTTTTTCATATGACTACAGGTAGCTAGGATTTCTTCATCTGAAAACTGCCTGTTCACATCCTTTAACTATTTTATTATTTAGGAAATGCCTCTTATTCTTATAAATTTGACATTGTCCTCTCTGTATTTGATGAGACCTTATTAGAGAAATTATAAAAA
This sequence comes from Macrotis lagotis, assembly GCF_037893015.1. Lineage (NCBI taxonomy): Eukaryota > Metazoa > Chordata > Mammalia > Peramelemorphia > Peramelidae > Macrotis > Macrotis lagotis. The sequence continues at coordinate 502,205,783 of NC_133658.1, forward strand.
TTTTCCCTCCCAATTTTATGTTTTTCTTCTAATCTCAGCTACATTTATTTGTACAAAATGTTTTAACTTAACATAATCAATATTATTTATTTTACATCTCACAATGCTCTCTTTTACTTATTTATAAATTCTTCTCCTATTCATAAATCTGGTGATATGGTTCCATGCTCTTCTATTTTTACTTATGACATCTCCCTTTATAACTATCCATTTTGACCTTATTTTGGAAAATGGTGTAAAATAATGGTCCAATGTCTTCCAGATGACTTTTCAGGTTTTCCCAACAATTTTTATCAAATAGTGAAGTTTTGTACCACAAGCTTAAATCTTTATATTTGTCAAACACAAGATTACTATTAAACAATCACTGCTGTATACTATATGTCTACTCTTTCCCACTAAGACACAGCACACCTGAATCCTGTGTCTAATGCCAGTAGAGGATCCTGAAATCTTTCCCTGATTAGGCATCTGATTCTCCACCCTGTTTGGGATGAAAGTTTATGAAGTTGAGGCTGCTGTCACACAGCAGCCTGCAGGAATTGTTTTTTGTTGATTCAGAGGTATCTGCCACAAGATATCTGCACTTCAGTCAGGTCAGAAAATCACCCCAGGATGTCAGGTCTTTCCTAATATGCTCTGAAGTTTTCTTGCATCATCCCAATTTTTAATTTTTTATGCCATTCTAAAGTTCGCTTTGAGGCATTAATTTAAATTATTTGCTGGGGAATCTGGGAGCAAGGTAATTTTCTGTCTTATACTTCCATCTTCCTAGAATCCTACCTTCCAAATACTTTAAAAAAAACACCTTAAGTTGAAATATGAAATGACAGAGTCAACCAAGAGTCAGGGTGAGACATTCTTCTAACCCAAGACAATTTAGAAGGCTGGAAGGAGAGATATATGTCCCAGAGGTAGTAGTGACTGTCCCAGAGACCACATGGATGAAACATCAGTAATGGGAATAGATGGTGGCATTTTCAGAGTTTTCAAGCCAGATATGGTAAGTTAACCTGGCAGCAATGAGAAAGACTTACAGCGTACCCCCAGTACAGCGTACTGCATGCAGGACTGGAAGCTGCTGACAACTCTGTTATCCATACCTACTTCTGGATCATAGTTCAAGGGTACTTTTAGTCAAAAGGAAGCAGAGGTCCTGAAGAGTCCTATCATTTTTGGCCTCAAGAGAACACAGCCACCAAGGAGTAGTTTTTATTGTTTTCCAAAGAGATCAGAGCCTCCTAGTGTAACTACAAAGAAATCAATGACCATACCTCTCCCTAAGTCATACACTTTGGAAGCACAAAAAAGCTTCTACACTTTCAGAACTATCTCTGAAAATAGCAGTGAAAACCAAACCAAACCTAAAGTTTTTTTGAAGAAGTCCCTTTTTTGAAGGGGATGTCCCTCCCTCCCCCATTCTGGGAAAAGAACTCAATTTTAATTTTAAATTAAGATAAATTTAAAGATAAGAAAAAGGATTGAAAAATAAGCAACAAAAAAAGAACTTGACCTTTTAAAGGTACTTTGGTGACAGGGAAAGTTAAGACAAACTCAGAAGACAGTGAAGAAAAAAATGGCTACAAATAAAGCTTCAAAGGTTAAAAAAAATGAATTTAATACAAGTCTAACATGAATTCCTGGAAAAGCTAAAATTATTTTCAAAATCAAATAAAAATGGTAGAATAAAAATTAGCTAAGAAAAATCAGACTAAGTAGAAAAATTATGAAAAGTCAATGAACAACAGTAAAAGAGGCACAAAATACTGAAGAAAATAATATCTTAAAAAACTAGAATTGGTCAAATGGTAAAAGAAGTACAAAAGCTCACTGAAGAAAATAATTTCTTAAAAATTAGAATTGGGCACATTGAAGTTAATGATTTCAGGAGAAATCAAGAACTAATAAAAAGAAAGTTAAAAGAATGAAAAAAGAAGAAAATGTGAAATTTCAATAGAAAAAAACAGACCTGAAAAATAGATAAAGGAGAGATAATTTGGGAATTAAGAATTAAGACTACTATTTGAGTTCAAATCAGGCCTCAGACACTTAACAATGACCTAGCTGTGTGGCCTTGGGCAAGCCACTTAACCCCACTGCCTTGCAAAAACCTAAAAAAAAGAAAAAGAATTAAGACTACCTGAAACCTACAAGAGTTCAGATATTATATTTCAAGAAATTATAAGGAAAATTGCCTCTGGGGCAGCTAGGTGGTGCAGTGGATAGAGCACTGGCCCTGGAGTCAGGAGGACCTGAGTTCAAATTTTGAGTTCACACACTTAGTAATTGCCTAGCTTTGTGACCTTGGGCAAGTCACTTAACTCCATTGCCTTAAATAAATAAAAAATTTTAAAAATGTCTCAATATCCTAAAGTCAAAAGACTAAATAAAATTGAAAGTCTACTGATTGTTACCTGAAAGAGATCCTAAAATGAAAACTCTCAGGAATATTATAACCAAATTCTAGAGCTCCTTGATCAAAGAGAATATGCTTCAAATTTACAGAAAGAAATCATTCAAATATCATGGATCCAGAATCAGGATCATATAAGACTTAGCAGCTACCACAATAAAGAGTGGAGGAACATGATTAGGATTACAGCTAAGAATAAGAATAACCTACCCAGGAAAATCGAGTATAATTTTTCAAGGAAAAAGAATATTGAATGAAATAGAGCTTTTTTCAGGCATTCTGTTAAAAAGACCTGAGTTGAAGAGAAAATTTGACTTTCAAATACAAGACAAGTAAAACATTTTAACAATTCTATATTAAGACTACATTGGGGGCAGCTAGGTGGTGTAGTGTATAGAGAACTAGCCCTGGAGTCAGGAGTACCTGAGTTCAAATTCAGCCTCACTTAATAATTACCTAGCTATGTGGCCTTGGGCACACTTAACCCCATTTGCCTTGCAAAAACCTAAAAAAAAAATAAGACTATGTTGCTTGGTTGTTATCCTGCATTCTCAAAAAGGACTAAAATGACCTATGTTGGGGTGCAGCTACAATGTGTATGGTTATAGTTGATATTTGAGCTCAGAAGACTGTACCACAGGTCAGATACAGTAGTCCACATGAACATTTTTTAGTAGAGATGGCTCTAAATTAGTGTATCTCATATTTCTTTTGAGTAACTGCAATTCTATTTTGTTCATAGAAAAGCTTCATAGAACTCAATGTCTACTATCATATGGGCATAAACCATGTCTCACAATCAATTCCAAAGTTCTTTAGAGCGATCTTGAGAGTGTCCCAGTATGATTTCTTTTGACCTCTGTATGAGTTCTCCATAAAATAGTTTTGCCTTCTATAAAAACAGTCTTCTAGAGGGGCGGCTAGGTGGTGTAGTGGATAAAGTGGATAAAGCACTGGATAAAGTACCTGGGTTCAAATCCGGTCTGACACTTAATAACTACCTAGCTGTGTGGCCTTGGGTAAGCCACTTTAACCCCGTTTGCCTTGCAAAAACCTAAAAATCCTCCAAAAAATAGTCTTTTTAGGCAAACACACATTTGGCATTCAAACCATCTGGCCGACTGGAATTGTTCTCTCTGCAAAAGTTTGAATGCTTAGTAGTTCTGCTTGAGAAAAGACTTTATCTTTTCATGTGATTTTCAGAATTTTCCTAAGACAATTCAAATGGAAGTCATTCAATTTTCTAGTTTGGTATTGGTATATAGGCTAGGTGTCACAGGCATACAATGAGGTCAGCAGAACATTCTGTAAACCTTCAGTTTGGTAGTCAGTCTAATATTTTTCTCTCACTTTCCTTTGGAAACCCCCAAATACTGAGCTAACTCTGATGCATGCATCAACCTCCTCACCTCTACGTACATCCCTTGACAATATATTGCCAAGGTAAATGAACTTGTCCACAGCATAGTGTGATGGTGGCTGATGGAGAGCTTCTGTTTTCTTAGACCAAAACTGGTACAAGTGTAGTTCAGTCTCAGAGGCTATATAGAGTACACTATCACACACCAATTCTTCATCCACTTTAGTCTTGCTTGTAGCCTTTTCGAGTTAATAATTTACTGTTAGTACAGTAGTTAACATTTGATGATGCTGTTTTTATCCTTGTTGAAGTGTCCAATAATATCACTGAAAATATCATGCTAAAAAGCGTGGCATCCCTGATTCACTCCGGCATCCCTGATTCACTCCATTAGTGACTGATAAAGCATAGAGATCATTGCACATCATCCAGAATCTGTGAAAGCATGGACTCAAGAAACTGAGACATGATCTTAATGAACTTTTCTGAGGAATCAAATTTTGCTATGATTTTTCACAAGCCTTCATGTCTGGCAATATCAAAGGTCTTGGTCAGATTGATGAATGTTGCATATGGACCTCTGTTCTACTCCTGGGTTTTCTCCTGGAGTTTTCAGGCAGCAAACACCATATCAATCATTCCCCAGTCCTTTCTGAAGCCGCACTAGCCTTCAGGTAAATGACCTTTCTTTATGTGAAAGATCAGTTTATTAAGGAGGACGACTCTGGGAAAAAATTTGCTAGCAGTGACTGAGAGACTCCTCTGTGACTGTTACAGGACAGCTTATTTCCTTTACAGAGATGGACAATAGAGGTATCCTTGAATTCCTAAGAGATAACCTCCTCTTGTCATATGACCTGGAACATTTTTGTATGTACAGTGCATCCTTCCCTTGTAAATCTCAGTTGGAATAGAATCAGCATCAGTACTGTGTCACATAATAGGAGCTTAATGACATTCAAAATCTCTTTTTCAGTTTGACTAGGGAGGAATTGACTTTGGCACTGATTGATGGCAATCTGTTCCTATGGAAATGTTCAGCTCATCTTTCCAAGATCTTTATCACTAATTAATGTGGCTCCATCAGCATTGAGTTGAAATGCACTTTGGCCCATTTTTATTATCATATTCAAAGCATAATAAAAAGTATTTTGTATTGTTATTAACAGAGTAAAACTGAATTTCATCTACCTTCTGATTGATCCAAGAATCCTATATCTCTTTAAGCTTTGCTTAAACTTTAAACTTGTGATGAAGTTAAATTCTGACTTTTTAGAGAGAGATGAAATATTCTGTTGGTAAACTCTGTGGAATTCACATTTTTCATTTAGCAACTTTTGAGTTTAACCAATTTCATCAAACCAATCTTGATATTTCTGAGTGTTCTGGTCCAGATGAATGAATGCAGTCTTATACACCAAATCTCTGAAAGCTGCCAGTTCCTTTTCTTGCTCCTCTGTTGCCAGCTTTGCCTCCAAATTAGCAATAAACTGTTTGCCCTCAGGAGAGCATGCTAATCTTTTAGCATTGTCTTCTGATAGATATTTTGTCTTGGGGTCACCACTTTTGTTGAATGTGAATTATGATCTGTCCAGCACTCTGTCACCTTCATCACTCTCACATCCTGACTGTCTCTTCTTCTGATAATGACCTAGTTTATGAAATACCAATGTTTACTACAAGGATGCATACACAAAATTTTATTGCATTTAAGTAAATGGAAGATAGTGTTGGTGATGAGAGAAAGACATGTCTTGCATAAGTTTTCAATGGTAAATAACCATAGCTGTTGTAGTTTCTGACTCCATTCTTCTCAAGGACTTCCTGACAAGTCTGATAGATAATCTGTGCCTACTCCAGTCCTCCCAAGGACTTCCTGATATGTCCGGTAATCTTTGCCTACTCCAAATTAAAGTTACCTAGAATTACAAGCTTATCTTTTTTTCAGTACATTGATAATGAGGGTCTCCAGGTCTTCATAAAATTTTTCTTTGATCTCACAGGGTTCATCATAGTGGGAGCATACACATTGATGATGGTGGCATGGTGCTTTCCTCCAGTTACATTGTCATGAACCTTGCTATTCACTCCATTTCAGAGACACAACTTGTTAACAACAGTATGTATGATTATGAAACTTTTGCCAGATTCATGGTATTCCCTATCATTATAATCTCTCCAGAAAAATGTTTATCCAGTTCCAACTTTAGTAAGCTGATCTTCATTTTGCCAGCTTTGTTTCACTTAAGGCAGCTCTTTGGATGTGATTCATATTTAGTTCTGTTACAAACATGACTTCATCTTTCAGGTCTATTGGATTTTTTTGTTGTTCATAAGTATGTGTACATTCCTTGAAATGATGGTGAGTAGAACTACTTTTACAAAAACTTTTGTCCTTTTTTGTGTTTTGACCTCAAGGTGGCATCCCCTCCTGCTGCAGGAAGCAGATCAGGGTTTGTGAATAAACAATTTTTAGAGCACCTTATATAGCCCCTTACTCATGTCAGGAGAGCAGAAAAGGGCTGCTCAGACAAACAGGGGCTTGCTGAATTTCACTGCTGCTTCAATCCAGTGAGATGATCCTAGACATGGGTCACCTGTGTGTAAGGTTGTGACTACAACCACCAGTGTATCCAAATCTACTTCATCATTTGTCTGTCATCACAGGATTTTGAAGTAGGTAAACATGGAAAAATGGGTAATGTCTTTTTATTCATGCATAAATTGGATTTAAGGTACACTTGCAAAAAGTCATTGACTTCAGTCTCTCTTCCAGGGTCATAAGTCCAGTGGGAAGACAAAAGTCATGGTGATGGCTTGGGATGCAGTGGATGATCTTGGCTTATTCATTGTTTATAACCAGTCAGGGAACAGGGTTTGAATGATGCTTACTAGTGGTTAGAATAACTGTAATGGACAGGATATTATTGGGGAAAATTTATAAATCACTTAGAAAAGGATTTAGATATATTTTCATTGCCCATAGAGCTTCAGCCTCAGGGTAGATTCCTCCTAGGGCCTTAGGGAGTTGAGGCAAAGAAATGTATACTTGGATCTGAAGTAATAGCTACTTTTTGAAGTAATTATACTTTTTATATCATTTGATTTTATTATTAAAACAACAGGATTCTAATATAGAGTCATTTAGGTTAAGTGGTCCTATTGCCCATAACGAATATGATACAACACCTGTAAAGCAAGATAGGCAGTTGTTGTACCTTCCTCTGATCTGATCTATGTTAACCCTATGTTAACCAGTTAATATTTACAACTTTTTTTTTTGTTTCTGCAAGGCAATGAGGTCAAGTTACTTGCCCAAGATCACACAGCTAGGTAATCATTAAGTGTCTGAGATCGGATTTGATCCCAGGTCCTCCTGACTCCAGGGCTGGTGCTCTATCCACTGTGCCACCTAGCTGCCCCTTAATAGCTATAACTTCTGACTGGGTTCAGTCATAGTTGATTGGAGGTGCCTAAGCCACTCTTTCTGCTCCCTCAGCTAACCAACTACCTCACACCCAATTTCTGGTTCTGATAAAGAACTCCTCATATCTCAGCCCTCTCTGAGACCAGGATCCGTAAGTGACAACAACAAGTTCTCTAATACATCTGAATCTTATTAGGAATGTTCCCTCCCATATCTAGTACTGATTACCTGTTTTCTACTAAGTCTGTTTTTAGGATATAAAACTTCTGCATCTGAACTCCAATTTTGAGCACATACTGTCTCCAACACAGGTAACCCAGTTGCTCTCCCCTACACAACTTCTCATATGGAGTGAATTTCTTGCATTTATGGGGATGAACCTCTATCTTTCTAGATTGTCATATAGTATGTGTGTGTGTGTGTGTGTGTGTGTGTGTGTGTGTGTGTGTGTGTGTGTGTGTAAGCTTTTTCTACCTGCTTGCTGTACCACATTGTATTAAAGAGTAATTTTTGTTATGGCAACATAAAAAGATAACGAATCTCATAGCTTACTGTTTTGTTTTTTAGTTTTTGTAAGGCAATGGGGTTAAGTGGTTTGCCCAAGGCCACACAGCTAAGTCTATTAAGTGACTGAGGCTGAATTTGAACTCAGGTACTCCTGACTCCAGGGCCACCTAGCCACCCCCAGCTTACTTTTTAATATATTCAGACTTCAACTTCAGGGGTAAGAACTCCCTTTTGATTAAAAAAAGTCATAAGAGGTTAGGTCACAGACAAAAGTAGAAAACCAAAGGAAAATGCTACATATCATATTTATGGATAGGATAAAAGTTCAAACAAAGGATAGAGAGATGATTGCAGAAAACTAAAATGGAAAATGTTGATTATAAAAAATTAAAACATTTTTTCACAAATAAATCCAATAAAGTTAAGATTAAAATGGAACAATTAATTAGAAAATTTTGCTACAAATTTCTCTTAAAAAGGTCTAATTTCCAAGACATATAGGGAACTGATTCAAATTTATAAGAATATGAGCCACCAGATAAATGGTATATTAACAGGATATTAATAGGAAGGTCTTAAGAAGTCTAGGCTATCTAAAAATGTTTCAAATGATTATTAATTGGATAAATATAAATTAAGCAATTGTGAGGTACTATCTCATGCCCACTAAATTGCAAAAGATGACAAAAAAGAAAAATGATATCTGTTGGTTGAACTCCTTCACTGTTCTTCATCTCATATCATCCAGATGCTTTTTAAACACTGTTTCCTCTTTTTCACTCCTGTTTCACATGGAGAGGGAATCTTTCTCTTCATAAGGCAAACACATAAATGCCTAAGCGATCTTATTCAATCTCATCTTCTGCAGTAAATTGCCCTCTTTATTATCCCTACTTCCTTGCTAATCTTCAAACAACATTTCCTGTTTACTATCTGCTTACCTACTACCATATTTTCCCCATCTTTAAAAAATCCTTCGCTTGATCCTTATTAAGTATTGTTCTATATTTCTCTTCTCCTTTGTGATTAAACTCTTCATTTCTGCTTCTTTCCTTCTTCTTAACTCTGTGTAGCCTTCATCATTCAATTTAAAGTTCTCTTTCCAAAGTTACTAATTGATAAATTTCCACTGATGACTTTTTTATAATCTCATCCTTCTTGACATCTCTGCAATCATTGACACTATTGATCACTCTCTTCTTGATTTTCTGTTTTTGCTGGATTCCTTGCTCTTTCCTCATTTTCTTTTTTACTGTTTGTTCCTTCCCTTTTGTACTTTACTGAATCCTATTATGTAGCAGATGTCACCATTCTCTCAGTCACCCAGGTTAACATTCCAAATATCATTGTCAAATCCTCACTCTTTCACCTCCCATATTGTAAAGGTCAAACAGTATGTCAAGTCCTATCATTTCTATCTTTGCAACATCTCTCAGGCTCCCTACTTTGCTTTGCCATACTCACTTTGGCAATATGCTTCAGTGCCTGAATTTAATTCAGAGCAACAATAATGCAAAGCATTACATTGTTGCAAAATAAACCATAGAATTACTGTCCTTAGTTATTTTTTGTTTTTATTTTAAAAGCAAAATCTGTTTTCCCACTACCACTCTCTATTGAGTAAATTAAAAAAAACACAAAAATCTCAATACACAGTTATACAATATGGCAAAATATATTTCCACATTGGCCATGTCCAAGAATGTATGTTGCTCCATTTTAGGTTGATCCCTTTTAGTAGGAAAATGGTTCTTGTCCTTTGTTATTGAAGAAGACCAAAAAACATCTATGTTAGGGACAAGTTACAGTGTCTGACTTTGGCTGATTAAACTAATACTAGCTTGTACAGACAGGGCATAAATAATCAATGTGAGTACCTGGGGTAGGTACTCTAAACTTACTCATCTCAGGTTTCCTTCAAGCTGCTTCAATTCTGCCTTGCTCACAGAGCAAAGCATGTTGTCTGATGAGGGCATGCCATGCTAGGTGGTAGTGAGCCAGTGTCTTCAGTGCTGCACAATCAGTTCCAGAGTTCTTAAGAGAGACCTTCAGGGTGTCCTTGTATTGCTTTTCCTTTGTTGTTGTTATTTTTTTTGCAAGGCAAATGGAGATAAGTGGCTTGCCCAAGGCCACACAGCTAGGTAATCATTAAGTGTCTGAGGCTGGATTTGAACCCAGGTACTCCTGACTCCAGGGCCCATGCTCTATCCACCGTGCCACCTAGCCGCCCCTGTGTATTGCTTTTTCTGACTCCCACTATGATACTTGCCCTGTGTAAGTTCTCTATAAAAATGATGTTTTTTGGCAAATAGGTTAGGCATTAAACAATGTGTTCAGCCCATCCTAGTTGTGCTTTCTGTAGTAACAAATTTCAGGCTTGGCAGTTTAGTTTGAGAAAGAACCTTAGTGTCTGGTATCTTCAGGTGATCTTCAGAATCTTCCTGCCAGGTGATCTTCAGAATCTTTCTAAACAATTTATATGGAAGAGACTCAGTTTCCTGACATGGCATTGGTAAATTGTCCAGGTTTCCAAAACATACAACAATGAAGTCAGCACAATGGCTCTACAGATCTTTAGTTTGGTGGTCAGTCTAGTGATTCTTCTTTCTCCCCCACTTTCTTTCAGAACCTCCCAAATACTGAGCATGTGTCAATCTCATTTCCAATGTGTCTCTTCCTGGAAAGTATACAACCCACAGTTAAGTGACTTCTCTATTTGCTGTAACTGAAGGTTCCACATATGGATGGTGTGGTGCTGACTGGTGGATCACCTGTGTTACTGGTGTTGATTGTTAAATCCAAATTAGCACAAGCCGCAAAGAATTGATCTAAACTTTGTTGCATCTCAGCTTTAGAGGCTGCATTGCTTTGGTCTTGACTTGTAGCCTTTTCAAGTGAAAATGTATTCATCTTCAGTGAAGGCACTTGATAACATGGCTGAAAGCATCATACTAAAAAGTATGGAAGCAAGGACACATCTTTGTTTCACTCCATTGGTGAAACTGATGTTCAATACTGATGAACTTCTCTGGGCAACCAAATTTGGGTACAATTTTCTATAAAGCCCTCATGACTCAAAGTATCAAAGAACTTGGTCATATCTACAATGAAGCCAAATATAGGATATTGGCCACTTAAACCTCTGATTCAGTTTCTTCTTTTGTAAACTGAAGATAATAATCTAATCTATCTCTCAGGGTTGTGAAGATAAAATGAGATAATATTTGTAAAGTGTTTTGCAAACCTTAAAGCATTTTGTAAATTTATTATAATTGTTGTTACTACTGTGTTGATTGAAGTCCTAAAGCTTTTCAAAGTTATTTTTCTCTGTAATATTAGTTTCATTGTAAAAAAATAAAAGTTCTCCCTTTGCTCTGCATAATTTCATATAATACTTAGCAGTTTCCTCTGAAACTCACCATGCTTTAATTTGCTTAGAATCACTCTAAAAGAAGAACATGTGCTTAGTTTCCAGTTTTCTCCTTTTGTTATCTTTTCCACTCTGGTGTGAGGTGAACCTCAAATGGACTTAATTTGCATTTTTAATTGTAGTGATTTAAAATATTTTTATATGTATTGATAGTGTTGATTTCTCTTTGAAAACTGGCCTTTTGTTCCTTAATTTTTGCTTATTTTCTCAATTTCTTTTTCTCGTCATTGCTATAGCCAACATTTCTAGTTCTATAATAAATAGAACAGATAAAAATAGACATCCTTATTTCACCCTTGAATTTATTGGAAATGATTCTAATTTAATTTGCATTGCATATAATACTCTTGGTTTTAGACAATTCTATTTATCATTTTAAGAAAATATTCATTTATTCCTTTTTTCTAGCATTTCAAACAGAAATGGATGTCATATCTTGTCAAATATTCTGCATCTGTTACTATTAATATGGTTAATTAAGTTTGTACTTGTCTGATATCAAATCAAACATGTGTTCCTGGTATAAATCCAACCTGATCATAGTGTATAATCTTAGTTACATTTTGATAAAGTCTACAGTAATATTTTATTTAAATATTTTTTCATCAACATTCACTAGGGATATTCATCTTTAACTTTCTTAATTACTTCCCTCCCTTCCTTCTTTCCTTCCTTCCTTCCTTCCTTCCCCTTGGTTAAGGTATTAAGATCACATTTATTTATTTATTTATTTATTTATTAGGGTTTTTCACAAGGCAATGGGGTTAAGTGGCTTGCCCAAGGCCACACAGCTAGGTAATTATTAAGTGTCTGAGATCAGATTTGAACTCAGGTACTCCTGACTCCAGGGCTGGTGCTCTATCCATTGTGCCACCTAGCTGCCCCTAAAATTATATTTAGAAGAAAAACTTGGTATTGTTGAATGTAGCCTTCAGACCTCTTTGACCTATTGGTTGAAGCAGGTCCAAACTGGATGGAGTCAATGATAGCTCTGAAAACTCCCTAAAGTTGCATCTAGAGCCTGCTGTTGTGACTATATGTCACCATTCTCTGGCCTCCCCTGCCTTCCCCAAGAACTTTCAGTTATTACAAAAAATAACTTATGAAATAGCTTAGCAAGGCTACACCTTCTATGAAACTTCTTCTTGTTGCTATTTAAGCCTGTCTTCTCTGCCCATCTTGGGTACTCCAGGATATCTGTGTTGTGTTTTGTCTTGAAAAGTAAAGTAATTCTCTTGCTTTGATGAAAGATCCTAGTTTTTGCCACTTTGGTAGTCTTTATTTTAGGTAGCGAGTAATCTCTCTATTTTTGCTAACAATTTAAAAAATATTGGAGCTAATTGTTCTTTGAGCATTTGACATTTTGTTGTTGTTCATCCTTTGTGTTTGAAGACCAGTAACATTACTTTTGAGAGATGTCTTGACCTGCCTGTCAAATTTGGATTTAAGTGAGACAGAATCGCAAAAAACCATTAGCCTCAATTCCTTTTACAGACATTAAAATCAAGTCAAAAATCAGGATAACTGGTCATCTCCTGGAATACAGTGGATGATCATGGCATCTTCAATGTCTGACCAAACTCTAAGCACTCTCTCAAACATCAGGGGTGCATTCTGCTACATATTCATGAAGAGTCTGGGAGGAAGAAAAGTGTATTCGGGGGAAGCACACATAAAGGGGAAACACATGGCCAAAACAATTTATAACTACAGACTACTGAGCCCCAATGTTCTTTTTCTTTTTCTTTTCTTTTTCTCTCCAGAGGGTCCTGGGTTCAGGTGACTGATTCCAAAGATATACAGTCTTTTTAGGGTATAGTGTCTCCCATTATCCTGCTGGTTCTGCTTGATTGCTTTTTCTATTGTGTGGTATCTTGACTGAAAGGGCCAATCTGATGCTGACTTGGGCCAATCAGATTGTTCATTGACTAGAACAGTTATTTATTACTCTCCTGGTAAACTGAGATTGCTCAATAAATGGTCTTCTGTTGTTCGTTCTTCAGTGGACAGCTGCAGTCTTTTTTCCACCTTCAGCCACTGCTTGGGCTTCAGATGACTCTAGCTCCTCAGAGCTGGTAGTATTCCAGGACTAATAAAGGAGCATTGATTTAAATTTAAAATTATTCCAACATAACCTCATAATAAAGTTTTAAATGATTCTTGTATACTTTAAATCCAAATTGAGTCCCCCCCCCCCTTAGAAATGTAAGTTCTGGAAAAAAATCTTTTCCCAGAATAAACCTATTTCATCCACATTAAAAAATGTGTCAGTCACTTTCTTTGATTAGTTATCAACATAGAACTATTTACATTGGAAGTGATAGATACAGCACAATTCTCAGAAACATAATCTTAGAATTGAAAAAGAAAGTTCAGAGGGTATCAAGTATCCTAACTGTGAATGTTCCTCAGGGAACTGTCACAGGGGTTCTCTTTGCTCTTTCCATTTTCTTTTGGTAATATCATCAGCTTCAAAAGATTTAACCATCATTTCTGTGCACATAACTCTCAGAACTACATATGCTACCTCAGTCTCCCTTGAGCTTCATTCTTAAATCATCAATTGACTATTACATATTTCAGACTGTATGTTCTATAGACAACTTGGAACTTGGTATGTCCAAAATAAATCTAACCTGAGTCTCTTTAATATATAATTATTTCAAAAGTCATCCTCAATTGATCAATCATCAAAGCATATAAACAGAAAATTGTCAGAAGGAAAAAAACAAAACTATTTTTAGTCATATGGGAAAATGCTTTAAATCACTATTTAGTAGAGAAATGATTATTAAAACAATTTTTGTGGTACTACTTCACACCTATCAGAAAATGACAAATACTAGGGATGAAGGAAAATAGGTACAGTAATATACCATTGGTGGAGTTGTGAACTGATCCATCTATTTTGTATAGCACATATGACCAAAGGGCTATAAAACTTGGTATAACCTTTGATCCAGCTATGCCCTTACTAAGGTCTGTATCCCAAAGGAAAAGATCTCTTTGTACAAAAATACTTTAGGTTTTTTTTTTTTTTTTTTTCAAGGCAGATGGGGCTAAGTGGCTTTCCGAAGACCACACAGCTAGGTAATTATTAAGTGTCTGAGGTCAAATTTGAACCCACATACTCCTGACTCCAGGGCTGGTGCTCTATCCACTGTGCAACCTAGTCACCCCTACAAAAATATTTTTAACAGTTCTTTTTGCAGTAGCAAAGAATTGGTAATTAGGGAATGCCCATCAATTGGGAAATAATGGAACAAGTTATGACATATGGTTGTGATGGAATACTATTGTACAATATTAATGAGGGAGGTGATTTCAGAAAAAAAAACACTTGGCAAGACCTATGTGAATTGTTGCAAAGTGAAATGAGAAGAATCAGGAGATCACTGTACACAGTAACAACAAAGTTGTAATGAAGATCGGTTGTGAAAAACATGTGCAAGGATAATCTGATCAATACAGTGATCCAAGGCAATATAATAATCCAATGGATTCATAGTGAAAAATGTTATTCACTCCAGAGAAAGAGAGAATTGTTTTTACAAAATGGCTAATATGGAATTGTTTTGCATGATTTCATATATATAATTGATATTTGTTTGAAAAAAAAAGAATGCTAAAATAAATAAAATTTTAGAGGGAAGAAATAAATTTCCTTTATGGTTTTAGGACTTTAATGTAGATATATGCTTTTTGGGTTTGCCTAGCTAATCTGAAAATTGGACTTAAATTGTATTGCAATAATTAGAAATATCTTATTTTCTGAAAGTTAACTTCAGAAACTTCCTTTCCCCTTTTGGTTCCTCCTTTCAGTTTTGTCTGTTGATTTTTTTTCCGTTTAAGTATCCCTCACTCCTCTCCTAATTGCTAGATTGCTACAATAGACTTCTGGTTAGCCACTATTACAATACTTGAAGTTACACTAATTTTATTTAAATACGTGAAAAGTATATTTCATAATTTAACTCTCTTCACTAAAGACATACTAATATTTTTCTAAGGCATACAAGTTCCCAAATAGAATGTAATCTCCTAGAGGGCAACAAGTAAACTTCATTTGATCATAGAATCAAATAATTTAAAGCTAAAAGAAACTTTAGAGGTCATCAATTGCAACACTTTCATTTTACCGGTAAGAAAACCTGAGGCAAAGAGACTATTTGACAGAGCCTCAATTCAAATGCAGATTCTGACTCCAAGCACTTTTCTCTTCTTCACACCTTTTGTATACTACTGCTCTGTCAAGAGTAGAATAAAGTACATAAAATGACAGTTTTTTTAAAAAAAATTTAAATGAAAATTTCTTTCAATAAGATGACATTTTTTAAAAAAAAGAAAGAATGATTATTTTAAAATGTGTTCAATAAGTTTCCTTCCTCTACTCTCAATTTGTTCATTACAGTCCTAAGGTAGCTTTTGGGTCAGTGGTATCAAACCATTAAGGAAATGGAAGATTCCCAGATATGTTTTCATATTTCAATCTACAAGGGAAATTAGATTGAGCAGTATTGTGAACAAACTCATATCAGAAATAAGAGTTTCTGTATTTTTCCTTTTAATGTTTCTCTGAATAGTGACAAGAAAAAAAACCTGAGAATGCAGGGAAAATAAAACATACCTTTGAATGAAAAAGTTTAGCATACTGATGGTAAACTCACAATGTTAGATTTTTCCTCCATTCAATTAAACAAATGTTAATTAAATGTGTTCTAAGTGTTGTTTGTGTGCCAAGAAAATACAGTTAAATGAAAAGTTAAAAGAAATACATTTAAAATGAAAAATAATTCTTACCTTCGAGGTGCTTACATTCTCCACTATGGGAGTGCAATAAGTACAGAAATAAATCAGACTGTATGGGACATTGGAAAAGAATCTGAATTTGGGGTCAGTAGACTTGGGTTTGAATTCTATGACTTCCACTTGGGCACATCATTTCACCTTTAAGGACTTCAATTTCCACATGTGCAAAATGAGATACTTACTCCCATCTGGTCATCTTTCTAAATAAGAAATTCCATCCCTTTAATTTAGTTAATTAAATATAATATCATATGACTTTAGCTTTTTTAGGTAAGTAAGAAAAAATCTGACTCAACAGGAAGATGTTACAATGAAGTATTCATACTTTGCTACTTTGACAAATAATAGAAAAAAAGAACTGACATAAAAGGAAGGAAAGTAAAGGAAGTGAAAAGGCCTCAGAATATTAGTCTTGATTCTTTAGTGGGCTCTTCCACCTCAGGGCATTGTATTCTTGTTTTTACTCCTTTCTTTGGTTCCTAGTCACAATACAGAATCAATCTGAACTCTGACACATTCTTATAGCTTATTTTTTCACTAGTTGATCAGGCCCTGAAGGTACCTTTACACTTACAATGGATTCCTCTGTCATTCTATTAGTCTTCCTCATTTTTCTTTCTCCTTAATTTCCTAAATTCAGGTTAAGGTGAAAAACTAGTGATCTGGGTCACTTGCTACCTATCCAGCAGATCAATTTCTTCTTTTAAACCTTTCTGTCCAGTGGGCATGGCCAGAGACCAGTTATAACTATCAGCATTTCATAGAGACATTGGACCAATTCAAAATAATGAAGCAACTGAAAGGACCACTCAACTATTTCTCTTTGATTGGAAGACCTGAGGGTGAAGTACCAAACTCCTCCCAATACATTCCTTCATGGAAGGTAGAAACTGGTCTCTTGGATTTCTCCATTTTGTATTGGCTATCCTGCTTGGTTTCAACTCCATGATACAAGAAGTTTCCCACCCACTGCCCCAACCATTTCTTCCTGTATTTGTGTGCTGTCCCACCTTGAGATCGTAAATTCTTTGATAGCAGGGACTGTAGGGGCAGCTAGTGGCACAGTGGATAGAGCACTGGCCCTAGAGTCAGGGGGACCTGAGTTCAAATGTGACCTCAAACACTTTCTAATTAGCTAGGTGGGTGATCTTGTGTGCCTTACAAAAAAAAAGTAGGGACTGTATTTCTTTTTATTAATTGCATCCCCATGGCTTAGAATTTAATGTTCATTGGATTGGATTAGAATCTACTTTAAACAATGTAAAACTGATTTATTAAGCAAAGATACGTGGTTAGAAAGAAAAATATTGATTGAGAGTATTACAAATTTGTAAAATGTCATAAAGGAGAGTGATAGAAGAATATGAATCATATTGCCTCACAAACAGCTGATACATTTGAACAGGAAACAAAAGCTTCAGATTAGTTGAGTTCAAATAATCCGTATTGTTCTGAAAGTATAAATAAAACTAAGAGATAGAAATAGATGTAAAATGAACTGAACTTCAGTTTCTATGGCAATCTACTCTTTCAACAGCAATAATGAAATATTATTTGGATTCCTCTATCTAAGTATTGATTTGATATGTCTGGATAAGATACTGCCAATTTAGAAGATGAGGTCGGGAAAGGTAGTCATCTGACCAAACGCATACAGAAGAAATGCATATTAGAGTTGACATAATTTTAAAGGCATTCAATCATCGATTTTCAAGATATAGAATAGTTTGAAAAAAATTCAGATTTTTAAACATCCCCCCAAAATAGAACAGATTTCATGTTAAAATAAAATGATGGGGTTGAATTAGATGTTCTCTAAGATCATTTCCTGCTTTGGATCTTTGAGCCTATGATAAGAAGACACAAACTTATTTGAATCAGGGCAATCAGAAAAGGGGTTAGCACCCAAGCTGAACCTTAAAACATGCTTAGGATTCTAAGAGATATAAATGAGAAGGGAATATCTTCTATTATTTGGGGGTCAGCCTATTCAAAGGTAGAGATAAAATGTTGGGGGATAAGCATGATCTAATTCTGAATTTAGGGAAAAGCAAGTAAGTGACCTTGGCTGAATGTAGGTGAGAAACTCCAGAAGGGTAACCTGGATCCAGACTGTGAAAGATTTTAAATGTCAAACTGTGAAGCCTATACTTCTCCTAAAGTCAATACAAAGGTACTAAAGATTTTTCCCCATTTATTTTTAAAGATAGAATTGGGCTAACAAAATATGAAGAGAAGCATCTTTTTATTTGGTGAATGAGTAAAGATTTGTGGGCCAATAAAGAATTTTTTTTAAGAAAATAAAATAGGGGCAGCTAGGTGGCATAGTGGATAAAGCATCAGCCCTGGAATCAGGAGTACCTGGGTTCAAATCCAGTCTCAGACACTTAATAATTACCTAGCTGTGTGGCCTTGGGCAAGGCACTTAACCCCATTTGCCTTGCAAAAAAAAAAAAACCTAAAAAAAAAAGAAAATAAAATAGGGGCAGCTAGGTGGTGCAGTGGATAGAGCACCAGCCCTGGAGTCAAGAGGACTTGAGTTCAAATTGGACCTCAGACACTTAATAATTGCCTAGCATCTGGCTTTGGGCAAGTCACTTAACCCCTTTGCCTTGCAAGCCCCCCCCCCCACAAGAAAATTAAATAGTAGCCACCAGAGAAATAAACAGATCTTTATGTGTCATATAAATTCAAGGCCAGAATTATCTTTCCCAGGAATCTGGCAATCATATGCTGTAAATTGAGAAAGCATAAAAAAGTGGCCTATGTTTAAAAATATCTTTCCTTTTATCCTGAAATTTCACATTAAAGATAATGTTATTTGGGTCTTGAAGTTCATTAAGTTTTAATTTACATGACTGTGTGCCTTTAAACCCAAATCATTCTGGCTCTCACTGATTAGCCAATATCAGATCTCAGTCCAAGCATCACTTGCTCATTGTTTGGATTGTAATGGCTCAGGGAGAGGGTGAATTGAAATTATTTCTGTTCTGGACAGAAACTCCCAGATTGATTCTTTTGGGAAGTCAAACTAGGCCATCTTTTGCCTCAGTCTGACCTAACCTTTAATCACTGAATGAATATTGCCTCAAATAAACTGAGACTTGGAAAAGACCTTAGGTTAAAAAAGCTAGGGTCTCCTACTGCAACCAGGACTAAAGCCAATTATCCTGACCTATGTCTTGTTATGGACTCAGAGGACTCTGGAGAACAGAGTAAGGCAGATGATTTTGTACAACCTTGCTTCATTTAAATCCAATTCTGCAAGTCAAAGCATCACTCTCCTGATATTATTGGTCATCTTTGAGAACAAAGGATGAGTAGCACTTTAGACCTTAGATCTCAGACCAGTTTCCTAGTAGTTTATGATCTCAATAACGAAATGGTATGAAATACTTAGAAAAAGACATTCCAAGTTGATTTAGTTGAATGAACTTTCTTGCCTTTGAGTTGCTCATTGTGGTAACCAGTCAAACATCAGACTCTTTCCAGAGCTCCTGTAGTTGTCTTGTTCTTATGAAACCAGCAAACCATGAGAAAACTTTCAATATATTTTAATACTAACCTAAATTTCATGAGGTACGCTGTTCAGGAGACTGGTCCCATTATAGATACCACCTAATACCATTCAGAACTTGCCTATTTCTCGCTGTTTCCATTAAATTTTGTGACCTGACCCAAGAAGATCTTTGCATTTTAAAGCATAAATTGTAGTGGTGTTCAAATTCAATTAGGATTTTGTCTCTATTATGTTAAACATGTATATAAAAACTGAAAAAAATTAAAGATATTCACAACTATCCAAATGTCCAGAACTGACTAAACAAAACTCAATGAGGAATGAATGTTATAATCATACACATAACATTATAGAACAATTTCCAGGAGAATCATATAAAGTAAATTCAATGTAGTATTTTAAAAATTAATCTACCTCTTAAATATTTGACCAAATGGATCAGGATTGAGAGTGTGGTTGATGAAAAGTAAAAAGAAAAGAATATTATTTTGGTAATAATAATTATACTTTTTTCACTTTTGATCTTATTGGAAAGGTTTCTAGCTTATCCTTGCTGCAAACAATAGTTACTGATAGTTTTAAGTAGATGTTTCTTATCATCTTAAGGTAAAGATCCATTATACCTATGGTTTAAAGTATTATTAATAGGAATGAATGTTATTTTTCAAAATATTTTTTGCATTTATTAACATAATCACATAATTTTTCTTTTATTATTGATATAAGCAATTATGTTAATAGTTTTCTTATACTGAACCTACCCTACATTTTGGTATAAATCTCCCTTAGTCAAAATTTATGTGATATATATATATATATGTATATATATATATATGTATATGTAGTGATATATATGTGATATATAATAGTATTCTCCTAGCTAGTAATTAGTTTAGGATTTTTGTATCAATATTCATAAGTAAAACTAGTATATAATTTTATTTTTCTGCTTTTACTATTTCTGGTTTATCTAAATCATGCATTAGCACCATAATTGTGCCATAAAAGAAATTTGATCCAAGGTCAGTTGTGGTCACTGCTCCTCTGGCTCACTTCTTGATCGATAAGTGACCTCAAATACTTTTCTCTACCTCTTGAGTTATGACCAAGGTCAATCCCTGCAGTCCCTTTACCTGCCAGAAAAATCAGCTCACCCTTCTAATCTGGAACCAAAACAAGGGACTCTGCTCTCCTACAAGTGAATACAACTGTCAGGTCTCTGCCTTTTTCCTACCATATTCAAAGCCCACTGACTTTATTCTCTCCTTTTGTCCATAGCCAGCATCTGCGACTGGGTCTGGTTATTGCACCTGGACTCCACTTGTACCACCAAAGAGTCCCCTAAACCTTTCCCTGGTCAGTCTTTGGATTAGAGAGTTGAAAGTTCCCAAAGCCTTAAGAATAGCAGACTGCAGAGCTACCCCTCAGAGCTTGCTATTTGTTGATGCAGCAGTATCTGCACTTAATTCAGTAAGACTATTACCCTGTTAAGTCAGATCTTTTCTAACATTCTCCCAAGTTGTCTTAGCCTGGACAACTGCTTTACCCTAACTTTTCATTATTTTTGCTGATCTAAAAATTGATTTAAACTGTTATTTTTAGTTGTTTGTGGGGGAACTTGGAAGTCAGGTAATTTCCTATCATTTACCATATTTCCACAATTAATTCTTGGGAATTTTTTCTTAGGATTATTTATATATTCGATCTCTTTTTTGTTAATCTAGGAAATTTCTATTTTAGTAAATATTCATCCACTTCATTGAGATTGTTAGATTTATTTGCATATAATAGGACAAGATAGTTCCTAATAATTGCCTTAATCTTCATCTTCATTGACGGTGCATTTATCTTTTTACATTTCTGATATTAATAATCTAGTTTCCCTCTCTCTTTTTTTAAAAAAAAATTAAATTAATGAATGGTTTAACTATTTATTTTTGTGAAACCAGTTCCTAGCTTTATTTGCTTAATAGTTTTCTTACTTTCAATTAAATTAAACTCTTGGTTTTCAGAATTTCCAATTTGATATTAACTGGGGAGTTCTAATTTGTTCTTTTTTGAGTTTTTTTAGTTTCATGCCCAATTCATTGATCTCTTCTTTCTCAGTTTTATTAATGTTAAGTGTTTAGAGATATAAAATTTCCCTTAAGCACTGCTCCCATACAGTTTGGTATGTTTTCATATTGTTGTCATTCTCTTTAATGAAATTACTGATTGTTTTTATGATTTTCTCTTTGACTCACTCATTTTTAGTTACCAATAAATTTTTAATCTCTGTTTACTATAACCCTTTATTCAATATATATTTGATTGCATTATATATGAAAATGATGTATTTAATATTTATAACTTTTATTCATTTGCTTGTGAGATATTCACAGCCTACCACATGGTCAATTTTTGTGAAGGTGTCATGTACATCTAAAAAAAGGTATAGCCCTTTCTATTCCCATTTGATTTTTCCCAAAGTTCTATCATATATAACTTTTCCAAAATTCTATTCATCTCTTTAACTTTTTTCTTATTTTATTGTTAGATTTATTTAGTTCTGAGAGGGGAATGTTGAGGTTTCCCATTAGTATAGTTTTACTATATTCTCCTTTAACTCCTTTAACTTTTCCTTTAAGAATTTTAATATGTCATTTGGTGCATGCATATTTAGTATTGATATTTTGACATTGTCTATGGTACCTATTAGCAAAATGTAGTTTCTCTGCTTATCTCTTTCAATTTTTTTTATTTTTCTTTGTCTGAGATTATGCTTATTCCTCCACCATGAAACAAATATGTTCTATTTCAGCCCCATATTTTTTCCTGTGTGTGTGTGTGTGTGTGTGTGTGTGTGTGTGTGTGTGTGTGTGTGTATTTTAAGTGTTTCTTGTAAACAATATATTTTCGGATTCTGTTTTCTAATCCATTCTGCTATCTCTTGTATTTTTATGGATGAGGTCATCTCATTCACATTCAGATATGATTACTAATCAACCCCTTCCTTTTACAAAGAAAACAGTAGTCCAACATGATAAAGTGATTTGCCCAAGAAATAACTAGATAACAATCATTAGAAATTGAATTTTAAATGAGTTCTTTTTATTACAAAGTCAATATTTTCCTATGCCACTTAGTTTTCAGAGTTAATAATCTAAGAAATTATAGATTATGTTTATTCTAATATTTTGTATGGATTCAGTGAAGCTTTGTAGGAGAAATTGTTACTACGATTTCATACAAAAATTAAAAAAATATTTTAATATTCAGTTTTCTACCCAAATGAAAACATTTTATTTTTTAGCTTCCCAAACATATTTATTATAATGCTTAAAATCCAAATTCAACAAAAACATTTACTAGTTTTTTGACTTATCAACTTAATAATTAATTAATTCTTAAGTTTTGACCTACTATATCATAGCTGATGTCTCTCTTCATCTGTCAAATGAAAGGATGTGCAGTTCTTTGTAGCTATAGATTTAGAATGCTATATCTGATGAAAAACAGTCAAAACTTAATTAAAATTGACTATCTATATCATTCCAAAGATTAATCAATTGAGAAGGTATAAGAGAGATTGGATTTGTCATTTCACTGATTTTCTCTATGTTTTGATATTTTAGTTAAACAGTCAATAGTCAGTCTATTAAAGCAACATTTCTCTTTCTTTTAGAAAACTAGATAAACCAAAAGCTGGCTGAGGTAGATTTGTTTGTCCTTTTGTTCACAATGCTCAATGTAACATTTCTTCTCCACCACATTCACCTACACTTTGACTTTCATGTCCTTTAAATAAACAAACTAATCATATGCTTTCCATCATAAAACTGTGGGAAAACTTTGATAGCCTAGCATAAGCTGTTTAATGGTACTTCTTCAACACTGGTAATCATAGCAAAAGACTTGGGCATGCTTTTTAATGTACTTCAAACTGAACTTGAAACTTCCCATACTCCTCATGCCTAACAATTTAAAAGGCATTCACAGCAATCATAGCCAGTTGAGAAACAAAACCGAAAAAAAAACAGAAGAGAAAAATGGAGTTAACTCATACCAATTAAAGATTCCTCAATAAGTGAAATCTCTCAGGAAGTTTTATGGTTTCCTCTGTATATCCAAGCAGTTATAGAACTTTTTTGTATGAAAATAACTTTGTATTCAATGCTGTATAAAACATAATTAAAATCTAAATGATACCTTCTAGCACTTGAATATTCCTCTAGAGTTTTACTTAGAACTTAGCTTCTACCTATTTGCATTTTATTTCCTTAATTTCTTTCAGTCACAAGGGAAATAGGAAAGGAGAAAGATAAAATCTAGATAAAATATTAAGGTTGTTAATCATACAAGGGCCTACTATCAACTTTCCCTTTATCCTTCTTATTCTCAGAGCACTGCAGATTTAAGGGCTTGCTCAGATACTTCTGGTTGACAGTTTGAGGTTGTCATTGACTAGTCCCTCCTTAATAGACTTTTCTCCTTTTAGAAGTTGGCATCTTTTTGGTTGGCATGAATTTAGAGGCTATAACATTTCACTGATTTTCTCTATGTTTTGATATTCTTAGTTAAGCACCATTTTTCTCTTTCAGAATACTACATAAATCAAAAGCTGGATGTAGTGGATTTGTTTTTTTGTTCACAACACTCAATGTAGCATTTCTTCACCACATTCACCTACACTTTGACTTTCATGCCCTTTAAATAAACAAACTAATCATATGCTTTCCATCAATCATTAAAAATGAAATGCATGAAATTATGTAAAAACTTTGACAGCCTGAATTCTTGTTGAAGTACTTCTTCAACACTGGTAATCATAGCAAAAGACTTGGGCCATCAAATTGATTGACTATCAAATCAAGATCAGGCACATATACTACTTCCTCCTCTACCCCATTATATAGCCCCAAACATTACTATTATCTGTCAACCACTGACCCAAGTGTTGCAACAGTATGCTTCTTGACATCTATACAAAAAAGTTCAAAACAAAAATCAGAGACCATGAAATGAACTGCTAATTTATGCAAGCTGATGGGACTTGGTTTAAACACCTAAACTCTTAGGTCAGTCTTCTGATCTTCTTTATGTTTTTCCCTGATATTTTCAATATATATATAATATATATGTATACATATATGTATTATATATGTATACATATGAACATAAATGTACACACACAAATATATATATTTCATTGTTTTTTTATTTTTAAAAGTTACGCTGATGCATAGCAGCTGGGTATGAAAGTAATCATTTGTAAGCTCTCTAGCTATGAGAATATTCAGATTCCCTCTCTGTATACAGACATTTTTTTCCTTTTCATAGAGTGATCAGCAAAGACTTCAAGAACCAGATCCTACCACCAACTTAGCTTATTGACATCAGAAAAAAAAAAAAAAAACAACCGCCTCTGCTCTGGCCATGGTGCTGAAACAAGAAACAATGTTCCCCCTTAAAACCATCAAAGCTCACAGACAATATTTAAAGCTGTGCAGCCAAACTCAGAGCATTATAGTTAGTTGTTAATGAGACATAGAAAGAGAAGGGGACATTGCACCGTTTCCTTTTTCTTTTTGTCTAATGCTAGGAAAGTTTTATTCTGTTTTCCCTGTAATTGGAGCTGTTTCCCCCCTCTCTCTCCCACTACCTCCCCCACTAGTCGTCATGGTGATAGAGAGCTCAAGACAAAATGGGCAAAGCTTAGTTAACACAGCCCTGAGAACACTGAGTCTGCCTTTCTAAATAGCTCATTTGCTCCCCACTGAGCAGCAATCTTCTACTTCCTTTTCAGTCAGAGAAAGAAAAACAGAAAAGGAAATGGTCTATATATTTTTATGATGTTTTATTACATCATATAAAATCTTGCTTTCTGGGAATCTATCTTACTTTTATGATTAGCAATAGTCAGTCTATTAAAGTAACATTTCTCTCCATGACAATAGAAATGGTTTTGATAATTTAAAAATGTTGGATTTATGATCAGTCCCTCTCCCTAATCTTTTTATTTCTACTACAGGGATGATATTGTCCCCATGAATCTGAACTCGAGACATCTATGCATTGTCACAATCTTCCATAGATTTTTAAGTAGCCTTTTTCAACCATGTGCAGTAATAATATTAAATTATGTAATTTTAGTAAATGGTAATGCCAAGAGGACACTTGATATCTGCAAAGAAGCAGAAATTGTTAATTTCCTTATTCTTTCTGCCCATCTCCCTTTAAGTAATGGTACAAACTGTTTATTTTATATCAAGGATTTCTTTTAGCTATATGATTATTCTTCTGGCTTTTAGGGAAATCCAAGTTGTTTTTTTTTCATTTTATAGATTAGCAATGGTACTATATATTGTCTTTACTGCATGATGCCAGTTAATGATTCTCTCTCTCTTCTCTCTCTCTCTCTCTCTCTCTCTCTCTCTCTCTCTCTCTCAACACACAATCACATTCACTCACTCTTCTTCCTTCACCTCCTTCTGAGGAAGAAGAGGCAGTTTTCCAATTACTTTTCTGGATATGAAATTAAAAACATAACATGCAACCCCTGAATTTAGTCTATATACTCAGTGTTTTCCAAACCATATTGAAATATCGTTAAAATAATTTTACCAGATTTCTTTGAATTCATCACATACAGCCCCTTTCTCTGATATTCTATTGTGGAGTTTTCAGTTGCTTTACGAAAACCGCAGGAAACAGATTTCCCTTATGTTATATAACTGGCTTCCCCCCTTGCCTTTATGTTTCGGTCACCATATTTCTCACCAGTGAAAAAAATGCATACAGTGCCATGGCCCAGAGAATGGGAGCTACCGAACGGAATGTCTTGTACAGATTTCCACAAGCCTGTATCTTTGAACAAGTACCTATTTTGGCTTACCTATTGTGGAAAGACAGGATTCATTCAATCATGATCTTCCTTGATAGCAGAGAATAGCTTTGATGGTTGATGATTATTCACGAAAGGATGGATTGCAAAAAAAAAAAGAGAAAAAGAATCAGATGGCAAATTTTTACATCATCCCTCAGAGGTTGGCAGAAGGCTCTATCCTCTTCGCTGTTCATCCAGCTCAGACTCCAGGTTTCCGTTTCCCTCTGATCCTCCCCCAACCCTCCGTTCTCCTCCCTCCGCACCCTCCCCCTCCCTCTCCCTCTCCCTCTTTTTCTCCCCCTCCCCCTCATCTTTCTCAACCTTTTCAGCCAGGTGCTGCCGTTTTAAAACCAATCCTTTCTGCAGGAGCAGAGTAAAAAGCTTAAGAGGAGCGAAGGTTGGGGCTGCAGAGGTGAAAGATGTGGGGGTGTGTGTTTGGGGTAAGGTGAGGTCACGAAAAGATCTCTGTGTCTGTGTGTGCGTGTGTGTGTGTGTGTGTGTGTGTGTGTGTGTGTGTATGCATACAAAAGTGTGTAATCTACATCTCAGGCACAGAAAAAAGTGATAATGACACTACTCAAGGGGATGCCACAAAACCCGCAAATTCAATGAATGCTACCTAATATCAGTGAGGAGGTTGATTTAGTACTTTAATACTGCCCCAGAGATAACACTTGTCACAGCGCCGCATGCTGGTAAAAGTTGGTATTACAATGCACATTCCGGGAGAAGAGAAACATTGAGGATTGTCACCCATTCCCCCCCACTTCCATTTTGAAAGCTATTTTTAAACTTTAGTGTTCCCATCCCATACTTTTCCTTACCCCCTTACCTTCTTTACTCCTACCATGGAATAAATATATCCATTAGGGGGAATAGTCAGGAGATGAGTGGAAATTAGTCAGACCTTGAGGAAAACAAATTTAAGAAAGAGTTGGAGGAAAAGTCTTGATAGCCAGGAGCTAGAGCAAGCTCAGTCTTTACTACTGAGTTAGAAGCCTGAGAGGTGGAGGCAGGACTGAATTGGGGTAGGTAGTACCAATGTGACCACATATGCCTTGAATGAGTGAAGACATCACATTTTCATGCTTTGCCAAAGGTGGTGCTAGTTTCCTACAGGAAGTACTAGATTTCCCCATGTATAAGATGCTCCCATGTATAAGACACATCTTAATTTTGAGGCCCAAAATTTGAAAAAAAGTATTACATAGTTATTGAACTCAAGTTTTAGTCATCATAAAATTCATCCAACTCCTCATTGTCAAAGCTCCCATCCATTAGCTTATCCTCATCTGTGTTTGATGACAAATCGCTGTCTTAGGAGAGGCTCTGACTGATCTCCTGCTTGTGCTCTGGTCTGTGGCTGACCACAAGCACTCCTTGGGCAAGTCTGGTGCATGGATGCATGTTTAGTCCGCTCCATTTCATGAACCTAAAGCACCAATTGTGTCCTCCTTTGAAATCAGTAACTTCTTTTTCATCAGCAATTCTTGCTTCCTGCTGAAACCATGTGGACACAGGAATTCCAATGGCTCTTTTGCTCTTCAATCAATTTTTTCAATTCCCTCTCTAACTCAGGTCATTTTGCTGATTTGCCTCTCATGGCCTTCTGCCTTGGCAGTTTCAGTAGGGTTTCTTCTTCCCATAGCCAATCTCTGATTGTTTTCTCAGTTGGAGGAGGACCATACTTAAGTTCAGCAGCACGATTTCCATTCACTTTTGCAAACTGGATCACTTTGACTAGTATTCAGCATGGTACGAAAACCTTTTCCGAGCTGTTTCTGGGCAGAACATGGCAAAAAGTAATCCAATGTACCAGTAACAAATGTGAAACAATGACTGCAAAAGGTAACAAGTATGTAAAAGTAGGAAATGCAAATAAAGAAATCTACAACACTGGTTTTAGACCCCAAATTTTTCAAAAAAGGGTACATTTTATACATAGGGAAATATGGTAAGTAACTACTTTTCCATCATCTTAATCAAGACATCTCCACATGTGATTTTTTTTTGGTCTGCAAAGAAATGGAGTGGGGAATGAAGAAAAGATATGAATGTTGTTTCTCTGGAATCATGTGACTGAAAAGTCTTTCTTTGCCGAAGAATACCTTATTGAAGGTATTATCAATCTAGTCAAACCTCCTTTCTACCTAGGCTTTGAACTGAGAAGTATGACTAGGTAACTGGATTGAGAGGTAGAGATAAATTCCTTAATCCTTGAAATCACTAACTCTGAATATTTAAAGCAGTGGGTGCTTGCTCTTTTCTATCCTTAGGCTTCATATGACTTTTTGTCATTATCACCTCCATTTTAGATTATGGGTGAGAGGTTAAGTCATGACCATGAATGAATGATTGACCAGAGTTAATATTTATATCTTGATTTTCAATAACTGACAAAAATATTCTTATGCCACAATATTAAATGCTGTTTCTGCTTCTTTACAGTATCCCACCTCTTAGAACAATTGTCTGTATGTGTGTGTAAACTGAGAGAGAGGAATTGAGATATTTTAATTGCCAAAGTACTTCCTTAAGTACTATAGTTGGTGATTGTAATGGATCCTTGAAAATTCACTTATCTTTAGAGAAATCCTAGAGAGTAAACTAAAAAAGTAATCAAAACACTTAACAAACTTTGTAAATGTGCAGGATATAAAATAAATCTATAAAAGTCACCAGCATTTTTATATGTTACCAACAGATCCCAGCAGGAAGATTTGAAAAGAGAAATTCCACTTAAAATAATTACAGACAGTATAAAATACTTGAAAGTTTACCTGTCAAGAGACACACAGGAACTAAATGTGCACAATTACAAAACACTTCACACAGATAAAGAGAGATCTAAATATCTGGAGAAATATTAATTGCTCATGGCTGGGCAGAGTCAATATAATGAACATTATAATACTATTTAATTAATTTACTTATTCAGCACTGTACCAAACTACCAAAAAATTACTTTACAGAGTTAGGAAAAATAATAACAAAATTCAGCTGTAGGAATAAAAGGTCAAAAAATAACAAGGGGCGGCTAGGTGGCGTAGTGGATAAAGCACGGCCTTGGAGTCAGGAGTACCTGGGTTCAAATCTGGTCTCAGACACTTAATAATTACCTAGCTGTGTGACCTTGGGCAAGCCACTAAACCTCATTTGCCTTGCAAAAACCTAAAACCCCCCCAAAAAAACCCAAAGGAATCAATGAATAAAAAAAAAGTGAGGGGAGCCTAACAGTACTATATCTCAAATTTTATTACAATGTTAAAATTTAGAAGTTGATCAATGGAAGAGATTAATTACATAATATACAAAAGCAAAGAGTGCATTATCCTGGTGTTTCATCAAAACAAAGGTCCCAATATTTGGAACAAGAACTTACTATTTGCCAAAAATTGCTAGGAAAGTGGGAAGTGGTTTGGCAAAAACAAAATTTAGACTGGGTCATCTCAAACTGTCTACTCTGAAAAAGCTCAAAATAGATGCATAATTTAGACATGAAAGGTTATATCAGATGGAAATTAGTGGAGCATGGAAAAAATTGCCCTTCAAATCTATGTTTAGGAGAAGACTTTATGGTCAAAAAAGAGGGAGGTTCATTTGAGGTAATATGGATAATTTTGAATACATAAAAGTAAAGTTTTTGCACAAACTAGTGCAGTCAAAATTAGAAGAAAAGAAAGAAATTAGATTCAAAAATTGCACCAAGTTTCTATAATAATAGTTTCATTTCTCAAACCTAAAAGAAATTGATCCAAATTGATAAGAATAAGAGCAATTAATAAAGGGTCAAATGATATGAAAAGAAAATTTTCAGAGGAAGAAATCAAAGCTATCAACAGCCATGTAAAATGTTCTGAATCACTAATAATCAGAGAAATGCAAATTAAACAATTATAGGATTTTACCACATATATACCAGATTGGCCAAGATCACAGAAAAGAAAAATGATGAATGTTAGAGATGTGACAAAATAGGAACACTAATGTAGTATTGGTAGAGCTGTGAACTAGTCTAGTCATTCTGGTGAATAATTTGGAAATATGCTAAGAGACTATAAAACTGCCTATAAAACTAAATCCTTTGACCCAATAAAACCATTGCTAAGTCTTTACCCCAGACAGATTACAGAAAAGGGAAAAAGATTTATCTGTACAAAAATACTTGTAACTGCTCTTTTTCTTGTACAAAATGTTGGAAAACTGAAGGGATGCCCATCAGTTGGAGAATGACTGAACAAGTTATGACTTATGAATGTGATGAAATATTATTGTGTTATAAGAAATGATGAAAGAGATGGTTTTAGAAAAGCCTAGCAAGACATTTATTAATTGATTTAAAGTGAAGTGAGCAGAACCAGGAGAACAATGTACCCAGTAACAGCAATATTGTAAAGATAATTAACTGTGAAAGATTTAGTAACTCTAATCAATATAATGATCCACCACAGTTCCAAAGGAATCATCATGAAAAATGTTCTCCTCCTGCAAATAGAAAGGATTGATGATCTTAAAATGAAGACTCAAGCATATTTTTTTCCTTTTTTATTTTTCTTGCTTTTTTTTCTGGAACATGGCTAATGCATAAATGTTTTGCATAACTATATAAGCACAAATATACACATATATTTCTATAAAGAATTTCTTTTTTTTTTAGGTTTTTCAAGGCAAATGGGGTTAAGTGGCTTGACCAAGGCCACACAGCTAGGCAATTATTAAGTGTCTGAGACCGGATTTGAACCCAGGTACTCCTGACTCCAAGGCCGGTGTTTTATCCACTATGCCACCTAGCCGCCCCTATAAATAATTTCTTTATTTTTTCTTTATTCATCAAATTTTTCTGTTTAAAGAGGGGAGACTCCTCATTTGATAAAACTACTGGGAAAGCTTGAAAGTAGTATGGTAGATGTTAGTTTAGATGATAACTTATACTATATTCCATGATACATTTTATAAGAAGTAAGTTTAGATTTTCCTCTGTCTCTAAAATTGTTTTTAAGTTTAACCTTTTTCCCTCTTCAGTTACTTAAAGTTTTTTTAAGAGGATCCTTTTCTTAATGCCTCTTTTCTGTTTACTCTGATTCCTTCTTCTCCTTTGTTATATTTTTTTCCTTTAGGAAAAAGTTATTAGTTCCTTTCTCATGATTTTTTCTGCTTATATGTTTCGTCCCTCTCTTGTTTTTCCTCCTACTTAGTCAAGTAGATTCCTCCTTCTTCTCATTCCCTTCAACTAATGCCAGTTATAAGATTTTTGAATTTCATTTTTGAACTCCTATCCATAAAGAATTTCTTCTTGACCCATCAAATTTTTTTCTTTACTAGACATTTTTTGATTCGTGTTTACTATAATTAGCTAGTTTCTCTCTTTTCTTGGTATTTTTAAAATAATGAAACTTCCAAGGTATCCACTGAGGACTCTGCCCTCTAGGCATTTTCTGACATTGCCTTGTAGGAGTTAGCTCATGAATTTCCCTTTCTATTATGCCTTACACTCAAAACATTGCCAATTATTGCAGGTGTCAGAAAGGACATGGCCCGGGGTAACTAGGTGGTGCAGTGAATAGAGCATCGGTCCTGGAGTCAGGAGAACCTGAGTTCAAAACAGACACTTAATAATTATCTAGCTGTGTGTCCTTGGACAAGCCACTTAACCCCATTGCCTTGCAAAAACCTAAAAAAAAAAAAAAAAAAAGGAAAGAAAGGACATGGCCCCATGGTAGGACACCTTTCCTGACCCCATCATTTATACCCTTTCATTGACTTTTTTTTAACATTTGCCTTGGAATCTCCTTCTGTATATGATCTCCCAGTCCTCCAGTTACCAGTTGCCTCCAAAAATTCCAATCCCTTTGGCCTCCTGCCCTTCTTCCAGCACATAGACTTTTCATGCACTTAAAACCCTCCAGGTCTCATCCATTGTAAGATCTTCCTTCATTCATAGGAGCATTCATCAGTGGAACTCCTTTCCATCTCCCAAAGTAAGGTCTCCTTCCTTGCCTTTCTTTTTCAGTCTTTCTATTCTTCTCCTGCCTATTTCCCCAATATATAGTTCTCTTTCTGAAACCACAGACTTCCTCCTCATTTCTAGCCTCTGATTTACCTCTGGCATATCATTCTGTGCTTCTGATTCCCATATTCCCTTCCCTCCTTCTCAAGTGTCCTCCTATGTTATAATGTAATTTCCCATAAGAAGGCAAGGTCTCTCCAGGTCTATAATGCCTCCTGTCTGCTGCTTCAGTGTTATATACACCAGAGTTCTGCTTTTGTTTATCTCCTGGTACCTCTAGAAAGAAGTCTATTACTGATGTTTCTGTTTTCATTCTGTTGTCATTAAAGTGTTTAACTGCTGCATTTAATCACATCTCTTGCCTTTTTCCTGTTTGGGATGTTAAAGAAGCAAAAAAATTGTCTTCAATTCTGGTTTCTTTTCCCCAAACATTTCTATTATTTCTTTCATTATGTTAATATTTTTTTTGGTTCTACAATTTCTTCCTGGAGTCCTGTGATCTTTAGTGTTTCTGGGTCCCTGTGATCCTTTATAGAACTTATAGTGAGAATATTTTTAAAATGCTCTTTTTTGTTTTTCCTTCTTCTAGCATATCTTTCCCTTATATGTATTTGCATTCCAATATATTCTTCCCTCTGTTTCTTTCATGAGGTTTGCCATTATAGATCCCAGGTTTTCTATTCTGCTCATTATTTTTACTGTTCAGGACATAAATTCTGTTCTCATAATTCTTATTTTTCTTGTATACCACTTTAGAACAATGTGGTGTCATTCCATATTCTCCTCAAATTCCAGAGTCCTTTGTCTTATTAAGCATAAATTATTTTTCATTCAATTTTTGGTATTTATTCAAAGATGCCTGAATTTATTGATTAAATATGGAACCCATATTTCCTTCTTTTGTTACTAGATTTTCTATTGATTTATTTATATTCAAGGTCATTTTAATTTCTTCCTTAATCTTTGTTCTCTGCCCACTCTCTTTATTTTCCTTATTATTTACTTCTTGACTCTCTCCCCTCTAATTGTGGTTTCCTTGGGACCTGGATCTCAAATTCTTCCCAATTCTAATTTTTATATAATTATTTTCTTTAATGAATCTTTTTGCCTTTTTAAAAACCAATTTGCTCATCCTACATTATATAAAATAAAATTTATGAAGTAGGCAACCAAAAAACTTATTTTCCCAAAAGTCAAAAAATAATATATTTGACATTGATTTGCTTTCTTTTTTTCCTTTCCTTTTATGTTTTCCTTCTTTCCTCACTCAAACATATACTTATTGTGTGCAAAGCACTATGTGCACCAGGGATGCAAAGATATAAATGACACATTCTCGCATTCAAGGACTTACAAATCAATAATGAAATAATTTAAAATTGATAATGATAGAAGATATAGATTTATATATAATCTATGGCTGGATAGATGGATACACTAACAAAGCATTGGGTTTACTGTGCATTGATACCGTTATAATACCATGTATTTTGATAGTGTATATTTGAATAGATGATAAGAAAGTGATTTTATAAGTCTTTTCTTTTTAAACATTAAGCTAATTAAGTCCATCAAAAAAAGTCTGTGGATGTCTTTCCTATGTATTAAGATAATTTTTAAGATTCTGTGACTTGAAACAACTTTATCAGGTATACATACATATATCTATGTTTATCAGTACATATATATATATATATGCATACCTAGGCATTTATATCAATGTTTTTCATGTTGTAGATCAAGATTTCCTTTTATTTATAGGTGAAATTGAGAGGTCTTTAGTGATTCTAACTGGTACTTGAAGTGCTTCTTTCTGGATACTTGCTGTATGATTTCTTTGACCTAGGAAGCATTGATATTTCTTAGGTTTTTTTTTTATTTTGGAATTTCTTTTAGGAGATGATCTCCAGTGGATTATATATTCATTTTGCCATCTAGTTCTAGTAGATCTGGACAGTTTTCAGTTTTAATTTTTTTTGGGCAAGATAATGGGGTTAAGTGACTTGCCCAAGGTCACACAGCTAGGTAATTATTAAGTGTCTGTGGTTGAATTTCAACTCAGGTCCTCCTGACTCCAGGGTTGGCGCTCTATCTACTATGCCATTTAGCTGCCTCTCACTTATGATTTCTTTAAATTTAATGTCCAGGTTTTCTTAATCACACTTTTCATGTAGTTATCTTTCCTTGACATTTTTCCATTTAATCTTGATATTCGATAGCTTATATTTTCTTCTCTTTTTCCATCTTTTAATTTTATTTTATTATATCTTATTGTTTCATGGAGTCATTTATTTCAGTTTGGTATATACTATAGTTTTCAGGGAATCCATTTCTTGGAATACATTTACCCTTCTATTCTCCTTTCATTTTTTTCTTTCAGAGCTTTATTTTATTTTTAAAATCTTTTTTCCTTTATTTGTTCTAGGTATTCATGCAGTTCTTGTGGGAAATAATTTTTTTCTTTGAGTCTTTTCTTGAGTTCTTACAGTTATTCTCTCCTGTAAATCTCTACATTTATGATGTTTTTTATTATATTATAATACATATTATATTATATGATTTTAAAATTTCATTTACTCATTATACTAACTTAAGTTTTTCAATTATGGCTTTGTGTCAGAGCCACTCAACATTCAAAGAAATATTACTTGCTTATGGGTAGACCAAAAAAATGTCAATATTAATCAAATGATGAAGATTATGAAGAATGCTACATACTTCCTGACAGAGAGTGATGAACTCAAGATGTAGGATATGGCAGGCATTTTTGGATGTGTTCAAGTTGTGAATTTATTTTGCTTTGATCTAGGTATTTATCACTAGAGTTTTGTTTTGTTTTGTTTTCTTTCTGTTTGTTGAAGGACAAGAGGTGGGAAGAAGACCAAAAATTTATGTTAGTTTTAAAATTAATTTGTACCTGTGAAGAATGAAACAAAGATAAACTGAGGCACAAAATTATAAACACAATTGATTTATTAATAAAGCATAAGTTTATGAAGAGGGTCGATGGGTACCTCAGCTATTCCAGGGACCTTGAAGATGGAAGGCAGCACATTTTTATAAGCCTAGAACAAGGAATAGAACTTATTAAACAGGGAAACACTATGAACAAGGCTGACAACATCATGGGAACAGAATGGGGGCTAGTACACACCTTTTTTCCCTGTTATTAAGGAGTGTTGGTTGTTTTATGGTACATTTTCATCTTGTAATTTTTGTTATTGCATCACAGTTAGCAGGTTCACTGATAAAAAGGTTTGTTAATAGTGCAAGACAGTTCAGGAATGGCATATCTCTTACAACTTGATGTCTTTGTACTTACCCATGAGTTACTACTAAGGAAGATGGGAATTCTTCTCTTTTAATTACAATGACTTATAGTCAGATTGACCTTTAAACTAGTTCAGAAGGGAAAGGCAAATTCCCAGCCTTAACTAAAGGATGTAGAAAGAGGACTTAGATAAAAAGTCAATTCAAAATGAAATCAATAAAATATAAGGTAAATTAAAAAGTAGATTTCATTCTAATTTCTCATACCAGATGTTAGTCTATCACCTTATTGATTGATATTTGAATGTTGAACCCTTGTGGCAATTTGAAAACAATCTGATGACAGATTAAGAAATTACCAGAGTATATTGCCCTTAATCAAAAGTAGAGTTTCATGTAAACACAGCACAAATATAAAAAAATTGTGCACATGATCATTATAGATTGAAATCACTGCAAAAACAAATATAATGTGTGTCCTTCATTTCCAAAGAAGACCACAACATCTGGGAGCTGATGCCATGGCAAGCATGTGAATTGGATTTGAGTGCAGGGGATGCTGTGCTAAGTCACCAGCCTCACCTTCTGCTCCAGAACCATCTGGGTTCAGTGGCCAGATATGAATCAGGATGACTGGAGACAGCCTTGGATGTGGAGCAATCAGGATTAAGTGACTTGTCGAAGGGCACACAGCTAGTAAATGGCAAGTGTCTAAGGCCAGATTCAAAGTCTCATCCTCCTGAATCCAAGGCCAGTGCTCCATCTACCAAGCCACTTAGCTGCTTGCAAAAACAAATCGAAAGTGCTTCAAACATGTGTATGCTTGTCCCAGGGGAAATATACATACATATTTATTCATATACACACATATGTAACACAATTGGTCAATTATTTATTGCTTAAAGCACCATTGAAGAAGTTTTAGAACAAACTTATTGGATCGTATCATAGACTAATGAAGTAGAGGGTATAGAAAAACCCCTAGATAATTCTTTATATTAAAAATATTGGACTTATATTGTATTGCAAGTCCAATTAGAATCAACCTTATTGATTGATCTGCATATTTATAATTAGGGTTTTCTTTTTTTTGAAGGACAGGAGGTGGGACAAAGACAAAAAAACTTGTTAATATTAAAAATTAATTTATACTTGGCATGATTGAAATTTAGATAAACCAAGGCATGAAGTTAAAAATACACTTTATTAATATAGTGTTTTGTAGTCATATTCACTTACTTCCTCTGCTAATACAATGCAGTATTGTATGCATTTTTATTTATTTTAAATGGAATGTCTCTGTCTTTTCTGGCTGATGATTTATATGGCTTTAGTTTATGTCTTATAACTGTTGAAGTTATTACTTCTTTCATTTAATATTGGATTAACTTTCTTGAATTCTCTTGGTAAATTGTCATCTGTAAAAAGAGTTAATTTAGTTTTCCCTTTTTGTATGCTTATTTCCAGGTGAAAATAGATTGAATTTTCAAACTCTATGGTAATGTAGAAAGAAATACTACAGGTTAGCTCTTTCCAAGAACTACTCCAACAAAAACCCAAAAAGAATGTCAGACTAAGAAGTAATCAGAATATTCAAGAAGTAAATGCAGTGAAACCATTTTCCTAGAACAAAAAAAGGCATCTATATATCTATATATATCTATATCTATATATATATATACACATATATATGTATATATACATAAACATAAAAAGCATTCATAAATATAAACACATATACTCCCCCCCTCACATAGATGTACTTGTGTTTTGACATATTGATAACGAGGGTCCTCTGGCCTTCATAACATTTTTCTTTGACCTCATTTTGCTTTGTCATGGTAGCAGCACACACACTAGTGGTGGCATGGCCTCTTCCCTGCAAGTGGCAGTCACAATATCTTGAGCTTGTTGCTCACTCCTTTTGGAAGACATACAAGTTTGCTGACTAGATTAGATAGAATTGCAAGACCTTTTTCATCTCTTCAGCACTCCTTAACAGTAACCACTCCTGAAAAATGTATATCTGGCACCACACTTGCCACCACTTTTCAGTAAGGGTTTCTTTTTAGTTGTTGCAGTTCTCTTGTGGTAAGAGCTGTTTTTCTTTCAGGTCTACTGGACTCATGTTGTCCATGAGTATGTGCATATCCTATGTACCCACAGTGAGTGGAATCATCTTCAGAAAAGCATTTATATATATATATATATATATATATATATATATATATATATATATATACATTTTTTTTGAGTTTCAACTACCTGCTGTGGGAAACAGAACATGGTTATATAAGGTAGTCAGTTTTCTAGTCTTTTCCTCATGCCAGGAGGGTGAACATGCCCTTTTAAAAAGCTGCTTAAAAAGCAGGCAGAGTCAAAATGGTAGAGAAAAGTCAGGGATTTCCCTGAGTTTTCCCCAAATCCTTCAAAAACTCCTTTAAATAATACCCCATAGCAAATTCTAGAGTGGCAGAACCCAACAAAGGAGAGAGTGAAACAATATACCAGGCAGGTCAAGACAACTTAGAAGGTCAGCAAAAAGATGTTACACTAGAGTGACAGTGAAGCACAGTACAATGCAAGCTGGGCCAGCAGAGCCTGGGCCCCGGCAAACCAGGAAGAGGTGTTGGAGGCAACTGAATCAGTGGTGGCAATGATAGTTTCCAGACCTTTCAGTCTACAGATGGTAAGCAGATTAGAAGGAGATTACAGGGGTCCCTTTGCTGGCACCAGCGGCAGGACTCTGTTACATTGCTCATATTTGGATCTGTGTTGCAGTCCTGGACCTCAGTCCCAGGGCAAGGAGGAGCACTAGCACACCAGAATTTGGGGCCAAAGGGGAATGGGGAAACTGATTCCAAGTCCAGAGTGGAAAACAGTGCTAGTGGACATTCACAGACCAGTGCAAAGTACAGGAGAGTAGCAAACACATCTCTCCCCTAACCCTAACCCTAACCCTAGCCCTAACCCTAACCCTAACCCTAACCCTAACCCTAACACTTTGGAAGAACTAAAAACGTACATGGCCCCAGAATTACCTCACTGCACCAAAAAAACTGAAACTTGGGAAAATGCCCTCTTTATTTTGGAAGCAGAGACCTAAAAGTCAAGAAATAGGCTGTTAAATGAGCAAATAAGATCCTGAGGAAAGTAGGAAGGGAAAAGAATAAGGGAGGAGGGTCGAAAGAAGGGAGGGCATATGTGGAGAGATAAAAATCAGAAGCAAAATACTTTTGAGAATGGACAGGGTGAAAGGAGAGAGAATAGGACAAATGGGGGAAATAGGATGAAGGAAAATTCATAGTAATCATTTCTGTGAAAAAAATTTACAATAAATTTTTCTGATAAAGTCCTCAGATTTGTAGATATATTTCTGTCTCTCATGGTATATAGATTTCTCAGATATATATAGGAAAGGCCAAATTTTTAGAAATAAGAGTTATTACCCAATAGAAAAATGGTTAAATAATATGAACAGGCAATTTTCAGACAAAATAATCAAAACTATAGTCATATAAAAATGCTCTAAATCACTATTGTTGAAAGAAATGAACATTAAAACAATTCTGTGCTACCACATACATATCAGACTGGCTAAAATGAGAGAAAAGGAAAATGATAAATGGAGGTTTTGTGGGAAAACTGGGACATTTGTGAAGTTGCATATTGATTCAACCATTCCTTAGAGCAATTTGGAACTTTACTCAAAGGGCTATAAATGCACATATCTTTTTATCCAGTAAAAATAATCCAATTAGGCCTATATCCCAAAGGAATTAAAAAAAACCCTAAATATGTGCAAAACTGTTTATAGCAGTTCTTTTAGTTGTGACAAAGAATTGGAAAATGAGAGGGTATCCATCAACTGGAGAATGACTGAATAAGTTATTATATATGATTCTTATGCAATATTATTATTCTATAAGAAATGACAAACAGTATACTTTAAGAAAAACATGGAAAGACATGAACTGATACAAAGTGAAATGAGCATAATCAGGAGAACATTGGATACAGTAATATCAATAATATATGATGATGATCTCCTGTGAATGACTTAACTAGAAAGATTGGGGACTGAATCTCCAGGCTAAACGGAGATAGATAAGCATTGGCTACATTATTTTCCCTCACCATAGTACTCAATCAGGCTAAGAATTAGCAAGCAGTACTGTTGCTCTGAACTTGCAGAACATTTGAACTAGCATTTAGGGGCTAGGGCTGGCAACTGTCTACTGGAATGTAACAAGGCCAAGTCTTCAGCTGTGTTGCTTTGAACTAAACCAGATTCTTGAATCCTGGAGATCACTGATCACACCAATTTAGACCTTCTGAAAATTAGTGCCTCTCTAATTTTCCCTGTAATCTTTGAAGGCTAAAAACTCAATCCTTGGAGATCTTAGTGGCAGGAACTAAGATTAAGAACAGTACCTTACAAATCTATCTGACTGCTGATGGAGCAGTGTCTCTATAAATGCATGGAACTTGATCCTGATACATCCCAATCTAGGAAGAAAGACCAAAAGAATGAACAAACAAACAAAACAAACAAACAAACAAACAAAAAACCTCTTCCAAGATAAATAGCTATTATGGTGCTAGGGATAGATGTCCAAGATACAAATCTAGAAGAGGAGAATATCAATTAAAGAAAGAAAAGCTAAAACTAAACAAAAAAACAAATAGCTTGAAGACAGTCAACTTGAATTTGTACAAAAAATAAAGCAAGAGTTTCAAAAAATATGTAGAAATTATGTCACATCAAATGAGAGCACTAGAAAATAAATTAGAAATGAAATGACTTTGGATGAAAGAGGTGCAATGAGAATAACAACACAGTTTGTTTAAAAAAAAAGTAAGAGACTACTTAAAAATTAGAAGGCAACATGGACCAAATGAAAGTATGTGACTCCACAAAACATTAAAAGTCAAAAGATAGAAAATAATAAAGATTAGGTCTCTATTGTTTTCTTAAAAAATAATTAGAAAATAGATCAAAGTTTGTGGTGGCAAAGAATTGGAAGTCAAGTAAATGTCCTTCACTTAGGGAATGGCTGAGCAGACTGTGGTATATGTACGTTGCGGAACCCTATTGTTCTATTAGAAACCAGGAAGGATGGGAATTCAGGGAAGCCTGGAGGGATTTGCATGAAATGATGCTGAGTGAGATGAGCAGAACCATAAAAACACTGTACATCCTAATAGCAGCATGGGGGCAATGATCAACCTTGATGGACTCACTCATTCCATCAGTGCAACAATCACGGACAATTTGGGGCTGTCTGCAATAGAGAATACCATCTGTATCCAGAGAAAGAACTGTGGAGTTTGAACAAAGACCAAGGACTATTACCTTTAATTTAGGGGGGGAAAAACCTGATATCTTATTGTCTGATCTTGCTATCTCTTATACTTTATGTTTCTTCCTTAAGGATATGATTTGTCTCTTGTCACATTCAATATGGATCAATGTATACCATGGAAACAATGTAAAGACTGGCAAATTGCCTTCTGTGGGGTGTGGGGGGTAGGGGGAGGAAAATAAGATTAGGGGAAAAATTGTAAAACTCAAAATAAATAAAATCTTTAAAAAAGAAATAAAAAAGGGGTGGCTAGGTGGTGCAGTGGATAGAGCACCGGCCCTGGAGTCAGGAGTACCTGAGTTCAAATCCGGCCTCAGACACTTAATAATTACCTAGCTGTGTGGCCTTGGGCAAGCCACTTAACCCCATTGCCTTGCAAATACTTAAAAAAAAAGAAATAAAAAATAAAAAAAATCACTGAAGTGCCTGAAATCCATAAGGGGGAGGAGAGAGAGAGAGAGAGAGAGAGAGAGAGAGAGAGAGAGAGAGAGAGAGAGAGAGATTG
Source organism: Macrotis lagotis (assembly GCF_037893015.1). NCBI lineage: Eukaryota > Metazoa > Chordata > Mammalia > Peramelemorphia > Peramelidae > Macrotis > Macrotis lagotis. The sequence continues at coordinate 502,247,262 of NC_133658.1, forward strand.
TATATTATATTTAAAGAAATCATGAAAGGAAATTGCATCTAAATTTTAGAATGATAGGGCAAAAGGAAAACATAGAATTCATTGATTTTCCCCCAAATGTAAATTCTATAATGCAAATTCCAATTAAATTCAAGCAAATGCATATCCATGTTATCTCTAGGAAGAAAAATATTCCATGAAGTTCTCCCTCCATTTTAACTTTCCATTAAAAAACTATTATGGAGAATAACATCAAGTTCCACTTTGAATAGGTGTGTTCTCCTTTTCCATTTAAAATTTATTATTTATTTATTGGTAACAATCTTAAAATTTTTTTGTTTCAAATTCTTTCCCTCTCTCCCACTATTTGAAAAAGAAAACAATATGATATCAATTATGTATGTAAAATCATGCAAAACATTTCCAGATTGACCATATCTCAAAAAAGCAAAAAAAAAAAGCAAGAAAATTATATTCAGTTTTCACTTAGAGTTCATCAGTTCTCTGTCTAGAAGTAAATATCATTTTTTTTTGTCATGAATCCTTATGAATTATCTTGGATCACTGTTCTAAGCAGAACTCTTTTAGGGGGTGACCAGTGAATTCTCTCAATTTCTATTTTACCTTTTGCTTCTAGGATCTCAGGGCAATTTTGCTTGAAAATTTCTTGAAAAATGAAGTCTAGGTTCTTCTGGTCATGGCTTTCAGATACCCCAATAATTTTTAAATTATTTCTTCTGGATCTGTTTTTGAGGTCAGTTGTTTTTCCAATGAGATATTTCACATTTTCTTCTAATTTTTGGCAGAGTTTTATTTCTTCCTGCTTTCTTGCAAAATCATCAGCTTCCTTTAGTTCCATTTTGCATTTGAAGGAGTTTTTTTTTTTTGTTTTTTTGTTTTTTGATTTTTTAGTTTTTGCAAGGCAAATGGGGTTAAGTGGTTTGCCCAAGGCCACACTGCTAGGAAATTATTGTCTGAGGTTGGATTTGAACTCAGGTACTCCTGACTCCATGGCTGGTGCTGTATCAACTGTGCCACCTAGCCACCCCCACAACTGGTTTTTAACATATTATTTTTCAGTATTTTTTTGTATATCTTTCACCAAGCTGTTGATTTGGTTTTCATGATTTTTGTGCATCACTCTCATTTCTCCTCCCAATTTTCCCTCCATCTTCCTTAATTGCTTTTCAAAGTCTTTTTTTGAGCTCATCCATAGTCTGAGCCCATTTTCTTTAAATATACAGAAACTTCAATTTTGTCATCATCTGAGTATGTATTTTGATTTTCCATGGGACTAAAGTAATTCTCTATGGTCAGATTCTTCTTTTTCTGTTGTTTACTCATTTCTTCAGCCCAAGACAACACTTCCAAGGCTTTGGGTTTTTTTTTTTGTTGTTGTTGTTTTTGGTACACCCTACTGGGACCTTTATTCCTCCAAGGTCTTTTGCTCTCTTGCCTGTGCTTTGATATGTAGATGGACCCCTACTTCCCTCTGCCCTGGAGCAATAAGAAGGCTCCTGCTATCTTAGTATGGAAGCAACTGCAACCTGGATCTGAGTGTAGGCAAACAGCAGAGTCCTACCCTGAGGGAGAGCAAAGAAATCTCTGCAGTCTCCCCTGACCCCTTACCATCTCTGGGGGTGCAGGCTGCTTTCTCCACATTCTTGCTGCAGATTCTGCTGCCAGAGCTCCCTCACTTCATACTCATTCTGGTGTAGCAGAGTTCTCTCCCTGCCCCTTCAAGCTGTTGCTGGTGATCTCTGGGCTGGGCTGGGCTGGGATGGGCTGGGCTGGGCTGGGCTGCAGCCATGGATTTTTTTCCATTCCCTGTCCTGGTGAAACACATCTTTCCCTTGGAACTTCTAAGTAATTTTGGACTGGGAAAATGTATCACTCAGTCTTTCTGTGAGTTCTGCCCCTCTAAATTTTGGCTAGAGTCATAATTTTGGCTTTTGGAGTTTGGGGAGTAAGGAGTTCCCAGGAAATGCTGCCTTCACCCTGCCATCTTGGGTCCGCCCCCCCCCCATTTTTCTTCCTTAAGGATATGATTTCTCTCTCATTACATTCAACTTAGATCAATGTATACTATGGAAACAATGTAAAGACTACCAGACTGCCTTCTGTGGGGAGTGGGGGGAGGGAAGTAAGATTAGGGGAAAAATTATAAAACTCAAAATAAATAAAATCTTTCCCCAAAAAACCAAATAATTGAAGACAGGATGTTTCCTGAATCCTCTCTTCCCTAATATTACTTTGCAAAAATAAGCATATTTTAAGGCACAAAAAATTAGCAAATGTGAAAAAAATCCCACTCATCTATCAGGGGTCAAACTTTTACTAAAATAGACATTAGAAAATCAGTTCTTTGGGAATCCCAAATCTGAGCTAGTTTTGAAAAGAAATGTATTTGGTCATTTGGTAAAGGGAAGAACTGGAAAACTGGGTGACTCCTTTTTAAGTCTTTTAGAGGTTTACATTATAGAGTTCAGATAAGGACTAAGAACCAATTGCCTGATTGACTTACCTAGAGAGTAGGTAAGAAGGGCAGTATATATATATACCAGGAGAGGTATATCAGCAAGTTAATCAATCTAATTTGGGGAACCCAAATCATAAGCTTTTGGTGGAACCCAAACAAGACCTGAATGTACACAAAACAAGTACAAGATGGGATCTAAACATTCCTTACATCATGGAGTTTCCCTAGAGCATCTTTGAGATCAGTTTGACCTCTGTGGCAAGTTTTTTGTGTTAAAAAAATGTCTAGCCTCATAAAGCAAGGTCCAAGTGTATACATAAATAATAACATAATAAATCATTAGCAAACAAATAATAAATTAATTTCCTCACAAGACCAATAAGAATTTTTTAAATTTTATCTAGTCCTATGGGGATCCTACAGAACAAAATTCTTAATGCTTTAGAAAAAGACCGGGGCTGCTAGGTGGCGCAGTGGATGGAGCACCGGCCCTGGAGTTAGGAGTATCTGGGTTTGAACCCCATCTCAGACACTTAGTAATTGCCTAGCTGTGTGGCCTTGGGCAGGCCACTTAACCCCATTTGCCTTGCAAAAAAAAGACTAAAGCACATAGATTCCATATCAATTGTATTTTTGCAAATTAGTGAGGTTTTACAAAAATTGCAATTAAAATTATTATTTTTTAATTTTTAGTTTGGTGGACAGAGAACTTCAGAACCAAGTAACTCCCAACTAATTATTCATGGATAAGGCAAAAATAAATGAAAATTCTAAAAGTCTCATATAGTTAAAAATAGAAAAGAGAGATCCTCTTCTTTTCTTTTTCTATTCTCCCAAAGCACCTAGTACATAACAGTTGCTATTCATATTTATTGAATGACCTTTATGTCTGGAATAATAGAATATATCAAATATATCATTTGGTTGTTTAACATGATGAAAACTTACTCATTCAATGTTTCAACAAACATCTATGCCTTCTATCCATCAGATACTGTGCTAAGCACTGGTGGATATAAATACATATAAAAAAAGGAAAATAGTTATTTCCCTTACCAAGATTACATAGTAATTGGGGAAGATAACAAATAAAAAGGAAAGGAAAAGTGCTGGGTTTGTCATGGTTAAATTGATAGAATGAAGGTTGACTGATCTGAGTCCTTCCTCAGAAAGGAGGTTGCAGGTAGAACTCATCATTGGGAGAAAAGATCTGAAGAGAAATACTGACTAGATTGAATGTGAAGTTAATTACTATAATTATATAACCAAATTTAAATAATTAAATGTTCAAAGAAAAGAGAGAACCAAAAAACCCCACTCTTCAATAGTGTATTTTTGTATTTTTTTTGGGTAGTAGTTCCTGAAAAAAAAGAGCTCTTAGTAATGTAAAATTTTGGAGAGATATGAGAAAGAATTGTAATTTGGAAAATAGGTTTGCCTTATTTTGCTTTACCTCAAAAAATTCAAACTGGGATAAATGTACAGAAGTCTCAGGGAGGTGATTTTTTTTTCTTACTATAAGGAAAAAAGAACCAATATTTACAGTTGCCTAAAAATACAATCAACTTCCTTCTTACCTGTTAAAGAGCCTTCTATATACTAAAGTGGAGGATGGATAGTCACTTGTTGAAGATGATTTAATAGGATTAAAACTTGAAGGAATCATTTTTATATTATCTGAGTACCTTTTAATTCTAACATATTATTAGTTTTATTTTATGATTCAAAGATGGGAGATATCAGACTGATTCAAAACTTAGGGCTAATGGATATAGATAGCATCAGTATAACTATTACAGCATTTCAATTAAGATTTTTACCACCAGACTTAATATAGAGTTCAATTTAATTTGAAAATGTTTGTCATAAACTGCTTTAGATTTCTATAAATGAAAAGAACTTTGGAAGCAATTAGAGTTAAGTGACTCATGGATCACACAACTACTAAGTGTCTGAGTTAAATTTGAACTCAGCTCCTTCTGACTCCAGGGTCGGTGTTCTATCCACTGCCCTAAAGGGGAAAAAAAAATTATGCTTCTTAATAGCCTTGCTATACCCCTTGATTAACTAAAATAAAAAGTTTGGGCATAAGAGATTCCAATTTCAGAATATTCATTAAAATGATGAAGCATATTTGATGGTCATATTTAAGAGCAATTTCAATTTGTAGAGTACTTGAAAATAAAAACTGCTGTATGTTTTCTATATTCTTTTTTTTTTTTTTAGCTTTTGCAAGGCAATGGGGTTAAATGGCTTGCCTAAGGCCACATAGCTAGGTAATTATTAAATGTCTTTGGTCGGATTTGAACTCAGATGCTCCTGACTCCAGGGCTGGCACTCTATCCACTGCGCCACCCAGCTGCCCCAGTTTTCTATATTCTTAAAGATAAAAAATGTCCAATCCCTTTTAAGGATTGATCCCCTAGCTAGTTACAAAAAGTTTTTGTACACCAAAGTGCTCCTTTCCTCTCTCTCTCTCCCCCTTCTTTTTCTCTTTCCCTCTCTCCCTCCCTCCTTCCATTCCTACCTTCCTTCCTCTCTTCTTCCTTGCCATATGGTAGAGTATGCAAGAAAGCTTTTCTGGACAATCTGGGTTTACACTGGGTAACCCCCCCCACATAATTCCCCTCCCTTCTGTCCTCCATTCCCCCAAGCTCTCAAGCTAGGCAGTAGCTGAACCTGATGAGAAGTCAGTTTAGCAGCTGAGTAACTTGCCTGATCTAACCTAGCAGTGGATCAATCCATATTTTATTTCCAAGAAGCCACACTTAGCAACTAGAAAACCATGCTGAACCAACTTTCATTCTAGCTGTTGCATCCTTTGAGAAGTCAGAAGTCAGCTCAACAGAAGACTAATTGTCTATCACTGATATTCTCAATTCACAGTGAATTGCATGAAGATATCCTGGAGGAAGAAAGGACACTGAAGCCCCTACGTTCTAACGCTAAGTTGCCTTGGCTATATGATGTTTAGGTTCATGCCCATTCTTCTTTCCATCCCTATGTGTATTTTTGTAAAGATATAAACTGAAATTGTATCTTGTCCTGGTCCTCCTGACCACCCTCCCCTTCCAGTCAGTACTAAGTGGCAGTTTAAGGCACGATAGCAAGAAAGAAAATTACAAAGGAGAACCTGGAAGTTACACACAAGACATTTGAAATCAGAGAAAGCCATCTAGCTACTGCTGTCACAGTTTTTGGTCTTAGGATACTGTAAATCCCTTGGGGGATATCAGAAATAGAAGTTACTGAATTCAGTTCTCCCCAGGCTATTCAAATTTTTGAAGAGGACATCCTAGCCTAAAGAAGGTTTCTTTGAATTTTGGAAAATGAATTGTCCAAAGTAATCCTCCAGGGGAGTTCAATAGAGGATATCAAACTCTTATATTGTTTCGTGAGGAATAGACAGCCTATTCTTGTTTGCTCTGGGAATGCACCAAACTCTTGTGGTAAGCAATTTGAGGACTGGTGTCACTACTATGGCTAGAATAAATTTATGGAAATGGAAAAGATATATGATAACCCTAGGTACCATTAGTAAAAAGTTCAAAATGTTCTATATGGTCTTTCTCTTAAGAGAAAAAATTCAGGGTGGCTAAATTGCATAGTGGATAAAGCACTGGTCTGAGGTCTGAGGACATGAATTCAGATCTAATCTCAGACACTTGATACTAACTAGCTGTGTGACCCTGGGCAAGTCACTTAATCTCCTTGTCCCACCAAAAAAAAAATCCAATACTGCATATAATTTCTCAGAAATAGAAAGCAAGGATTATATGAACACTTCAGGCTATTCTAAGATAAGTTTAATTACATCTGTCATGAGATAAGTAGTTTGGTCACATTCTTTAAAGACTGATTTACTGAAATGAAAAGTATAGGTCAAATATTTCCATGTATTTTCCCCAAAATACCTATTTGTGTATAGGGACATGCTCTAGGGAAAAGAATAGTGTACTTTTAGTTCTCTTAGAGACTAGTTGTCTAAACTCTGTAAGCAGCATAGGGTGCTGGGACTGGAGTCAAGAAAACCTGCTCTCTATTCTAACCTCAAGTACTTAGTAACTGTATGACCTGGGCAAGTCACTTAATCTCTGTTTGTGGTAATACACTGGAGAAGGAAATGGAAAACCATTCCAGTATCTTTGTCAATAAACCCCCATGGACAGTACTGGCGTGCTAGAGTCCATGGGATCACAAAAAGTCTAATATGACTAACAACAGCAACTCTAAATTCCATTGGGTTTGAATCCCGGCTTTAAACCTTAGAGTTTGACCTATCTATTGGGAAATGGCTGAATATATTGTAGTATATGACAGTATTGGAATACTGTTGTGCTATAAGAAATGATGAGCAGGATGATTTCAGAAAAACCTGTAAAAACTTATATGAACTGATGCAAACTGAAATGAGTAGAAGCAGGAGAACACTGTATGCAGTAGCAGCAATATTGCATGATAATCAACTGTGAATGATAGCTATACTTAGCATTACAACAATCTAAGATGATTCTGAAGGACTTTTGATGAAAAATGTTATCTACCTTCAAAGAAAGACCTTGAATACTGATCAAAGCATACTTTTTTATTTTCTTATTTTTCTTGGTTTTGGGAAACCTTTTGGTCTGTGATTTCTTTCACAACATGACTAATATGGAAATATGCTTTGATATCCACATATGTATGGTCTAAATCAAATTACTTGCCTTCTTAGGGATAGGAAAGAATTTAGAACACAAACTTTTATGAAGCAAATCTTAAAAATTTTTTACATGTAATTTAAAAAATAAAGACTCATGATGTAAAATGCTATCCATTTCCAGGGGCAAAAACTGATGGCATCTGAATGCATATTATTTTTCATTTTTTCTTTTTTTCATCTGTCTTCTTTTATAATATGATTAATATGGCAGCACATTTTGCATGATTGAACATGTATAATCCATATTAAATTGCTTACTGTCCCAGGGAGGGGAGAGGTGAAGGAGAGAGAGCATATAATTGGAACTCAATTTGTTTTAAAAAATTAATTAAAAGTTGTCTTTACATGTAACTAAGGCAAAAATAAAATATTATTTTAAAAGTTTACTATTTAGCCTTTGGTAAGTCACTTTAGTTTTCCTCCTTGTGAAAATAATAGATTTTACAAAAAAAAAAGAAATTACATGTAGTATAGATGACCCAAGGGCTTAGAATTTACTGTAACTTGCTGGTATGTGCAGGTTTTCCTATTACTGATTATCTCAAATTTCACTGAAATAGCTTTACAATCAGTAGGCAAACATTCTTTGATAAGCTAACTGTATAATTTATAAGAGAAAAAAATCAATCAATTATGCATAGGTATTTGTGCATGTATGTGTGTTTGTTTATATGTATGTGCATCTAGTAAGTGCTGGGCATGGTGTTAAGTATTGGGGAAACAAAGTCAAGAATGAAGTAATTCTTGCCTTCAAGTTGCTTACAATCTAACTGAAGGAGACGACGTATGTACATGTATAAATATATATATATGTATGTATGTATGTATATGTATGTATGTATGTATGTATGTATGTATGTAAAATGGTAGCTGGAAGAGAAGGCATTTATATGAAAGAAAGAGCACAGGAAATAAGGAAAGACAATATAAAATGTCAACTGAGTCTTGAAAGGAAAGAAGGAACTCCAAGAGGCAGAGATGAGGAAGGAATTAATAAAAGTTTTGGGGATAGCCAGTGCAAAGGTGGGAGGTAAAATATGATACATAAAAAATTAACAGGAAGGACAGTTTAGCTGAAAGAAGCCAAATGTGTAAAAAAAAAGGTTAGAAAAATAGGTTTTGGTAAAGGCATGTAAAATAAATAGCAGCAGGGTTTATTTTTTATTCTTGAAGTAGTAGGGAGCCAGTGGAATTTCCAAGTAGGAAAGTGATATGGCCAAATCTGCATTTAAAGAAAATCACTTTGGATGGATTGAAATCCAAGATAAGATTTGAGGAAGCGAGGTTAATTATGAAGTTATTGCTATAGTTTCATGAATGATGAGACCTGAGCTAATGGTTCTGTAGGAGGTTGGAAAGATAAATTGACACCAAGGGGCAAACTAAATGACTACAAGAATGGTAGTGCCCACAACAAAAATAGAAAAGTTCAGAAAAGGGGTTGTTGAAAGGAAGAAAATAATGATTTCTAGTTTTAGATTTATAAAGTTTGAGATGTCAGTGAGACTTCTAAAATTTAAGTATCCAAGAGGCAGTTGATGATGAGTGACTAAAATTCATGAGAAATACAAAACTTGAATAATTAGATCTGGGAGTCATCAGCAAAAGAAATGACAACTAGATCCATGTAAACTGATTAAAGTTAAGTGAAAAAACAGTAAAAAGAGGATCTAAGACAGAATCATAGGTTACATCCACATAATTATCAATGATAATCCAGCAAAAAAAATAAGAAAGTTTAAAGAAGAGAAGCATTTTTGAGAGAAATTATTATTTTATTAATATATTAATAGCAGTTATTAAATTTGGATCCAATTTTTCTCTTTTATCTCCTCATTTAAGTCCTAGTCTTTAAAAGTCAATCTCTGAAGAAAATGACTGATTGATGGTCTTGGGTAGGTCCCCACTTTGCTACTAGAACTTACTTTGTTTTGTTTAGAGGGGTAAACAATCCAATGTAGGTAATTTCTTGCCCAAAGGAAGGGAGCCCTGTCCTTGTACTCCTTCCTTAGGGGGCTCTAGCTCATGAAGGAGAAAACCAACCAGAGTGGTCTGGATGGATATGGATTCCCCTGTTTAGACTGCTGTGACTGAGTCTCATGATCAAGTCACATTCTCAGGAGGAGGAACTGAAGATTCTAGCCCACCTCCTTACTAAATACCCACCAATCAGAGTTGATTTTCACTTGTCAGAGGCATTCATTTTCAAAAATTATTTAAGATTTTCAGATTTTTCCATGTATTTATTTCTGATTACTGAGAGAAATAGTTGGCAATTCATTTTTTGATTGCTGCATAATCCAATTAATAAATGGATTTTTAATTATCCAAAATCTCTGTCTCATGGATTTTTCTTTCATAACATTATTCCCTTTCTTCTGTCCACCTTATGATATCACACCCTCACCTGTGGGTGTTCTGCCCAAAAGAATTTAAATTTTTAATCTTAAACTTGGCAAGATATCTTAAGTTTTACCAGTCCCAAATAACTCTATCTCTCATTGACTGGCCAACAATAAATCCCAGACTATTCTCACTTGGTCAGTATTTGGGCCTCAACTAACTCAGAATAAAAGTAAATAGCAATTGTTTCTGTTTTGACCAGGTTCCTTGAGGGTCTTCCCCTCCCAGAATCACTTTTTTTCTTGAGGTCATTCATTGACTCTTTCTTTCTCACCTGCCATAATCACTGAATGGACATTGTCTCAGTCAATAGGAGACCTGTTTAAGACCTTAGCTTTTTAAAAAAGGATAAGGTCTCTCACTATATTCAGGATCATCTCCAGTTGTCCTGATCCACAGCTGGCCACTAGACTCAGATGATTTTTGAAGGAAAAAGTAAGACTGGTGACTGTGTGGTCCTCCCTCATGGAAGTCCAATTCACTTGTACATCATGTGATGTCATCATTATCTTTCAGAATAGAGGAAAAAATAACATGAAGACCTTTGTCTCTGCAAGGGAGTATTCAGGAATATACAGTTGTCAATGATGTCACATGTAATACTAAGAAGGGACATTCCTGTTTTTAAAACACACTAGAAAATATATGAATAAATGGAACTTTTCTTAAAATTATAAAATCAAGAGCCTGTATTATTTTCAATCAAGATAAACTAATAAGATCAGGGACAAAATAAAGTTTTCCATTATTCTACTATTACCACTAAATACATTGCTAGAAATGTTGATTATGGTATGAGAGAAGAAAAATGAATTTAGAGAAATAAATATAGGCAAAGAGGAAACAAAACTCACTTTTTTGCAGATGATGGGTTTAATAATGAACTTAAAAATCAGAAATTCCTAACATGTTCAAAAACATACCAGGCCATAGAAAACATGCAGACCAGAGACCTCTTGTGGGTGATAGAGTAGTCCTAGTTTTTAAAAAATCAATTTCATTTTATTTTCCATTCCAAATGTTTTCCCACTTATGTCCTTTTCCCTTACCTACTGAGAAAGTAGGAAATAAAAAATTCATTACGAGTACGTAGTCAAACAGTTCTGCATTAGGCAAACCCTTAATTTTTTGGAAATGCTTCAATTTGCAATCTAAGTTCATCCTCTCTATTTCTGGAAATGAATAGCATATTTTTATCATGAATCCTCTGAAATGATGGTTGATCATTGAGTTGATTGGGTTACTA